>NW_028257014.1:0-600000 GCF_035046125.1 Drosophila serrata
TTATTAAATGCTTCATTATATTCAGTCGGTGACAGAGTTTTTTCGAAAACTATACTCTTGTCTTTACATTTTCTTATGAAGCGGAACATATAAGCGAACACTCTCAGCAGTTTCAGGTGTGACGAGAATCCCTCGATGACGTCTAGCAAATCGGAAGTTTGCACCGCAGCGGTCAGTCCGACCACAGTCTTCCTTGATTCCTGCCGCAAGACTTCCTCATCCGGTTCGAAATGAACATTTTTGGGCCAGTTCTCCTCCTCGTCCTTCAGAAATTGAGGTCCCGTAAACCAGATAGACTGTCCAATTTCGTCGACGTCACAACCTCTAGACACTATATCTGCTGGGTTCTGCTTAGTTGGAACATGCCGCCATGTAGCGTGTCCTGACCATTCCTGAATCTCCGCAACCCTGTTCGAAACGAATGTCGACAGCGACGATGGATGAGATCGGATCCAATGGAGAGTGACTTCCGAATCCGACCAGTAAACGATTCGCTCGATAGGGACATTTATCAGCGGTTTGATTCTCTGGCAGAGATCTGCGAGAAGGTGAGCGGCACATAACTCAAGCCTTGGGAGCGTTTTTGTCTTGAGCGGCGCTACTTTCGACTTTGAAGTCAACAACGATACTTTGTAACCTTCGGCAGATTTGCTACGAATGTAGACGCAAGCTCCATAGGCTCTCATGGATGCGTCGGCAAAGGCATGTAATTGCACCGGTGACATCGGATCGGTATGCACAAACCGAGGAATAGCTATCTTATCTAATTGAGACAAGGTGTTTTTTAGCATATTCCATGCCGTTTCTAAATTCAGTGGAATTGACTCATCCCAGTCTAACTTCTTAAGCCACAGTTCCTGCAATAGGATCTTTCCTTTTATTATAATGGGACTTAATAAGCCGAGGGGGTCAAACAGCTTGGATGTCACCGATAAAATGTTCCGTTTTGTCGCTCGGAGACCCATGACAGAATCGTCAATTTTAAATTTGAAGGCATCTTCGCTAGGCAACCAAGATATTCCTAACGCCTTAGTTGACTCTGAGTCCGAGATAGGTATCGACTTAACTGTGCTCTCAGATGCAGTGACCTCAGGTGAGTTTGAAAACCACTTTGTCAATTCAAACCCAGCTGTTTGAAGAACCTGAGACACTTCAGACTTGATTGTCAGTAGCTCCTCTACGCATGCAGCACCAGTTAGCATGTCATCGACGTAAAAATCGGATCCAATTACGTCGGCAGCTCTAGGGAATGAAAGTTTCGCAGATTCACTCAACCTTTTTAAACACCGAATAGCAAGAAAAGGGGCTGGTCCAGTACCATATGTAACGGTGTTGAGCTTGTATAATCTCAAGGATTCAGAGGGGTCTCTTCTCCACACTATGAGTTGAAACTGCCTATCCGCTTCGTTAACCATCACTTGGCGATACATCTTTTTTACATCGGCAGTCAGGGCATACCTGTGCAGCCGGAAGCGGAGTAGAGTGGAGTACAACTCTTCTTGGATTGTCGGTCCCACCATCAAGATGTCATTTAAGGCCACCTGAGTCGACGTTTTGCACGATGCATCGAAAACAACGCGCAACTTTGTTGACGTACTCTGGGGCCTCAACACACATTGATGGGGAATGACATAATGTGGAGTGGAAGGAATTTTGTTGTCTGTAGGCGACATATGACCTAAGGCGAGATATTCTTCCATAAATTCCAAATACATGGTCTTTATGTCAGGATCTCGAGACAACCTTCTCTCAAGCGACAAAAACCGCCGTTTTGCAACATCAAAAGAATTGCCTAACCCCTTAGGGTCAGATTTAAACGGCAGCCTTACTTCAAACCGACCTGATGGCAATACCTGAGTAGTCTTCCTGTAATACTCTTCACATAATTTGTGCTCAGGCGACAGAATTTTCTTAGGATTTGGCATTTCCTCCAGTGACCAAAATTTTTGTAGCGTGGTGTCGATCGACACTAACGATTCTTCACTACAACTGAAACTATTCACAACTTGCTTCGGGGCTGCAGATTTATATCTCCCCGAGACAACCCAACCAAGAAGGGTCTTTTGAAGAGTTGGATAGTCAGGACCTTGTTTAATTTGACCAACAGCTAGCAATTCGAAAAATGATTCGGCTCCGATTAGCATATCAATTTTTTGTGACTTGTAAAAGTAGGGGTCTGCTAATGGGAGGTTCTTTGGGATCTTCCAATCGCTAACGTTCACCGATTGATCGGGGTGATAACCGGTGATCGATTTTAAAATCCAGAAATCGAACGAGAACTCACTCCCATTTATTCGTGACTTCACCACGGTGTGTATCTTTTTCTTGACTTGAGAATTGGATTCGCCAATACCAAGTAAGTTGATACACGACTCCTCTCTACGAATCTGTAAGCGGTTCGCTAATTTTTCCGTTATAAAATTCGTTTGAGACCCAGAGTCCAGAAGTGCTCGGGCTAAAACGTATTCGCCGCTTTTGGTGCGCACGCTTACGATTGACGTAGCCAAGATTACCCTGTCCAATGACGTAGCATGCATAACATGTGACGTGGAAGGCTGCTCTTGGTTAAAAGGAGGAGAAATATTCTCTTGAAGGGGTGGCAACGCTAAACTTTTATCAGGCACTGTGTATCTGTGGAGCAGAATGTGATGTGAGCGGTCACAAGCTCTACACTTTTTTCCCTTGCATTTTGACACAGTATGGCCTTTTCGCAGACAATTGATGCATAAGGAGGCTGACTTAACAAACTCGAACCTTTGCATTACAGAGAGACGCCCAAACGGGCTGCAATTCTGTAGTGAATGATCTTCTGCATTGCAATAGCTACAAGTTTGCTGAGGCTTGCTGTTGGAGGAGGAACACGAAAATGAGCTTCGATTATGTGGTTTGCTTGACGGTAATTTTTCCAGCTTTGGTTTTGTTGATTCTTCAGCCGATAAATGCTGGTATCGGCGATTTAACATTTTTTCACAATCGGACCAAAGTGGCAATGTCTCATAATCGAGCTGTTCCTCCCATTTTTGTTTGGTCACTGGGTCGACTCTATTTAATACCAAATATATCAACATTGCGTTTGAAATTTTTGTATCATCTCCTATCGATAGCAGAGAACCGTAAATCGACGAAACAGTGTCGATAAGATTTCTCAAGGAGGATGCGGATTGATGCGATATTTTCGGAAGACTAAACAATGTTGAAATATTATTCATAAAGATGAGGCATTCGTTATCGTAAACCTTTTTTAAACTGGCCATCGCCTTTTCGTAATTACTCTCGGTGACTTGGTAAGCTTTAATTGTTCCTAAAGCTTCACCAGAGAGACATGAAATTAAGTGGTTAAATTTTTCGATAACTGGAATGCTGGCATCTTTATGAACCAGAGTTTCGAAGAGGCTAATAAAATTTTTAAATTCCGAATAATTTCCACTAAATTTTGGCAATGCCAGATTCGGAAGTCGCGCACGAGTTGGTGCTGCCGCAGCTGATCCCGGAGTTTCGCTGCTGGCTGCAGTCTTAATGGCAGATAATAATGACATCAATTTTGCCTTGGTCACGATGCTAAGTTCTTCCAACTCGTCGCCATATTCATCGCCACTATCTATTTCTTCTATCTGTTCTTGGATTTGATTTGCCTTGCTAATTGAAGCATTTAAGTTTTCGAGTCGACATTTCAATTCTTCTTCTAAAATCGGAATCGAACCCTGTTCCAGCCGCTCGTTTAATCGGCGAATGGTTCTGACCCTATTTTGGAGCTTGCTTTTTAACTCCTCCAGAAGAGATTTATTCTTTGTATCATGGCTCATTTTTACGAATTAATTAAATTAATTTTCCCAAGAATTATAATAATGGCCGAAAATTATTGTTTAAAGCAGAAAGACGACGAAAGTATTAATTATAGCTTTCGAATCTAATATAAATAATATCAAAATAATATCAAATAAACACTCAATTAAAAATAATAAAAATATATATATATATAAATATTCTTTTTAATTTAATAAATATTTAATATTAATAATTAATTAATTAATATTACAAATTAATATTTTTATTTTGTTCGAAAAGTTTATTAAATATTTTTTCTGATGACAATAATTTATTTAATTGAACGAGTCACGCAGTATCAATAATAATAGTGGGTGCAAGTGACGCCGAAAGTGTATACCCGACCAAAACAGGGTAGCGCGTCACTTGGCGGTCCGCCAATCAAATGACCGAAAAAGAGTATACCCGACAAAAACAGGGTAGCGCGTCACTTGGCGGTCTGCCAATCAAATGACCGAAAAAGAGTATACCCGACAAAAACAGGGTAGCGCGTCACTTGGCGGTCCGCTAATCTAAGCGCGCCAAACTAAAAGAGCCCAACAACAACAACGACTACACCGGCACACAAGCGAAAGCGAAAACGAAAAAGTTCACCGCTGCAGCTGCTAGTATATAAGGCTTTATGTATTGGTGCGCAAGCTTGGATTAACTTCCCAACTATTAAAGCGAGTTCTAACGAGAGAGGGGGGGGGGGGCGACAGTGATTGCAATATAATACAATAAATAACATAAATAAATGTTGCGTCCAAGTGCGGTTCAATTTTATGTATGTATGTATATGTTAATTTTAGACAATATATATAATTGAATAAATACATGCAATGTTGCTCTACTATAATACGTACATATGTGCCAAGAATTGAAAGCGAGGTGCAATATTTCAGCACAAGACAATAAACAATAAATTTATTTTACTCCAGCTTTCAATTTTTTGCACAAATACCTCTGCTTGGTGATATATATATATAAATATATTCCAGCTGCCACTTTCCTGTGCTTCTTGCTCCCTCGTTGATGGCAGTAGTTGGAGTTAGAGTTTTTTCCCGACCGACACGGTTAATTTATTTAAATTATTTAATTAAATTTATTTAACAGCGCGTCGCGGGCAACAAATTCCTCAAGCACTAGTCACTGGCTTGTTTCACTGCACTTATGTATTTTTTATATATTTTATATATATTTATGTCTTTATATGTATATATATATATTGTGTCACTATCACTATTTTTAATTATTTAATTATGTTGCCTTTTGTTGTCTAGTCCACCCGGGGGCGCCATGAATTTTCTAATTAGTTTATTAGAACATTAAAAAAATTAAATTACAAAAAAAACCGAGTTGTGGTGGCAGACGTTTGGCGAACGAAAAAAAAAGGTGGTGCGTGGCTTCGAGTGTAAAATGCGAATCATATATTTCATCTGCTTAGCCTAGCTTATCTAAGGTTGGCGAAGGCGAGGCGAATTCGCGAAGAGCGCGAGAGAGCTTTATTGCGCTCTCGCCTTCGCCCTAAACTAACTACACTAGACTTCACAATTATGACTTCAGCCAACAGACAGCACAAAAAAAAAAGAGTGTCAAACTGAAAAGTGACACTTGCAGCTGAAAGGGCGGAGTTTTTGGGTTGGCAAGTGGACGACTAGCAGCAGAACTTTATCAAAATGCAATTGATTTCGAAGCGCCAACCAACTTTCATTGACCCAAATTGGCGTAAACAACTTTCGCCAGGGATTTTCATTCATTCAATGGCTGGCAGAAATACAATTTCATAAATTTCATTAGAAAATCTGCTCGCTTCGTCCCCTTTTTTTCACCCCCCTAAAAAGTTTTCAGTCTACCAGAAACTTTTAGGACTCGATAGAAAATTAATATATTTATACCTGGTAGTGCTTGATTTGCAAGGGTATATTGTATTTGAAGGAGAGCTAGTTACCCCTGAAGTTTTAAAAAAAGGTTTTAAAAAATGTATTCTTATCACAATAAAATCAAAATTATTAGTAAACCTATATATTTTTCAAGAGGTTCCTTATAAAACCCTTAAAAAACGCTTTTAACTCACTGAATACTCGGTATTCCTTAGTCTAGTTGACACTCTACACTCTTGTTTGTTTCCTTTTTTTTCCAATATCTGTGAGTGTGGAAATAAAAACTTTTGTTATAAAATTAAAATTGTTCCTTCTGTGTGTGTGTGTGTGCTTAACTTTGACCGCCTGTTTAATTTGGTTCCCTTCGAGTGTGTGTGTCTAAGTTTTGGGAATCGATAGCCTTTGGCCAAGTCAGTTTACTGGCCCTTCGAAATCTCAGCCGACTTCGGGGACCACCGACTCAGTTCCGTTGGCAATTCGCAAACATTTTCCGGTCAATTTGTTGGAAGTTCTACCGGCTTCGATTAACTTTTCCGAGTAGGAAAAGTTTGTGCCTGTGCTCCTATTTTACGTTTATTTTTTGGCAAATAACACTCTGAAATTTAAAGTTTGTTTGCCGCTGGTAGGTGTCTAAACTGTCTGGGCAGTAAGTTACTGGGTCTTATCTCTCCAACTTTGTGTATTTATATATGCCATCCGCCCCATAACCCACATTTACTCCTCCACAAACTTGAACTTCTCGTTCTCTCGGTTTCGCGCTTCCGCTTTATTAAGTCATAAAAATCTGTCAGCTGCAGCTATAATTTTCTTGTATTTCGTTTTTCTTCCTCTCAGTTTCCAACCTGAGTGTTGTCAGCTCATTCGACAGCTCGTAAAATGCTAAGAAAAATAAAAGTATCTCATGAAGACATTCTTTGGTGTGTTTATTGAAATTTTTCCACATAAAAAATGTGAGCTTGCTTGTCATTTATACTTTGTACAATTTAAACGATTCGCTAATTTGATGAAATCGCGTTGTTATCGTTTAAAAATACAAAAACTGCAGCGTTGGGGAATTTTTGAAATTCCTGAATACATATATTTTTCTGGGGAAAATGTCATGACCCTTGGCCCTTTCCTGTGCTGCTTATCATTTCCCAAACATTTCACAGTCCAAAGCTTAAATTCAATAACAAATGGGGTGATTTTTTTTCCACCCCTTCGTTGCCAACCCACCAAACAAACTTTCAGCGATTTATTTATGACATAAAATTATTACCAGGCGGGCGGACGGGCTTTTCCCTCCAGCAAAAAAGCAACAGCTATCATAATTTTTGCCCTGTCAAAGTTTGCAACAATTTTTCACGATTTTGATGACAAAAAGCGAGGAGAAGTGGAGAAAAATGCGTTTCAATATTGCATTCGGTTCCACTTGAGGGAAAAACGAGGAGACTCCCAAGTGGGAGGGAGGTTGTTATGGATTGCTATGTACATATTCATATATATATATACAAACATATAATGCAGCTGGTACCCACAATTTTTGTTTGTTATTTTTGCTATTTTGCAGCCTGCTTAATTATGGGGGCCGATTTCAGGCATTAGATGAAAATTATTTATTATCGCTGCTGCGTATGCAAACTGTTTTGCCAAAGCAAACTTTTAATGTATATTATTTTTGCTCTTTTTCGTATTTTTCGCTTTTGCAAAATAATTGTTTTACTCTTTAATGAAGCCATCGTTGTTGCGGAGGATCATAAAAACGAGACCGAAATGTACTAAATCAAACATAATACAGTTTAATTTATTTGTGGAGATAAAAGTGCAGAAAATTGCAAACAAATTTCGATTAATATTTGAGTTTGGGAATATTTATAGTGGGAATCTTAATTAAAGCTTAGTTGCGGAGGTTGAAAAAATTAGAATTGTTGTCTGTGGGGTCGTATTCAATAGTTTGCTTGATAAATTTCAAGTCCTATATTTTTATTAAAATGTATATAGATTTTAATTTTTTTAGCTTACTATCATAAGCCTTTATGTTCTTTTATTTTATTTTTGCTGATTAAATCTGCTTTTACTCTGCATGTATCATTCCGAAAAATACATCTTAGATATTTGGTCTTAAATTAAATCAAGAAATTAATATTTTAGATTAAGCTATGATTCCTTAAATTTATTTAATAAAGCATTTCTTGTGAAAACTGATTTCTTTGTTGTCAAAGCTTTAATCCTAAATCCATTCATTGTGAGCCTTCCTCGGCGCTTCTCAAATATTTGCCTGAGTACTTTTGCCTGGCAAATTCTCCATTCATCCTACTTTCTCCCAGCCTTTGGCTAAAATAACAAAAAAAGGACTTGAAATTGTTTAGTGCTAGTGCGAATGCGAAAAGTTCCAGGGCGTGGTGGGGTAAGCATTTCACCAAGACTGAACTGAGGAAAATGTTGCATTGGTGACGGTTGCCCCTTGGGGTTCTTATGCGGTGGGTTCTCTGGAGCTTCCAGGTTCCACAGATTTCTGCTAGCTGCGGTCCCCGTCAAATATGCAGAGTGGTCGTCTAGCGAACAACATCATAATGGCAGAAATCTCTGGGCACATTAACATAATCGGGCAACGGGCCCTGGAATGATGGTGATGGCTCTGCTGATGCTTGGATGGATGCCACTGGCATGGTGGCAGTGGCGTAGTATACAACATCATTTTCATTTGCACCAGCACAGCTCCCCCCTCCCCCCCCCTGTTTTTCCCCATGCCTGTGGCAAGAATAACAAAAACAACAACGTTGAAGCCACGACTGGGTCCGCGATTGTTTGGCGTTGGCGGAATAAACAACGCGACGTGTCCAGTGCAGGCGAAATGAACGAGGAGGAGGGAGTATACCAGGGGCGTAGTAGAAGTTGTAGTAGTAGTAGTAGTAGTTGTAGTAGTAGTGGTGGGGGCGGGGCACTACGTGGACCAACGACAGTTTGAAACCCACAAAGTTTTCGCTTAGCATGCACCGTGCTCCCTTTCACTCTGACCTCGCGACACTGCTGAAAATTAAAAATCGATAGCGGAATTTTTGCATTTAACACTTTATAATGATGTCCTACACGTTTTTTTTTTTGGGACTTTATAATGTCAGCAACATGTAATTAGTGAGTGGAATTTGAATTTGTAACTAATTATTAAGTCTGTCTTGCATTTATTATGATCTCCACCCTTCCTTAATAAAAAATACATGAAAGTAAAGTCGGTCTTGCATTTTCTACATTGTTAGGCCTTTCTCTGCGCTTCTCAAAAAGTTTACTTGGTGCTTTGTAATATACATATATTTATTTTTAATAATAAATATTTGCATGCTGAAAGATCAAGATATTTAAAGTCAAATAATAGGAAACAGCTGTATTTTATAATTTTTCCCCTCAGTGCATTCGTGCTGACTCTCCTTCGCCTGCTCTCGTTGTGCTGGCGCATAAATCAAAACAATAAAGTTCAGGCGAAACAATGACGACGTCGACGGCGATGATTATGATTATGACGATGATGACTCTGCCATGACGACAACATCGTTGACGTTTGGACAATGTTGACGTTGCTCCGGTGCCCCATTGTTTTGAGATCCACTGCTGCCCCAATGCCCAACCCAACCCATGGCAACCTCCATTTCCATTCTCATTTCGGTGCCAGTCCCTGTCCACTCTATTGATGCGCTGCGACAAATTATGTCATTGAACTGCACTCGCCCTGGTTTGCTATTTTGCTGTCGGTTTATGTGCTGTTGGGTTGGTGTCATGACAGAAATGAAAAATTACAGAGACAGCAACTCCCTCCGAATGCCGAATTTCGAGACGATGATGATGTACACAGGGGGGCATGTCTATGAATAATATTGATTTGATGCAATTTTTCCAAGCTCTGTATACTTTAGTTGATTTTTGATTCGCAGGCAAATGCCCAGGCGAAACTAGGACAAATATGGCCAGTGAGTTTATGTATATTCCCCAAAGAGTTGTTTGTATTGGAAGAGAGATAAATTGCGCATCAATAAACATTGGTTTTGAAGTAGATGCAGAAACTGTAAGAGATAAATACCAGGCTTGGTTAAGGAATTATTTCCCGAAAAACTAGTTCAATGCATTTTATATATTCTGCTGATGAGCAATCAATTAGCATCAAGTATACGCCACATGGCTTTGCTTAGAGATGGAAAAATGTCGATAGATATCGATTGATTGGTGGAGTTGTTTATCAAAGTTGATATAATTAGTTTAGTTTGATACCGATAAATCTATTATTTGTGGGCCTAAGCACTAAATCTTATTTATTATCAATTTCCTTTGAGCTTATCAAAGTAAGAATAGATAACTTAACTTATAGGAAATTCTTTGCAAACAAAAATACCAAACAATATAATTAATATCGAGTATTGACATTTGTTAAATATAAATGCCAAACCGCCTCTAAAATGCACATTGATATACACAAACCCCACACCACAGACTGCTCAAGTGAACTGTGATCCAAATTCCTCAGCTGGCATTTATTCAACAATTATTAATGGCCATTAAGCAAACTGAGGCAACAAAAACAAACAGCAACTTGGCTGCGATGAGAGACAAAGTCTAATGGATAAAATATTTTTATGACGCGACATACCTCGTAAACTGGCCCATTATTTATTGCTTTTACATGGGGCAGGGCCAAAAAGGCCGTGCGGCAATAACACGGCTCGTCTGGGGCTCGGGGTGGGGCCAGAGTGATAAAGCCTTTTGATGGGCCACCATCCACCACCACAGAGAAGAAAGAATGTCCAGGGATGAGGGGCAGGCAGGGAGGTCACAGAGCCGGCAGGACAGACTGTGCAGACCAGGACAGGATGTCAGAGGAGCTCCGCGAGTATCCCCATTGGCCGCCGGGTGACGGACAGTTTGCGGATGACCCGAGCTTTTGTATATTAATGAACATTTCTCTCCCTCTCTCCACTTTACTCCGGCAGTCGCCTCGATCCGTTTCGCCTGCAGGACGATGGCCGCCGTCCGTCGATTATGCGGCAAACCACTTAACCGTGTCCTGGCTACACCCCACATATCCACACGGCGCAATCTCTATCTTCCCCTTCGTCCTTGTTGTTCATTATGATAATAAGTGTGTGTTGCGTCCTGGGCGTCCTGGGGTTAACGTTGCGTGCTTAAATGTCGCCAATTGCGTGTATCTCAGTACCCAGCTCCTATATGGGGTCTCTATAAATACATTTAATATAAATACACTAATAAATAGAATGTTTAATCAATATTGCATACAGAGAAATTGATTAATCGGTCTTTGAATTGTTGTAAAGTGGGTTTATAATTAAAGGAATCTCTTGCAGTGGAAAATTCGTATTTGAAAGCACATATTTTAAGAGATTTTTAAAATACTTTACTCTGTTTGATTTTAACCCTGTTTAGATATGATCTAGAAAGTAATATAATCATAAAAATAGTTAGAAATTAAACTTGTTAAAATGTAATTTTTTGAGTATACACTTTGACGTACTTTCAAGAGATTTTAAATCAATTTAAGCCTGTTGTGTAAACTTAGTTTACATAAAGGGAATATTTAATTATGGATGATATATCCAATTAAATAGTGGAAAATTCGTGTTTGGAAGCACACATTATTATGAGATTATTACAATACTATTTATACTCTGGTGAAAGCTACCTATTTGTTTTAAATCCAATTTAGATATGATTAAGAAATATTATAAAGATAGTTATAAATTCAGATTGTTAAGCCTGTTGTGCAAACTTAGTTATTTTGCATAAAGTGTATAGTTTATTATGAAAGATATCTCCAATTTATAAATTAAATAGATACACAAATTGCGGAAAAACCGTAGTAAATATATTAAAAAATCATATTTTCATTTAACAAGTTGAATTATTCATTAATTGAACCTACTCTAAATAGTTTTCTACAACATAATGGACCCTTTCCCTGAGTGTTTATAATTTTAAATATATGCATGGCCACACATATCCAGCCTGCCTGGCAGCCTGCATGCCTGCAATATGCACACGGCGGCGTGTTTGTGTTGGTTTGCTCCTCATAATTATGCAGCTGGCTTAATTATAAAACGTTACTCTGCAGTTAACCTGGGGAATTAATTTATACAAGCAACAACAAGCAGGAGCAGGAGAAGCGACAGCCACAGCCACGTATTGGGGAATTTTCCCATTCCCTTTCCCTTCCCTTTCCCTTACCTTATTCCAGGGGACGTTCAATCACAACGCCCTGCTCAATTTCAGTTTCTGTTTTCCCGAGTTTATGGCGCACGGCTTTCCATTATTACATTGAGCCGGGGTTCATTAACTAATTTTAGCGCACACAAATAGCATAATAAATTGATGAGAGAGAAGGATGAGGCGGGGGAGCATTTGCAATGTGTGTGTGTTACCATAATGGTGGAAATTGGGCTTATATATATTTGCATGGGTTTGTTTAGGCCCAGGACAAGCCCGAACCATTGTCCGACATTGAGGCTTTAAGAGCCAACAAACTATTAAGCCTGGGAAATGGTGATGAGCCAGCGATTTTCCCCTAATTTAATGACTTGATTAAAGGGAGAAACCAACTTGATTCCTTCTGGTTTTTTTTTGTCTCCCAGATAATTGATACTGCAATTATCCCTAATGGTTGACCAAAAGCCATTAACTTATTAAGATTTACCGTGGTCATTCCTCGTTATTTTCTTTGCGGGGGCTTTTTTCCGGTGCATCTGTAACACATGTGCCTATTAATTGAATTAACTCGGGTGCTGTTGACATAGCTCAAGGTCTTCTGTCCCTCTATGGGTGAGCTCTACGTACGCCCTGCGTTCCGGGGAACGGCATTGAAATCACTTCTAAAGCTTCATTAGCTTCCATCCGACGCTTATCGCGTTCCAATTGATTGCACACCCCACCAATAAAAATGTGAATAATTATAAAAAAAATGAAAAGTAAATGGGAATTGTCACTGGGAGAAAATGGGGGACTGAAATGGGATTGATTGTAATGATCTTTTATTTGATTTCATAAATTATGGATACATTTGATTACTACCTTTTCCCCAAGTGTACAAAATATGCACATTATTTTTCAGCTGATAGGAAAATAAGAGAACGGGTTAGGCTGGCACTGAATTGAGCTTGACTTTGTTGACTCGAATCTCCAGCGGCGCACAAATTGGGCCAGCAATTCGTTTTCTTTTAATGGCCGCCCACGTGGCTTGAGCCCGGGGACCGGTATCACTTCCCCTTTACTCCTCTATATTTTCCCCCTTTTCGGAATCAACACACACAGACACACACAGGGCCATTGTCAATGTCTGCAAATGATTTTGGTGCTTTTTGGATTCTGGGAAAACTGAATCGAAACTGAAGAGAGAAGAGAGAACCCATCCTCCTCATGCCATTTCGACCACAAAGCCAGGAAACCATTTCCAGCTCTTGTGGCGTTCTGTGGCTGGGGATACCTACCACTCCCACTCCCTCTTCGGCTCCCAGGAATTCCCTCTATAGAACCCTCTTACCTAAATCCCCTCCGAATACTCGCTGGATGGATGCAAGTGCAACCAACAATTTGGCTAAGATTTCAGCGTGGGTTTCGGAGGTGGCCCACGCAGTTCTGTGCTGCGCCGCCTTTCGGTTTGAGCCAAAGTGAGTGACAGTAAAGCCTCAAATTGCAGACAAGCGGAGGCAGTTTTGACGGTGGTTTTTACAGGGGCTTTTACTGGTGGTGTTGGTGGTAGAAGTGGTGGTGTCAGTGGTGGTAGTGGTGGGGATCCAAAAATTGGTGGTGCAAGTCATAAGCAGCGAGGCGACGTTGTGCTGTATTGCATTGCGTTGGTGTCTCCTTGCCTGTTGTTTTCCCTCGCTTTTGGTTCTGCTTGTCGGTTCTTTGTGTAATTGACCGGGCGTGTAACTGGTTTTGACTTGTTATTGGTTGCGAAAGTTTCACGAGAGGCTCAGCAGAATGCTCCTCACTTACTTTCATATCTGACCCACAAAATATTATGCAGGATTTATGGAGAATGACAGAATGTGTCTCGGGGAAATTCAAGATTATATATTATATTTTAGGGTACAGAATTCTTTGACAGAGCAGAATTAAAGACTTCTTAAATCATTGAATATATAAATTGCCTTCATCTCCTATATTTTTAAATAATACTCCTAGCTATTTCTCGCCCTCATAGATATATTTATATTTAATTAGGTCTTTAGAGAGTACATAGTATATATATATTTGTGTATATTTTCCCCCTGAGAAAACTCACCAGAATTGAGTGAGAATAATTTATATGCAATGCACATATTCAGGCGACTGCAGCAGCTACCGAAAATAGAAAAAGTCTTGAATTTCCCCTGCGATTTTTCCGCACAGCGAGAGGAGCAAACCCTCATTAGTAGGAGACGAACGCAGGGCAAACAGTTTTTCAATTGTGCAAATTGCTCACCAGAGCCTCGGAGCCTCAAGTGTTCGCCACTTGAAGCCCTCGAATCGAGACCTCATCGTCTCTGACCCCCTGCAGCAGCCTCTAAACTTCCCCCTCCGTTCAGCAAATTGAAATAAAAATCAAAGTGATGTAAAATACATTCAAACACTTTGGACTGGCATTTTATTGGTACCTGAGAGTGGATATTTTTAGACCGAAAAACTAGGTCAGTCAGTCTGACTGTCTGTCAGTCCACCTGCCGCCTCCTTGGCCCCTTCAGTTTTTTTCCCCTTTTTTGGCCCAAAGGCAGCTTGAGGCTTAAATCAGCACAGAGAATGTCAAATGAACACATTGCAAGTGTTGCCTTGAGCAGAATAATAGTAATATTATTAATATTTCCAGAGCTAAATATGACTTTTAAATCGAAAATAAACAAGTCATAACATTTAACAATAAATCCTTACCTAACTTCCTTTATTTCCTCAGTAAACTTCTTTTTCCTCCAATCTAAAGTTCCCTTTTGATTTGTGGCTATAGCAAGTAGAGTCAAATAAATTGTCAATTTATATACAACTTTGCCGTTTCAGTTTCTGTTTCCATTTCTGTTTCTCTTCGGCATAAAGTGCATTTCAATGTTTTGCTAATTTCTCCTAATTAAGCAATAAAAAATGGAACATATAGCCAAGAGTTGCTGCCTCCAGACTGTGTGTGTGTGTAAAAGATATAAATGTTTTATGATTTTATAAGCCCACTTGAGAGTTTTTCTCTGGCCAATGAAAATTGTTAGCAGCAAAGTTAAAGGCCAAGTGGAAAGAAATAAAAAAAAAGACAGGGGGAAGAAAATATAAAAACCATTAGGCAAATGTACATGGATAATTGACAGAAAGAGGAAAACCATCTAAGCTAAAACAATTAGGGGGAAAAGTTTCGGGGGAGGGATGCACTTAGGAGACACTTCGGTGACATTTGACATTTGCAGGGAGAGGGAAAAGTGTGGGAACAAAAGAAAATTAGATTATAAACAAAGGATACATATATTTGAACTTAGAGAGCCAAGTTAAATAAAGTTACTTTCAGTTAATAACCATACAAAATGTTAATTAATCAAGTTACAGATTTAAAATTGATATAGATTATGTTACAAACTTCATCATAAATTGAAAGCCATTTAATTTCCATCTACAAAACGCATTTCTTGCACCGACCACAATAACTATAAATAGGAAATCAACTTCATAAGCCTCAAAATCACTCCCAAGTCAGACAATTAATCTGTTCGAACCTTAACAAAAGGCAAGAAATCCAAGAACAAACCTCAAATATATACAGAATGTGTCAATTTAATTGCCGGCCCAACTGATTTATGGCCACATTAATAATGAAGAGACAAACACAAGCCAAACAGAACATTGAATGAACATTAGACATTGGAAATTCCAAGACAAAAACAGAAATACCAGGGAAGGCGCTAAAGTGTGAAAAACTCATTAAGATACAAATTTGTTTATAGGTTTCCACACAGCATTTTATTTTCGGGGAGATGGGGAGCCGCCGTGGAAATCCATGGCCCACGCATCATCATCATCTGGCAGGAAAATGAGTAAGAAAAAAGGGGAGAAATCCACACGGAAAAGGCAATCAGGCCTGGCGACTGTGCTGTGTGTAATGGAAACGCAAAAGTCACATTCATCAGTCAAAATAATAACCAGACAGCAACAGAAACTGGAGATTTCAGAGACTTGAGGTCTTGCCAGTTTTACTGTTGTTGGCCTGTCAGTGGTTTAAAGCCAAAGTCATTTGTCCAGACTCCAGGCCCCCTTCACTCTCCTTGCTGAACGATTGTTTTATGTTGTATTTGTTGTGTACTCGCATTGTAGCTGCATTCAATTTACTAAAGACAATTGATTTTGTTGTTTTTGTTGTTGTTGAAAACGATTATCAATATGTTTGGAGCTCTCCCTGACAGCCTGGGTCATGAATGCGCGAAAAACTAACAATAAAGCAAAGGAAAAAACATGTGAGTTGGCATATAGCAGAGTGTTTCGATCATAAAATACCCGGTTTTTTGTTTCCAGAAAAATGTGCACATTTTTTTCGATGCTTTTTTGTTTTTCTTACTGTTTGGTAGAGAGCATTTTATGCAAAGCTGCCAAAGTAGCTATTTTATCATAGTGTTTTTCTGAGCTTTTTAATAATAAAGGTTTTTTATGTTAAGACAGAATTTGATTTAATTAAATAAACTAATTTAGTCAACTAATAAATTCACTTTTTATTTTATTTAACGTACGATTTAAAGAAAATCTATCTGAAGACAATATTTGTCCTTAAAATTATAGGAATATTTATCTAGATTTTTATATAACAATATCCGATAACCCAAAGCTTAAAAAACTCATAACTAAGCCAAAAAAGCATTAATTTTGATTCGGAAAGCTGTTCTGTGCCAGTTTTTAATAGGTTTATAAATTTGCATACCTGAAATTAATTTTTAAAATATTTAAATTTTTGTCAATTTTTCAAGATGTCAAAAAAGTCAAAATGTCAACTAAAAATTTGGAAAAAAATTTCAAAATTTTATTTTCTTTCCTTTATGCCTAGAAAGATTCGCCTGTTGATGCTGATCAAGAATATATGGGATTATGGGGTCGGAAATGACTCCTTCAGTGAATTGTAAGCTTTTGACTAAAAATTTTAATACCCAGCAAGGGGATAAATATTCGATTTCTTTTTATATAAAGATTTTTCTACAGTCCGTATCTTAAAAAACTCATAACTTAGCCAAAAAAGCATTAATTTCGATTCGGAGAGCTGTTCTGTGCTAGTTTTTAATAGGTTAAAAAATCTGCATACCTAAATTACATTTTTTAAATGTTTAAATTTTTGTCAATTTTTCATAATGTCGATAAGGTCAAAAAGTCACTTAAAAAGTTTGAAAAAATTTCAAAATTTTTTTTTCTTTTCTTTATGCCTAGAAAGATTCGCCTGTTGATGCTGATCAAGAATATATATGGATTATGGGGTCGGAAATGACTCCTTCACTGCCTTTTAAGCTTTTGACTGGAAGTATAATACCCTGAAAGGGCGATATTTTTTATACATCTATATGAAGATTTTTTTTTACAAAGTACATCTGAAAAATCTCATAACTAAGTCAAAAAAGCATTAATTTTGATTCGAAAAGATGTTCTGTGATAGTTTTTATTAGTTTTACAAGTGTTCTTTAAACTTAGTTCAGTTAAGGAACATTTAATATTCAAACTTCGAAGAATGGCTTCTCAGGTGCCATGCCTAGCTTCTGCACCCATAATATACCCTTGATTCCTATAGTTAAAGGATAAGTAAAATAAAAACAAAAATTCAAAATACAACAATGAAAAGGAAAAGACAAAGCAGCAGCAAACATTCACTGACTGATAAATGGCCAGCACAAAAGGCGGGCATCTGAGCCAGTCAGGCAGCCAGCAGCGGGTGGTGAAGGCCGGAGGGTGGTTCTGGGGCGGAGGTGGCACCTCGGGGGTGCCCTTCATTGTGCTGCTGATGTTGCCACACTGCTGATGCTGCTCCTTCTGTGCTGTGTGCAGCACACGCCTCAATGCAATTTAGGGAAAATATGCTGCTGGGGGAGCCTCGCATCGCAGACTCCACCTCCGCGGAATGTAAACAAAATGTATCGTAAAATAAATAGTTTTTAAAAATGCTTTTTCAAGAACGCGAGGGCGAGAGAATAAATGCATTGGAAAAAGTGTGAAAACTTTGGAGCCCTTCCCAAATGCACAATGAATTCAAAGTAAACATAAAACACTTTTGAAGAACTCACACAGCTAATTCGGATAAACTGTGGGAAACATGACATGGCACAACTCGTAAGCAGGAAACAAATTCTCAGCATGAATCAAAAGCATAAGTAGCTCTAGGAAGTTGCACAAAGGAAAATATTGAGATCTAGGGAATATATTTAACTTTGCATGGTAAAAGGAACTGTTGATACTTAAGCTCAGATTGTGGTTTTTAAAACCATAGCTCCTGCCTGAGAATTACACATTATTTCTATAGTCTCTCTACTCCAGATCTTACTTACCTCTTAGTAGAGTTAGGATTGTATCCCAAAAGTAAAACCTTGTGCCTCTCTGAGTAAAGCAAATCACCAACAAACAACAATTGAATGTAAAAACTTTAGAAAAAACCCTGAGAAGGAGAAATCCCAAAAAAAGGGAAAGATTCTCGGATAGACTTGGGGGCAGGACAACTTTTGGTTTGTCTCGCTTGGTTTCTCGGGCAATTGAAGAGGAAATTAAACAAGTTTGCCTAACGAAGAAGCATCTCAAAGTTTTTCTCGCAGCGCGCGCCTCGCCTTAAAGTAAAAGCGAAGGAAACCCGAAAGCCGGCGCGCGCTTTTCCCGGGCATCAGTAAACTTTTTCTTTTATTTTCAGGCTCCTGGCCTGAGTTTTCCTGCAGTAGCATGGGGGAATGGGGGCGTGGCAGCATTGTCACTGCTGCTGTGCTGCTGCTGCTGCTACTCTTCTAAACTTTTTGAATCAATTTAAGTTTTGACATTTTAATGATAAATTTGTAACATGCAGAGGAAAACAAGGGGGAATGCCAGCGATGTTGTATGTATGGCGGAACCCTCGCATTTTTCAAGGAATCCAGTTTATAAATTGCTCCAAGTGCTTCCTGAACAGAAGAAAAGAGGGCAAGCGGTTTGCTTATGAACTAAAATGGAGTTCGAAGTTGAGGGAAAAAGGGATAAATTGAAAAAACTATGCTCAAGTGAAAGGAATTGACTTTCCCCTTTTTCAGCGAAACCTCTTTCACACGCCGAGATTTTCTTCTAAATAGTTTGTGGGTTTATTGAATTTTTCATGAGGTTAAAAATGATCAATCGCTTACGTTGAGGTATGAGGTATATTAAGGATAATAAGAGAGGTTTAATCAAAAGATATATTATCTTTGTAAATAAGCTTTAATAAGAAATTAAAAAGGATAAAGAACTGGAGGCTTGTTTATCTTTAATTTCTTCCAAACTGACTTTTTAACACAATATTTTTCTTGTCATAAATTCAATTAAGTCGGGTAGCTCAAGGACATTTTCAATTCCATAGTTTTCCTGCACATACCTTAAAGCTACTTCTTAATTCTACTTGAATCCACACCCTCTGCATCCCAAGTAAATACGTTTTTATCGGGGAACACATGTTCGAGTGTGTTTATCGGGGACATAACATCATAACAAACATCGTTGGCCATCTAAAACTCATTATTGACTCATTTCGGCAGTGATGGTGTTGGTGGTGGCCCATAAAGCGCCCCGAAGTATGTTGTCTTTATTATTTTGCTTTTTTTTCGGTTGACAGCCGGCAAGCATTTCCAATTAAACCGAACATTGGAACACACTGTACCCCAAAATCATTCCTGGGAGTGTCCCTGTGTCTCTTTGTATACATATATGTATGTATGTATGTATGTATGTATGGCCATTAAGACCTTTGTAAACTGCGGCAGGCATATGCACTTAATGGCTAAAATACACACACTCCCAGACCTCGAGATACATTCGTTCGTATCTGTATCTATGTTATTTTGGGGTATTGCCGTTTGCGGCTTTGGCAATTTGTCGCTTTATTTGCGGCTTCCTTAGCACTTTGTTTACATTCCATTTGAGGAGTCCGCGTAAACAAGTTGACAAGTTTTCGGTAGTAAGTATTGTTACCCGCCCCCAGCAGATATTCTTGCAACCCGACGCTACTATTTTCCAAATAAATTGTGTGGCGCCATACCAAAATGTCATCATCAATTAGTTCGATAGATAGCGATTATCATCGATAAAATGTGACACACATAATTGAAAAAGGGTTGAGAGGTGATGGTAAAGCAAATTGAAAATTGAAATTTGAAAGGAAAAAGGGGAATTTGATAATAATTATTAATGATTAAGCATTCAGACCTCTATTTGCTGTTTAATTAATTTTAATTTAAGCACTATTTATAAATATATTTTACTGATTACAATTACATTTACTTTAATCAATAAATATATCCATTGATTTACCTTTGTTTACTTAATCTAATTCCTAGAAAAACTAATTGTCAAGCTGATTAGATTAATAAGCTTAGAAGTATACAAACACAATTTCCCCTTAGCAATACAGATTTTTTTCTACCTTACAATACCTCTTTAGAATGTGAAGAAAACCCACTGTTTACCATTCACCGAAGACAAACTACTTACTTACAATGTTTTCTATTTTGTTTGGATTGCAGATAAGAGGACGACCCACTGGGACGAAGGCGGTCAATGTCTGATTGCGAGTGGACAGTCGGAAACTGGGTCTCTCTGCTCCCCCCACCCATAATATATGACTGATAATGGCCGGTTTGGAGCTGGAAGCACAACAGCAGCAACGACAATGGCCAAACAAAATGAATACTTGAAAATTTGGAAACATATCAAATGGCGAAATGAAAAGTAAACAAAGCAAACGAACTGAATCGGAATATTATTATGAAAACGAGATTTATGCGAAAACGAAACAGAGAAGCAAGAAGCACACAAAGAATACCCAGAATTTATATATTTATAGAACTTATTGGGCAATCGCAGCGTAAACATTGATGAAGCGAAATCAAGTGCCATAGTGAAAAAAAGCGCGAGTGTTTTTATTTTATTTTCGTTTTTTAAGTTCTACTTAGTCAATACTGAAATCACACGACATATCGCCGGGGGAATTACTATATATATACATACATGAAAATAGGGCAGATATATAACCACCGCAACAATATGACAATATCAGCAAGCATCCAACATAATAACAATGCAAATCGCAAATATGAAAAACTCATTAAGCAGCCGCAATTGCAGTTTGGAACGTCCGTGACCGGAACCCAAACGGATGCGAATGCCCATGCGGAGCCTTCGGCGGATGCTGCGGCATTCAGCAGCGATGGCAGTGTGAATTCGGGCAAGGACTTTACCCATTTCAATAAGCATTTTGGCAATGGACATGCCATCACAGATCGCACAATGCTGCTGCCTCCGGAGGACGATGTCGCCGCCACCAACGGCATTGTCACGTACAAGGGGAAATCGAATGGGAAGGGAACGAGCGGCCATGGGAATGGCAATGGAAGTATCAGCCTGGAGTTCACGGGCAGTCCTCCAAGCACCTCGTCATCATCGTCAACGGCAATTGGCATGACCGGCAGCAGCAGCAGCAGTAGCAGTTGCCACCTGCCAGGTGGTAGTAGTGGTGCTGGGGGTGGTGGAGGATCCTCCTGCTCCGGCTCCAGCCATTGTTGTAATTTAATTGCTCGTCGCTGCTTCGGCATCAACGTGCGGCGATGTGTCTTTGCCCTGCTGGCCATTACGATGGCTAGCATTTTCTACTATACGCATTACGTCGACACGGGCATGTTTAATGGGTGAGTACTCGTAGTTTCAGTTGAAGTTAAAATGAATCAGTGAACCAGTCCCCTGGTTGGTCAATTTCCCTTGATTGTGAGCGGAAATTGGTTGAAAATTAGAGGTTTTTGATGAGGTTTAACGGTAGGAAATGTTTCTAAAATGTACCGAGGTTCAACAATGTGTAATTTTTGTAGCATACTTTTGAAGCGCAATATTTAAAATCTAATAAATCGCGGAGTATGATTTTCTGTTTCTCAATCATTGAGATTTCTAATCAAAATTCAATTAATTTGCTTAGTTTTTATTTCTCAAACTATCGATTTCTCCTCTTCAATCAATTTCATATTTTTGAAAATTTAAGCGAATTTTTATTGTGCTCAAGTGGCGTCTCTGGTGAAAATGCACTTTATGTCTGCTCTGTGCTCCTCACAATTTTTCGTTGGCCATGAATGTGGTGAGCTTTTGTTGTGTGCCATGTTTGATTGGATTTTTTCCCCGTTCGGTCCATTTTCAAGTGGTTTACGAGAACACGGGCAGAGGGATTGCTTTCAATATGCTGGAAATTAAATTAAAACAGGTGTGTGGCATGCCAAAAAAATGGGACGTAAAGGATGGGAAAATAAATTGGAAAATATTTGTGTGTGTGTGGGGGGAGAGGAGAGGGAAAAAGCCTTTTCCCTTTTTTCTAGTAAGCGGAAAGTCATGTAACGCGGTACCGATTTAAGAGCGTTTTCAATCACAGTTTTTTTTATCCGGCGGGAAGTACCACTAAAATTTTAATGCCTTCTATGCGCTTCTCAAAGTTTTCGAGCCATTCAATTTTTTTAGTGCCCCTATCCGTGGCAAGTTTCACCTGCCAACAACGACCGGTGCTATAGCCACCATTCGCCAAATCATCAAGCGATTTCTCTATGGCCTTTTTTTTTGCACCAACGACAAAAAAGTTTCATTCTTACCCATTCCCAATGCCCTTCGACAAGTTCCACTTTTGCTTGAGTTCAGTTCAACACCTTTTTGGTTGGCTTCATGCTCCTGCTCCTGCTCCTGCCTGTGCTCTCAAGTTCAAAGAAAAACCCTAGCACCTGGGGTTTTTCTTTTTCGGCTTCTACCGCCCCGGCTTCTATGACATACTCGAGAATAAAACTCATTTGGTGCCTGGCATTTCGACGGTTTTGAGCATAGGGTTGGGTTCATGCACAGCACAAGTGGTCCTCGAACAGGAGGGGGAAAATGTGAAAAGCCCGGGAAAATATTGCTCATAATTGTGCGCGGCGTAACTAAAGAAGCATTCGCTGGCTGTTCACACTACTATTTTCATTCGGTTTTTTTGGTGATTATTGTACGCGAGAGGTCAACATTTTCACTATTGCACAAAAAGAAAAAAACTGAATTTAATTATGTTTTAGATTAATTGAAATGTATTTCCCCAAATTCCATAAATATTTAATAATTTAAAGCTTGGATAAAAATAACATTGAAATTAGGAGATTAAGAAAAAATGTATTAAGAACTTCCCCCGTGTAGATCCTTTATAATTTTGCTTAATTTATGCCTTTAAAAGAAGGATATAACAATTGTAAGGAAATTGTGCTTTTAAAAAACAAAGCCTTTAGGATGATCCTCAATTTTATTTATTCCCAGTTTTTTGTTCAACTTAAATGTGCAACTTGTAGGTAAATAATTCTTGCTCAATTATTTTCTCTGTACGTATTTTTCGTTTGTTTTTTGTTTTTCTTTGTTTTTTCATTGAGGGTGTATATTAAATTTTTCCCATGAAATTTTTAGCTGCCAGCAAGAGAAACAGTTATTTGGTTCACCTGGCTGTTAGCTACTTTTGCGCGCAATTATGGTTTACAAACAGTTCTACCGAAACCATTTTTCGCCCCCGTCCCGTCCCCTTTCCCCTTTCCCCGCTTTCTTCATCTGCAGTAGTTGCACAAACAGGCAGCGAAGTTTTTGATTACTTTCATCAACGGTTGCCGGCGAAGATTGCTCCAGGAGTTGGCTACCTGGGAAAGGTGCGTTTTTCCTTGCTTTCCTTTTTTTGTTGTAGGTACTTTTCTACTGACTCTCCAACACGCTAGCATAACGCAAATAGGAACAAAACAAGCAGCTAAACAAGGATCCTGGAAATTCTTATCCTTGACCAAAGCGCAAATGTTATTTACATTTTCCAAATGCCAGTTGATTATTAAATATTTACCCTAAGACCAGGGCACTCGAAAATTTAATTTACGGGCCCAAGACTGTGGCAAAGTTCATTAGTTGGCTAAGTGGGTTACCATCAATCAGGAGGAAAAAGGACTGGGCCATATTGTAGTAATTGCATGAGGCATAAGGCCATATGTGTGTGTGTGTGTGTGTGTGTGTGTGTGTGTGTGTGTTGCAGCTTTGTGTGCGTATGCTAAATTTTAATGAATTCAGATGGCCTGACTCCATGATTGTTGCATGCGGATGGCCAGAGTTCAAGTATGTGTGCGTGAGTTGCAGGGCAAGGGCACTGAAAGAAAAGTTAGAGGTAACAATACCAGGAAGTCTTTGTAGATTAGTATAATTAAAGATCACCCATGCCTTTAACTTGGATAATTCTTTTCAAATATTTATTGTGACTGTCCTTTGGGAATATTAAATAAAAAACTTCAGTCATTTCCTTTATCATTTAGGATTTGTGTATCCCATAAACTTATAATTTCTTTGCCTGTATTTCGTACTTCTTATGAGCGACCGTCCTTAACGTGCAAAATGCGGAAACAAGTGACGTGCCAAGTTTAAAGCCTTAGCCGAGTGTGTGTGTGTGTGTGTGGGCGTGTCCTGCATCCTGGCTTCCGTATCCTCTTCCGCCTTTGCTTCATCCCTGTGGTTGCCCCTGTGGCCATAGACGCCATCCAGGATCCGATGTGCGTGTTTGTTTATGCTGTCTGTCATTATTTGCACTCGCACACACACCCTGCACACACACACCCTGTGTACTGTGCATTTATGCATTTGTTTTTGCTGCTGCTGTTGTAGGTGCAAAACGCATTTTGACAAAATGCAAACGTACGTGATTTGCATGAAACAGAACTGAGTGACTGACAGACAGGAGGAATGGGGATGGGTTTCGGGGGTAACCAACACTCTCACCTCCTGACACGACGACAATAATTGATTTGTAATGCAAAACCTGACAAAATTCCCTGTAAAAATAAACCAATTTACATGCATTTTTCATACAACTTGTAATTCCTAATTCCGCATTTTAATTGAGTGTCTGTTGCAAATAGGTTTTAATTCTAAATACACAATATAAGTATACACACAATTGGATTACAGAGGAGTTTTAGGTGCAAAATGTTTGTAAATATTTTAAATTGTAAGCATTAAAAAAAGGAATAGAGAAAGAAACATTCTATTAACGATGTAAGATTGATTGATTTACTATTTTATTCTTTTATTACTTAGCTTAAAAACCTTTTAAAAATACTCAAACTGTCATCTATTTATTGTTTCTTATTTATAAATATTGCTTTATTCAACTCTTCCCTTTATTTATAATTTATTCACTGTGTGAATGACAATTTCCCAGATTTTATTCGCCTAAAAAACCTTTATGAAAAGTTATAAATCTGACAGGAGTTTTTGTGTTTATTTTATCGCCATTAAAATTTCAATTTAGATGCAAAAAATGCTACCAATTTATTCGCTAATTTGCCTGACAAGCCGCTTATTCAGCTGTTATCCTGCGTTTGGGATTGCGATTCCGACTATCCTGTCGCCTGCCACGACGTGCAATCACAACGCCTGTCACCAAATAAACACGTATATATACAGACTTTATATACATATAAGTGTATATATATATACAGGACACACTCCATGGCATGCTATGTTTAGTTTGGAAACATTATTTGCTTTGCGTGTTAAGTGCGATAAATGCAATTCGATGTTAGATGTGTGAGTTGGCTTTTTTTCCCCAGAAGGACGCCGAGGGGGTATAACTAAAATTGTTATAAATGCACTAAATACGGCACAAATGCCCCGTCGATAATCAACACATAAATTACTGCCGTCGGTCGAGTAATTTAAGCGTAAACAAGTGCGTGCCAGTGTGTGTGGCGTTGTTTGCGTTGCACATGACGTATACGTGATGTGATTCACATTTGCGTGCATTAATTGACTAAATATTTTAATTGAAAATGCGATTATGGAACGACAAATGGCCGCGGGTTGGATTCGATTCAGCGATGCTGTGTTGTTAAAATACGATTACATATGCGTATTTGCACAAATCCATGTGGCGGCTGGAAAAGAAGGAAAAGCGCGCAAGAGCAACGATTTCCCATTTAAGGAATCCTCGGACACGGACCAATTCTTGTCTGGGTGTCCTGCGAAATGCAATAAATAATTACTTTTATTTGCTTTAAATGCAATTACAAACAAACATGCAAACAGACAAACGGACGCCTTTTGCATATACCCCTGTCGCCGCTGTCTGGCAATTTCCCGACGGTTTTCCCCCGCACACCAGTTCACAGTTCATTTGGCCCGAGTGTCCTGGCGCAGAGTCCTTTTTCCGGCCTCTGTTCTTCGAATGGTTCATGACATTTTCCCACTCATTTCCCGGCCTGCAATTCAATTGAACTTGCCTTGCTTGATTTATTTAATTAACTTTTTTCTTCGCATTTTCCCGTTTCGTTTCGACCACAATCGGTGAGTCCTCGTTGAGTCGTCGATATTCCGATGTCGGGTCTTTATTTCAAGTACATATTTTCATTGGGTTCCACCATTTCCCGGTTTCCTCATTGCTCTTAAGTGGCCGCTAGCCAGTCGGGAAGGGGAATCTCCTTAATGCTCGAGAGTTCGAAAATATGCGATTGCAACAAAGGCGGAATGCCCGGGGCACACAATGGATGTGTAAAATAATTCAATTTGCCATTGCCGATTTATTGCAATGTAAGCGTTTCCACTGCAAGCAATAATATTCTTTGAATTGCAATTAATTTTGGAGGTGTTGAAAGTGAGGTAATTACATAGAATGCTGCTGGAAATGAAAGTAGAGAGGGTTAAAAATATTAATTTATTTTTAAATTAACAATTAGCATTAGCATTAGCATTAGATTTATATACAATATACAATGGCTATATAACAACTTTTATGCAAATCTGTAGAATACTGAAAAAGTTATTATTTTTTCTCTTAATTTTCTGATCGTTCCTATGGCGGATATATATAAATTTGTATATATATAGTCCACCGATTCGCCATGATCCGACTTACATATATACTTGCAAAATTATATAGATAGTTTCATTCAAATAGGTTGCTCTTAAATTTGATCCAAAACAAATTTCGCACATCTGTGCATATGATTCCCAACTGGTTCTAACATCCCCGGAACGAAGTGACTTCTGCTGGCCAAGTCTCAGAAATGTGTTGTGTTACAAAAGTTGCAAGTCATTGTTTACAAGTGTTCAAAGTAGTAACTGAACATGCATACTTACTGGTTATAGATACTTACCGATCAGAGTTACTTACTGATCATAGTTACTTAATTAAATAGCTCGCTGTTTCTCTCTGACTCTCTCCCACTCTCTCTATGCCTATCGCTTTATGTTAATCTCTAGAGGCAACTCCTACTCTCCCGCCCACTCACACTCACTCTCCTCGGGAACTATAAATAGAGGCGCTGAGGTCGCGCGCGCCTCAGTCTGTCCTAGGGGTACCTAGTGTTAACATCGATAGTGATAGTGCAAGTGATCACCCTTCGAGACCAAAAATATGACGTGGCCAATGCAATGGATCTGGATGACCAGGATGAAGTCACCCAATCTTGGTCACTACACTGAAGGAAGTAAGCAATGACGAAAGAGCCACGTGTCCTCTACTTACTGTTCAGAGTTACTTACTGATCATAGTTACTTAATGCTTATAGTTTATTACTGATCATAGATACTTACTGATCAAAGTTACTTACTGATCATAGTTACTTAATATTCTTTGTTACTTACTGTTCGGAGTTTCTTACTGCTCAGAGATACTTATTGCTCATAGTTAATTACTGATCATATTTAATTACTGATCATAGTAACCTTCTGATCATTGTTAGTTCATGTTCATTGATACATACTGATCATAGTTACTTACTGCTCTTAGTTACTTACTTGATAATATATCAGTTAATCACTGAATTCATTTTCCTTTTTACAAAATTCCATTCGAGCTTCCCAAATAAAATTTCTCCTGGTATATATCCCGCCATTCCGAAGCATTGCTTAAGCTGCTCTTAAAGACATTTTTCGGCCAGAGTAAACGTTTTCGCTGCACTCGAGTTTAATTTACTTTTGGCCTGACATTGACAAGCTTCGACCGCAAATCGCCGGGCGATATTTCTGGCCAGAAGCCGCGCTTAGTTTACTCAGCCAGCTCATTTCGCCGGCTCAACTTGGCTTGCCTTGGCTCGGTTTGCTTTTGGCCCATTTCTGTTTAAGTGGCCGCCGCTCTGTCTTCTTTTCCCCCAAAAAGTTTCGTTTGCTTTTTGCATTTGGCCAGCACCCTTTTTGGCGCTGCTGCGGTGTTTGCTTTATTCATTTTCTTTCCCCTGTTTCATTTTTTTTTTCTTTTTTGGTTGAAAACTAAATATATTTTTTACGCTCCCTTTTTTGTCCCCTCAGATATCCTTTTTATATAGCGCACTACACATATCCTTGTGCTAGATTCGCATTTTATTATGCATTTGCTGCTGCTGCCGTGGTGGCTGTCCCGTTTTTTCAGAGGGTCTCTGCTTCTTTCACCGAAAAATCTGCATTACGTATGCGCCCCGTTGGCCGAGAGCGCATCTCAGCCCTGCCTTTGCGGCTGCTGCATTTGCTACTTTGCAAATTTATTACAAATTTTTACATACGATTTATTGTCTGCGCTGAGCTCGCTGACTCTGCCCAGTTCGAGGAGGCATCCGGAGTCATATTCCTATTGTTCCTTGCGGAAAAGCTTTAAAGTCCCCCGGGGAGGGCTTAACGTATAACGTATACGTATACGTATATATTCTACGTATGTATGCTGCAATTTATGCGCTCACGGATTCAATAAAACCGCCTCGCGTCATGTCTTCCAACTTGACTAATAAGCCTTGGCCACGCTCATGGCCGCCAGCGTTCGCCTGCCCTGCATTCATGCACTGAGAGAAATTGAGGAAGATTAAATAGTATGTATATTTATTACAGTAAAATTATGTTTATTTGATTTTTTTTATAGATTTTTGAAGCTAAGGAAACCTCTTATGGATCGTTTATTTGTCGTACACCTTCAGCTTCCTTATTCGATAGTGTCTTGTAATTTACTTTAACATTTATTTTGGAAATCGAACTTAGAATTAAAATATTAGACAAGAATTAAGCTGAGGCATTCCATATTCTTTTTATTTTATAAAATACTATCATTTATAGGCTCGAAACCTATTTTTAAAATATATTATATAGAAATCACTTATTTTTCAAGTATGAATTGCCATATTTAGATTCAAACAGCTGCTTTCACGGCTCAAATATCTTGAAAGAAATATTTTCTTTATCTAAATTCTCCACAATTTTCTTCAAGTGCCACTCCCATATTCCCAGCTTCGTTGACAGCGCAACATTTGCGCGGGAGCTTGCAGTTTGCCAAGTTTGTTGCACGCCCGCATAAATAACACGTCGCAAATGCATAAACTGACTTTTTGTTGCCTAATTTATGCAGCACAAAAGACGAAACTATGGCCCTTCGACCACGCCTCCGCCTCCTGCCAGCTCTTTTTCGGGGACACGCCCCCTTCTTAGCCAGCGGAAACGGAAATTTTGTGCTGTGCACAAATAAATCAGCCAAACTGAGGCCAGAGAAAGCGAACAGAACAGGTTGCCTGCCTCGCAAATGTTGCACGAAATGCAAACAAGAAGGGGCTGGAGCCAACGGGGCAGAATTTCTTCATCAGGAGCGGGGCCAGGACTTTGGGCTTTGGGCATCGCAAAAGTTTTGTCCTTCTTTTCTTTCTTTTTTTTTTTTGTTTTTTTTTTGATGATCAGCTCTGAAAACGACCTGTAAAGGTTGCCAAGGTATCAGTGAACTTACCTTTTTTTACTTTTACTCAGTCCAGGTGATGAACAAAAGTCAGTAAAGGGAGAGGGACTGGCCTCAAAGGATGAAAATTTGATCTGAAAAGTTATAAATAAAGTTTTTACATGGTAATTAGTTGGAGTAATTAATTTAGAGATTATCTACTATTTAAAGTTGTGTGTATTTAATTAAGAAAATGTATAAATAATTGTAATAGAAGGTGTGTTTATGTCAGTTCAAGTCAAGAATGGAAGAAACAGTTCAATTAGAAAATCGATTTACTAAAACTGTTGCCTAAAATAATTCTTGAACAAGAAAGGATCTAAATTAGGGTACGCGAAGTTTATGTATCCTTGCAGAGAAAATCGATCATAACTAAGCCAAAAAAGCATTAATTTCGATTCGGAAAGCTGTTCTGTGCTAGTTTTTAATGGGTTAATAAATCTGCATACATAAAATACATTTTTAAGATATATAAAATTTTGTCAATTTTTCAATTTGTCAACAAGGTCAAAAAATCACTTAAAAAGTCAGAAAAAATTTCAAAAAATTTATTTTCTCTCCTTGATGCCTAGAAAGATTCGCCTGTTAATGCTGATCAAGAATATATATGGAATATAGGGTTGGAAATGACTCCTTCAGTTAATTGTAAGCTTCTGACTGAAATTTTAATACCCTGCGAAGGTATAAATATTCGATTTCTTTTTATATGAAGATTTTTCTATAGTCCACATCTTAAAAAACTCATAACTAAGCCAAAAAAGTATTAATTTCGATTCGGGAAGCTGTTCTGTGCTAGTTTTTAATAGGTTAATAAATCTGCAAACATAAAATACATTTTTAAGATATATAAAATTTTGTCAATTTTTCAACATGTCAACAAGGTCAAAACATCATTAAAAAATTATGAAAAAATTTCAAAATTTTTTTGCTTTGCTTTATGCCTAGAAACATTCGCCTGTTAATGCTGATCAAGAATATATATGGAATATAGGGTCGGAAATGTCTCCTTCTCTGTGTTTTAAGCTTCTTACGAAAGTGTAATACAATGGTACAAAAACCCAAACATATTACATACCCACATATTTAATATGCCATTTTTCTATTGATTAAGTTTGTCCACTAAATTCCCTAAGTTAATTAAGCATTTATGACTAACACAGAACAACTTTTAACAAGTTAACTAAAGACAATAGAACTTGATTACTGCACAGAATACAATCAAAGTAATTATACTTCAACAAAACAGTCAGGATTTAATTAAAACAACATTTATTACCATATCCGAAAAGCGAATTAATTGCAGTTGGATGCGTTAGTAAAGTAAATGTGAAAAACAATATTTTTCCACAAAACTACAAACCAGAGTTGAATACATATTAAATTTCTAGGTGTTTCTCTACCTAAAAAAATATATTTCGTTAGCTCACACAAAATTCGCATAAATTTGGCATGCACTTGGGAAACTATAGCGAAACTTGTACGCTTTTATATTTATAGCTAATGTTTTGATTTACCGAGTGTGTTCTCCACATTACGCCCTAGTCTAGGGAAGGAAAAAGAAAAAGGGAAAACCTTGAATTTGGATATTTTTCTACCTGCTCACCTGTTTTATTTTGGCCGTGTGTTTGTGGCTGCTGTGTATATGTGTTCGTTCGCTATCTAAATATTTTGTTTTGGCAGTGCAAAAGTTTTGCCAGCCTGCCTGCCTGCCCTCACGGACTAGGCTCCCCCTTTTTGTAATGCAAAAAGTATTTACATTTTGCAAAGGCAGCCTCGAAAAGGACTCCTCGCCTGGCTGGCTGCCTGCCTGCATGCATGTCCTGTGCGGCGCCTTTGCAGATTTCGGAGCTTGGCCTAATAGGTTTTTGTTAATTTTGGGGATTTCACTTGAAAGGCGCTCAGCAAAAGGTTTTTACACATGTTGCCGCTTTTGCCTAAGCGCTTTCTCTCTCGGCTTTGCTTGTTTTTCTTTCCTCTTTTTGCTATTATTATTATTTTTATTTTATTTTCCCGATGCAAGTTTTCCGGAAGCCAGCCAGGATATATGTGGAAATTGCATAAGCTTTATAATAAAACGCTGACTCTCCACTCAGGGTGGGCCTGGACTCCTAAAGCATGATAAAATCCAAATAGGAAACTTGCCCAGGTCAAAGGTGATTCTCAGGTTGTTTTAGGGCACAAACTTTTCCACTCCTATGAGAAAAGTTCTGACCCAAGCAGACAGATAGACGGAGTCCTGAAAGTCGGAGTGAGACGGAGAGTCACACAAACTTACATTAGATAGCTCAGTTTTCAGCTCGTTGTTGGTTTGTTAATGAGCCGCATTGTTGCCTTTTTAAAGAGGACACAAGGTGGAGCACAAGGATCTAGGGAAGTCCAGGCAAATGAAGATATGTGCGACAGGCACTGGGGTTTGAGTTACAAAGCAAAGAAAGTGCGCTGGTGATATATAATGTGTATTATATAGAAACTATCGTAAAGTATTAATCTACCGAAAATGAAAATATTGAATAAATATTAAAATATATTCAAATATTGACAATAATAAATTATCAGAAAAATATTATTTAACGTACAATTTTACCTAACGTTTGCACTTATTTGTTTCTTTATAATATTTGAATTTGAATAAAATTGGATAGTGACTAAAATTAGAATGGATTCTTATTTTTTCTCCGTGTCTCTTAACTAGAGATATGGAGGGAAGTAACCATCTGGTTGGCTTTTATTTTGTGGCAGCGAACAGGAGGCGACATCAAGCCCAAAACGCTAACGACAACCGCCGACGATGTTTGCATATTACGCATACGCAGCGTTGTCGCGTATCTCAATTTGGCTGCCCGTCCCTCCTCGCTCGTCGCTCTTCCTGCTACTTCATTTTTGGTTGCAACACGTTGTGCTCTACTTTAGTTTGCTGTGTTGTGTCATAGCTTCTCCCTTGTTTTGGCCATCCTCCCAGCCGAATTCCCGGCTGACAAAGCAAATACAATAAATGAACGCCGCCAGCGCCTCATCCATGTCTTTCGGAGCGGAAGAACTGCACAGCTCTTCGAGGATATCCACCCCTCCGAAACCCCAAACCCTGCAACAAAATGTTGCATTTCGGGGCTTTGTGCAGTTTGCCATTTTATTATTTCTAGCATATTTTTTTTATGCATGAGTTGTTCCTCCTCTGACAGCTTGCAAAGTCAACGTCTGTGCCTTTATTTCATTTAATTGCTTTGGTAAATATTTAAATGTTTTAGCTTTGAGTGGGTTTTTTTTTTGGGGGGGTTAACTGGTGAAATTACAAAGGGAAAATGGCGGAAATAAAAACAAGTCTTCAAGCTTTAGGTTTTGCCAGTCTTGAAGGTGGCTTAGAAACGGCTTACAAAGGTGGCAGGGGAACAAAAGAAAAGCTAAGGAAAATTTAATTAAATTAATTTAAATATAAAATAAGGTAAATACCTAAAAAATTTTTACTATAAATATAACTGAATTTAGATATGTTTAAAAATTAATGAGAATTTTTAAAGGGTTTTGTGATGTACCTAAAATATTTCAAAGTCATATTCCTTGATTAAATTTTGTTGTATATAAAATATCCTATATCGGTCATTCTTTTTTTGCGCTTTAATAAAGACTAATAATATTTTGTCCTATATTTTCAGTCTCATACAACGCGACACTCATCCCGCTCCCATAATCAACTGCCGGATGATAAATGCCGGTGGCAAGCATATCCGAGATGCCTCACCAGCGCCAGATCACAGATCCGAGGCTCGTCTGAGGATAGATCCCAAGGTATTGGTCTTTGTGGAGACCACATACTCCGGCCTGGGACGTGACATAGCCGAGCTGCTCGTCTACAATCGGATCAAGTAAGTACTTCTTCTGCATTTATATGTATGTGTGTATTTCGGGCTGGGGCAAAAGAGGAATCATAGACAATTAGCTCAGACAAATTTGCATAATTGCAAAGGCAGCGATGCGGCGATAATTATTACACTCAAACTAACTGCGAAACGGAAGTGGCAGCGAAACCGACACCGCCACGTTGCACAAGCCAGGATGAATGGGAGCCAAGCGAGGTCCTTTGGACTCCGGAATGCTCTACTTTGCAGCTCCTCCATCCCTTCCTTCCCTTCTTCCTTTCCCTCGCTAGTCCTGGCCATTGTCAATGTTGACCCAATTTGGGTAGTTGGCCATAAAAAGGCAGGTTATGAAATTAATGCCAAGCTATGCAGCTTCCCCTCTCTCTCTGTCTGTCTATCTGTCTCAGAGTCCTGGGGAATGGCAGCAAACCAGCAAAGCATTCCAGTTTAATTGGCAACTTATGCTTTTGTGGTCGAGTGGCCGCCACAGCATCTCCTCCCTCCCATTCATATCCATCCCGGGCACATCCATCTGGGCCAGCTCAGCCGGAAGTTGGTCTCTGTCCCTCTGGCCAGTGTTCCACCTGCTCACCAGGCTCCCTCAATCCTTAACTCCACATTGCCCTGGCCAAGTCAGCAGTTTTTCCACTTTGTCTGCAGGCTCAGCCTGAACTTTAAGGAGAAGTTGAATTCCTAAGAGAACTGGATTGTAAGCTATAAACATATAAAGTTAAATAAGAAGATCTTGGATATTTAAAGACCTCATAGGTATTTTAAAACATTTTCCTGGAGAGCAATTATAATATATATATTTTACTAAAAAGAAAGAACTCAGGAAATAATACAAATTGTGTTAGTTTTCTCTTCCTGTCTAGTTTCCGTACAACTACTAATCTTATATAAATATTAAATGATGATTACACCTAACTCAACTCTCTTAAGACCCACTCAGATTCATTTCTCTAGGGTATTCCCCGTTCCCCAATCCCGAGGCTCATTTTTCGTTGCCTACCTTCTGGCGCACAAAGAGTTATTCTTTCCTTGGGTCATGCCTTTGTAATTCTGCTGTCTACAGCTGTGTGTGTGAGTTGGTTGTAAGTGTGCTTGCTGAGTGTGCTGGTTGTGTGAATGGCTGTTCCTGGGCATCCCATCCTGGCCGGTCGCCGCCCAATTGGTTAACCGCAGTGACCGCAGGATGCAGCCTCCTGCAAATAACCGCAATTATTATACCAGCTGCACTTTGGCACCGAGGGCGTGGCTAACTTTTCAATACCTTTGCCTCATTTTTATTTTTATTTTTTTCTTCACACTTCTTTAAAACATTTTCCCCACACATACATGTTTTGTGAATTGCGGTTAAAGGCATGAAAAATGGTTTGAAAAAGCCTGAGGACTTTTCCTGCAGCATTCTCTTCTCTCTCCCCCCTTTTTTTCGGGGTCCAAAAGTCAAAGGGCAAAATTTCAATTTGCCGCAGCTTTTGTTGATGTTGTTTGGACTTCTCCTTGGCTTTTGTGCTGTATAATTAAATTTTGTCGTTATGGCAAGAGCGCAGGGCAAACTAGCTTTACACACACAGAGAGAAAGAGAAGCCGGCGGAGACGGAGCTCCTTCGTCTCATTTTCCTTAGACGACGACGGCGAGTCCTTTAGTGGTGCAGACAAGTGCTTCAAGTTTAATGAGATTTCAAGTACAAATAGCAATAGCGCAGCGATGCCGTTCATCTGTGTCCCCTGGAAGGGGACCCCTTTCCAGTTCCCCTGGCGCTGCCAGTTGAATAATGTCTGCCATTGTCTCCAGCGCTGTAACCAAATATGCAGGCGAATGACTCTCATGACCTAATCAACTTGGCCGTGTGAGTGAGCAGTGAGCTGGTAAAACTATGAAGGGTAAAATGGAAGGTATTCTAGCTGAATATGTAGATAATATTAATATAAAACAATATAAAATCCTGAATAAACTATAAAAAGAATAGTATGAATCAAACATTTGTTGTGCTAAATGTACTCTTTAAAAATCTGTCATTAAACAAGACTGTTGTTTTAATATTGAAATAATACATAGATTAACTATGATGTTGTCTAATAAATTCCTAAACTTATTTCAAACTGTAAAAGCAAACCCAAAAGTCCTTACATCTCCTACATAAATATAACATTCCATAACTTCTTCATCAAATATTTGTAGTGCTAATCTCACAACCATTGCTGTATGTCAGAGGGCACTGCTTGATGCCTCCATTACTCGTTCAGATTGTTGCTGTACTTGTCTGCTTATCAATGACTTCATTAGTGTACTCTTCAGTGACTAGTCTGCTGCCATTGCTTGGGGTTTCGGGTACTCGAAACTTTGCCCAAGAGCATCAAGAGAAAGAGAATGGGAGAAGCAGCAGGGCAACAAATTTCATTAACATTACCATCTCATTATTGCTGATGACTTTTGTGTGTGGGTGTGTGTGTGTGTATGAAGGAGTTTTGGGAAGAGCAGGAGTTTCTGGGTCGAGTGAGTATGGGTGCACTCACTTATGCATACTAAACGAGCACAAAAAGAAAAAGGAATAAAAGTACAGAACGGGAAAACTAGACATGAAAAATAATCAGAAAATATCAGAAGATTATTATAGTTCCGAATATTTAAGAAAAATCAGGAGAAACTAGTTAGAAATGCTATAGTAAAGTGGGGTGCAAAGTTCTATCTCGCAATCTATAGCTTCAATATAGCTTCCATTAATTTGAAAAATAATGTCTAGATCCTATTCAACTTCTGATTACCTGAACTCACCTGCTACTCTCTTCTCTCTCTGCACCTTGATAGCTTAAAGGATAGGTGCCAGAAAGGCTGCAAGCGATTGCCTAGCATGTAATGTAGTTTGAGTTTGTTTCACAGCATCCTGGGGCATCCTGACTACAACATCCTCTGATACACACACACACACACACACACACTGCTCCTGAGCAATCAAAGTTGTCGCTGGCGCCATGGCAGCCATTATTGAAATGCGTCCTGCTTCGTCCTGCTTCCACCTCCACGTATCTGTGTGCGAATGAGTGGATAGAGTGTGCGTGGACGGGACACAGGTGCATGCAACGGCACTTGCTTTTCCCATTATCAATTATTTATGAGCCAGAGCGACGCAACGCAACGCGACGCTGCTCATTGCTCCCAAGTTGCCACTCAATTAGCCATGAAAAATTCACTCGCTGACTTTCCAAGTGTCACACTTGACGTATGCGTAATGTTGGCGAGACAAATGCTAGAAGCTCTCTGTCTTTCTCTCTCTCGTTTGCTAGAAGTGTCGCTAAATTTATTCAATATTTGCAGAAATCGCGCTGCATTTTAAGTGGGTATATATCCTGAATATAGCCGTGATTTTTCGCCACATCCTAATGGATCTCTCTCTCTCTCGGTTTGCTATCCCTGCTCTTTAGCCAAGCTCCAATTAGCTTGGCCAATTGATTGATTGCCAGCTTTTCGGCTCTTTCCTCTTCGCTGGCTTCTTTTTCTACTTTTTGTTGTTTTTTTGTTCCATACAAATGGCCATCGTTGTACATACAAATTTTTGGGGGCCAGAGAGCCGTGCCGCCAGCAAGTATGCAAAGTTTTGCAAAAGTTTTTACGCCCGGATTGCCGCCATTTGTGTGCGAGCCTGAAACTGGCCATTTTCCAAATAATAAACGGGGCTGTCGAAAGGCACAGGAATTACACAGGAATATAAGGGAAGATCAGGCTATAAAAAGGATTTTTTAAATAATATTAAAACCTCTTTTGTTATGAGTAGAAGGTAGTATAGAATGAGCGTTTAAGTATGTTAAGCTAGTAAAGGTAAAATATATTTCTTTAGAGACCATTTCTTAGTTAAAAGCTTTCAAAGTGTTACTTAAAGTAAGCCATGTTACTTAAAGTAAGCAATTCTACATATACATATTTTCTTGTTACTTTAATTCTCTGTGTATAACACACCAAAGTTTCTGCTGTCTCTAATGCTCCGTGAAATTCTAATGAAATATTCCGAGGTAATTACGCGGCCCAAAAGACACTGCCATCAATGGTTGCCTTCCCCTACCCTATAGATCGTTTATTAAATTGCCATTTATAATGTGCAACGGGGGATGGATGGAGGGATAGATGGTGTGCATTATGCGCCTAATAGCTACTTAACCTTATTTTCAATTTTTGATTTGGTCTCGACAGTCAGGGAAGTCAAGTCAAGTCGAGTCGAGTTGAGTCAGCACACGGAAGTCATCAGCAGCCTTGTTATCATTTCAGCCCGCCCACAGTGTGCCTTATGTGTGTGCACAGTGTGTGTGTGTGTGAGTGTGGGTTTGTGTGAGTGTGGGTTTGTGTGAATAATGTAGCATGCTTTTGTGGTGGCTCAGGCCAAAAACTGCGCTTATTCCGGGCGCTGATTGCGCCACTGGGAGCCCGAAAACTTTTTAAAACGCGAAATGGCAAAAGGCGAATAACGAACGCCAACTCCGGCCCCAAACCCTCTTGGCTGACGTCAATTCAGCCAGACACATGGCAAACGCCATAAACAGCCACCACAATTGGAAGCTTGCCATGGCAAATTCAGACTAGAGAGGGCCCAGGATCAGGACTGAGACAGGGACCAGGACCAGGACGAGGACCAGGACCAGGACCGGAACCAACACCAGCACCAGCACCAGGTCCTGACTGCTGTTGTTGGCTTCTGGCTCCCCTTCGCTAACTGGCATTCCCAGCTGCCTGCTGCCTGCTGCTCCGCTTGGCTCGTCATAATCACACCCTTTTCGCCAATGTTTACTTTAATAATGTCGCGGAAAATTTTTATTTTCAATTTTTCACAAGTCAATGGAGTTTAACCAGCCACCAGAGCCAAGGGAGCACAGTGGGAATCAATGGGCTGTGAAATTATATTATTTTCCACAAGATATGAAATATACAAGGGCTTTAACCTGCTATTAAGGATTTTTGTTTAGAACTTTAGATGACTTATAAGATTTTAAAATGAACTATGTAAAATTTTAGAAAAACAACATAAATCTTATGCAGACCAGCAGATATTCCATTAGTTAATCATCTCGAATTCCATTTCCTTGACAATAAATAACTTGACAGGTCATGGTCTCGAAAATTCATTTCCCTTTTTAATTAAAAATTCAACAACGAAATCCATTTAGTGAAATGTACCAAGCCCACAAACTGAATTTTAATAATAAACATATATACATATATACATATATATATTCTTTTAAGGGTTGTATTGTTATGGCAAGTCACTTGCCTTTAAAAATTGAAAATTCCATTTAATTTGCAATTAAGAATTCCACAAATCCGAATTCAATTCCGAAGAATCGTTCCATTAAGATTTCATAGGAATGTTTTCCACTGTTTAGCCCCACGACAATGGCTATGCAATATAGTCCACATACAAATATATATAGTATATGTATGGATTCATACATATAGTATATGTGCCAGGTCTTTATATTATTTTCCCACGTGTGCCAAGCCTGCATGTTTGTGTACGGGAAAAATAAAGAAAAATATTTTTGCTCTAGCGCTTGGCACGTGACGCGGCAGTTCGAGTTTCGTTGTTGGGCTGCTGTTCACAGAGATTGTTCCCGCAACCTTTAACCCCTCGTTCTGGCACCACAACCCTGGCACAACCCCCTGGTAACCCTGGCAGGGTGAACCCCCTTTCCCACGCTCATGTTTTTGTGTGACAAGTTGGCTTTTTGCTGGGGCTTGTTGTTGTCGCTTGTTGTTATACTATTTCTTCTCCCCATCTTTTCTTTCCTATTCTTTTCTTATTTTTTTTTTCAACAAATTGGTTATTTTATTGAATTACTCAAGCAGCAGGAGGCAGCCCCCGCAACTGTCGTCTGGGCTGCGTGATTATATTGGCCTAAACAGGCGCTCCTCGAAGGCTAGGAAGGGGCGGTGCTGCGGTGAAAATTCACGAGTCGCGACTTTAAGGACGTTGCCTTTGCGTGTCTCTCGATTTACACTTCAAGAAAAATTATTATTTATTTATCGCAGAAATTGTATTAAGAATTAACAACATCATTGCAGTTTGCCATTTAAGTACGCGTTTCAATAGATAATCGTTAATAATTACGAATAAAACATTCGCATTCTTTGAATGTATATTCAAAGATTTTGTTATATGACCCTTTTTTTGAGAAATCCAAAATTAAAAAACTTATAACTCAGCCAAAAAAACATTAGTTTGAATTCGGAAAGCTTTCCTATGTCAGTTTTTATTAGATTAATAAATCTGCATATTCAATTTAAAATATAAAAAAGTTCAAATTTTTATACATTTTTTTTTTGACAATTGTAACCCCTAAAATATGTTGAAAAATTTGTACATTTTTTTTCTGTCTAAGGTGGCTAGATCGACTCGGCTATTGATGCTGATCAAGAATATATATGATTTATAGGGTCGGAAATGACTAATTAACTGCGTTTCAAGCTTCTAACGAAAATAATAATAACCTGCAAGGGAGTCTACTGCTAGATTTAAACTAAGATTCCCAATAGGTTCTAGTTATGAAACGGCATTAATCAAACTGAATCTTTAGCACTACACTAGCAATATTAAGAATAGTTGTTTGTTTTAAATATAACTTTATTTGTATCAGAATAATATTTTATATTTACTTTTGGTTAAATTCATACTTTCGATTACGTCTTTAAAAAGTTTTCAATTTCTCCCCGTGTATCCTCAATTCTTTCCACTCATATGTGTTGTGTGTCTGTGTGTGACTTAAGCAGTTTCGCCGCGTATAATAAATTTTCTAGTTTAAACTCATTTATTGCCCTCGCCTCGAAAGGATGAAAAGAATGGATTGCGGGTTAGCTGCGGTGCTCCTAACGAGCACCGCCTCCTTTAGCTCCAAGCTCCTCCCATCCGATGCCATATAATGGCCATTTGTTGTATAATTTTCACATTGTTTAGTGTCCCGAGTAGCCGAGAAAAGTAACTTCCGCTTCTCTCAAGCGCACACAGTTGCCTCCTTGAGGAGGTTTTTATTTATGATATATAGATTACTCAGCGAGGAAGTTGCTTTGGCGACGGCCAAAGTGCTTTTTTGTCGAGGAGTGACAGCATATTACCCCACTTCCAGAGGACTCTCACCGGATCGGGCGTGTGGGGGGTTAATTACGCTTGAAAATTATAGGCCATGGAGAAAATGTCTTAATACGGCACGGAATTAAATTGGAAATACGAGTGAAAGAGGGTGGATTTGCGGAGGTGCGGCTTAACCCCATAATGGCTTACAATCAATTTCAAGATCTTTGATAAGCTAATTGAGCGAATGTACTCGAAGAACTTTAAAGGAAAGGGATAATTTAAAGGAGTTCTATAGGAGAATTTATTATAGTGCTTAGATGTTTAGACCTTAAATTATATATTGATTAATTTAATTCCATAAATATTTCAGTAGACTTGCAAGTTAAATATTTCCCCACAGAACTGTGATGTTATGAAAATAAATCAGCTATAAATAACAGGAACCCCCATGAGTATACACCCCCGACACATGTGTTCAGAAGGTTAAGCATTTTCCGACTGATAGAAATCAATCGCCTCCCACTCACTCACTCACTCACTTACTCACCTGGCCAACTAATTGGCACACGTGTCTGCTGCTCGGCCCACATCTAATCAAGTAATCAGGCTGGCAGAGGCAGTCCAGGGCCAGGTACCTTCCCTGCTAATTGCATCATTACTCACAGCTAATAAGCTGAAACTTTGCCTCACGGCGCCACTTTTGGTCATTGCCTACTTTTTGGGGCTGCTGTTATGGCAGGGATCACCTGGCAAATCACCTGGCTGACCACAAAAACCGGCTTCAATTGGGTTTAGGCTTGGTCAAATCAAATACCTGGGATTTGTTCCATTAACACAGGTGTCGAACTTGATCTGTGGTCTTGGGTTTTGTGAGAAGAAATTAGGTTCTCTGTTGGGTTTCTGCCATTTTCAATTATGTTATTGGTATAAATTATACAGCACATTTAAATTGTTTAATTATGAGTTAATAAAGGTAAATCTCTTAAGTTAAAACAGATAAAAATATTTCAAGAAATGTAAAAAAACTCCAGCTAATCCTTGGCAAATTGTGTAAAATATTCCATGTGTCCAAACTTTCTGCTTTACTCTGCTTACATTTTTTTTTTTTGGAAAGGAAGTTTTCATCTCGATTGCGAGAATGTATTCTTAGCATTACAAGGATGTGCAGGAATCTCTATTTGCGATACGCCCAACACCCTACAGCTTAATTTCCTGGCGCAAATATCAACAAGGTCGCTGCGAGACGCATCTTCGCCTTTCGCCCCAGAGATGAAGCGCTCTAATGAAATTACAAGGCAGTAGTGGCAATGCCGGAAGTAGGGGGTGAAGTGGCTTCCTTTAGAGCCAAAAGGGGGCTTTTTGCCCTGGAATGGAAGCGAATGCTCCATGCGGAGTCCGCACAAGACCCCGTAAGCCAAAGTGGCAGTGGGAAGTCAACTAAAACTAAGCTCATTTAATGCGTTGCATAAGCGACAAGCGTGGGCGGCGATGCCGGCAAACACTCGCAAACCTAGGCGGAGAAATACCAACACACATACCTTCAGATAGACAGACAGAGAGGCAAATAAACAAACAAACAAACACAGAGAATGCACCTACAAACCGGAAACAGGCGACAAGAAGAAGAACGCAATGGAGGATAACACGAAAACATGAGAGGAAAAGGATTCAGTTCGTAGACCGAAGCTGGGAGTACGCTTTCGGAGGATTTGAAGCTAGAGAATGTTATAAAGTATAATATAATATTATTTTCTAGATAATGCAAAATATTAACAATCTCTTTTTTAATACATTTGATCCTTGGAAATATATTCAAACATAAATGCCACTGAAATTTCAATGCAAGTTCCTTCAGGTTACAAAAATAAATCATGTCTTCTTTATATTCCTTTCTAGACAATCCAAATATCTATGTACTCAATTCTCAAGATTCCCTTCTAAACAAAGTAATGTTACTTTCTAAAAGAGTGCAAACAGCACGCTCTCAAGCACGCCGGCATTTTGCACTTTTACGTTTATCCTGAGGATAATTTAACACCCCATACAAATGCAAACAAATGAGCGCAGCCAAGCCCTCTAACAAATACGAGTATAAACGTGTGAAAAAAACAACATTTATTTACTTGCAAGTAATACCCCGGTAATGGGTTTTTAAAACAAATCCGCTGCGGGCCTGTAAATGAACTCGCTTTTCCTCCCTCCTCCTCCTCGCTTTTTTCCCTCCTCTGTGTGGCAATTAAATTTCAAATATCAACACAGAGCCAGAGAGTGGGAAAGTGTCATTATATAGTTAATTAAACAAACATTTTGTGCAGATAAAACGCTTTAATTAATGCTCTTACGGCACTCGAATAACCTAGCAGAAGTTGGCATTAAATCTCCACCATTCTCACCTGTCCCTCACCTGGCATTGGAATTCTTTTCGTGCCTGCGTGTGTTGTGTGTCATTTGAGGCCGATGATGTGGGTCTTTTTGGGCCACTCGATGGGATTGTTGTTATCGGGGTTTAAGGGGAAATATATACATATTAAAATAATAATGCAGGAGAGGAAGCCATTAAAAATAATCAGTTGGGACATTAATCAAAAGTAATTATATGGCAATGTCCACAGAAAGGTGGAGCTTTTATTACCACAAGGTCAATAAACTTTAATTTGGTCAAGTGGTTAACATTAAACTGTGAAAAAATTATTATGAAAGGCATTATGCATGGAACTTACAAAGGGAATATTTTATTATATGTGGCTTTCATCATTTTTGAATTAAATAATTTAATTAAATAAGAACCATTCATGTTAACCTCTTTAAAGAGTTTGTTTTTATTTACAAGAAGATCACATTTTTAATTCCTATGAAAATCTAAGAAACTTGAGGACCTACATAACTTTTATAACATAACCCTTACCATATTCCCTTGACAACTCTCCAGGACATCACTCTTTCGACTTTCCAGTTTTCCGACTTAATTTTCCTTCTTGAAACGCTGCTCCACTTTCCTTCCTTTTGTTCGTGAATATATATATATATATGTTGTCCACGAGCTGTCGCTGGGCATGCGATTTTTCAATATCCGGGAACGGGCGGGACCATAAATGACCACTTTGATGGGCTTGCTGGCTGCAGAATCCTGCCCTTCACTCAAAAAACGGAGACCCCATGCCGGGTGACACATGGTCTCGTGTTGACGCGCCATAAAATATGCAATGCATGCAGTGTGTCAGCGTTTTAACCGCCCAGCAGCCACCCAACCACCACCCCCCAAAACCACTCCGTGTGGCCCCACCTGGTTTTATTTTAACCCCACCACACCTGCAGCCTTCCATAACTCAGCGGGACGGGGAGGTAAAGGAGGTAAGGCAGGGAGGAGGCGTTGCGGCGGAAGGCCAAAAGTCATTTCGTTTTTTGTCAGGCCCATCGCACAAAACTATCAATAATATGCCACACCCACAGGCAAACCATATTTCCCCACACAACACACTTGAGGTTAAAATAATAGTTATTTTTGTGCCGAGGTTGTTTGCTTAACCTTTCTTCAGGTTTGCAGGAGTTTAAATTACAGAAAGAGAGGGCTAAAAGTGGGCAATGATTTATTTTAAATAAATCACTAAAGTTGCATCTAAGTAGATAATAACTTATGTTATGAGTTACTTATTTGTATTATATTCTTGAACTCTAATTCAACTTCTGTTAGATTCTTAGAGCAGCTTGAAACCCTCTCAAAATAAGCTTAATTTTTATTAAGAAACATGATGAAGTTATTCCAGATCTTTCCCATTTTAAACCCTATTATTTCAACCAATATTGTGCGTACATTCCACGTGACTGTTTCGGCCCGCTGGAGCACCACATTCAGACATATATAAACTGTTTTGCTTTATGACTTTTATATGCAGCCGAGCGACGGGGGCAGTTGCAAATATTTTTAATATGCTTCGGCGAATGTGGCCGCCACTGAACAACAAAACAATACAAAAAAAATGTTAAAAAAAAATTCGAACGGGGCAATGGGGCAGCCATTTGGTTTTTTACGTCCCGTTTTAGGTTTTTACGTGTGTCCTGGCCCTCTTAAATGATGGAAACACCGCTTGGCATATTGAATAAAGTGGACAACCAGCAATATTTTTTGGGAAAAAGGGATCGCTGGAGGTGGCTTTGGTTTAGGGTTTGTGGGGTCTGAGCTTTTGGTTTTTGGCATTGGCTTTGGTTTTTGTTTAGCTTTAAAATCCACTAAATGGCCGGTGGACAGGATGTGCTGGATCCAGGATGCTGGTCTGCTGGTCGCTGTGTACGCAGCAGGATATACCCGAAACCAAAACCGACATTTGGTCCCCGCATATGCATATGCATTCCAGATATAGGGGAGAGAGAGAGGAAAAGCTGAAAGGGGGAGAAATGCACAGAGACAGACATGAAATTCAATCAATTGGAAATTCCATATCAGTGAAAATATTTTAATATTTATGCAAAATATTTACGCAGAACGGAGGGAACTGCGTGTGAGTGTGTGCGTGGTGAGCGTGGAGCGTTTAGCAGGTTTACCCAGCGAAAATAATAATATTGAAATTGATTTTATTCATAAGAACGTTGAATATTTATGCAGCCATGCTCAATGTAATTATTGCATTGGTTCTGACCCGTTCTGGTTGTAAGTGCTGCTGGTTATGTAAATTGAAATGAATTACGAATAATGGTGCTGGTTAAAAGGTAACTAACATACAAGAGGCGTGGGTAAACATATTATTAAATGTGGAAATAAATGCTCCTGGATTTATGCTTTGATTAAAAGCAATCTAAGCCTTATCTGGGTTTCAGCTCACGTTCACGTTGGAACTCGAAAGGCATTGCCTTTATTTCTGTCACCCATTCTCCGTGTCTCTATGGCAAACAGCTTTTGACAGCCGGATGTCAAATGCAGTTCTGCAGCTGCCTTGGGATCCTGGGATCCTGCTTGGATTTCCTCTTGCGTCTCATTTCCCGACACACACAAACATTCTCAATGAATGTCACATTTGACAAGCGCTCGCTCTCTTTCGTTCGCCATGTTTGTTTCCGCTTTGACAGTTATGGCGCGTAGCTGTTTCACAATGTTGGTGATATCAATAATCTAATGGGAACAAGGATCACAGTAAAAATAAGTGCAAATAGGACTTTAATAAAGGGAAGGAAATATGTAAAGAAATAGTAAAGGGGTGTGAAGGATTGTCTACTTTACGATTCTTTTATATTTTATCAATATTAAAGCTTTAATATATATATTTTTTTTCGGCATGACTGTAAACATTGGAATTTAGAATTTGTAAGAGGAAGATATAGATATACATATATGGGATCGTATATTCACATTTTTTAAATCTATATTTATCGATCTTTCTATATGACAATTTGTTCGAGAAATCAAAGTTTAAAAACCTCATAACTAAGCTAAACAAGCATTAATTTCAATTCGGAAAGCTTTCCCATGTTAGTTTTTATGAGGTTTATAAACCTACATACTCAATATAAAATAAAAAAAAAATTAAAATTTTTGTCAATTTTTTTTTTACAATTTTAACGATGTAATCCCTTAAAAATGTTGGAAAAATTTTAAAAATTTGTATTTCTCCAAAACTAAGCTAGAAAGATTCAGCTTTCGATTCTGATCAAAAATATATATGATTTATGGGGTCGGAAATGACTCCTTCACTGCGTTTTATACTTTTTTAGTAGATATTTACCAATATTTTTATATGAAAATTTGTCGTAAAAATCAAATCTTAAAACTCATACCTAAGCCAAAAAGGCATTAATTTAAGTTCGAAAAGCGGTTCTGTGTTAGTTTTTAATAGGTTAATAAAACTGCATACTAAATATACAGATTTAAATAAATCCACATTTCGTCAATTTTTCCCAATATAACCCCTTAAAAAATTTGGAAAAAATCGCAAAAAAAAAATTGTTTCCCTCGAAGATGGCTACAAAGATTCGTCTGTTGATGCTGATCAAGAATATATATAATTTATAGGGTCGGAAATAACTGCTTCACAGCTTAATATCCTTCTAACTCAAATTTGCGTATAAAAAGTTTATCAATAATATCGATAGTATATTTATATATTTTAACGTTAAATGGGATACACACTTTTGAATATATTAGAATTGCCATTGAATTTTCTTTATATATTTTTAAGTATTTTATATCTTATATTTCGTATTAATAATAACATTCCCCTCTCTGCATTTCCCCATTTCCAGATACAAAATCGAAGTGGCAGGCAAAAGCCTACCCGTGCTCACCAATCTCGACAAGGGTCGCTATGGAGTGATTGTGTTCGAGAACCTGGACAAGTACCTCAACATGGACAAGTGGAATCGCGAGCTGCTGGACAAATACTGCCGCGAGTACTCCGTGGGAATTGTGGGTTTCGTCAGTTCCAGCGAGGAGACCCTGGTGGGTGCTCAGCTCCGGGACTTTCCGCTCTTTGTCAACACGAATCTAAGGTTGAGGGACGCCAGCTTGAATCCCAGTTCATCGGTGCTCCGGTTAACCAGAGCGGGCGAGACCGCTTGGGGAGCCCTGCCCGGCGATGATTGGGCAGTGTTCCAGCATAATCACAGTACCTACGAACCGGTGGAGTGGGCTCAGCGGAATACCCAGGAATATCCGGCGGATAGTGTGGGGCAGGTGCAGCTGCCACTGACCACAGTCCTCCAGGACCGCGGTCATTTGGATGGCATCCAGAGAGTGCTCTTCGGGAGCAGTCTGAGATTCTGGCTGCACCGCTTAGTCTTCCTGGATGCCCTCAGTTACCTGAGTCATGGACAGCTCAGCTTGAATCTGGAGCGGATGATACTCGTGGATATAGATGACATATTCGTGGGAGAGAAGGGCACTCGGCTGCGACCCGACGATGTGAGGGCGCTGATAGCCACCCAGAAGAATATAGCAGCCATGGTGCCGGGCTTCCGCTTCAATCTGGGCTTCTCCGGCAAGTACTATCATCATGGAACGCGAGAGGAGAACCTCGGCGATGACTTTCTGCTGCAGAATGTCCAGGAGTTCAACTGGTTCTCGCACATGTGGAAGCACCAGCAGCCGCATCTCTACGACAACCTGACGCTCCTCATGTCCGAAATGCAACTGAACTATGCCTTCGCCTTGGATCATAATATACCCACGGATTCGGGTTACTCCATATCGCCGCATCACTCAGGTGTGTATCCTGCCCATGAGTTGCTCTACCTGGCCTGGAAGAAGGTGTGGAACGTGAAGGTGACCTCCACGGAGGAGTATCCGCATCTGAGACCAGCTCGTCTAAGGCGGGGCTTCATCCATCGGGATATAATGGTGCTGCCGAGGCAAACCTGTGGCCTGTTCACACACACCATGTACATAGACCGATATCCCGGTGGCAGGGACAAGCTGGACGAGTCCATCCAGGGCGGTGAGCTCTTCCAGACGATCGTCTACAACCCCATCAACATCTTCATGACGCACATGTCCAACTATGGGTCAGATCGTTTGGCCCTGTACACATTCCAGTCGGTGATCAAGTTCCTGCAGTGCTGGACCAACCTCAAGTTGGCCTCGGCACCGCCCATTCAGCTGGCCGAGATGTACTTCCGCCTGCACCCGGAGGAGGTGGACCCCGTCTGGGGCAATCCCTGTGACGATGTGCGGCACAAGAAGATCTGGTCGAAGACCAAAAACTGTGACTCGCTGCCCAAGTTCCTGGTGATAGGCCCCCAAAAGACCGGCACCACCGCCCTCTACACATTCCTCTCGATGCACGGCAGCGTGGCAAGCAATATCGATAGTCGGGATACCTTCGAGGAAGTGCAGTTCTTCAATGGGAACAACTACTATCGAGGCTTGGACTGGTATATGGACTTCTTTCCCTCGGAGGTCCTGCCCAATACGAGTTCCCCGATGCCCACGCAGCTGGGATCGCCGAGGTACATGTTCGAGAAGAGTGCCACCTACTTTGATGGAGAGGCGGTACCCAAAAGGACACATGCCTTGCTGCCGCACGCCAAGATCGTCACGATTCTGATATCGCCGGCGAAGAGGGCGTACTCCTGGTATCAGCATCAAAAGGCCCATGGCGATGTGATAGCCAATAACTATAGTTTCTATCAGGTAAGTCGTGGGGTTTATGTATAGGAAGAGATATGAGCTATAAGAAAGAATATTTCCTAGGTCTTAAACTTTATGAGGCAAACAAACGAATTTTCTGGGGATTTTAAAACTGTGTCTAAAGTTATGCATATGAGGTTTATTTTATTCCATAAGCCCTGTAAAATAAATTGGACTACTTTTATCAAGAAATATAGTATTTAAATCATAATACTATAACAACTCTGTTCTTCTAGAAATTCTTGAATAATCTCCCAAAAATGCTCAATACTTTAAATAAACCCTAGAACCGAACTATAATTAACTTCGCCTCATTGGTTACTATAGAAACATCTACCAGAGTCCCCTCTCTGGTGATTGATATCCATTTTGTATCAACTCGAGCGTATAGAAATTCCCCAAATTGCTATTTCTTTTATCTGCTGCTGCTCCCTCCTGGGGGAAGCGAAATGAAAAGAAACATTTAAGCAAACAAGAAAATTCATTTGGGTTCACCTCAAAAGCGAGTCGAGAAAAACAAAACAAATGCTACTAACATAGAAGTGAAATGAAATGAAATGAAGGAAAATCCTGTTTTAATTCAAGCAACTTGTGGCACGTCCAGCGCACACTGCAGTTCGTTGCGGCAAGTAGGCAAATCGCTTCCTTTTTTGATCCTTTGGCACATTTCATTTGAATTCCATGCCGGAAAATTTCTATTTGCACCCTGTCCGGGTCGCTTGTCCCCACAACTAACACATGTACGAATGCCTCAGATTACTCCGGCAGTTTGCTCTGACATGTGTCCTGGCGGGTCCTGGGCCAAGGCACTCAAAACTCACTCGTTGGCGCCCCCAGCTCTCCTTGTAGCAGAAGGCGACAGCTTGTACACTGCGAAAATCCTTGACAATCCTTGAATACATTAGGATGGATATTGATGGAGGGAAAATATATGGTTATGAACTTGAAGAAAAAATACGCAGAGAAGGGATATTCTGTTCTTAAAAATTATCGTAAAACCTCCTCTAAAAACATAGGTTTTTTTATAGAGAATATCTTTTAAAAATACTTCTTTCTTAAATATTTTAAAGCTTTAAATATATTTTGAGTGAATATTAATATATTAAGCATGAGAGGAAACTAACTTCGGAAAGCCGAAATTGATTAAATTTCAATTGAATTATAAGATATCGATAACGCATCAAAAATTACAATTTTTCGGCAAATTAAAGTTTAAAAATTGCATAACTAAGCCAAAAAAGTATTAATATTGATTCCGAAAGCTGTTCTGTGCTAGTTTTTAACAGGTTAATAAATCTGCATACATAAAATACATTTTTAAAATATTAAAATTTTTGTCAATTTTCAACATGACAACAATGTCAAAAAGTCACTTAAAAAGTCTGAAAAAATTTCAAAATTTTTTTTTCTTTCCTTTATGCCTAGAAAGATTCGCCTGTTAAAGCTGATCAAGAATATATATGATTTATGGGGTCGGAAATGACTTCTTCACGGAGTTTCATGCTTCTGACTGAAATTATAATACCCTTAAAAGAACATAATACATTTTTTAGACATACAATTTAACCATTATCCCCTACAATTTTCTTCAACTGGTACCAAATCGTCACCCCTTTAACCCCCCCTCAAAAATAACTCTGATTTTAACGCACACTTTCCACTTGTGTTTCTCTCCAACCATCAACCGCACTTGGACAGGTCATAACGGCGGGCGACTCCGCACCCAGGTCGCTGAAGGATCTGCGCAATCGCTGCCTAAACCCGGGCAAGTACGCCCAGCACTTGGAGCACTGGCTGGCCTACTACCCCGCCCAGCAGCTGCACATCATCGACGGCGAGCAGTTGCGCCTGAATCCCATCGATGTGATGAACGAGCTGCAGCGCTTCCTGAAAATCCAGCCGCTGCTCGATTATTCAAATCACCTGCGCTACGACGTGAAGAAGGGCTTCTACTGCCAGGCCGTCAGCGAGAAGCGCAATAAATGCCTGGGCAAGTCCAAGGGTCGCCAGTATCCGTCGATGGATGAGCGCAGTGCCAAGATGTTGCAGCGGTGAGTAAAATCGAAAAACGCCATGGAAGAGCTTTGGGGGAGGGGGGAGAACAAATGAGGAAAGGGGAAAACATAGAAGGTGGAACTTTGAATACTCTTTGAAAAGTTATATTCAATATTTGAAAATATGAATATAATATGGTATAGCGCTGAGAATCTTTCCAAAATATCATATTGGTATGCCTATACTTTTTGGTATACCTATTTTTAAATGTTATTCTGAATTAAAAAACCTTTTAAAATCTGAATAAATGTAATCTATTTTCATTTGAAATGCTTATTGTAAAACACAGTCGGAATCTAGCTTCAAGTGTTTCTATTAAACATGTTCCTTTAACTAACCCTTTAGAGCAAATAATATCAGGAAAACACTTATATCCCCTTTAATTTCAAAAATCGTTTAAGTTAGTAGCTTTATCTTGTTGGCCATATAAAAAGGTTGACATGTACTTCGATAGCATTAAATTAGGCAAATAAATCCCATTTAAACAGGGGAGTGACACAGGTATAAAGTTCCAATGACCACACCCTACTGAAGCTGACCAAGAATTTATAGGTTTTAGAATCTCTTAAACTTCAGGCCACTATCAGCCGCTCAAAGGGTATTCAACAAAACAAAACAAAAAAAAGAGAAGGGAAAACGAAATCATGAAACCCCAACAAAGGTGGGAAAATGGTGAAAAGTTCGGGCCATCACTCGTGGGGCCGTGGCTGTGAGTGATTTGGGGAAGGACAGGCAAAGGTGGTGGCGGAGGAGAAGGTATGAGAGGGAGGGGCTTCTGCTTTGAGTGAAGGATTAATGAACATATGTGACGCTGCTGCAGGTGTGGCAGGGGTGGCAGGGGGGACACCTTCTCCTTGTATTTTTTCCTGGCCGAGAATGGGAATGTGCCACTTTGCGGCCGCTAAAAGTGCACTTCGCTGTACTGCGATTTCGTTGGTATGCCAGCTGTTGTCAGTTGACAAGGGAAACGATTTGCTGGCGGGAGGAGCACTTTCTAGGCCAACAACCACACGAAAGGGGAAAAAGGCTGGCTGTAGGATAGGATGTGGAGGTGGCAGTGGCTCTAGGATGTGGATGTGGAAGCGGAGATGGACAGATGGACTACTTTGTGAGGCATTCAACTGAAGTAAATGGGAAATATATCAAGGGAGGGGAAGGGTGAGAGAGAGAGTTTTAGCCAAATAAAAGTGGCCATAAGCTGGGGAAATTTGTTTCCTGCCGAGATTCCATTCGAAACGTGAAAATGTGTCAGCAAAACGGAGATGTGGATACCATTAAAAATAGAGCGAGCTGTAGAAGGGTGATTCCTGCTAAGTGGAAAGTTTATTAGGGATTTTAAGGACTCAAAGTTGATGCTGGGAGTTTTTTTTACAGGTCTCTGAGGCATTGAGTGCTGTCCTTTATGGGGTTTTATTAATGGATGGATGTCGTTGGAGCTGAGAGGATTCTGGGAGATTTTTGATTCCTTTATATAACTATGAAAATATAAATAAAATAAAGTAAATAACATTAAAATCGCTTAGATATATTTCCTTAAAGAACACCCAATGATTACCATAGAACATGAGTTAAAAATCAGCTTAGCCCGAAAGATTATAGGTTTTTGCCTTGAAATTTCCCACAAACAGATAATAATAATTTCCGAAGCTTTCCTAGTACCAGATTCTTGTAAAAACAATCCACAAAAGAGATATGATTGGGACAGAAAAGTATTGTACGAGTACCAAGTTGAAGTTGAAATAAAATATTCAAAAACTTGGCTAACAAAAAAGCGGCTGCGCGATAAGTCCCCTCTTTCGCCGTCGATCTGCATATTTGTTCTGTCTGAGGCAGAATCCGCGGAATTTGAAATTCTAATTGCGCTTCATCTCTCTCTGTGCTGCCTGCATTTTACTGATGGAACATTTCTTTCTTTATTTTCCCGCTCGCAGCTACTATCTGAATCACAATACGGCGCTGGTGAAGCTGCTCAAAAAGCTGGGGTCGCGGCCGATACCACAGTGGCTCAAAGACGACCTGTCCACGGGCACGTGATAGCAACTCATCGGCGGCGGAGGAGCAGGACCAGGTGGAGGTGGCTCTGGAGGCGGCATCAAGTATCGCAAATTGCGGGCAAAACTCAGGAAACAGTTGCGTTGGCTGCATCTGGCGGCCGAGAGCACTGAAAAGGCTCAGTCGCAACGGCGACGAAGGCTTCACAACTGACAGGACGACGAAGGGGAGGTGGAAATGTTTAACATAAGAAAAGCATATACTCGTTCCTGTTCTGAGCTCTTATTTTGATATATTTTTCTGCAATCGAAATTAATAAGGTTTAAGGCAAGACAATATCAATGAGAACGATGCGTAACGCCATATAACATAAGGGTTTACAGTAAATGCTTTAGGTTTTAATTCAAATGTAAATCTCTTTAGAAAACTCAATCCATGTAAATATGTTTATCTTATTCAAACAATTTCTTTGTATTCTATATAACAAATGTATTAGCCTAAAAGGAATTACAAATGATTTATTTAAATCTATACCATCTCTTAAAATCAAATAATTTGTAAATCAAAAGTTCAAGTATACGTGTTGTTTTAATTAAAAACTCTTAAATATTAACTCTTTACAAATTGAATATAATTCTTCTGCACGTTATTTTATTTGATCTGCATTTTGTTAACTTTAAAATTTATAATATTATATTGTGCCAAGCCGGTTAAATTTTCAAAACATTCGAATGGTAATAACATTTAGTATATCTTTCATGAAAAATAATTAAGATGAACAAATATTTTAAAAAGAAAATTCCTAATTAAAAGGTTTCCCTGAAATAGTTACATTAATAAGATAAAAAAGAATAGAGGTTTAAAATTGTTCATAATAAATGTTTCCCTTACATTTCCAAAGTGTATTAAAGTTAATACATAAAACAAGCCCTTAAAAATGTATGTAACAAATATGTAACCTTATTAATTTCGCTTGCCCTTAATTACATCAAATATTAAAACAAACAGAACAAGGACGAGCGAGTACAGAGCAGCTGTAGGAATAAAAAATAGGATAGATTAAGGAGGGTAAAAAATAACATAATTAGTCGCTTTAAAGTTTAAACGTAAATGCATAAATCTTGTGTTTTGTTGCTATTGCAGCTAATTAATGTCACTGCAGTTGTCACTGCTGGAGTTGTACAGTCAGGAGCGTGTGTGTATGTTGTGTAAATAGGAGCGTGTGTGCGTATTTTGTGTCTGCCTGTTTGCGCATTATAAATTATCATAAATAATATCATGAGGCATCATGAATAAATGCATAAATGCGCTTTGTTAGTTGTTTAATGTTCATCAGTTGCTAATGGCCAGTTAAGCGCCTAATTATCCATAATCCAGAGCACTTTCGTTATTACCTCAGACACACCGAATTCAGCCTACTCTCTAAGTCTAAGCCCTCTCTAAGTCCATGCCAAACTGTGAGATCTTCTTTAGCCAGCAGCTAAGTTAACGAAAGCAGGCAAACATATGTATATCTGTACTAACTACGTGTTAATATATCTGACTAGTGACTAGCGACTAGCGACTAAGCGTAAGGCAGCTCTCTATCCCTAAGTGTATTATAGATGTGTTTTAGCCTAAGCCCAGCCAGCACGAGTGCGTGTGTGTAAAGCTCTAGTTGTAGTCCTAAGCGCAGCGCCTAAGCAAAGCTCTATTGTATAGTTGGATATATGCGTAACCCACGGAGGACTAGTTCAAGTTTAGATTCGTAATGCGACAATAATAAAAGCGAAAAATTATTGCAAGTGTAAAATTGTATTTTGTCCACTTTTGAAAAATTTAAATTGTGAAAAGTAAGTTAAAAAACAAAATATTTCGGTAGATTCTCTACATCATGAATGTTTTTTATTTAAAAAATATATAGTTTCCTCTGATTTACTTCATTTTTTCACAAAAAATAAATAAATATTTTATCTTAACTTCAATACCGTGAACTTTTCTGTTTATTTCATTGTCATTAAAATGATTATTAATCAAGTTTACTAAAATGTACAAAAGTTCCACACTAATAAAAACTAAGTATTATATTTTTTAATTATTATTTACTATTATAATTATAATTGTATTTGTTTGTATTCATTTGAAATATTTTAGAATTACAGCATTTTTACATATACTTACATTTACATTTTTAAATACAATAATTTTTCGAAATTGCAACGACGTACCTTACATGTAATATCTAAAAACGACATGTGAAATAGTTTACACAAAGTGTTTTTAAGAGACATCTAGCGTCGATTTCAAAAATGGCAAGAGGATAATACCATTTTGGTATATTTTACATACTTTATTATTTTATTTTTTACTTTCTTCAAAGTATTTAAAAGCGACATCTAGCGCCAGTCTCAAAATTTGCAAATAGTTAATACCAATTATGGTATTTTTAATTTTTAAAGCAGGAGAGTACCTAAACTGCTTATATGACAGTAGTAATTACTACTTAGCACTGCTTGCTAGCTAGTTGTTCTGTTAAGTTTCTGTAAACCAGTATTGCTAGAACGTTATCTAAAAGTGAAAAATTTAAATAACAGGTTATGGATTCAGAAAGACCCAAAACAAAATATTTTAAAATGCCAAAAAAAAATATTTTAGTATTTTCGTGCGAAAGTTCTGTTAATTTACATTCAGCCGACTGTTAACGAGAGAATATGTTATGAACTTAACATTCTACATGAGAATTCGACCTAATGTATCTGTAAACGTGTAAAATGTATAATGTTGAGTAACAGCTTTAAAATTCAGAGTGACCAAACCAAAAATACCAGAAAAATATCCCATTCTTTCAAAAACCCTAATTTCTACCAACTTTTGCGCGAACTTTTTCTTCCGCAAAAAATTTTCCAGCGAGCAGACGCGTCGGATGATTGGATCCGCAAAAAGAAAACTTGAAACTCGAAAGCTGTCGTAAAAACTGTGTTTACGTTCGGGCCGCGTCGGTTGTGTTAATGTTTAGTTAATTTTTATTCAATTTTAAAGCTCGAATTGTTGATATTTAATAAGTGGCGGATAACGAATAACACCGGTAAATATGGACGGCGCGTTGTGGAAACCAGAGATAACTGGCTAAAAATATATAAACTATACCTGGATATAGCACGTGCTAACAGGTTCCGCTCTTCTATTAATAAAGAATAATAGTTAATAATAACAGTAAAACTCGCGTGCTTCACCAGCCGGCTAACACTTGTCGCGAGAGAGAGAGAATTAAAGAAGAGCGTGTGAAAAGAATCAAAGAAACGGCCGCCTGCTGAATTTTTAGTTGTAAATTAGAGGCAGCCGCTATATCTTTCTATATATTATAAAGTACATAAAATATAGTGTGCTAATAGTGGTGGTGTGATCCTCAAGTGAAACAAATATAAGGAAATATAAATATACATATGTGCATATATAAATAACAGAAGAAGAATCGCTGGGTAAAACCGGTAATTCTCTCTCTCCCCCATCCGCTTCTCCATGCTATTTTTCACTCCTTTTTTTGGCGCCCATACTGCTCTCCGTTTCTGTTGTTGTTGCGCCTTGTTGCATTTATTCCTCTCGGCTCACAACTTACTTTTGTTTTAGCACTCAAAAAAATTAAAAATAAAGTAAAAAGTAAAGCCAACCAAATGTTCGGAGTAGAAGAGGAAATTCTTAGTTGTTTTTTTGCACGTATAAAATCTTTTGTGTTGCATTTTGGCGCTGCCTTGGATATTCGGGAAAATGAAAAGGGCACCGCTAAAAAGTTCCATGTGAAAATTCAGGAAAAGCCAACTGCATTGATACTTATATACATATGTATATATATATTTCTACTGTGAGTGTTTCATTGAATCGGTGGGAGTTGCGTTTCTTAATCATTATCTACCTTTTCCCACCACAAAAAAAAAAAAAAATTTTACCAGTGTTTTTGTGATTCACATCCGATCTGAAAAAATATAGGAAAGTGTAATTCGCGGTGTAGTGTACAGTTCGAGCAGCAGAAATCATGTCCAGAAACAAGGCCGCCATGTTTAGCGCCTTCCGGCTGCTCCTCCGCCCGTCGCCCGCCCACAGGAATATTGCCCTGCGCCTGGCCCCTGTCACGACCTTCGCCCTGGTAAGTGCCAACACCTCCCCCACCTTCCAATAGATTATCTATACCCCCGACAACTAAATATATAAATACCAAAGGGCAGATACTAGCCGGGACAAGCCGCGCTCCGGGAGGGCAGAATGGGAATCTATAAAAAAATACACGCACTTGTTATTCACATGTGAATAAGCGCATGGAAACAGTCGAGGTTGAGGTAATAGCACCTGCACAGGTTGGGTTGTTAATAATAATGTGTGTGGGGAGTTGCGTATTTTAATCGTCGAAAGTTAATATATTAAGATATATTTTAATACATTTGAATTTTTAAATACAATTAATCAGTGCTATTTTTTTGACCTCAACTGTTACACTGCAACTGTAGTTGAAGAGAATATTTCCATTCATGTTACATTCCCATTGCCAAAGTGCGTGTGTTGACCAATTTCTTAGTGTGTGTGTGTGTGTGTGTGTTTCGGTGTATGGCACATTTTGTGCTTTGGAAATTATTAAAATTATGCAAAGAACCAGTCCGAAAATACAAAGTACAAACATACACACATTCCTTCATACCATATGCTGTATGTTTGTCTTTCGCCGCTGCCCATCTTTCGTACTCTCTCACTCTCTCTCTCTGCCCTGCAAATCGTTCTCTCTAGCTTCAGCTCCCAACTTCAGCTCGAACTGCAACTCCAACTCTCTCTCCCAATCTGAATATTTAACTCTCTCCCGGTGAGTTGTGAGTTGTTCTTGTTGGTGCTTTTGAACTTGGCACCTGCGCGTCCTCTCTCTCAGCACCAAAAAAAAGGGCAAAGAAACAACAACAAAAACAGCTGTCAGAAATGTTTATCATCACATGACAAGATGAATGGGAGAGGGGAACCCGCAAAAAGAAGAGTGGAAGTGCCGTTGATATATGAGTGATTGTGGTAATTTTATTTGTAACGAGAGAGGGAGAATTTGAGAACAATTAGCACTCGTTATGGCATCTCGGGCACTCAAAAGCGTAGGTCATTGATTTAATTCGCTTTTGGATGAATCACTTCGATTTAAGCGATGCTGCAGCGGCCGCCTTATCAGTTGGAATTTCAAAGTAAGCCTGGTGAATCAGCGACATACTCAGAGATAAAAGCTAAATAAAAGTTACAGTCAAGCTTGGCTAAGAAGAATATTTTGGTTTTTACCACAACACACCAACAAATCTTCTTTTAGCAATTATAATTCAATGAATAAATATTTTAGTAATATAAAAATAGTTTAATAAATATTAAAAATTCGTTTACTGAGGTTGCACTGTAACCATTCAACCGGCGTGTATTCTATTCAACTATTTCTTTTCTGACAAACTCGATTTGCATACGAAATGATTAAATACGCCGTTATTTGCTCGGCTCAAGTGTCGGCATGAGCGCGGGCGGCTCTTGAGCTTTTTTTTGTGTTTGCCAAAAGGAGAGAGAGAGAGTACGGGAGTGCTGATAGCAGCGGGAGAAGTGGGAGAGATTTCGTACGGGGATTATTTACATTTTAGCAGGTTATTTGCTCGACTTTTCGTTCACTTGCATCTGTTGTGTGTGTCTCAATTTGCATTTGTTTCGTTTTTTATCTGTTGTTGCCCTTTGTTAGCTGATTAAAGCAAATAGGGTAACAAAAAAATGACAAGATAACGGGCTTAAAAAAACAAAGGTCTGTGTGACACTGCCAAAAGTTAAAGGGTTAAGTTAATACTAAGTATTTGTTTTCTTTTCTATCGGGTTAAAAATATGTATTTATATGGCGAACTTGACTTTTATCGATAGCTTTTCTTTATTATTATTTTTGCTTAAACCTTTATGCTGAAAATAAGATAATTTATTGAACATTTACTGTACTTAATGCTCCGCATTCTGGATATATAAGTCGAGTTCTTGGCCCAGATCTCCCAATGTGACATCTTAACTTGGTATATAGCATTTATCTCTCAATTTAGAACACGCGCCACTTACCAATGACTCTGATTTTTCACCCCGATTTAAAGCTAACTCCTTGGGGTGGGAAAAGTAAATAAAATCTGGGGACAAGGCTAAAAAATATCTATGTATCTGACAAGTACAAAAAGTAACGTCACTATTTTCGGGGGGGAAACTCCACTTTTCCGTTGTTCGTGGGGCAGAAAAACTTTTATTGGCGCCATTTGGTCTGTCGCACAATACCCAAACACAGACACACACACACACACACACACACAAATATACACATTCAGACACAGAACGTGTGTTGTTACAACTCCCTTTCCCTCTTTTCACCCGAAAATCCGATTCTGCTGTGTCTTTCCGGCATTTCCTCTTCAATGGGATTTTTGGCTTGCCCTCGAATTTCGGGTTTTTGCATTTTGTTTCCATTTGCCCTCCAATATTCCTGTTTCTGATTCGCTCCAAAGGGGCGCTGGGGCGTGGCACCATCACACATACAAATATTCTGAACAGCGATGGTTCGAAAAATGGGATATTTAAAAAATGATTCACCAATTAAGTATTGAAACAATTTACCATTTATAACATTTTTTATCAATTAAATTTTCTAAGTTAAAATTTACTATATTGGTGGAATATCTGATTGTATAAACCTCTGTTATTATATCGTATTAATTATTCGGTTTTTAAATTAAGTTCTTACCCATTTCCTATTAACTCAACCCCTCCTGTTTACAAACAATCATTTTTTCTCTCTCGGCCAACAATTATTTTTCCGTGCTGCTACAAAAAAGGGGTCGATGGGCGATCAATTGATATTTGATGAAAAATAAAAGCGTTATGATTCAGGCTTTGGGAACCGGCTTTATTTGTGCACATCTCCATGTGCAAGCTGGGGAGAGTGTGCATTCTTAAATATGTATATAAAGTCTGGCAAACAAAAGCAACAAAGTACGAGTATTTATGCAAATAGGATTCATCATATCCAAAGTAAGCTCGCGCTGGTATATATGTATTTATATTGCACATAATACAGCCAAAGGTCAGCGGCTTAAAGCCAGGGCTTATGGTCATTCGTTGCATATTGTGGAAATGGAAGTTTTGCAAAAGCTTTTCATTAAATGAAGCTTAGTAGGTGATACTTAAAATTCACTTTTCTGCAGCTGCAATTTTCCCCTTGCTTCGGCACGCTTTTTCACTTTTTATGGTTTAAGTTTGAAGATAGTTTTTGTTAGAAATAAAAATGTGTTACATTGTTATATCCGAAAACTTTCTAAAACCTCAGATCTAGATTAAATTAAATAAATATATATATTTCTTTTTTTACAAATTTATGTATGCTTTTTCTACACGTTTGTATTTAGTATCATTTAAGAAAAGTTACCCTAGCCGATTTTTCCGCATCCTTTTATGCTTTTTTACCAAGTTACCTTAAAAACTGCCCTTCTCTGCGCTTCTCATAAGTTATACCTAAGGGGAGAAACCACTTGGCCCCCAAGACTAGTTTTTCAATCTTCCCCAAGCATCATTTAACCTCATTCGCAAGTTTTTGGTCGCTAATTCCCCGCAAAAGTCAAAGTTATCCTTGCAAACTTGAGTAGGCAGAGCAAAAACAGTCTGCCTATCAGCAGTTTGTCCTTGACTTTTTTTCTAATCCACTTCTTGAGTACTATCAACTATTGTTTGATCAGCAAGTTTTTGCGGCCCTCACCTAAGGGTCTCTACACACCAAGCATTCGACTTAACCCGTACACAAACAGTCAGGCCGCAGAAAATCTGCATAATATGGTAGAAGGGGGCTTTGCCCCAACACCCAGCACCCACCGCCCAACATCATCCTCAGGACATTATCCTTCTCCGCAGGACTGTGCCTCTGCCTTGCAAACTTGTGCACGTTCTGGCACATTTATCTGCGCTGCGAAATCTTTGCTTAGCTATCAGGGGAAAACCGAAAAGCAAATTTCTCCACCAGTCGTTGCAAAAATATTTGCATACTACATATATGCAAGGATATATTTAAAGCGGGGAGGACGAGGCCCGGATTATACGCGTAATTAATGCCATCGTAAAGTACCGAGGGGGAGCAGTAAGAGACGAACTTCATTAGGGCCTGTCGCTGGCGCTTCATCAGCAGATCTTAAAGTTATGCCTCCGAAATTGCCGGCATAACTTGCTGGTAATAAGTATTCGACTGACAAATAGCTGAAAGCATGAACATCTCGGGGCCATACATACTTACACTTTTAGAAATGTGTAAAGTCCGAATTTGGTTTAATATTAATGCACTAGGACTTTAAGTTTAATTGGAGTTATTTAGTTTTGGTAAATTATAATTGTGTGAATTAAATATGTTTGGTAGGCTGGCTGGTCAATTTTCTAAATAGAATAACTGGAAATATAAATGGCAAAATTAAACTGATAGTCTTAAAGCTTTGTTTTTGTCTGTACTTTAATTCTAGTCAATTAGTTACTCGATTTAGTTATCTAATAACTGAAGTGGTCTATTACTTAGGGACTCTTATCTGTCATCGCAGTGTATTTATATTTCTGTTTATCTTTCGGCCATCTCAACCGCCTGGTAGCCATGGTAGCACTAGTAATATAACTTTAGCTGAGTTAGCCCTTGCGTGTTATGGCCACTAGTGCTGCCCTGCTCTTGACTTTTGGTGTGGCAAGGAGGCGCCAACCCCGCATGTAAGCCCCACTACAACTTGTCAGATAGACCCCACTCGCCACAGTCCATAGTTAAATCTCCCCTTGTGGATCCCTAAACTCCAAAGATAAACCCCCATTCTGTACTTGTCGGTTTCAATGTTCGCTTTGATGTTTATCTCATGACTCTGCACCGAGCTGGCCTGCATGTGTACCTAATGGATACAAGTGGCCGAAAGCCCTCTTTATATTCCCGATTTCACCCCCAACAACTCCCTGCACTTGTAATCTAATCCCAACCGAAACTATTTGCAGTGCAGGTTAAACTGTGAGCGTCAGGGGAGTAAGAAGAATGCAGTGCACAGTTTTCCCCCCAGCTTGTTATCAATTTCGTGGGCGCTTAACCCGCTCTCTGATATCACTTATCAGCACTCATTCGTATTGTATAGTATATAAAAAATGACTATAGAAGTGCTCAATTTAAAATACATAACTCACTTGACGAGGCCACGCGACCGAACGGTCTGCGGTCTGTATAAATAAATCGTTTGTTTAATTTACAAAAACCCAGCCCCACAATTCGATTTCACGCATTCAGGGGCAGATCTCTGTACTGGCGCCATAAAAAAGATTTCAATGTTTGTCAGCGTAATTCTGCGGAAAGCCAGTCGTAGTGGCCGTGTTTGTGCACTGATTTTAATTCAATATAATAATATAATTCAAAGATAATGCAAACAGCGAAAACAGGGGATAAAGTGGCTACCTAAATTATTTAGCAAATATTTGTGGTCTTCGTTTGCCACTTTGCCAATCTTTGAATACATTTTTCATACAATTTAAAGCCTAAACAAAGGCGAGAGTGTCTACAGAGGCACCCTGCCAGAGTGAACCGCATAAAAAGGTTCGTTATTAATTCAAGCCATGTCTAGGGCTCTACGGGTGAGTCCTGGTCCCAGGACTTGTTTCCCCAGGTTCCCAACCGGAGTTCTCGAGTGTCAGCTGCTGCTGTTTCGAAGGCGCAAATTCTCCTTTCTTCTATTATATGCAAATTTCGTTGCGCTCCACGGGCGTGTAGCGAGCTGCCTCAAAAATGAGCTACATAAATTTATTTTTCGTGTCCCCTCACCCTGGTTAAGGGTTTGCCTAATATCCACTTAAGTTTGTCAAACGGCTGGCAAGTAGGGATTTAAGTGACAAATACAAGTGGGTTACTTAACTGGGTGAGAAAATTGCTCTTTTGGTTTTAACACAATTTATTAGCTGAATAAACTTTAATTGGGTTTAAAATATAATGGAATGCGTGAAATGCAACACAGGAAATTAATAAATATTGCATGAAAAGTAATGAATAAATCATCAAATGGTTTATATTTTGCCCAAGCATGCCTCATTGCCTGTCCATTAAAAATACGTTGATTACTTGCAGCTAGGTTCTGGTAAAAACTCACATTTTTTGTTGTCTGCCTTTTCTAGTTTATAAAAAAGGGACTGCATAATGTGGCTTCCTTGTGGTTTTTCAGTAAATGGGCCTCTTAACAGGCGGTTGTCGTCTCCTAATTAGACAGGGATGGAGTCCTCGTCCTTCTTCTGATAACCATTGGGGCATGGCCCTCTTTTTTGCTTTATTTTATCGCTTTTTCTCTCGAGTGTTAATTGTATTAAAATTAAAATTAAAATTACTCGCACTTGCTGGTCTTGAAAGGGCGTGTCCTGAAAATTGCTCATGCACATGGCCAAGCTACTTTCAAAAGAAAAACACACTCACGTACAGGAGTCCTTTGTGAGTGAAAATGTAAGGAACACATTTTTTGCGAGGGGCTTTTCGAGGCAGCTGGCAGCTGGATTTTTCCTTTGGCGGCAAGAGAAAGTAATTTTTATGCAGGAAAATATTATGTTAAAGTAGGAAAACCTTCTCCCGGTTCTATGCTGCTTTATAGTGTGTGCATCCTTTTAGGGGTGGATTCGCTTCCAATCTCTCCAGTGAAGTCTGACGGAGCTTAGGTGGATATTCCAGTCACTAATTAAGGCCGAACAGCATCCATTCCAACTGGTTGTTCCTTAGGCTCGTACATCGGCCCGGGCTAATGAGCCATTATTTTGAGTGAGTAATGCAATTACTGAGTTGGTTTTTATGTTGACTGTTTCTGTGGCTGCCACAGATTACACTGCGAGTAAAGTTGTCCGAGATATTTGGGTATCTGATTATCTTTTAGCATTTTTCAAGAGTTTCATTTAAATTTCTTACATTTAGAATACTTTATTTTGCCTATCACCTTATAAGATTTATCTGGAAATCTTCCCCAGTGTAATGTCTTATCCTGACTCGTGATTCTTCTGTCTGTGGTTATGTGCTTAACCCACAAGTTTATGTTTTCCCCCTTTGTTGGGCTTCGAATTGAATGGACCAAGCTTTTAGTGGCTCAATTTGTAGCAGGTTTTTCCACTCTCCCTGCCATGTATGCTATATATTCGTAGTACAACGTACATTGCTTCTCCTTCTGCATTATTTACCGATGGCAGTCCATCACCTGAGGCCACAGACTCTCCTATGAATATGGAATATTTGTAATTGAAATTCTGTTGGCCCCAGGGAACACAGGAACCCAGAAAAACGAGGGTGTAAATGGGCGCCTGGTGGGAATTTTCCCCTCCCCTACTTGACCCCTTTTTCGCCCTTTTTTGCAATTACAATTAAAGCTTAATTACCTTGAATTTCGCATGTAACCCTGCATATTATTAATAAACCGCGTGTGAGTGACACATAAGGTTGTGGCTCTAACACTTTGCTTGTAATTGGATCAATGAAAGAAATGCAATTTAATTTATTTACTTCAGGATAAGTTTCCATTACCGAAATTGGATGAATAAACAAACAAACAAAACCCGGAGGCCAGACGCTCACGTAATATTGCGTATACGCAATTTAAATGAACTCACAACTCGAAGAAGACCCAAAACAATTCCCCCAACATGCATTTAAAGTGAAGTAAAACGCTTACAAATGGGCCTATAAAACTGACTTTTAACTGAGACAGGTTTTTGGGCCAACTCTTTAAGGGAAGCGAAGGGAACTTTACATAAAATGGCCTAAACAAGCTAGGGGTAAAGAGGCAAAGTTTTTGCTATCATCAGCAAAAGTCTTTTATGCATAAACAGTTGCCGAAGGAAAAATAGGAATTAATATATATTTTAATGTTTAATATTATCTTGGGATTCATATTGCAAATAAACAGTTTATTTAATTAGCAAGTGTACTGTAATAAAGTATATATACGTCTAGTCAACCAGAAAAACAACTCACTTAAAGGTTTATAACTTACCCTAATCTGGTCCACCCCTGTAGACGTATTAATTCTTTTACGGCCATATTCATGTCAGTTAGCCAGTTAGATAGTTGGGCCTTTATGTCAGCTATTACCACCACGTCTCTTTCTGGCTATCTATGAGTTATGAGAGCGGCGACAAATTTCTGGCACTCTTTCTTCTGTGAAATGAAATGAAATGAAAAAATGTCTATTTCCATTTGGTGCGGTGTGTGTATCTTTGTACTATATATCTTTCGATATGTACATATGTGCCCCAACACTCACTAATTTTAGTCTGTCTGGCTAGTCTCTTTCCTGCGCTTTTATCTGCCCCAGCATTTCTCTCTCTGTATCTGATGATTTCTGTATATATACTACACTACTTGTTTATCATTTTCCTATTTTTTCGGTTTCTGTTTTTGCTTTTTTTTGCCCGCTAAATATTTACTTGCCGAATATCGTGGCTGCTGAGCATGTGTCTAATTTATTAGCTCTCTCCCCGCTTTCCTTTTAATATATTTATAGAAATTTATTGACGTGGCTTGGAGAGATGTCTGTTCTTGTTACGAGGATACGGGGATTTTTCATCTCCTCCGGCAGTGCGGAGGGGGGCTTATCCTGTCTGTCCTCGCCTCGATCCTGCAATGTTGTTTCGCTAATCTTATTTCCTCGCCGCTTGGCCGTTATTATTTTTATGATTCATTGCATAGCAGCTTCAATTGCTAAATAATAAATAGACTGGGCCAGGACGAAGCATTCCTCCACTCCCATCTCCCATTTAAGGAGCCATAAAATATCTCTGCGCGAAACATGAATTGCATTTCATCCGCGGCAAAGCTGACAAATTGCTTTGATGGGATTCATTATTCCATTTGGCCAAGGGCTTAACGAGCTCATTCAGAGACAATCAAACGCGGCAAGAACAATATGTTTTTCTTGGCTGAAAGCCTGCGGAATGCACCACTTGACACGCGACGGCAACAAGGGGCTGAAAGCCGAGTCTTTGTCTAGGATTTTCCGCCAGTCAGAAAATATCAACTTGCTTGACATGCGGAAGCGGTGGGTTTCTTAAAATTTAATTTTAATCAATTTGAAATTTTGGGCTGAAAAGTTTTCAGCAAAGTTTTTACACTCTTTAAATGGGAAGAAAGCCTAACAAAATATGAAAAGCAATTTGAAACATTCAAGACGGGGCTCAGGACGGGTCTTAAAAAGTTGGCAAGAAGAAATGAAAATGTTATGCAAATTACACGAAGCTGTGTAATTTTATTTTTATCTCTAATGTGGGGCGACTTTGCTTCGGAAAAATTCCAGACGAAAAAGATTTGAGGAACCCGGAGAGACATCCACTTGGCTGGCCTTTGTTTATTGTTATTGTGCCCCAGCCCATGCACTTGCTTTTCCCTATTCCGAGAGGCAGAGAGCCTTTGTCATGTCAGGAGGCCTCCTTTCTGCTCCTATCCTATCCTGGCTTTCTGTTTTTCCCTAGACTTTGTGTCGTGTCCTGTGACGTGTCTTGTGTTGTTCTATGCACTTGAAGGAAGAAGAAAATATTTCTCTAAGAAATAAAATAGCCTCTAGTCATTTTTTAAGCATCAGAAGTCTTTATTTATTATATAACTATTAGAAAAAACTTTCACATCTTAAATGTTTAATTATTTGTGACTTATATATTAATTTATAAGAATATAATGAACTAGAAACCCGAAACACAAAGCGTAAAAGATTGTTAGTTTATTGTATCTAAATCCCTATCTTATAAATTAACAAGTGGCTTAAATATATTTGAGGACCTTTCAATATTTATTACAAATATTTAAATACTTAAAATTATTCAAATACAGTTTCCTCCGCCCCTTAAAACTGTTTTTAACATCCTTTTTATTTGAGATAAATTCACATTAAAATTTATAAGCTGTTCTTAGACATCCTTGGGCAGATTTATTTCGAGTGTGAGCCTGGGATTGGGCGCCGCACGTGGCCACATTGTCGGGCTCATTAAGAGGCAGACAAAGTCCAAGGCTGCTTATATGTTGGCATAGTGCGGCTTTTGTTTATTTTTAAAGCTGCCCCACAGCACGAATTAACTTGAAATGATTTGACTCAAGTGCGGGAAACTTCCTCCACAGCAGGTGTAATTTATGAAATTACATTTTCATTTTCATTTTCTTGAGCTGCGTGAGGGAAAAGCTGAGCTAAGCCGAGCTGAGCCGAGCTGCGATTTCAATTTACTTGGACGATCGTAAAAGAAAACTTTGTGCCACCAGCCAGCAGCCAGTCAAGTCTGTGGCATACTCTCGGGCGGGGTCTGAAAACGAGATGATTTTGGGGGGTTTGGTGTTGTCGGAGCTTGTTAAATTTATGTGCCGCCTAATGTTTCATTTGCTTTTTCCAGTCTGTGGCGGGCAAGTTTTTAACATTTGATGCCGACTGACAGCTCGTCGGGAGTCATAACTTTTAGCCGGCTTCGAAACTCGATTTGCAGAGGGAAAACTCAGACTGAAACTCGCACCAACTGTCCTCGAAGTTGTCACAAATGTCCTGTTCTTTTGTCAAGGCTCCCCTAGGGAGACCCTGAGTCCATCAATAATTCGCCTCGCCAACAAATCACAAAAGTTTTTGTTTTTTTTTTGCGGCCGCAGCGGAAAACACCATTTGATCTATGGTTTTTGGGGCTGTCCTGGGCGTGACTGTGTAATTTATTTGCCATTTAAATTTCAATTACTCGACGGGGGCTGCCACACACTTGACTTTGTTATATTTTTTAGAATTTTTATCCAACATTGAATTATTGAAGCTCCTGATTGGAGGCGAGCGTGAAATCCAATCAGCAAAAGTTTGAATCGCCGCACAGCGCGTGCATTGCATATGAGAAAAGCCGCATTTCCCAGGTCGTGTCTGAACCATGTATATATTATAAATAAATTTTTTATATGTGTGGTTTTAAGCTTGGAAAACCACACACACACACACACATACCCAGGCACTTGAAAGGCTGCACCGAAAATTATGCAACGTTTTTTTGCGGTTTTTCCACAGAAAACTTTAAGAGCGAGGGTTTTGGGTTGAAGTTGAATGTTAAATAATATTAATAATACTTTTCTTTTGCAATTTGGTTTTAGGTGTTAGCCATTTTGTTGTTTTTAAGTTGAATGAGTTTTAATTTTTTTGCTTTTTTACTAGTTTTATATGCAAAGTTTTCAAAGGGATCTCCTTTAAATAGTAGAAGTACAAAATATTTCTTGGAAAGCCCTTTGAAATCGTATTTATTATATTCCAAATTATATTCCCCAAATTTTTGAACAATTTATTTTATGTTTAAGGGATTTCTAATGAAGGAAAGACAAGCCTTACATCTAGGCTACTCCCATTTAAATTGCTAAAACTTCTTTTCATAAACTTTTAGTAACTTATAAACTTTTAATATAATTTGACTCAAGTAAACGTTTGATATTTCAAAGCCTTCATATTCGTGTCTAAAGTTTATTTATATTTTATTCATAAATTGTCATAAAATGAAGTGCATAGTTTAAACATGGCGAAAGAGGCCTCCGAAATGTTGTTGACTTTTGGAGTACGGTTGACAGGTGTAGGGAATTAAATATTTATCTCTTTTATAGCCGGATTTTATGCTTTAAACTTCAAAACATTTGACAATTGGGATATCCTTCTCCGCTCATCCCACTTTGTTTTGTTTGGGTTAAATTGACAAGGTAAACGGTTACAGTTTCGATTTCCTTTGCTTGCTCCCTTGTGAGATTACTCATACGCCGTGTTGTCGTTGGCTTAAAAACGAAAAGAAAACGAATAAGAAAAAGTTGTTAAAGAAAACTGGCAGATGTGTAGACGAGGACGAGGAGATTGTGGGTTAAATCTCTCTCCCTCTGTCTGGATGTGCCTTAACAATAACTGTATTTACGCATCCCATTTTCCATTTCAATTTCCCCTCTTCCCTTATTTTTCTCCATTTTTATATGTTTTGGTCTTTGTTTTGAGTGTGACTTCTCGTTGTCGTTCTCGTCTCGTCCCTCGTTATGGGTAGCACGTGATTTCACTGGGGAGCATTTTAACTTAATTAGGTCCTGGCTAAAACATGCAAAGAATGCCAGTCTAAAAAATGGGCGTAGATGGAAGGAAGGGCGTTCTACAGCTAGGAATGTGAACAATGTACTCCAGGGTGGACCAGCTTTTATGTCTTCATATGTTTAGGATGTAAAGAGCATTGCAGAGGATAGAAAAATATTTAAATATCATTTGTTTATTGAATTTTTGGTTCTGTAGCGCCAGATCTAGTATTGAAAGAATTCGGGATTCAGCATCTTAATGTTTATACTGCTTTAAATATATTCAAAAACCAAATCATTAAATTACCTTTAGTATATTATATATACGAAAGTATTAAGGTTCACTCCAACCAGGAACACACCCGTAAAATCGCATAATCATTACTCGCACACACGCACACCGAGATGTTATCGTCATACTTAAAGGTGGCGGCGGCATATAAGTCCTATAATTTTCCCCTTCACACATATGCACGATATACCCAGAGCCCTGGGCTCTTTTCTGCCAGTTGGAAGATCTATGGGCAATTTAAGCCACAATCAATAATGCGAAATGGAGTCATTAATGTTAATTTGCAAATATTCTTCTCTTTCCCGCAGCATCTACGAGCGGGACATGAGCTCCAGCAGCACAGAAGCTTTGCATCTACGGCGGACGACGATGATGGCAAAAAGTCGGACAAGCATAAAAACCAACTGAATTCTGGAGGTGAGTTTCCAGGGGTTTTTTTCCTTTGACTGCGGGGTAATATTTACCTTTGAGATATTTCGTAAATATTTTCTTTTAATGCAAAAAATCTGATTGAAGGTTGCCACATTCACTCGGGGGTTCCTTGGGGGGTACGCATGGTACGCATATCAATCATCATTCCAATCGCAGATCGCAGCTCACGTCAAAAGCGTGCCAATCAATACCGGCTTAAGTGCCAGAATGATGGGAATTCTTATGATTTAAGCAAGCCCTTTTTCACACTGCAATGGCTTAAAGAACGCTTTAAAAGTGCACTAAAAACTTTAAGCAAAGCGGATCCTGAATCGCAAACTAGTTTGGCATTGAAAAAACAAAAATATGATGAAAGGACGGAAAATTTGGCAAAAACTATAGGAATAGATTTAAATCACAATCGAAGGTACAGAAGGAAACGCTTAGAAAGCTCTCGGGGAAGAGATTTATGTGAGTTTTTTTGGCGTGTCTTAGGGAAGTTATAGTGCTAATCATTTTCCTTTCTCATAAAAGGTAAACTGCCGCCATTCAAGAAAGGAGTAGTTAATAGAAGAAGGAAAAAGAAAAGATTGCGGTGTCATAGGAAGAAAACGAAAATGAAAAATGGTCAAGGTAGGCATCATAAACTTTTTAATTAAATTTCTTAGACTAAATGAAGCTTTAATTACTTCATACTCAAGCTTTGCTCTTATATTTCAATCAATAAAATACCTCCCCGTTTCTAATCACCTAATTACCAGACCATTTTCAATTTTCTGCTCCCGCCTTCATCGAGTATTCGTTCGTCAACTGTTTGCTTTGACAATAAATAATCGATTAATTAAAGATTAGCGGGACCAATTAGTGGGCATTGCGGTCACTTTATTTCCCAATGAACCATTCCAAGTTATGGCAAATCCCCGGCAGGTGATATATATAATTAGCTTTTTGCATAATGAATAATAGAGTCCGACAGCTGTCACAGAGATAGTTAAATAAATTGTTCATTTATTTATTGGCATAAATTTATAATGTACAGGTGAACAAATGTCTTCGCTTGCGAATTATGTATAATAGATATATATTTAAATAATAATAAATCATACTTTGGATAGCAGTTATTGCAAAATCTTTTGGCTTTACCTGTAAAGCTAGCTAAACTAGGCTACTAACTAAGGTAACCAATACCCCAAGATGTTTCCGATTGAGCATTTCCGCTTTCCACCTCACATCTTGTCATCCAGGCTGTCGTACAGCTCCCCATCGGTGGCCACCTTTTCGGGGACCTCCTCGAGAGGCGGCGGCGGTTCCTTGCTGGGATCATAAACCTCAAACTCCTCGAACTCGATCTCGTCGTATTTGCGTCTCTCATAGATGCTCTTATCGTTGGCCACGTAGTGACGAACCACGGTCTTGTCCACCACCGAGTTGCTGCTGCTGGCATTGCTCAGCCGGCGCTCGGGGGGATTGGGAAGAGGAGCCGGGGCCGGGGCCGGAGAGGCCATCAAAGCCTGGCTGTTCACCTGCGGGTGTATCTCCACGGGCACTATGATTTGCGGCCTGTCATTTGACGCAACGACCTTCGTCGGTTTGACGGCCTTTGTCACGGCAGGAATATCCAAACCATTCTCCTTTGATTCACCACCTCCTTCGAGCTTCCTTCCAGTTTTCTGTGGCGGAACTTCGATGGGCTTGCCCTTGGGAGGATTTGTCGGATGATGTGTGCTGGTGCCGGGTGTGGTTGTGGCCTTAACCAGCGTGTAGGCCAAGTCCACGTTTTTATTGCGACAAACTTTGCTGCCGGCAACAGCTGGGGGAGCAGTTCCTGCCGGATTCTCGAGGCGTATGTTCATGGCCTGGCTCTCGTAGAGCTCCTCCTCCTTATGTCGGCCATAACCGTTCTCTGGCTGGCCATTAAAGTTTTCAGCCTTCTCGAGATCATCCCGGGGCATGTCCCCGAACACATTGATGTGATTATTTACTGTCACTTGGCGTCGCATCACCAAGGGGATTTTCTTTCCCTCCTTCTCCTCCTCCTCCTCCTCCTCCTCTCCGGGGTATCTCCTTTCCGGCGCTATCTGGCTCTGGCTGTTGATGGTCAGCTGGTCATCACCGACATCCATCTGATTCGCCTCGAAGTGATGGACCATTTTGCGCACAACTTCGCTATCGGCGCCGAGCTCATCTCCCCCGCCTGTGCCGGCCAACTCCAGGCGGCTACTGCAGCTGTTGGACTTAACCAACTTGAATTTGATGCCTGGGGATGCACGGGAAGAAACAAGCATAACATTATTAAGTAGAATATACTGGGTTTTTTATGTCAGTTTATTACTGACTGAAAGTTTATAACAATACTGTCTATATAAAAACTTTACATCACTCTTAATGGGACATAAAAAATCCTGACAAGAGTTGAGGTATTTTTGCGTTTGAATATTAAGTTATAAATATTAGTTTCATAGTTTCTTTTTGTTGGTAAAGCCGTTAAAATTTACATTAAAATTCTTATGAAAACCTTATAAAGGGTTTTCCTATAAAATTGCACAAAATAAATGACTTGTTGGCATGCAAATTTTTCTCCAAGTGAAACTCCCTAATGGTTATGGCCAGAACCTCCTCCTTCTCCTTACCCACCTTGATACGAGTCCTGCTGCTTCTGCTGCTCCTGTTCATCCGCCGCAGACTGCTGTTTGCTTTGCAATCGATGCTCGCATCTCTCGCTCGGCAGGCACACATTGCAGGCCTCGATCTGACGGACTCGGGAGCGGGTTCCATTTGCCAATCCATTTTGCTGCGACTGACTGGAACTCCCACTCTTTGTGGGTTGTGGCGCCGCCTGGCTGGTTGTGGTCTTCTCCAGGACCCGTCCTCCATAGTAGGTGACAGTTGAGCCGCACTCCCTTATCTTGGCCAGCACGTCCTGACGGGCCGAAAAAAGAGAAAGAAAAAGATTATTCGGCGGGTCTGTCAAGGGCTAATGGTCCATAAAGCCACACGCAAAAGGACCGCACCCGAAAAAAGGCTATGCACTTGGGGAAAAAATATGGGCATTCTAATTTTAGTCAGAAGCGTTAAATATAGTGAAGAAATCATTTTCGACCCTATAAACCATATATATTCTTGATCAGCATCATCAGCTGAATCTTTCTAGCCATTTTTTAGAGAAATAAAATTTTTTTCGATTTTTTGAAAATTTTATAAGGGGTTACATCGTTAAAATTGTCAAAAATTGACCAAAAATGGTATTTTTTAACATTGTAAATGGAGTATGCAGATTTGTTAACCTAACAAAAACTAACACAGGACCGCTTTCCGAATTTAAATAAATGCCTTTTTGGCTTAGTTATGAGTTTTGTAACATTGGATTTTTAGGACAAATTTTCATATAAAAATATTTGTAAATATCGACTAAAAAATGGTATTGTTATTTTGGTCAGAAGCATAAAACGCAGTGAAGGAGTTATTTCCGACCCTATAAATCATATATATTCGTGATCAGCATCATCAGCTGTATCATTTCTAGCCATTTTCTAGAGAAATAAATTTTTTTCGATTTTTTCAAAATTTTATAAGGGGTTACATCGTTAAAATTGTCAAAAAATGGAAAAAATTTGAATTTCTCAAATCTGTATATTTAGTATGCAGATTTATTAACCTAATAAAAACTAAGATACGAAAGCTTTCCAAATTAAAATGAATGCTTTTTTGGCTTACTTATGAATTTTTTTAAACATTGATTTGTCAAATAAATTGACATAAAAAACATTGATAAATAGGTATTCAAAAAATGAGAATCTTTGAAGCTTTGTTATGATTTATTTCCTATTCAATTCTCTAATTGTATTGCAAACTATCAGGGTATATTAGTTTCCTTTCTTGTTATATTTAAAATAACGTTCTATCTCAAAACAAACTTAATTAGATTACTTATTTTGTTAATCAACATTTTAACATTTATAAAAAGCTAAGATTTTCATTCAGTGTACTCACATTGCTGACGTAATAGTTCTCGCACATATCCTGCTCCACATCGTCCTCATATTGCTCCTCCTGCTCATCATTGTCCTCGTCCTGCTGCTCGCCTTGTCCCAAATTATTTTCATAAATCTGACGATACAGGGACTCATTGGCTCCGCCAGGGCACCAGGTGCGTCGGTTGGCGAACTTGGCTCGGGCCTTGGCATTGGCCGCATTGCTGTTGTGTCGCCTAACCACGTCCTGGACGTGAACATCCTTGCAGGCCATCACCGGTGTCTCCTGATGGTGGTGCTGATACTCGCCGCAGGGCGAGCTCAAGTCCCCGCTGGAAATGCCACTCGATAGGCTGGCATTGTCCCAGTGCTTGGCCTTGTGCTCTTCGAGCAGCTCCATGCCCTTGGGCTGCTCCTGACTGCCGCCGTAGCTGGTGTCTATGGTGAGGTATCGATAGCCTCGAGCACGCCGGGTTTTCGGACTCAGTTGGCAGGCGGAGCCACCGAATTTCTGCTGCGATTGCACGAGTAAACCCTGGCCGGGAGTGGGCAGGACATTCTGTTCAAAGAAGCGTCTCACATTGCGAACTGTATCCGGATCGGGGAGCTCATCCTCGTAGAGTTCTCTGTTGACCCTGACGGGCTGGTAGAAAAAGTGCCTCTTGGCCGCGGCTCCTCCTCCGATTTGTCGCTGTCGGGGTTTTCTTGGCTGGGAACCACCACTGGTGGTGGCATTGACTGCCCTCGGCGGCTTTGGTGGTGGTATTGTGGTGGTCGTCATTGGGTTTATACCCACCTGCAGGGGACGCTCTATTTTGGTCCTAACGGGCTCCACAATGACCACATTATTGTTGCTCAGCAGCTCCTGAAAGCTGTACTCCTGCAAATACTGGATGAGGCCATCGAACTGCGCCTCCTTTTTATTCCGCGTGGCCAGGATATTGCTTCGTATCAGTTGCTGCGACTTGAGCACCTTGTACCGGATGTGATCGAATTGATCCTGATCCTCGTCCTGGTCCTCATCCTGTTCAATGGCGGCCTTCACAATGGTGGCCTTCTGTGAACCTTCGCCCAGCTCCACAATCTCAATTGAGGGCGGCGGCATCATGCTGCAGAAATCGCTGTTCACCGGTGCTTTATCTTGGCTGTACGCCTTGGTCTCGCCACCCAACTGGAAGTGAATGCCAGACTGGGTCTCCTGCGGCTTCGCCTCCGCGGTTTTCACAGCTTCCGCTGGTTCATTGCCCGCCAGTTTGTTCCAATAGCATCGGACTGCATCCACTTTCTGCATATATTCATTAGCCGGGGCTCCACTACCACAACTAATTGTGCTGGCCAGGCTTCGGGCACTGCTCCTTCGTCGCAGGCTGCTTCCAGCAGCTCCTCCTTGAGTGCCCCCTCGGCCATCCACAACGTGCAGTATCTGAGGTCGTGACATTTTGCCCCGGGAAAAGCTCGAGGAGGAGTCTCCGCAGATGCCGTTGGCGGTGGTGGCCAAAACCTTGACAGGCCGGGCCTTGTAAATCGGAGCACCGCTGCTTAGGATGCGGTGCACCAAGGGCTTGCTGCCACTCGAGGAGCTCAGTGAGCGTCGCAGGGAGCGCTGGTTGGTGGGATTACCACTTGAGTTTGAATTTGAGCTTGAGATTGAGATTGCTTTGGGGCCGGGATTAATTCCCCGCTTGGTTTGCTCCTGCTGCTGCTCCTGCTGCTGCCCCTTGCTCTTGCTCTGTTCCGCGATGGCCTCCTTTTGGATGATATTGTTCTGGGCGTCGGTGACAATGATGTGAAAGGATGATGATGGCGGCGCGGGCTTCGCTTGTTCCTGTCGCTCGCGGATTTCCTGGGCACGACGCTCGATTAGCTTGCTGAAATTGGCCACTTCAATGGAGGGCGCCTCCTTGGGTTGTTCCGGCTGTGAAATGGATACGGAGAGGTTGTCCTCCTCCTCCTCGATTTCTGGCGACACCTGTGGAGAATTTGAGAGCTCCTCACAGGGCAGGATATCCTCTATCAAAGGTGGCGGTGGTGGTGGCAGGGGTTCCTCTTCCTCCTCTACCTTTTTTCTTGCGATTTCTGCACTTTCTCCTTGATTAACTCTGGTTTAAGGAAATCCTTGTGTATCCTTGGCTTTTCCTTATCCTTTTCTCGTTCCTTTTCCTTTTCCTTTTCCTGCTGAGCTGCTGCTGCCGATGCTTCCCTTTCGCGTTCTCTTTCGCGCTCCTGGAACTCCCTTTGCCTGGCCTTCTGGTGGGCCCGACCGAAGCGTCGTATGGAATCGTAGGTCTCGGCGCGGGTCACCACCTGCTGCTGCTGCTGTCTCCCTCTTGGCCTCCTTGCGCTGCTGCTGCCTCTGCTGGTTGTAGGATGACCTGAGCTCCTTGTCTATGTTCTCGCAGACCTTTAGGCTCACGCCGATGTTGACATCGGGCAGACTGTGGTACTGATTCTCTGTGAGATTGGATTTGCCGTTGGCGCTGGTGACTATAAAGGAGTCGGTGGCCTGGCGCTTGAGTTCCGGCGGCAATGGCTTCACTTCCTCTTGCTTGAGCTTGCGCTTCTCTACAACGGCTAGGATCTTGGGCTTGGGCGTGTGTTCTACCTTGAGAACCTGAGTGAAGATCTGTGCCTCTACCTTCGATGTGCTGGTGGTCACTACCGGAGGAGGCTCCTTCTTGTGCTGCTTGGCCTGGGGCTCGTACACTGTGTCTTCAATGGAAATGTGCAGCAGACTGCGCGTCTCCAACTCGCCACTCTCGCCGCAGCTGGTGAAAGTCCGCTGCTCGAAGGACTCGCAGCTCTCTCCGATCAAGGTACAGTCAGAGCTGTCCTCGGAGGAGAGATAAACCGAGTCGTAGGCTATCAACCTATCCACCTGATCGGCGTGCTGCTGCTGCCTCAGGGTGCAGTCACTGTCGCTGGCAGTGGGAGCCTCCGTAGGCGTAGCTTCCGAGTCTTGGTCGTCTTCCTCCTCTTGCTCCTCAGCTTCACTGCTCTCCAAACGTGTCCTGGCAGTGGTGGTCAGGCTGATCAGTTCGTAGCTCTCCTCTCCCTGGTCACCCTGGTGCTGGTAAATCTCCTCGATGTGGGTCAAGTCGTATTCCTGCTCGGAGAGCGAGGGACTGTCTGTCTGGTCGTCGGAGTTACTTGTGGTGGTCTCCGGGAAGATGCTGCTCTGACTGTGCTCGGGGCAGGACTCGCCGCCAGTGTCCAGGTGCCGCTGTAGATGATGCAGGCTCCTGTGATGCTGCTGCTGCTGTCTCCTCGACTGATAGATCCTGGGACGCTCCTTGAGCAGGCTAACGGCCACCTGTTCGAGGGCCTCCAACTCCAACGAAGAGGGCTGCTGCTGCTCGAGATGGTTCTGGTGCAGCGAGTTCTTGAAATAGTCCGAGTTGAGGCTCTCCAAGTCGCTCTTGTCGTTGTGCCACGGATGCAATGGCTCCGCCAGACCCAAAGCCAGGGCGTCCAAGCGTTTCAGATTATCGTAGTAGACATCAAAGTCACGCGATGGGTGTCGTTGCTGGAGTTGGAGTTGCTGCTGCTGCTGCTGCTGATGCGAATCGCAGGTGTTTGAGTGGCTTCTCTGGCTCTGGGCGTCTTCTGTTGCCGTCGCCGGCGGCGTCTGCTGATCCGCTGGCTGATCACCGGCCAGCAAGGTCGTCGGATTCGGATTCGCTTTGCCGTTCAATCTGCGAGTGGGAAAAAAACGAATCAGAAACGGCAGGATGGGCTCGTTAATGGGGCCATTGTTATAAGCATAAAGTTACAATTACAATTACAATTACAATTACAATTACAATTACTACACAGATGATGACTGCGCTCATCTCCCAGACTGCCTCTAGGCCGACCTCGTTTTCAGTGTCATGTGAGAGTTGTCTCAATCAATCAATCAATCGGAGAAATCGCATAAACAAGAAAAAACCAAACCCAACCGAGAATGTCAGCCAGTCACAAGTGAGTTCTTGTTTGTCATTCAGGGAGGTGAACAAAAAAAAAAGAATACAAACTGGGACAGGTGATGGATAGAGTTGTGAACGCAAACATGAAATTAAATGTGTCAAAACGGCGATGAAAGAACAGGATGTTGTGACACCGTAAATGTAGTTAAATTTAAAAAGTCTTCTCAAATTAATGTCCCTTTTATGTTTACACAATTTTGTAAACTATCAAAATATATGCAAATTATTTTTCTAAATATAGTAATACCAAAACTAAAACAGAGGCCACTCTTTGGTTAAATTTTTATATTATTTGTAATAAATATTAAAACTGCTTTAGAGACAAGATTCTACGCTATTTACAAGGGTACTGTCACGAACGCCAGCCAATTAAGTAATCTCATAACTCAGCCAAAAATGCAGTAATTTTCATTCGGAAAGCTTTCCTGTGTTAGTTTTTATAAGGTTAATAAATCTGCATACTTAATTTGCAATCTTAAAAAAATTAATTTTTTGCCAATTTTTTTACAATTTTAACGATGTAACCCCTTATAAAATTTTGCAAAAATCGAAAAAAATTTGTTTGCCTCGAAGATGGCTAGGAAGATTCGCCTGTTGATGCTGATCAAGAATATATATGATTTATGGGTCGGAAATGACTGCTTCACTGCGTTTTTCGCTTCGGACTAAATTGTAATACCATTTTTTAGTAGATATTTACCAATATTTTTATATGAAAATTTGTCCTAAAATCAAATCTTACAAATCTCGTAGCTCAGCCAAAAAGGCATTAATTTAAATTCGGACAGCGGTCCTGTGTTAGTTTTTACTAGTTTAATAAATCTGCATACTCCATTTACAATCTTAAGAAATACAGTTTTTTGCCAATTTTTGACAATTTTAATGATGTAACCCCTTATAAAAATTTGGAAAAATCGAAAAAAATATTTTTCTCTAGAAGATGGCTAGAAAGATTCTGCTTTTGATGCTGATCAAGAATATATATGCTTTATAGGGTCGGAAATAACTCCTTCACTGCGTTTTATGCTTCTGACTAAAATTATAATACCTTTAAAGGGTATACAAAAAAAAAACAAAGACTATAAACTACAGGTCGACTAATTGTTCGCTTAATAACAATTATTTATCAAAAGAACGTTTAATTAAGTAAAAATGTTATTTAAATTATTTATTTAGATACTAATTTCCCGAATTTCCAGCAATTAATCATATTTCTAAAAGGAATTAAATGTTAGTCAGGTGATTTATTAATTCGAAATGTAGTAGAGATACAATTAAAAGCAGCCTATATAAATCTTTCCTCGTTTTAAGTGGGATTATCATTATTATCGCTATTGATTTCATTGCTGGCTGGCCTGGCATTCTCTCTGAATAGAAAAAACCTCTTAGCAGTTTGGATTCTAAGCCTCCATTAGTTCGCATTAAAGTTAAACTGGCTGACATTTTCCCCTTTGGACTTTGGGATCGCTTTCAGTTGCACGTTGCACTCGTCGAGTCGAGTTGAGTTGAGTTGAGAGTTTACCCAGTGACTCGACGGCGACGATTTGCGGCAAATTAAATAAAAACCCGAGACTGAATGCCAGGGGCTCAGACGGGGGTCGGAAGGATGCGATTTCAAGTGCCCTGGCAGCTGTCATTGTCAGGATGCGCAGGATAACGTGTGGACGTAGCTAAAAGCTTTTTCCCGCTGCCTGTCAGGAGCCGCAGGACTCATATGGAGCTGCAGCTAGATAGTTATATGTTGTCCAAACAATTGACACACAAAAAACTTTTGCGATTTTAATTAAACAAGCGGGACAACTAGTAAATGAGGAAAAACTCTTGACTAAAGTTTAACTGCACGAAAAAAAGTGATGTAACTCGATTTTATGTTCGCTTATTGGGACTTTGCAGTTGTCACAAGTCAGGCTTAGGTTTGATTGACAAACCGCATTTAGCGGTGACAAAATGTTAGTAGCACTCTTAGAATTATATCACAATATATTCCCCTTTGCCATTCTTTCCACCTCGACTGTAGTCAGCCGTGGCTTAATGCAACAATGACCTCGTGTCATGACCCTGACCTGGCCACAGGGCAATGAAAACCGCTCAAAAACCAATGAAACCACCACCGGCAGCACAAACGGAAAATGGTAACAACGATAACAAACCGACCGCAACAATTTGGCCGCCGGCTCACGAATTCAAATTGTTTAAAAAGCGTAAATTGCGCCTGTGCTCCGAGACCTGTTGAGTTTGCGGCGAGCTTCGCTCAACGACTGACTCGGCCAGCGAAAACCACGCTGGGCTTACGCGGCGTATGCGTGTTAAAAGCACTCGAGAGCAAAATCATTGTTTTACGGGGACTCAGTTTCGTTTAAACAAAGTTCTTAGGTAATTGGTTATTCAAATTCTCCTCTGACCTTTAAGCATTAGTTTTAAACATTTTTGAAAATGTTATTTAAAAGTTAGTTAGTTTTTTAAAGCCTGGTGCTAGTGACTCACTTACCGTGGCGATTCGCGGAAAAATCCACGACTAACGAGCCGGGCACGCGGTATTAGCTGCGATCGACGACGACTGCTGTTTGCGGATCCGATTTGCAGGTCGCTAAATGTCTCCTCACGGATTACGGCCAAGCTGCGCGATCTCCGCAAGCTGCACGACTCGCCGCTGCCCAAAATGTCGAGCAGGGTGGCTGCAGCGCTGGCTACTCCACTATGGGATAAGCCACCATTTGATGTCACCTTGTTGGAGGTGGTGGTGTGTGTATTAGGGCTGGGTGTGGTGGATTCTCCAGGCTTTTCTGGAGTCGTTGCAGTGTCCTTGATGGGAAGAGCTAGGAAAATCCAAATAAATTATTAATTACAGTCCAAAGACATGATAATTAAGAAGACAGCTTAATAATATGCCAGAAACCGATACTACTGATGATAATAATAACTGATTTACACGACATGGCCGAGTAGTTTCTGATCAAATTCCCTTCGCTGAAGGCCTCCACTCACCCGCGTAGCTCTCGACTTGGTCTAGCGGAGCTTCCGCATCGAATCGCCAATAGAACTCGGCTATGTCCAAGGCATTCTCGTCCCGTTCCAATTGCGTGTAGTCTAGCGATCGGGCGTTTCTCAGCTGGCCGTTTCCGGTGCAGTTGCCACTTCCGGTTACGCCCACCCGACACTGCGTCCAATGGGGTTGAGCGTGAGGATGGGAGTGGGAGTGGGAATGGGAGTGGGAGTGGGAGTGGGAGTGGGAGTGATGATGCAGGAGGTGTCCCTCCTGCTGCTGGTGATGATGATTTAGGAGCTGCTGCTGCTGCTGCTGCGAGTGACGACCTAAGCCAGAACCGGCTGCTTCATGGCAGCTGGTGGCCAAGTCGAGATGCGATATGGATTTGTGGGTGTGTCGCCAGCCAGCGGCTCGGAGCTGTGGACACCGCGGGTCGTGGATGGTCTGCTGATGGAGCTGCTGGTGTTGGCTGCTGCTGCTGGTGGTGGTGGTATCCTCCAGACGCACCCGATCCACGTAGTTGTGTTGGTAGCTGTAGGTGTCCTTGCCTCTGGAAATAAAGAGATAATACAATTATACACTAGACATTCTGGATCAAGATTTATCTGATTTAGAAAAGAGTATATTAATATCTTTTCTTACTAAAACCTACATGGTTTACCTATTTTAAATATTCCCAAAAATACTTTTCCATTTTCTAGAATTTGTTTCACCCTAAAATACATTTCTAATTGATTAAAAAGTTATAGCCATTGCAAAAGGACAATAAATTAAGCACTTGTTGGCCTGAAAACACTTTTAAAAAGCACTCTTATCTTAGTTTATTCTCCACAAATTTATAGCTTTAGAACTCAGGACATAGTCTTTTGTGAAATTACTCTATCGAACAACTTGTTTTCTGACTGCTTGAAATATAGTTCAAGTGGAACTGGATCACATAAGGAATGACCTCGATTTTATGAGCCATTGCCACCTGTGCGGCAGTTGAATTAAACTTCTCCAATGGTGATTCGGGGGTCATAAACATTAGTTCTCTCCGCCAAGGACGACTGCCATTGCCATCATTCATTCGGGGCACACAGACTCCTCAACAACAGTTTTACGAGCCAGCAAAGAACGGAGGTTGTGCAGGGCGAAGAAGCGTTTAAGCCAAAAGGACTATAGAATTTGCTTACCAGCTTTCTTGCTGCCCTTTTTTCCCGACCATCTCTCTTTGACTGATTGGGGGAAAATTGCTTAGCCAGCAGAAGCTGCTATTTTCCCCCTTTTTTTTCTTCACCTGAGCTGCCAAATGAAGCGTGGGATCCGCGGCAGCAGCAGCTGTGACTTTGGTGTTTCGTGGGGGCGAAGCCATGCCGGAAAAGCCAGAAAAGCCGGGAAAAGCTATTTGCTATTTGTAAATGGAAAACGTCTGCCATCGATTGGCAGATTGATTGTGAAAATAGCTTCAGAACTTTGGTCTGGCCAAGGGGGAATTGCGAATAGTTTTGAGTTATTGCTAGTGCATCTTATCAAGATTCTCGACTGGGTCGAGAGCGGGATAATTAATTAGTTACAGGGGGATTTCAATACATTATTATACCCTTGCAGGGTATTAAAATTTCAGTCAGAAGCTTAAAACGTCATGAAGGAGTCATTTCCGACCCTATAAATCATATATATTCTTGATCAGCATTCACAGGCGAATCTTTCTAGCCATCTTCGGAAGAAAACAATTTTTTTTAGATTTCTTCAAAATTTTATAAGGGGTTACATCGTTAAAATTAAAAAAAAAAAATTGGGAAAATTTTGAAATCCATTAAAATTTCAAATTGAGTATGCAGATTTATTAACCTAACGAAAACTTACATAAAACAGTTTTCCGAATTAAAATTCATGCTTTATTGGCTCAGTTATGAGATTTTTAATTTTTAAACTTCAAAACTTCATCAATAAATATCGATTTAAAGAATACGAATATTTTAGCCTTAGTTATGATCGATTTCTGATTCCATCCTATAATTTAATTAGGCTTCCCCAAGTTTGTTTCTTTTGATGTTCTTTAAATTTAAATGTTTTTTATTATTATTCACAATTTGTATCCAGAAAAAATCCAATAAAAGGCTTGCTAATGACATTTCTAGAACTTTCAGCAAAGCAAATAGAACCAACTCAATATAATTTTCATAATATTTTAAAAACTTCGAAAGTGAATTAAAGAAAGCCTAACGAAAGGCTTTGGAAATTGCCAGCTTGCTAGAAAACTTTTCTGCCTAATCTCTGCACAATTTGCATTGAAACAAAATACTTTCTAATACCCAAAGTTCAGGTGGATACATTTTCCCCACTGACCCTGGCTGCCGTGTTAATTGCAGGTGTTTTTCGGAAAAGGGAAAGGTGGTGGGAGGCGCCATTTTACCGGCACCATTTTACCGGATGGTTGCATTTTAGATGCGAGTCATTACAATTGCAAATGTTGCCAACTAATGTTTAACTGTGCGGCGGGGATTTCAACCGTCCGGTCTCCAGTCTGTGTTCTCCAGCCTTCATCCTCCATCCTGGGGAGGATGCGGCGCGCCATTCTGGCGACTGCATTTGAGCCTGCTCGTCTGGGCTCTCCTGCCGCTTGTCCTTGTTTTTAGAAGCGCCCGAGTTTATGGACCGAGCGACTCACATAAAAATAATAAAAAATAAAGAGCCAGAAAGTGCTGAGCGACGACGACGGTGTGAGCTCTCTCCTGCTCCTGCTTCTTCTCCTGCCAACTGCTTAGCATTGGTGGCCTGGCCTCATTTTCACTGCTCCATTGCTGGCACCATTACTTTTTTGGCTAGCATACATTTGGGGGTTAGCACACACACACACACACACACAAAGCACACTCTGTACACACACACACAGGACTCATTCTCTTGGGGCCAAACAAAGGTTAAAGGGAATGTTCTTTTGCTGCCATTTTGTAGCGCTCTCCTTTGTATTTCACTTAAAAGTTAATTAGACGGATGTCAACACTGTGTGGAATGCCTTCTCTGAATTGTTACCTTGCGTGTTTCGCAAGCAGCGATAATATTTCACTTTTTGTAGTACAGTGGAGACTCGAAAGAATTAACTTTGATTACCTTTTATAAATACTTGCAGTTCTCAATCTCATTATAGGATCGAATCGAAAATCGATCGTAACTTAGCTCAAAATATTCGTAATTAATGAATCGATATTTATTGATATTTTTATATGCAAATTTTTACGACAAAATCAATGTGTAAAAAACTCATAACTAAGCCAAAAAAGCATTAATTTTAATTCGGTAAGCTTTCCTATATTAGTATTTAATAGGTTAACAAATCTGCATACTAAATATACAGATATAAGAAAATCAAAATTTTGTAAATTTTTAACAATTTTAATGATGTAACCCCTTATAAAAATTTGGAAAAATCTAAAAAAAATGTTTTTCTCCCAAAGATGGCTAGAAAGATTCAGCTGAAAGTGCTGATCAAGAATATATATGATTTATGGGGTCGGAAATTACTGCTTCACTGCGATTTATGCTTCTGACCAAAATTGCAATACTATTTTTTAGTCGATATTTAACAATATTTTTATATGAAAATTTGTGCTAAAAATCGATTCCTAAAAAAGTCATATCTAAGCCAAAAAGGCATTAATTTAAATTCGGACAGCGGTCCTGTGTTAGTTTTTACTGGTTTAATAAAGCTGCATACTCAATTTACAATCTTAAAAAATACAATTTTTTGACAATTTTAACGATGTAGCCCCTTATAAAATTTTGAAAAAAATCGAAAAAAAAAATTGTTTCTCCCAAAGATGGCTAGAAAGATTCAGCTGATGATGCTGATCAAGAATATATACGATTTATGGGGTCGGAAATGACTCCTTCATGCTTCTGACTAAAATAATACAACTATGCAAGGGTATACAAATAAAAAAGGAAACTATATTATTATTTTTTTAAAGTAGAGACGTAGTTTCTTTTTAAAATTTAATTTTTACCACTTTTAAACAAGCTTAATGTTGATTAAGGTCAGTAATAGAGAACTGATAAAGAAGCAGTGGCTCCTTACTGAATCAGCTGGAGATCCACGCCTTTTACTTATCGTATATACTTTCCAAATGTATAGTAATATAGAAGCCCTTCTTGTTTTCACAAGTACACTTTACAAAGCAAGCACTGCTGTATTTTATTATTATTTTCCTTTCCTTCTTAGACTCGGTGAGAGCCGTTTTTCCGCTTTCATTTCCTTCTAACTGTTTGTGCCTCCCAAAGAGCTTTGGATTTTAATTACTACCGGCAATATGTTCATTTCGCTTTCGGCGAGGAATATAAAGCGAGTTGCTAATTGCTTTTAATGCCATTTTATGACTGACAGCCGATGCTGTTATAAACATTCTGGCACTTTGTGTATTTCTCTATTTTTTTGTTACGTTTCGCGAAAAGCATTAAAATTACAAATTCGGTTTTGGTTTTCCAGTCACGTGTTGGTTTTTTGTTTCGTTATCAACTTGATTTTATTGTGACACGCGCCGCATTAAATTTCTCACTTTTTTGCAATATCCCAAGGCCCAAGGGCAGAGCGTGAAAAGCGGGGGGAAAAGTCAAATTAGATTTGCGTGCGATTAGTGAGCGATTTTCAACGCGCTATTTGCCAAAATAAAACCCAAAACATGCACGCACAGCACATGGCCGAAGGCTCTAAATAAGTAATGAGGGGAAAAGGCTAATTAAAATGCCACAAAATATTTAGCACAGAAATACAAGAAATACGATTATTGCCGTGCATATTCATATTGGCAACTACATATCGAACAAAAGAAGATGTTGCCTCGACTCCGTATTTAAGAGCTGCAGCTAATTAAATTAGCCACAAAAAATAATAATAAATGAAAACATGTTCGTGCCAAAATGGAAATGAAAATGGTAAAACTCGCATGACAGCGCCAAATTAATTAACACAGATATCTATTGGGTGAAAAATAAGCAAACCGGCAAACCGCCACACGCGGATTTACATGAAAAGCAGATACAGATACAGATACAAATGCAGATGGAGATACAGATACAGCCACCGGAGCATAAAGTCGACCAAAAAAATAAATACATAAAATCATTCGCAATCGGCATTCTCACGCGGCCCAGACAATAGGAACATGGCAGTATTGTGAAATTAGAATTGAAAAATAAATAAAACAATTGGAATTGAATTAATCAGAGCGTATTGTTAAAGACTTCAACAACTTCTATCAAAGCTGAGAGAGTTGGCCAAAAACCTGTCGAAACCTCTTAGCAAAATGATGCGGCATTTCGAATGACATTTTCCGAAAATTGCCGCAATATAAGGTCAGTAGCGGTTGCTAGAGATGAAAATAAATGCTAAATCAATTTTCCGCTGCCTGCCTGTAGCCAGCGGTTGCCCGCAAATTGCATTTCATTTTCTGGCTCTGCACGCGAACTTCTCTTTTGGGGACATAAATTAAGTGACAACTTGGCTGGCGATACTCTGTCGATGAGAGGACAAAATAAGTTTTCCATTTCAAATATGTCGCAGGACACTCAATCATATGAAGTGGAAAGCCAGAAACTGCAAGCATTTGCGGATATAAACAAACCTTGCAACTTCTGTGTCTCATTTCTGAGGTCAAAAGTGTTGTAAAGCCTCGCAATAAACGTCAAAGTTTATAAGGATTTTGCATCAGTAATTAATGGAATTAGCAATTAATTTTTGTGGGATTTACTATAGACCGTAGCTTCGATAGATAATAATTTTATGCAAGCTTTTCTTGGGCACATTTCACCTGTGAGCAAGTACAAAAAGCTAAGAAATACTAAACTAAATATAATAAAACAAAGTCTTTAAAATATTTGTAGTTTCATGATTTGTATGTATATTAATTAATAAATTATTGGCATTTAAAATGAGAAAAGCTAAAGGATCAATCCCAACTTTATTCTAAAGTCTACCTAAATTAAAAGTTAATTAAACCCTTTCCAGCTGGAGCCTCAAATAAATATCAAATTTGCCAATTATCCAACTAAAAAGCACTGTTTACCAATTAACGATTTAAAACCCCCGAAGACACAACAACTTTCGAGTGTGTGTTTACCCCTCAAAGCAAAGAGATAAATGCTGATTTTATATGCCAGCCTTTAGCCACCAGATTTACCCCAATTAATGGTTAATATCAACATCTTACCCGAACGAATGACAAATGAATGCCTGTCCCTAAATCATTAATGCCTTGAGATTAATGGGGCGTATGCATTGATTCTCCTGGAGGCATCGACAATATTGACTCACTCACTCACTCACTCACTCACTACGCGTCGTTCGAATAAATTACTTGGGTTTAGTGGGCCACAAAACAAACACTCATCTTCATTTGCTTTGGAATTGTATTGCTTTAAGCCACTTTTTAGCCACGTTTTTAGCCACATTTACCCATTTTGAAGCCAGTTGAATGGAGGCTTTCTATTGGGGATGGCGCCACCACCGCCTTTGCACACTTTGTTGATTTTTGTGGTTAATGCAAAATGAGTTTATTGTCCATGAAATGGCCGAAAAGCAATAAACAGCGAAACAAAAAATTCGATGGAAAAACGCGCGCGATTTTTCTCTTTTCTATATGTATATATAATTTTTCAACTGGTTTTCATTCGCGTTGTGTTGCCGCCTTCACGTCTCACCGCCGACTGAAGCACCGGAAAAGCTGGAAAATATCAGAGAGCGCATGCGCGACTGCGCAGTTACCGCGCTGCCAGCGTCATCTCATTTGTTTGTTGCTATTTTTTGCTTTTTGTTTTGTTTTTGTTGTGCTTTTCGTTAACCTTTTTCAGTGGCAACCCACCCCTATTATTATTGTTGCAGCAGCAACAATGGGGCAATTTTCAAGTGTTGAGTTTCAAACTTTGGTGGCTATCACCTTGCCTTGCCTTGGCTGGCCCCCTTGCCTTTTGGTGTTAATGAAATTTTCACGTCTAAGTGAGAAGTCGTTTGGCGCTCAATTAAGCTGAGAAAACCAGTAGCAGTAGAGGCGACAACAGCTGCTGGCATTATTGGCCCGAAAATTGCAATTGCCGCACCATCAAATACGAATTTGTAATCCGCACGAAGAACCTTTGGCCTCCAAGAGGTGAAAGGTCACGGGAACCCCTTCGCTCACTCACCCAACCCACCCCCTAAGCTGATGATGCTGCATTGCCACCCTCTCTGAATGACAAATGAGCTCCGTCTGCCACTGTTTTTATTTTTTGTTTTTTGTTTAACTCTGCGGGCTAAGCTATTAAGGCCCAAATACAGTGGGCGGTAGTTTTTGCTCATAAACCACTGTGGCCAACAAATAAATTCACAAATCAGAAGCACAACATTCCAGAACTGACTCCCAAGTTACCAGGGGTGGTTTTTTAAAAGTGTATATTATTTTATGTTTATTTCCATAGTTTTCTAGCTTTTAATATGCAACTGGAGTAAGCAATTTATTAAAAACAGCAAAACAAACTAGGTTTGGAATTGCTAAAAAGTGCTAACATTACTGTAAAAGTAATAACAAGTATATATGAATAAAGTTAAGTAACTTTCAATGGTTATAGTTAGCAATAGAACTGGATTTTAATACTTTAAATATTATAATGAACCAATGCAGACCTAATAACCTTTTCAAGTTATTTCCTAGCAGCAAAACTTGAAGAGAAATTGGTTTCTGCACAAAAGTTCGCTCACATTGTTGCTTATTTAAGAACCTACTTTCCCTGATTTTTCCACAAAAAGTTTTCCCCTTCCCATCAATCGCTCGCCCCACTGTGTGGGGCTGCCATGTGGCAATGCTCGTGAATAATGCAAAACAAAAAGTTCCCAATGGCAAGGGGTCGCCTGCCTGCCTGCCTGATGGGCTTTCGGGTCCGGCTCTCTGGCTTTCGGGCCCCAGCAATGAACTCGAGTGAACCCTGAGTACTGAAGCCACCTCCTCTGCCAGAGCTCCGCTCTCCAACTCGTTGAACTTTGGCTGTCAGGTGTTTCGTCATCGCTGAGCAACACGTCACCCAGTTTAAATTTTTCGGTGTTTTCCATCTGCAAAGCTCTGCTCGCCGATGAACAACAACAAAAGCCGGCGGAAATGCGTTGCCCAGTTGTAATCAAGTAACTCGAGCGGATGCCAGCGAGTCACCTGTACACGTACTTGCATCATAAAGCGGCAAAAAAAAAAAGCGAGAGAGCTTGCAACACAGAGGTGCAGAGACACAAAATTAGTATGACAAATTTGTCATCAAATAGGTTACTTTTTGCTATGAAAGAAGACTTAGATATAGGGGTTTATCTTTATCTAAATTCGAAATGTACTCATATCTGGGGGAAACTTTTCCTATATGATATGATATATCTTTATGTATGTTTATGTTATAGATCTATACAGATAGAGGGTACAATTTAGATATTCGAGGCATTTATCAAATTAATTTACCCCTACAGGGTATTATAATTTCAGTCAAAACCATGAAACATAGTAAAAGAGTCATTTCCGACCCTATAAATCATATATATTCTTAATCAGCATCAAAAAATTGTATTTTTTAAGATTGTAAATTGAGTATGCAGATTTATTAATTTATCAAAAACTAACACAGGACCGCTGTCCGAATTTAAATTAATGCCTTTTTGGCTTAGGTTTTAGTTTTTTAAGATTTGATTTTTAGGAAAAATTTTCATATAAAAATATTGGTAAATATCTACTAAAAAATGGTATTTTAATGTTAGTCAGAAGCGTAAAACGCAGTGAAGGAGTCATTTCCGACCCTATAAACCATATATATTCTTGATTAGCACTTTCAGCTGAATCTTTCTAGCCATCTTCTGGAGAAAAACATTTTTTTCGATTTTTCCAAATTTTTATAAGGGGTTACATCGTTAAAATTGTCAAAAATTGACAAAAAGTTGAATTTTTTAAATCTTTATATTTAGTATGCAGATTTCTTAACGTAATGAAAACTAACATAGGAAAGCTTTCCGATTTAAAATTAATCCATTTTTAGCTGAGCTGTGATGGATTTTCTATGCAAGGGTATAGAAATTTCGGTTTCATGTTATTAAACTCATAGCCTATTAAAAATAAACTTTTTGATAGCCATTTAAAAGGCGAAAATAGGTTCAATATATCAACTATTCCAATCAAAAGTTGTTTTTGTTAGCATTTAAAATTTAATCTTTGAAATAACTTTTGAGACACGTTAAAATATTGGAAAAATTCAGCTTAAAAAATGGATTTAAAACACATATTAGCATGATTGTTCTTCTAAGTGTACTGTCGCTCTACACATCTCTTGCAGTGAGCGAGAGTGAGTGCTAGAAATGAGTGTGGAAATGAGGAAATGAGGCACTGAGGCAGTGAAGCGCAGAGCAGCCGTCAAATTGATGCAAATGACGCCGCGGACACACGGCAGAAACAGAAGAAACGGCTCCCCAATGTGTCCGAAAGAGTGCCCCAGTCTCTCTCTCTCTCTCCATCTCTTTCTCTGGTTTTGGCCAACTCAAAATGACTTTTTAATGCTGTGACATGTGGCTGTTGGCTAAACGCATGTGTCCCTGGCAGAGTTTTCCCTCCCATCCGATGGTTTCAGTCATTCCGGATCGGTAGCCAGGCACGCATGGCTCGGGCTTTTGATTCGGGTTTTCTGGCCGGGAGGGGACACGACAGCTTCCTGTTTTGTCGCCTTTTGTTTTGACTCGAAAAGCCAAAGCTCCCCAAGTCACCCTTTTCCGATTTTTGCTCTCCGACTGCTTGGCAGAGCGTAACCAATAAAATCATTTTTGCTCTTTTGGGTGTTTTTATTTCCACAAAAGAACTTTTATTTATAAATGCGATATGCGGTTATGCGATATGGGTTATATACGGATTTTTCATTCAGCATAAAAGCTACTTTTTGGCTTTGTCGGCGAGTGAGTAATAAAATAAGTCAACAGTGACTAGCTACGATTTTTAGGATTTTATTTTAAATGTGTTTTTGTTGGTAATGGGGTTTTTAATTGGAGGTATTATATAATGAAAGAGTTTAAGGGTTTTCTAATGAAATTATTACGTCTCGAATTGAGGCGATAACATTCTTTCTATAAAGTTCATGCCACACAACCTTGAGGCTTGGAAATATTAAGAATTACATTATATTTCTTCCTATAGTAAACATTCTGCTTTAAAGAATATACTTCAAGCTAGTAAATCCAAAAACTACCTTTATTGTTAGTAGATTTCAAATTTTATTAGGTCTTATTTCCATTATTAAAAGTGTATTGAACAAATTAATAAAATATAACTTCACTTTTGACCTCTCTACCTCTGTAAGTTACCATTGTAGCTTTTCTAATGGAATTAGTTTGAGGCAAAATAAATTGTACTGATGCTTTTAACCAGCATCATCAGCATTCATCCCAAACTTCATTCCGTTTGACTTTCAGTCTCCCTAAAAAAGCGAACGTTTCTCCCAATTTTAGCAGCATCAGAGGCAGGAGCACGTCCTGCATAAATTGATACGAATTACATTTGTGCACCCCAGCTGATCCTTTGAACTAGTAGCGTTCCATACTTGAGCCCGGACCCTTGGCTCCCATTCTACTATCTAAATTAAATCCTCTAGCGGAATGCTTTATATGAAGACGTGTTCCTCGACGGAGCTGCGTGTTTCGAAAGCGGAAAAAACACAGACAGAGGCAGAGGCAACAATGCATTTGGGCCAATTTGCAGTTGCAAGTAGCACGGAAATAGGAAGCCTCCTTCTAATGCTCTTGCAACGTGAGCAGAGCCACCGATTGACAGTGACCCCTTTTGTTGGTGCATTTTTTTTTATGTCAACTTTGATTTGTTGGCTTTGGACATTGGACATTGATTTTCCACATTTTCACCACCGAAAAAAAAATTAAAATAGAATGTCGAAATCAGATATTGTCAGAGGTTAATTGGGTTTTCAATGAATATTTATGAAGATGTAATCGAGAAACATTTTTAATAGGTTATAAAAGTGTCAACAGGTTGTATTTCTCTTAAATGCATTACATTCTGTGTGTATTAAATTATGTTCTGATGCAGTTTGTAGAATTTATTGCATATAATTTGACACAAATTAAATAATTTCATTTTGCAATATTATTTCTCCATTGTTTAGTCCGATTTTTCTCTGTTCACTCATTCATTTTGAAGCCGTTCTTTAATAAGAGCAAAGCAAAGCAAAGCCAAACGAAGTGAAGCAGAGCAGAGCAAATATTTCAAAGTGCATATTGAAAATGCAACGAAATGGAAATGAGAATTTTTAAATTAGGACAAATGGTGGAAAAACTTCTCGCACCACTTCTCCATTTCTCTCTCTCTCTCAAGTCTCAAATGAACGCTTGTCACAAGTTTGTGGAAACTCATCCTTCCCCAGAGATGTAATTGCCGCCTGTCTCTATGAGTTTCTCATCTCAAGACTCTGGCTTTCTTAACTTGTGTACTTTTCTGCGCCTTTAACTTTAAGTTGCCCAAAGTTTTTGGCTTAAACAAAGTACAATAAAGTGTCCAAGGCAAACGCTGAACAAAAGAATGGAGCAAGTGTAGCGAAACTATAAATAAAACATATGCCTTCCGCCTTTCTATTTGTAGATTTTTCCCATTTTTTCTGAAGCAGTCTCACAATGCATGAAAGGCAACTTAGTACCTTGTTTTTGTTCGTTGGCTCGTTCATCCTTTTCCAGCCATTTTTTCCCTCTATTTTCCTTTTGTTGCAAAAAATTGCAAACTTGTTTACGGTGTTTTGACACATAAACCAGCAGCATGTGCATACATTCATGCAGGACGGATGGAAAAAGTTGTGTATTCTTTATTCCGAATTATCCTCTGACTCGGGTGGATAGTAAAAAAAGAGAGTTGACATCTTGTTAGACAGTTCTCTGGAACCAGATGGCCTTGTCAAAGTCGGAGTCCACTAAAAAATAGTAAAAACTTTACACGGAGATTTAAGCCAGAGCAAGAACAAGTTTATAATTACGGGATGAGGAGTTGTTGATCACTAATTCTTCTCCAAGTGTTCCATTACATGAATCTATGGCAAGTCTTGTTCGGAAGCTATTCGAAATATGGTAAATATTTGTTTTCAAAGTCAGGGGAAAATGCAAACAAGTGAGACTAATAGATGCCAGAGTGTCTGTATAGCCAAAATATATGCAAATGTGAGAGCTGCATGCACGTGTGCATACTTATTCCTGTGCCAGTTATTTGATGGAAGGATGCAAGGATCGTCGTAAATGTATTCTATACAGGGGCGCATTATGGGGGATAATATTTTAAGCACCTTGCATAGCAACAAAGTTTCATTTAAATTACTTTTTATTGGAACATATACTTCGTATTTAGTAATTTTCGAAAGTAGCTGATGAGTATTTATGTTCTAGTGTAATTTCTGTAGCAAGAAAGTTAACTTTCGCCATAACTCACAACTACTTTTAATTAAACTCATAAAAACAAACATTGCAGAGTGCATATTTTTCCTTCTAATCTTCAAAGTGGTGCTTAAAATTGATGAAACAATGTTTTTTGGATAACCCCATTGATGGGAGTTTAAGTGCAACGAACCCCCCTTGTAAATGCGCCACTGATAGCATCTCTCTCCCTGAGGACCCCCGGGTAGGGTACTCTATTCTGATTACATTAGCCATCCTTGGCAGCAGACAGTTGCCTGTGTTCTGTTCGCCTGTCAATTTGTGCCTGGCATTAATCAATTGCATGTGCAATGCAAAATCTGGGCGAGATAATCGGACAGATGATGTGCAGCAGCTCGGAGCCCGGAGCTGGTGGAGCATCGAGACTGCAAAAATGTTATACGCTCCGCCAGACATTGACAAGCTTCCAAGGACGAGACGACAGTGAGGGAAAGTAGCTGGGACTGGGGGAAAGCGATACAGGCTCGTTACCGTCACGCCTTTTGCCCCTTTGCACACGTAGGCTGTGGAATTTTCTGCTGCCTGCTTCTGGGCGCAGTTTCCGTGTCCCAGCTCGTTGTGCGGAAATTGTCTTGAAGTCTTGCTTTATTTTTTACACAATTTTCCGCCCTCCGTCATTTGCACACTTTCAGCGGCAATTTGTGGCCCCTCGTTCCGCTTCATTTAAGCGTCTTTTGCCTCGGGCTTGTTACTTTTTATTCACAATGTGCAATTTAGTGTGAAATATTTATTGTACAGTCAGTCAGTCCTCATCGTTGTCCTTCGTCGTCGTCATAAACCGCAGGCATTGCGGGTATTTGGAGTGAAAAAAAAAGGAGAATGCAATTATTTCGTACTTTACAGGCCTGGCAGAGCCAACTTTTTCCACATTCTAATTGGTAAATTGTTTGAGGCTATATCCTGATGCCATCCTTGCTCCTTCTCTGTCGCTCTCTCCTCTAGTTTTATGCCTTCAAATTAAATTTTGTGAAAGTTCTAGCTGCCAATTGTCCTGGTTGTTGTTGTTTTGGTTTGCTTCTGGTTTTTGCATGCCGAAATGTGCTCGAAACTTTTTTAATGAACATCGAACGTCCATAAAAAATAGAACTTTATGGCCCGGAAATATGCAATGCCATTTGGCACACACTCCTCTCTGTCTCTGTGCCTCTCTAGAATTGATAGTCAATCCAATTTGCTCACTTTTGCCCAGCAATTTATTGGGACTTAACAACATTTCTAACGATCTCTTCTCTGCTCTCTTGTATTTACAGGTGAGTTGACAGCCGAAAAAATGGGACTTGGAAGGCCTACAAGAAAAACACACGAGAAGTATGCCTTACACGTAGTGCTGACACCAACACATACACATACACATACATGTTTGCACAAGGAACACACACAAATTCGTCACCAGCATGCACTCAGAGAAAATCTATTTAAAAACGAGAACAAGTATTAGGAATTCGTGGGAGATACGTTTTCCCCTAAATTCCTAACAATAAGCAATGAAAATCTACATTACATCGTATCAAATTCTATATCCTTGTGATTGAACAGAGCTTCTATGCTTTAACCTTTTAAGTAAATTGAAAGTAAACTAAATTCTTGCATTATTCTCTCGATTTAAAATATATTTTCCCGTTTTGCTTAGTGCATCCTTCTCACAAAGAAAGACATTCCCTTATACAGCCATTTCAATAAAAATTCAGAGTTCCACCGAAACGTGACTAAATGTTGGCAATGTTCTTTAGAAGCCTGGTAACGGCTGAGCCCTTGCCACGCCCCGCATCTTGACACTAGTCCTGTGACCGCCCATCCATGTCCATGTCTCTTCGTGTATGTATGTAAGTCCTGTATGCATAAATCTATGTGTTTATCCCAGGGCCAGTGGCCACGAAAAAATGTCATCGAATCCGCTGAATGTATCTTTAACATCTTTATGTACACACTTCCGATAGGCATACCCATTCTCGCCTCTTGTATCTGGGAGCTGTCGATACATTATCGCCCTTCGGAACACGCATTCTGTATGCAAATTAAGCGACTGTCTGTCGAGTCTGCCTGAAAAGCCCCTGCGTTGCGTATACGCCATGGAGGCAGCATCGAATTATAGGCCAAAAATATGGGAGCAGGGAAAAGAAAACAAAGATTTTTGGCGGGGCCATGTGAGCGGAAACCATTCAATTTTTTGGGTTGGTAAGGTGGAAAGCCAATCTTTTTCAGTGGCCACCGAAAATCGACACGATTTTTGTGCACACGAGGAGCGCTTTAAATCAACTGGGAATTTAATAGGGATTTCGAGAAGTGTGGGTTTTGCAAGAGCTGTTGTTAGTTTTTTTTTTCAATTAAAAATGTGCAAATTTATTGCAAACCAACTTTTATAGTTGCCACAAAAAATAGTTGGGGAATTGCAGCGTTCTATAGCCACTGAAAATGGTCCTTGTTGGATGTATAAAGTTAGGGAATTTTGATTCAAAAGGGCTTAAAGCTATACAACTATTAACAATGTTGTTTAAGTCTGTTAAGCATACCGTTTTTTAAGGTTTGAAATATGGTTATTACTCAAAAGCCACTCACACATTTACAACCCAAATTCTATTAACCAAAATGATGTCTGTATTTTTGGCCATGAAAGATAAATGAGGATGTAAAATGCAGACATTCTGAGTGGGAGATGTAAATGTAACCAGAGGGCAGTGGCTGGCATAAAAAATGCTGGGATTTTTTATTGGTTTAAAGAACGTCTTCTTGGGTAATATTTTATTTTACATTTCACTGTCAGAGAAGCTGATTTACTGAAGAAAATATAATAAATAAAGCAGAGTTAAAATATTTTAACAACTTTTCAAGTATCGAAATTTAATTTCCCAACCAATACTTTCTCAAACATTTCAATCCAAACAAACTTGTGATCAACAAAGAAAATTCCTGTTGTGGCCAACTAATTGAAAATACTTTTCGCTTTGGCAATGCTTCTCTATGTGTGTGTGTGTGTGTTTATTAACTGGAAAATATATAAGCCACCCACACATGCGGAGCAGGAGTAGAAGGCAAAACAATCCCTTTTAATTGCTTTCCTGCCAACCCTCGTCAGGTTTCAGGCTTATGCACTTCGCTTCGACGGCAGCAGATTGGAATTTGAGCGGCGGCGGCGACAACAACAGCTGTCGGTAACCAGCCACTGCCATGCCCCCATAAAAACATCCTTTGCCCGCCCTAAACGAATGCACGGAGCCGGACCACGCCCGGACCATCATCTATGTCCAGTATTTCATCCCCATGTCTCATGTAGGCGCCGCCACCGTCGGCGTTGCCTATTTTAATTGCCGTTCTTTTCGCCATGTCCACTTGCGGCCTCAATTTGGCTTTGCTGCCATTTAATTAATTGGTAAAGTGTTCCATTTCTGTTCGACATGCCCCGCTCCTATTTTTTGTTTGCACATCTCCTATTTTTTATCTGCTCGCCAATTAAGTTTGCAAATCAATTCGAATTAAAACACGTCGAAGGCAAAGAAAAGGTCGAACCGTTGCTCTTCACTAATTATGTTGGCAAAAAGAGAAATCAAAACCAGAAAGGAAACTAACTTCGGAAAGCCGAAGTTTATAGACCCTTTCAGTATTCAATCAAATAATAGAATCGTAGAATAGAAAAACGATTATAACTTAGTTTGAAATATTCGATTTCTTTGAATTTGAATTTATAGAAATATTTATATGACCAATTGTTCGACAAATCAAAATTTAAAAAACTGATAACTAAGCCAAAAAGGCATTAATTTTAATTCGGACAGCAGTCCTGTGTTAGTTTTTGCTAGGTTAATAAATCTGCGTACTTAATACAAAATACAATTTTTTGCCAATTTTTGGCAATTTTAACGATGTAACCCCTTATAAAAATGTGGAAAAATCGAAAAATTGTTTTTCTCCCGAAAATGTCTAGAAAGATTCAGATGATGATGCTGATTAAGAATATATATGATTTATGGGGTCGGAAATGATTCCTTCACAGCGTTACAAGCTTCTGACTAAAATTAAAATACTCTCTCCAAGGGTAAACAAATTCACAGAATTTAATTCTCCCGGATTACCTTTTATTGGTCAAAAGGTTCCATCATTATTCCCTGACCATTTTTTTTCTTTGCTTAGCTCTTGAATTTTTTTGAAGAATCTTTTTTCATACCAATTAGGCTTAGGTATATTACAATATTGGTAACTTGGCAAAGAGAGGTATTGATTAAATGCAGTTTTGGTACTTAAATCTTAAGTTTACAAGTTTTGGAATTAAGATAATAGAATTACTATTACTATTATCTTAATTCCAAAAATACTTAAGGCTTAAGTACCAAAACTGTACTTTTTTTTATTAATTTAGCTATCAAAGTCTCTAGAAAGTACGCTCTAATTAGTTTTAAAATTTTGATTATAAATATCAGAGTATTTTGCACCAAATGTAACTTCCAGTGCCTCCATAAAGTACGCAAAAATTAAAATGCGGGTATTTGAAGGTTGCCAAACTTAATTAAAAAATCTCCAAGGCTTAGTTGAAGACGTGCCAATTTATTTGCCTTCGTTTTTGTGCTGTTCCCTTTTTGCTTAAGCACTTTGAAATTTATTTGCCTACGTTTTGCCATTGCAAAAAGTTGGTAAACTTGATGAAAGATTTATTTAAATATCGAAAAACAGGCAACACTTTAAAAACCAATTTTCCATTGTATACAGTATCTTTCACCACTCCGTTTCCTTCAGACTTCAGTTCATTAAACATTAGAATTTATATGGGGAAATTGCCAAGTCAAGTCAAACCCTTAACTGGCTGACTTTTAAACCCTTCTGTTCTGACTTAGGCGAAGGACCATTTGTCAGCACCGCACGTTGTGTGTGTTGGTGACCTCCCCCAGACCGCAGGACATAAATATCGATGTCCAGTTGAGGCTGCTGATTAGGGAAACAGATTCTTGAGAGGGTTGGGGTGGAATGGGAGGCATTTGCTCACACGCCAGAAACTTTTATGGCTTACAAGGAAACCCTTGCCATAACCGATACGCCTGCAAGGATATTTTATTAGCTCCCCCTCCCAGGGGAGGGACTTGACCCAGAATCCCTGACCGCCTGCTCTTACACTTTGGAAACCAAATTAAGATGCCACATCTCCGCAGAGCTTGATTGGAATTTGTTGTGACTGTAAACGGACGGACAAGTGGCTAAGTGAATTTAAGGTCAACATACATTTGAATCCCTCTTAATCAATGATCAATGCGAGTCGTATAATCAAAGTAGGAGGTACTGAAAGGCATCAAGCCACATCTTAAAAGCTAATTTCTCAAGGTTCAGAAATGCATTTTCTATCGCAATCCCGTCTTAAGATCTATTCTTGTCGGAATATATTTAGTATCCATAAGATAACCCTTTCTCTAAGTGTATTTTTGTATTGAGTATCAGTGGCACTTACCGCTTGTCCCGCTGGCGCGACGATGACGACGTTTGTGACGTTCGAAAGTAACCGTGGCCCATCGTGCCGCCATAGCAGAGGCTGTGACTCTGTCCGGAGCCTATTTTGACGTGCAAAATGTGCCGGACTTCCGATATATTTATGATTTTGGTGTCCCAAACACTCCCTCCTGTGATGCAGGGGCTGCAAGTGGAAGATAATAAAACTGTTGCTTGACATTTCATTTGCGTAAAGTTTGAGCAATTAATTAAACTTGTTCGTGACAGACACACACAAGGAAGAGGAGGAGGAGGAGCAGCATGTGGAGCTGACTTTATCTCTTTAATGAGCCGCCAAGTGGACGGAATCCTTGAGGCCTCCCAGACGTCACTTGCACCACTCAAAATGTCACCACTCCACGATGGCCTCGATGTCCTCGTTGTTGCCATGTGAAGTGCTTAAAGAGTTCACCAGAGCATTCGTTTGAGGCTTCGTTGGCTCCCTTGTCTTGTTTTCCCAGCGGCCCCAGTGTAGTGGGAAAAACACAATTTCCGCTCAGTGCGTCCAGCGTCCAAGGTGAGATTGGAGGAGAAGGACGAGGGGGGTGAAATTTCCTGTCGAAAGCTGAGCGATGAGTTTGTTTATAGAAACGAAAGGCACCTTAAAGGCGGCAACATCGCCCGACTATACTACATTGTTTTAAAAAGTAGTAAGTTATAAAGTGCCGAGGGGGAAATCAATTTTGGAGAATGGGAAAATGCACTGGAAGCTTATATTTGAGGGAGAGAAAAACAGGCATATTTAAAAGAAATGGGGAGAGGTTTAAGAAAGGTTGCAGTAGAAGGTTGTATCGGAAAAGCTTTGTTAAATAAAATAGGTCTTATATTATTTGTTTTCCACACTTTAAGTTAAGAAATGTTTCACTAGACATTCCTTTATCGGTGTAAAATAAGTTTTAGGTCTTCAGTTTCCATTATCTTCTCTAAATAATGCATATAAATCCCCCTCACCTTTATGTACTAAAATTTTACAGATTGAATATTAAACCTATAATCAGAAACCTGAAAAATGCATTACCCACACAGGCTGGAAGTCATTCCAAATTCCATGACCTCGCCGAGCCTACGCTGCACTTATAGATCACTTCAATTTTTAATGGCTCTCCTAAAAAAAAGATGGCCTCTCTCTGCCTTAGGCCCTATATGGCGAAGTGCTTGTGGTCATAAATATTTCCTATATGCTATACTACCATATCCTATGCCTCAACGAATGTCCTTTTACCCGAAAAAGGAAAAACAGACAAAAAGCGTAGCATGCTTTCCTGCGCCAGACACTCGACCAAGTTGCATTGAAGTTGCCTGCCTCCTGCCTCCTGCCTCCTGCATCCCTGCATGCCTGCATCCCCTCCCCCTTTTGTCTTGCCCCACTATTTGTCTTGGCCCGCAGTTTGCGATTATTGTGCAAACTCCGCAGCTGCCTTTGGCTTATGGCATAGAGCGTACATACCGCACAATGAGATCAAGGTGAAAGAGAACTTAAAAAACCAGCACGAGGGGAAAGCACATAGAGAATAAAAACAGGATGAAAACAATTGAGTTTCTTACAGTTTTGGTATGAAAAAGAAGTACTCATTTCGTATACAATTTATTAGGAAAATAACTATATAAACTCTAGAGAGATTAATTATTCAGCAAAGATATGAACTTCTTTCAGTAACGTAAGTAGTTTTTCTAAAAACTACCTTTCCCAGACTGTATTTTTCTGGCTTACAAGAAAACTATACATTTTACAGGTATTTCTCTCAGTGCTGTTAAAATATTAAAAAGCCTAAGCACAATGCAAAAACACAATGCCCGCAAAGCGGTTAAGGTTGCGGTTTCTGCGGCACTCTCTTTTCCATTTTATGCACACAGAAAACACCAACACACCACCACCCCATTCTCTCAAGCTTGTTGAGTTTTCCGCAAAACTCTCTGCGAATTTTCCACGGGTTTTCCATTAATTAAGTGAATGCCTGGCGGGGCCAAAAGACTGAAAAGTGTATCTCTCTAAGAAACTTAATTGTTGTCAAAACTCGGTGCGGAAAATCCAGTAAATTTCCATTCATTGGAAAAATAATGTACAGAAATCGATTTCGGTTCAGAAAATCTGGGATTTTATGGTCTGGCATTGCAAATAAACAAACAAACAAGGATATTTTACAAGATTTTGTCCTGGCCCTGCAATTTCATAAATATTTCATGAGCTTAAAGGCGGGCGATGCTTTATGGCTGCCAGAATATGTCTGTTTGCCCTCGGCTTACGCATATTTTTCCCTCTTTCACACAAAGTTTCAGCTTCGCTTTCACATTTTATTTCATGTTTTTGTGCTTCGGAAAATTCGTTCTTGCTTAATTTAAATAATGCGTAGCAGCATGAGGGGCTTTTATCCGCTTAGATGGCGCGGAATTAAATTTAACTGTGGCCACATTAATCAGGCGAAAAGAATGGGTTGCGACTAAATTACAATACTAGCTGGCAGCAGTAAACATTAAGCAGAAATACAATTTATTAGCGCAAACTAAGCTAAAACGTTTTTTATGAGTTTTGAGTACATAATCCGAAGTTAAGCGTGAGCAGATTAAACATTTAACAGACTTTTAAATTACTTTTGAATGTTTAATTCGAATATTAATAGATAAAATATTTATCAAATACCAAAGAGAAGACTTTTATGGCATCAAAGGAATTATTACAATCACACAACTGTGGGAAACTTAATTATATCTGATAAATAATTGAACATGTTAATCTGTTTAACGACTCTGTTCTAGTTAACCTGTTTATACCTTTGATTAGGAAAGCCTAACTATTTTAAAATGCTTAAAATTTTAAGGATTCTAAATCAAAAACATCTTCAAAGTATCTGGATAAAGTATTAACCCAAAGCACCACTTCAAATATTTTTGTACTACCATTTTAATGTCTTCAGAACAAAACCCTCATGATAATTTAACCCCAGCATATTTTTTAAATGTTTAAAAAATACAAAAAGTATGACTAAAATATGCACAATGTGGCTTTTGAACATGGGAACCCATCTTATCTCACTCATCCTTTGGCGGGGCAATCAAACGACAGCCCCGCTCCCGCCATTCATTGTGTTAATTTTGAGGATGACAATGGCATTAAATTTAATGTGCCTGCATTTCGTTGATGTCCTCTCCGCCGTCCTGTTTCTCTTATTCTCATTTTTGTGTGCGTGTCATTTCCGGAACTGATAAAAAAAAAGAACAGCAACGTTGTGACAAGCCTGAGGTCTCCTTTTTATTTTATTTTTTCTCGCTGCCTCGCCTCGGAGCGTCGTCGCTCCATCAACATTTTTTCGCCATTGACGAAAACGTCTGTTTTTTCCTGCGGCATTTTTTTTTATTTTGTTAAACACATTTTCGACTCATCTTTTTATGTGCATTTTTTGCGGCGTTAACTGCACGTGCCATCATTTTTACTGCGCTTTTTTTGATGCCCGAGCTCCTTGGGCTCCTTGCTCTTTGTGTTGCTTGCTTTTTGATTCATTATCAAAAGGGGAAGGAGAGGCTTGTAGGACCTGCACCCAGCACCTGGCCAAGCCCTTTTCTTTTGATGGAAAATTCTGTTTAATTTCTTTTTTTCGTATCTCCCTCTTTTTTTTATTTCATCACCTACTTTTTTGCGCATCTGCCCCCCTGCTCTCACGCCCACGCCCTCTACTATCACCACTATTATCACCATGCCAGATATCACGCGACTGACTCTGACCGAGCTGAGGACGCGCCTAAGAGCCCTCGGACTGAGTGCATCCGGCCGAAAGCAGGTCCTGCTCGAGCGGCTGGCAACATCCAGCGGGGCAGTCAGGGCTGCAACAAGCGGCTCCAATTTGTCCTCGAAGGCGGTGTCTTCCACTGAGGAGCTCGTAAATAATTCAGATACGACCTCTGGGATGCCACCCCCAAAAGGCACTGACCAGCAGAATGGTAGGTACAGAAGGGAGATTGAACAAGGGCTAAATTCCCACAACACTAGTTTACAGGATTGTTATTTGCATTTTGAATGCAGCTCATAAAATGGTGACAATTACACTTTAAGGATAAGGATAAATATGGTTATCCTCAGCATTCTAGCCACATACGTGTAATAAATCAATATTCTAATACATTCCAATTTAACTATTAGTAAACTAGTGTTTGGAAAACTAACTGCAACAAACAAAAGGCAAGGAATATGTTTAACAAATCCTGAAGCCCGGCAAACTCTTCTTCCCTTTGTCATTGTCAATGCCAGCCCTAATGCTACTCCGCCCCCCAACTTACCCGCTAATCGCTTGGTCCTGTGCGCTTTCTGTGTCCTTGCAAATGGGCGTGTTTCCTCCCTTTACTTTTTATCGTTCAATTAAAGCGTATGCTTTCTGTTAAATATTTCATGCATGTAGTTTATATAATATACTGTCAGCTCCCCCTAGCTGTGCGGCTTAATAATTTGATTTAAATGCAGGGGCACACGCAGGCTGGCAGCGAGGGGAAAGTGAAAAGAAACCTGGCACGCGAATCTTGTTGAACGAAAAAAATGAAATCACAAAAAATATGCAAACACGAGGCGGTTGCCGGAATTTTTAATAATGCACAAAGGACAATTTCTGCTGGCATTGCAAGAGAGAGAGAGAGAGAGAGAGAGGGAGAGCGGAGGGTAAAGTGTGGCAACTGTGGCTGTGACTGGAGCAGGCACAGGACCTCCTCCATGTAATCATGCAATGCTCATGCACACACACACTCGCACACGCAACGGTACTTGAATATTCAGCCTGCAAGTTTTTTCCCCACACACACACAGGCACATAACAACACGTGGAAATCACGGCAGCCGGAAAGTCGACTACACATTTGTCAGGACATTTTCCCCGAGATTGCCAAGTGAACTAGAAAAATATATAATTTAAGCAGCAGAACCTTATCAAGGAAATGGAACTTAAGTGCTTTGATTTATTCTGAGAATTCCTATTTAAATTTCCCCAATTTCCCCGAACTGCTAGGCCTAAAATTGGTTCAAGTTTCAAATTAAAGCTTAATACTTTAATAATAAAGCTTTATTTGTTAATCAGCTTGGACGAATTCGGAGAACACGGCTGGCACAATTCAATCAATAATCTGTTGTTTTATTCAATTGCAATATTTATTATTAAATTTCAAGCCTAATTCCTTGGCTCAAACTTTATCATTTTGTTATTTCATGATTAAATTGTAATTTATTGGATTATCCTGTAGGTTCCTCTTTAAATGTTGCATCAAATAATTCGTTTTTTTAGTTTGCAAGAACTCCAAGAATATTGATATTAAAACACGCCTTTGGGATCTGATATCCTTTGGGATGGATAAAGGGGTTCAATATTTCTGCCCACCCAAATATGCTCCTGGGGAATTTATTTTTAGACTGATTTGATAAAGTGTTTCAATATTTCTGCCCACACACACATTCTCACTAAAAATAACGCCCACAAGAAAAGCCCCTTCGAGGAGCGTTATAAATTTGTGGGCTGATTGCCGCTTGCATTTCCGGAGACGGAAGCAGCGGTCGCCACATTGGGGCAACCTCTCCTCGTATTGAGGTTGAGGTTGAGGTCTCTACCCTCTGCGCCCTCATTTTGTTTGCCAACCACGTGTTTCCACTCATACACACATTCATGGCCACCGCATCGAGTTTTCCCTGACACTTGTTAGCCTTGTTTTGGCAGGGATGCGGAAACTGGCTATTAAGTTTTGATGAAGCAAAGTTGCTACCGCTGCTCCTGCTCCTGCTCCTGCGGCCTATCAAAGCGTTGCCGTGGGCGAGCATCTGACATGGAATTATCAATGTTGGCACGTTCGCTGTTCTGTTCTCATCAGAACTTGTGGCTCTATACAGAAAACATGCAGGCCAGGTTGTTCTCTAGCTCGTTTTTTTTATATATTTTCACAAACACAAAAACCTCTGACAGGACCGCAAAACTTTATTTGATTTTGCTGTGGCAGTGTCATCATATAGTCTGTAAATTAAACTTTTTCCCTAGGACCGACGCTATCTGTCCTGTATGTGGAATGTCTGTCTCTCTGTCAGCAACTTGTGTCCAATAAATCCAGGTTTTTGTTTGGTTTGTTGCCACGACACTTGATATATCTATTTTCGCACACAATATCGCGCTTTAATGAGTTTATTAGTTATATTGAAAGCCAGTATTGACTGCCACGTACACACAAATTATCTGACGATGGGCATGCACAACACACACGTCTGCTAGCGCGAAAATCTGAAAGTTAACTGAAAATTAAAACAAAAATCTCAAACTATCAATAAAAAAAAAACATAAGCAGAAGCAGAAGAAGCCTACGATGGAGCAGGCGAAGCAGCAGCAGAAAAAGAAAACATAAAATGTTTAAAATCCCAAAAAATCAAAGTCCATGAAAATAATCATCGCAGTCAGCAGAAGAAGAAGCCAAAGCCAAAGCCAGAGCCAGAGCCAGAGCCAGCGAGCAATGAGCGACGGCTTAATGTTAGTTAGCCAAGTTGTAACAGTAACAACACTAGTTACCCACTTTTGGCGCCGACTCCGATTGCTAATGGGTTGAACAGACCCAGCCAACACTCGGCAGCATTCAGGCCCAGTGGGTAAAGGCGATTTAAAGTAATACACTGGGGTAAATGGTAGCAGATCTACTAGAAATCTAGTCAATAACAATAGGTATGACCATTGTTATAAAGATTTAAATGGGTATTTATCCGAAAATCACTACTAATAATAAAGGGAATGATGCTTAATAAACTTCAAACTAATTGAATCTAGAAAATCTCATCAAAAGTGAATTCTATATTCAATAAGAACTTTCTTAAACTTGTTTTAACCAATGATGATGATGACACTTTTCTTGCCGTGTACCCTCACACACACACCTACATGTGGGCAGAAGAAAATCTTCATTAGAAGTGCGACGGTGCAACGGTGGGCTGGTGGTGGTGGTGGTGGTGGCGTCGCTGCATTGGCGTGTGGTTGCATTCGGTGGCTGCTTGCATGAGTGGCAGCGATACGGATAAATATATGTTTGTGCTACTTCATGGCTGCATAGATCCCACATGCGACAAAGTGAAAACTCGCTCGCTCTACCATGATGACTATCATATCTTGGGGATGCTTCGCCTGGAATGCGTTTCAGATGCCGCTAATTGAATTGTTTGTCAAACTGCCATCGGCAGTGTGTCATCTTATGTGTTACCAGTGTTTATATCTTAAACGTGCGAGCAGCCTGCCTTTGTTATTTCTTGCACTTTACCCAAATGGAGAGAGAGAGGGGAATCTTTTTGAAAAAGTCATGCCTCAGCAAGCAATTCGAACGCCTAACTGCATTCGAATTGAGCCAGGTTGGCGAGTAACCTTGGGTGGCTCTTGGTTAATTGCGAGCAGAGGAAAAACCAAGCCCATAGTGGCACACATCCGACCAGAGAAACTCTTTTGGGGAGCCAAAAGAGTTCTACCTTGAGGAGAAGTAGGAACAGAACACCTTTACGAATTAGATTTATTCCAATGATCGAGGAACTTGTAACTAAGCTGATAAGATAAAGGATTATACACAAAACGTTAAAGCATATGCTGTATTGGACATGCATCCCTAAGGAAATCCCTGTTATGCATAGAATTCCACATCGAACTTTCTCATCATCAAGATACAAAGTCCGATTGGGATTTAAGCTACTCCTAATATATTTATATAAATATTAAAAGTATTCTTCCAAATATCCCTCCTCAGACGACATCTATGTGGAGTATGTGAATGGTATGCCACACATAACTGTCCGCCTGCCCAGCCGCAATGAACTCTGCCAGTTTGCCCTGAAACCCATCACCCACAATGTGGGCGATCTGCTCGCCATGCTAAGAGCTGAGGATCGCGGAATCGATCGAGCTGCGATCATCAACAAGCATGGAGTGCGCATTGCCTCGTCCTGCACCATCGACAGCCTACTGGATGACTCATTTTGGTAAGAAATTTGTATGATTCTTCCCATAACCATAGTAACTATCTATCGAAAACAGCATACAAATCAACAATCGCACACTGGAGGTAAATCCACCGAAGCGGGAGAAGATTACCGGGGAATCTATAGACAAAGTCGGTGATGTGCGAAAAGTTATAGCTCAGGTGAGAGGTATTTCTGAATATTATTTCCAACATTTGAATTTAATTCATAAAAATCATTGTTAAATGCAGCTATATGAGGCATTTAATGTGGGTGAATATCAGCTGGAGAAGAGCAATCAACTGGCCAAGGAGCTAGAGAGTTTACGTTATGAACTCGAGCCATTAGAGGAGGTGAGTTCGATTTCAACTTTAATAAATTAGAACTAAAATAAATATTAGTAAGAAATAAAATGAAAGTAATAGGAATTTTAATCATAATTCCTTTAAATCTTACAGCAAAAACTGGAACTGAGCAAAAAGGCGGCTCGGCGCACCAATTTTATGACCTGGATGGGCTTAGGCCTGATGTCTGTGCAGTTTGGAATATTGGCGCGCTTGACCTGGTGGGAATACTCTTGGGATATCATGGAGCCTGTCACTTATTTTGTAACCTATGGAACGACAATGGCAATGTATGCCTACTATTGCGTAACGAAGAAAGTAAGTTCGGAAAAGCCTCCGCCTAAGAACTAAATGAAATAATAATACAATTCCTTGCAGGAGTACATCATGGAGCACGTAAAGAACCGTGAGTACTCCCTCACACTCTACAGGAACGCCAAGAAGATCCAGTTCGATGTGGATCACTACAACGAGCTGAAGCGAAAGTCGGCCGAGTTGGAGTACAATCTGAGGAGGATCCACGATCCGCTGAACATGCAACTGCCTTCGCATCTGGTGCGCACCCAGGAGAACACGCCACCCACCCAGCTTGAGGAGAACAGGGAACAGCGGAAATCGACTTAAGGACTTTTAGAAAAGGCTTGTGGGAATTTGATATGAAACTCAAGAAACACTATTTTTAACTCGTCTCGCAAGCGTTAGATAACAACAAATAAAAGTCCCCCCATTTAGCTAAAGGTTCAGGTGATCCGAGAGATCGATATCGGTGTTTAAATAGATTTTGTGTACGCATCACATGTTGTGTAAATTCATCCTGAGTTCTTCTCTCTTTATGTTGACTAAAATGTTTTAGTTGTTTATGTTTACGATTAATTAGCCTAAGTCAAGTTTGACAAACGGAAAACTGAAACGCACAAAGGTTCATCTGACGCCTGCAGTTTGTGAAAGCTGATCTAACAATATATATTTTATGTTTAATTTTACGTTATTTATTGCAAGTGAGAGATTTGTTTAAGGCCCAAGGCTTAATATTACTGTGTGTGCAGTCTTTAGCAAAATATATATGATTTATTTATTGACTATTATTTAACCCGAGTTTCTTATGTAACTTCTGTTTAAATAAAATATAAATATGGGGCTGGCTTACCTTTAGTGATCAACAGTAGAGTGTAAAGCATACTTTTTGGCCCAAATGGAGATGATCTCTGTGTAAATTTTGTTTCCCAAACTGCTGGAGGTTTTTAGGCGGCAGCACCTATAGAAAAAATATACAAAAAGGAGGATATTAGATTCAATATAGGATCGCTGGCAGCCTCTACTTCTCTATCATTAAACAGAAATAAAATAGAAAACCACTTTTACAACGATAGCTCTAAACAAACTTTCAGAGACTCTGAACACTCTCATCCAGTGAAATCCACTAACTAACTAACTCTCCATAAGCTTTAATATATACACAACATACTATGAGAAACCAACCTAGAACGAATCAATTTGTAAATAAAAACGCACCAATATTCCATTAAGATTTTAGCGAAACGGAAAGCGGAATCATGGAGACGAGACGTCGCGTAGTTAGTACAGTTAACGAAATCTTAGGGCGTAATTTAGTAGGTACGACTAGATATGTAAATAATGATAGTATAAACTGCTGTGTTTCATGACAACGTAAACGAGATTTATTTGCTTAATGAATTAAGCTTAAAAATTAACACTAGTTTAGAACTACGCTTTCTCCCCAACTCTACTATCAACTCTATGAACCTATTTACTCTTAAACTTAGAATTGCCAAAGGTTGTGTTGAGAACTGTTTGCCTGAGCTATGAACCCAATCCCTGGAATCCAGTCAACTCTCTACATGCATCGCTTTTCAATGCGCCCACTACTATATACACACATTAAACAACAAGCACACATTCATATATAGATCGCACTTACAACAACTAACCAGAGATTATCTAAGCTACAAGATGCGTAACGTGTCCTTTAACTCGCACAAATTTTGAGAGGGATAGTAAAGAGAAAGAAAAGATCTCAAGAGAGCCTAGAGTCTGATCGTACGCGTTCCTCAACTTAAGCTTATATAATCTTTGAACTAACTAACTAACCATTCGGAATGATTAACTCTAGTCTAAGCATTTACCTATTCATATATTTAAATATATATACTTTAACAACGATTTGTGATTCAATTGAAAATTATGAAATGAAAATGAAGATGATTTATTGTACAAAGAGATCTCGACATTAATCAAACTAAATAACTTTGAAAGTATTTTCGCCTCCCAACTAATGTTTGCGTTTATCTAATGAATTATATACATTAATTACCTCCTAGAAGTATTCCCCGAAAACAAATTAAATCCTAATCAGCGCCAAAGACTTATGAATACATTTAACTAGTTACTCTTATACACCTATTCCCCTAACTATTTATATACTTATTATTGTAATATTACCAACGAGAGTTTAACTTATTTCCAAAACCGTTGTTTACATCCGCTCTCAAGGAGTGCGCATATACTTATAATTCTCAAGTACCTTCTTTCATAAACTAATCCTAATTATAACATACGATAACCTACGTCTTTTTAACGAATTTAAAGGAAACCCAACAACACTTGATTAAGTGCTTTAATTAATTACATTGTTTGGCTTTTGACATAACAAAACAAAAACTAAAAACAAAACAAAAGCGATTTTTTACATTTATAAAACCAAAACCAAACCAAAACCAAAAGAAAATTCGTTTGTTAAACTAAAATTACGAAACAAATAACCCAAGTCCCATGCTTAACAAAGAATATGCAACATCAACTGATTACGAAATTAAAATAAAACCAAGTTAATAATTAAATGGCTCTCGCATTCATTTATTTTTGCTACTAAAACGCACAAAGGACCAAAAAACGCGAGGACTTCTTACCTAGTCCAAGTGGGACATCAGGCACATCGGATCTCCAGCCGGTAGCACAGGTTGGAATCGGTGGCATTCCATCGCACCAGCTCGGCAATGGGTCGGCTGGACTTGAGGAAGAGCGTCAGCCGCTCATTGAGCTGCAGCGGTGAGAATTTGCTGACAATCAGCGCCTTGGTGGCTTCCCGGTACTTCCCCACCAAGGTCTCGTTACTGAAGCTGCGCCCTCGCTGATCGGCCGTTTCGTATGTATGCACAGCCTTGTTCTCGGCATCGTCAATCAGCCGATAGCTGGGCTGCCTGTAGGGATTGTACCCCAGCTTCTTGCATATCTCACGCACTTCATCCACATGCGGGGGCTTGCTTTTGGGAAAGCATTTAGTGTGCCATATGCCGTACGTTTGTTCGATGACCTGACCGTACTGAGGAGCCTTTTCTGGTTGCCTGTAATATGAGTTTTTAAGTGAGATTCATTGCTAGAAACTTACTTGGGGATCTACTAACGTGTGCTGACTGTTCGCCCAGAAATCTTTTTTTTGCTGCTGCAAAGGATGCTCTATGCCGAAGCAATAGCGCTCGTCTTCTCCATTGGGACAATCATTCTCCTTGTCGCACACAAAATCACGGGGAATACAGTCCTCAGGAGAGCTGGCAAGGAAATACAATTTACAATTAACGAGAGCATAGCAAATCTCTATATAGAACTACAAAACAAGGTTACTTTTTAATTATTATCTGTCTTTCGTATATAGATTTTCCATCTGGTAAATAATATAAAAGTCCTAACTTACGAACTGCATTGAAAGTGATCTGCAGTGCAATTACACAGCACCGAACTCTCGTCGCTCTTATCCCAACAGTTTCGCTTGCCATCGCATATCTTGGAGGGATCAGTGGCTCTGTATGAAATCGTGTTATTAAATGTTTAAAAACCTTGGAATCCAACTCACTGTAAGTAGGTAAAGCAACTGCAAATCGTGGGCTCATCTGTCATGTCCTCGCAGTCGGGAACGTGGTCACAGAACTTGTTCTTCGGCACGCACTTAAAGCTGGACCGGCACTTCATTTCGCCGGGAGCACAGCGCTGCTTCACCTGGCGGCAATTGCTTTCCTCTTCATCGCTGCCATCATGGCAATCCGGACGCTCATTACAGATGGCCTCCTGGGGCAGGCACAGGCCCAGGGGGCACCGATGCGTAGAGCACTGTGGAGCTGCCCTTGGGTTTTGGCACGATGGTTTGTCTACCAGAGGAAGAGAGCGAGAAATTGATTTGAAATTGGCAACTTGAACGAGACCACCTCATACAACTCACCTATTATGTCCTGCAACGATTTGTATGCCAGCTCTAAAGTCCGAATGCTGAATGGCTGCTTGAAACTCTGGCAATCCGAGTTGTTGTAGCTAAACATGGCCGTGGGGAACCAACCGGTGTGCGAATCGCGACAGACCAACACCCCCTGGTCGCTGGGATTGATGTGGTTCTGCGGCGAGTCGCTGACATTTTTCAACCCAAACTGATGGCAGCTGGTAAACTTGGTTATGGCCGGAAGTTCAGTGGGGGCAACGCCGTTAATGAGCTCCACCTCCTCCGAAATGGAGGCCATGTCTTCGGCACTCACATTTAGCAGGCGCATCAAATTCACAGGCGGCTGCTTCTCTTGCAGTTTGTAGCAGGACTCGCAGCTGGTATCGTTGGGCGCTCGTACAATTCCCACAGTTTTGATGCGCCCAGTGAGATCGTCATGCAGCACGCTGATGCAGTCCCTCGGGGCACTGTGGTCGTGATGGGAGCTGCAGGAAATGTATGTTTAAAAGGTTGTCTCTACCCAAATCAATTTTCTTACCTGTCTGGCAAAAAGGTGGGCAGCACATGGTGGGTAAAGCGCACCGCCCGCTCCAGATGCAGCAGCAGCACATTTGACCGAGGAACCGGCTCAAAGCAGTCCACCCGCCTTATCTGCTCGTGGTTGCTCCTGTGCAGAGATCTCTTTGTCTTGCCGCCGCCCAGCAAGGCGCTCATGTAGTCCGTGTCCAGGCTAATCCCCGCGAGGCAGCTCTCGTGGACCAGCAGCCAGTGCTTATCGATGAGCACACCGATGCACCAGAGCTCGCTGTTTAGGTAGACATCCGCCAGCCATGGCCAGTGCAGCTCCTCGATGGCCTCGTGGAGCTGTTCGTTCACCAGCAAAGTCGTGTTCTTCTTGCTCTTAATCAGATTATCGAGTCGGTCCAGAATCTCATCCTTTTTGTTCACAATAACTGCGGGAATCTGCGGCTTAAAGTGCACATTTGGCCTGCTGTGGGTCTCGATGGTGGGCAGGAGAACGGGCACCTGCTCCTGGGGCTGCGGCTTGACAGCCTGGCCAGCACTGAGGGTCTTCAGCGGTGTGGTCTTGTTCGACAGGGGATTGCATTCCACGTAGATGCCCAGGCACTTGTTGGGTAAAAGGCGATCCTTCTCAGGCCTCGATGCGGATGGGTGACCCAGTTCCGGTATTATTATCTCGTTCTCAGTCATCTGAATGTTGTCTGCCACCATGGACCGAAGCTGAACAAAGTTTCGGCTATTCCTCAACTCTGGTGTTATGGGATGCATTTCCTGCTGGTTTACAAAGGCGGAACTGTTGAAATAGTGGGCTCCTTTGAAGCCGAGGAGCGCGCACACTGCGTCTGCGGTATTAGCTTGATGCTCGTGGTAGCCCGTTTCGTGGGCACAGACCACACGCCACACGCCATGTCCGTTGCGGGAGAAGATCCCGGCACTGCTAAACTTGGGCTGCTGATGGACATCAAAGTGGACTTCGTGGCCGTTGGTAAGGGCAACTGGAAGGTAGGATTTATTTATAATTTATGAATACATATATATATAAATGAAATCGTAATTACAAATAGAACTTTCCCCCCTGTTTAAATAATAAATATACTTTGGTCTTGGTACTTACAGCAGTCCTTTTCATCCTCCTTAAACCTGCAGTCCACTTGATTGTCGCAGCGCTTGCTCAGAGGCAGGCAGGTCTTGGACAGCGGACAGCGGAACTCGTTGGCCTGGCAACCGCCTGTAGTAAGAAATAATGAAAAGGAAATTAATAGATTAAATATTTTTATTAACAAGAAAGAAAGTTAACTTTAGGAAGCCAAAGTTTTAAATTATATCAGGGGCCGAGTCCGAAAATAATCATAACTAAGTCAAAAAAGTATAAATAACAATTTGGAAAGCTGTTTTGTGTTGGCTTTCATTGGTTTAATAAACCAGAATACAGAGTATACGATTTAAATGAAATTTGTACACTCTTGCAATTGAATTATTGTGTTGAACAGTTGCATTTTGTTTAATCTATGTTTGTCGATATTTCTATATGATAATATGTAGGCAATTCAATGTTTAACATCAGCATAACTTGGCCAAAAAAGCATTAATTTTAAATTAGAAAGTGTTCCTATGTTAGTTTTTGCTAGGTTAATAAACCTGCATACTTAATTTACAATCTTAAAAAAAAACATTTTTTGCCAATTTTTGACAATTTTAACGATGTAACCCCTTATAAAATATTTAAAAAAATCGAAAAATTTGTATTTCTTCGGAAGATGGCTAGAAAGATTCAGATTTTTATGCTGATCGAGAATATATATGATTTATAGGGTCGGAAATGACTGCTTCACTGAGTTTTATGCTTCTGACTGAAATTGCAATACCATTTTTAGTCGATATTTACCAATATTTTTATATGAAAATATGTCCTAAAAATCAATTCCTAAGAAACTCATACCTAAGTCAAAAATGCATTTATTTAAATTCGGACAGCGGTCCTGTGTTAGTTTTTTCTACGTTAACAAATCTGCATACTCAATTTACAATCTTAAAAAATACAATTTTTGCCAATTTTTGACAGTTTTAACGATGTAACCCCTTATAAAATATTGAAAAAATCTAAAAAATTTTATCTCTCCAGGAGATGGCTTGAAAGATTCGCCTGTTTATGCTGATTAAGAATTTATATGATTTATCGGGTCGGAAATGACTCCTTCACTGCGTTTTATGCTTTTGACTAAAATTGCAAAACCATTTTTGAGTCAATATTTATAAATATTTTAGTATCATAATTTTAATACTAACCAAAGCTTCAGAAATTCATAACAAAGCCAAAAATGCATTAATTTTGATTCGAAAAGCTGTTTTTTGTTTGTTTTCGTTAGGTTAGGTTCGGCAGTTTACAATTTTTAAGAATACATTTTTTTTTACAAATTTTTTAATATTTTAACCCCTTATAAAATTTGAAAAAAATTACAAAAACAATTTTTTTTCTCCTACATGCCTAGAAAGATTTCCCTCTTGATGCTGATCAAGAATATATATGGATTATGGGGTCGGAAATCCCTTCTCACTGCATTGCAAGCTTTTGAATATGATATAAATGTAGAAAGGTTTATTAAAGTTGTTGCCTTACCACAGTCCTGCTCATCTGTGCGATCCTCACAATCCTCTTTGCCATCGCATATAAGACTCTTGAGGCTGTGACTCAAATAGTCTCTGCAGGAGCAGTCCAACTCATCGGTTCCATCTTCACAGTCCGCCTTGCGATCGCAGCGCATTTGAATGTCCACTATTTGAGCCATTCTGTGGAGTATTTGAAAGGCAAAAATGTAATTAAAGGAAATAGAGAACATATCTTAAATGAACTCACTTTTTGCACACAAACTTGTTGGGTATTTTCATTTGTTCTTTGTGGGTAAAATGGGCTTCCGTTGTGGTTGTTGTGGCTGCTAAAGTGGTGGTTACCAAAGGTCCTTCAGTGGTTGATATGGCTGTTGAGGTGATAGCACTTGTGGTAAAGCTGACTGTGCTGCTACTTGGTGCGTTTGTAGGCTCCGTGGTTGTAGTTTCCTGTACTCCTTCTGTTGTTATTTCGCTGACATCATCTGTTGTGGCCAGGGTTGAGGTACTTATTCCTAGATCAATAGCGGTTGTGCTCTCCTCTATAAATTGGGTTACCAAGTCGGTGAGCTTCTTTAAATCCTCAGTGGATGTGGGTATTGTGAGAGTTGTAGCCGTCGTTGTGGTTTCTAGATTATCCCAAGACGTTGTTGATGATTCAATTGTTGTGGAAGAAGGAGGAATATTTGGAGACATTGTCGTAGAGTCCAGTGTAGAAGATGATATGATGGTGAGATTCGCTTGTAAAGGAATCAATGTTTGTTGAACTTTGTTCAAGACTTTCCTCAGTTGTAGATAAGATTATATTAGTCGTAGTTGACGTAACATCTTCAGGCGTAGAGAACTGTTTTTCATCCTCCCAAGTTGTACTTTCTTCCTCCTCATCCTGTTCCGCATTCAAATCATCATCCTCAATGGGTATAACTTCACGCATTTTACTCTCAACAGGCACTGCAGCGGGCTCCTTCTCAGGATGATAGTCACTCTCCGTGGTGGTGCTCAAATTCTGCCGCTCTCCACCCACCATGTCGGGTATGAAGTTGTAGGCGCAGCCCACCTCATCCTCGCCGCCTAGACAATCCACATTGCGATCACATCTCTGCCGCTTGGCTATGCAACGCTTGCCTCCCCAGACGCATATAAACCCAGGACACATTTGCAGGGGCTGGCGTGTGGGCAGCAGGTGCGGTGTGGTGGCCATCTCCAGCCAGTCCAGGTAGAGAGTCACGCGAGTATAGACACCAAACTCCTTGGGACGAGCACAGCCGTTGCCGTGACTCACTACTCCAGCGAGATAGTGTTCCTCCGGCCGAGCAATGCTGCGACAGAAGAGCGGGCCACCTGAGTCTCCCTGGCAGGCATCGCGTCCTCCACTGGGATCACCAGCACAAATGTCCTCGGAAGCTTGATCTTCGGGATCCGTGCACCGTTTGCGTATGGGAACCACCACTTGGCGAAGGGGATCACCTGGGAAAATATATTCAGTACATTAATATTTATAAATATTTATTAATTTCTTCTACTTACTGCTCGGACCCTTCTCCCTGATGGCCCCCCATCCCACCACAGTGCATAGGGTATTCTCCTCAGGTCCCCAGATCCAATCGTCTCCTAGCGTTGTCCTTCCCTTGTCCGGCAAACATATGGGTTTCACCCAGCGATTGAAATGCAGCGGACTGGCCAGTCGCAACAGGGAGAGGTCGTTGCGCATGCTTCTCCTCTCGTAAGCCTGATGGACCACCACATGGGACACGGGTTGGATTTGGGTGGCAGGGGAATAGCTGGAACGCCGCAGGAGTCCCGCGCGCACCTCGTAAAAGTATTTGCCAAAGTTGATGACACAGTGGGCGGCACTTATAATCTGTTACGAAATGATTACTATATGGACTCTAAGGCCAGCTTTACATTAACTCACCCAACGTTCCGAGTAAATGGTTCCTCCGCAGTGGAACTTGCCATCCCTATAAATGGCCACCACAAATGGCCACTGGAGGGCACTGGTATAGCTGCCACCCACAATTCGTCCCTCGCCCAGGATTTCTTGGGACTCTGGCGGCGCCACAGCTCGCTTCACTCTCTTGGAGTGCTCTGTCCTCGTTTTTGTGGTGTTCTTCGGCAGGCCACACTGCATGGGGGGACACTTAACGTAGGCCACATGATCCACCAGGGAGTCATGACCATTGCGTCCGTGACAGGCCTGAGCAAACAGTACGCCAGCATGCAGGGAGGGCTCTATAAAGGGACCCGGCAGAGTCAAGGCCCTGAAGCTCACATTGAGAGAATCTGCCATGAGATCCATTCCATCCAGCTCGCAAGCGGCGGCTGCCCACTTTTCACCATTGTTGCACACCGGATGCCAGTCACCGCGATGATTGTGGTATAGAAAGCCCTCGGAAGCAGATGCGGCATGCGACTGGAGATGATAAAAGAGATTAAGGACCATAAATCAATGAGTAATCAGTTCACTTACCATATGATCCGCCACATCGGTGACCAACATGCTGCACTGCTCCTCATCCCTCCCGTTCAGGCAGTTCAGGAAGCCATCGCAACGCTCTAGGCGATTGTAACACATGGAAATCATGGAGCGATTGTGTTGCTCATACTCCTCCAGGTTTTCGTAACAGGAATAGGCCAACGGCTCGCAGCCAAAGCAGCCCAGCTCGTCCTCGCCCATGGGACAGTCAGCATAGCCATCGCAAAGACGGTCCTCGTCTAATCGATCCGCGCAGGTGCAGGCGGACTCATCACTGCCGTCCGAACAGTCGACTACATTATCGCACCATCGGTCAGCGGGGATGCACTCCTTCTGCCGGCCAAAGCAGGCCACCTGACCTGGCTCGGGGCACCTGGCAGGGTCCTGGCTGGGTGTTTGCTGGGGCATTCCCGCATAGCTGGCGTATATGATCTGCTGGTGGCCGGCACTCGACTGATTCGCATGTCGCATCTTGAAGTTGGCATTGGAGAAACCAGCAGGACTTCCTCCCGATTGCTGCTGCTGCTGCGAATTGCCGGAGGTCTGCGACTGACCCTGCTGGTTTTGCATATAGCTGCAGTACACCTGCTGCTGCTGACCATTGGAAAGTTTCTGCGGCGAGGCATTCTTCGAAAAGATATTGGCACCCTGGCCACCGGCTCCGGAGCCACCACTGCCGCCAAAGAAGTTTCCACTCGGTCCGAATTGTTGCGGTACAAAGAAAATGCCGCCGCCGGCGTTATTGGCGGCTCCTCCAAAGTGTCCTCCCTGCATGCCCATAAACGAAGGCGAGGCTGACCACATGGGCATCCGGAAGTTGGCCGGCGTCATGTAGAAGCACACGGGGATGCTGGGCATCATGCCAAAGTTCGGATTGAACATAAACTGGGCCGAGGCTTTCATGGTTTCGCCGGAAACGGGAAACCCACCGGGAGCTCGACTCGTGAACTGCACACTGGGGGAGGCGGTAAACGTTTCACCCTTTTCCTTGGTCTCACCGTCTCCTACATTGGGTGCCACCTTATTCCGCATCTTGAGGGCCACGCGCTCACACAGACTGAGGATCTGGGCATCGGCAGCTGCGGGAAGCAAGTAAAATGTAATATAAGGCATCACTTTAATGAGTATAGTTACCATTCCAGACATGTCCGTTGAGCGGATTGATCTTGGGTCCCATTTGGTCCATAGCCTCAGCATCCAGGGCCGTCCCAAACGTATCCATCAGCTCCTTCTGATTCGGCCTCGCCTGATCCTCGAACTTCTTCAGCCACAGCTGGCGTTCGGAGACATCATCATACTTCTCCTGCGAGGATTCATTCGCCTTTAGTACCTTGAGTATGGGCTTATCCTGCTCGTGCCGCTCGAAACTCTCCAGCATGTTCTCAATGCTGGTGGGATTGTCCAGGGGATGCACGGACCGTGGGGTGGCCTCCATGGGTTGTACGGTAGACGTGCTGCTGCTGCTGGTCAGTTCGAAACTGCCTTCGTTGCCATCGATAATCCAGCTGATCTTCACCGGCGGCGGTTTAGTCGTATGCGCAGTGGAGTTTTGCTTAGTCTCGAGGGGTTCTGTGGTGCTAATGGTCACTGTGCTGGCACTGGTGGTGGTGGTGGTAGCGTTTTCCTGCGGCTCCACTATCTCGTCGCCGTCTATAATCCAATCGAACTGCAGCTTCCGCTGTCCTGCAGTGGTGCTGTTCATTAGGGCTTCGGTAGTTGTTTCAGGCATCTCGCTGGTAGTTGTGGTCTTGGTAGGAGCTTCTTCCTGCTCGCCATCTATAATCCATTTAATATGGAGTTTTTCCTGTGCCTCTGTCGGGCTAGCTTCCTCTGTGGTGGCTAAGATGGTTGTTGGAAGCGGTCCTTCTGTAGTAAATATGCTGGGTGCCTCTGTAGTCATAGTGCTCGCCTGTTCCGTTCCATTTTCCGTAAGAGAGGTTGAATTTTGCTGGGAACCCGGTCCTGTGGTGGTTACATCTCGCGTGGAGCGCTGTCCTGGCCGCTCAGTGGTGCGAATTATCTCCTTGGGCTTGTCAAAGTGATCGAGAATCCAGCTAATCTGCTCTGTAGAGCTTTCCACTGGCATCTCCCTGGTGGCTGTATCCTCTTTTAGTACTTTCTTAGTACTGCTAGTGACTGGTTCGCTGGTGGTCGTCTTGGTTGTCACATCGTCTGTGTAAACATCACTGCCATCATGATCGTGTCCATCAATGATCCAACTGATCCTAGCAGGTTTTATCTTCATTCTCTGGGGCTTCTCAGTGGCATTGCCTGCTGGCGAGGACTCAGTGACGATCTGATCCTGTGTTTGATCCCCAGGTGCAAAAGTCCCTCGCCAGTGTTCGTTAGATTCATCGCTGGCCGACTCTATCATGGGCTGCTGCTCCCGCATGATCTCCTTCATCTTCTCCATTTTCTCGGCCACCTCCTTGGCCATCTTGTACATGCGCATAAAGGCGGACATGCAGTCGTGGGGCGTGTGCTTCTTGCAGCGCACAAACTCGCTCTCCAGCTGACTCAGCACTTCCCTTGCCCGCTTGCTTCTCAGCTTGGAGTAGAGGCTCTGCAGATTGGCTTCCATGGCCACAGGATCGAGGTCGACGTCCAGTCGGGGCAACTCTCTGGCCGTGCGATGCTTCCTTTGCCACCGGAACTTGACCAGCAGGTTCTTCATGCGCTTCCTGTTCCTTTTGATGTCGTTGACATCCTTGTTGATCTCGTCGTCCAGCAGCTTAAAGTGCAGTGTCTGAGGGCTCACGATGAGGGAATCCGCTTCCTCGAAGGGCTGGTTGGCCATTTGCCGATGCTCGGCGTTCAGGGCGGCAATCTGCTGGACACGATCCATTCGTTCCACCACAAGGCCATGATAGATCAGGGAGAAGAGCAGGGTGATGATGACCAGCACTGAGATGGCGACAATGCGTTTGGACCCACTGCTCCACCAGCGACGGGGATGTCGCAGCAACCGGGTGGCTTCCAGCTCTAAGAAATGGAAATATTTTCTTTACAAAACTTTTAATTCTTTTTCAACAGTTTCCTCATTAAACATTTAATTAATTGCAACATTTTTATGTTGTTTCCCTCAATTTCGGTACTTTTATTTTTAAATGTATGTTAATTAAAAAAATGTTGTACTTTTTTGTGGCTTTATTTTGGTTCAGAACTTTCGTCAGCTTGTTCAGCAATTTCGCAATAATTTTTTAATACTCGAAAAATGCTGATTCAAGTTCGAACTAAATGGGAACTGACTGGAGAAAAAAAAGCAATGGAATTTTCTGAGCTGCAGAAATGTATGTTAAGACGTGGGTGGAGAAAGTAGGAAAGAGTAATTAGACTTCTTGTCTACTGTATTTATTTTAAAATAAATGAAATAATTATTTGAAAAAATTTGCTATGTATTGCATTTGTAATTATAAATATTATAAAACGAATGTAAGACGTTTAATTTTAAGAAAATACTATCTACAAAATGTAATAGTCAAATAAAAAGGAGTTAAGAGAACTTCAAGTTTTATAGATTTTATAACACATTTATTATGATAGTTAAATGATGATGATTTATTAAATGTTTAATTATGGAAATCTGTATTAAATATAATCCTTGACATCTCCACATACCATCCATGTTGTAATTCATTTTACTCCAGTTTTTCTTCACTTTCTCAGGTTTTCTTAAGCTGGGAACATTTTCTGTTGTAAATTTAAACTGCAATTTGTTGTTCCTTTATTTTTGTTGTTAAATGCCCCAAAATTGCTGAAGACTTGCTTTTTCCACACTTTTTTTTTTAGGTTTTATTATATATATTTATATGTTTTGCACTTTGTTAAATCGTTGGGCCAACAAGGAGCCTCGGATTACCACAATTCACTCAAACAAAAATCGAAAAGACCGAATTTGATATCCACGACGACGATGAAGACTTCCGCGCGATCCGGACGGTGAACGGCAACTGAAGCCGACGGTGGCCGATCGCCGGGCTTATGTAGGCTTCCGGAAAGTGGATCACCTGTGGATCGACACACTTCCACCTGGTCTGCCCGGCTGCCAGTGCTGCAGTTTTCTGCTACGTTTTGAACTCTACAGTTTTTTGGTTAATGAAAAATGGTACGACAAGTGCGGCGGTCAGCTCAAAATGACCGTCGAAAAAGTGCAAGTTGAAGGGGAAATGTGCGAGTCGTGGAGCAACGAACCACCCGCACGTCACTTGGGGTCGAGGCTAAAGCTAAGCAGGCCCAGACTCAGTTGTAGGTCGACACAATCGCCAGTTTCCCCAAATCATTTTTATACAAATTTCGTACAGCGCAGCCCAAAATATTTACATTTTTAGTTCAAAGTTTTAAAGGTCCTCAGAAAAAAAGGGGCTCGGGCTTCTTGTACGAGACAACCACCGGCAAAATATAAACTCCAAAAAAAATCACAAACGGTCACAAAAGCAAGCAAAAACACATGAATATTGCCCCAAGAAATTGCAAAAAATAATCTAGTATCAAAATTTTACCATCAGACACAATGTGAGTACGCAATCGGACAAAGGGAGGCCTAGGCAGTGCCTAATTGGGTTTCCTTGCTCTTCCGCAGTATTCAGTCATCAAAATTGGACGCGCAAGCTAAGATAATTCTGGGACCCATCCTCCAGCTTCAACTTTAGTTCAATCTGACGGACTAGGACTAGGACTAGATCTCAGGAAGATCGGCTGCAAGGGAATGCACTGTACAATCCCGTATTGCCAGCTTAACCCAACCCATAGGTGATCTCTTGTCATTTGGCGGCCGGACATTAAATATGATGTGGACTAGACTTGGTCTGCGAAGCATTACCAGGACGCAAAGGTATGTAGTAGTAGTTCTAGTAGTAGTAGTACTAGTAGTAGTAGTAGAACTAGTAGTAGTAGTAGTATTAGTAGTAGCAGTACTACTATTAGTAGTAGTAGTAGTAGTAGAAGTAGTAGTAATAGCAGTACTAGTAGTAGTAATCGCAGTACTAGTAGTAGTATTAGTAGTAGAAGTAGTAGTAGTAGTAGTAGTAGTAGTAGTAGTACTAGTAGTATAAATAGTACTACTAGTAGTAGTAGTCGTAGTAGTAGTAGTAGTACTACTATTAGTAGTAGTAGTAGTAGCTAAATGCGGCAATATCAAAAATATCTTAACTTTTAAATAAATTACCCCCAAATCAGAAAGTTTAGCTAATTAACAAGGTGTTAGGGTACACATTCTTAAGAATTTAAGATATTAAATGCATTAAAGATGTGTAAATACTAAGTATAACGACAAGAGATAGCAGTTAAGATTATAGAACTCAATCATACAGAAAATCTATTGAAACCAAAGAAATTTTAATGATTTCAACTAAGGACAAAACAAATTACTTTAAATTTCAAAGAAATAATACGAATAATCAATTATGTAGTGCTGAACAACTGAAAGTGCTATATATATTTCGCTTAGCTTGAGTTTAAGGTTCCTTTAGTTAACAATTTGTTCGATAATAAGTACATATCGATGAGGGATTACAAGTAATGAGAATATGTATTCGAGATATATCGAAAATTTGAAAGATAATGTGAATATGAGTACGAGATATATCAAAAAATGTAATAGCTGTCTTCTTGTCATCTTAATCTTCAATGTGAGACGTCATATAGAAAAAAGAACGAAAGGACTTACTTCATGTACAACTTGGTGATTAAATATACGAAGAGTAGCTCTCAGACTTCGTCCGCTCCGGGCGGTATCTTCTTCGTAAGGGTCTGGGCCTCGTAGAGCTCCTCCAGCAGCTTGCGAAATATCTCCGGACCAATGTTGTTGCTCACACGCATCAGAACGAACCAATCGCCAAAGCTGCAGTTCTGCAGGGCCAGCTGCAGGTGGGGCTTGGGCATGAAGCGAGCCCGGGCCCGCATCAACTGGAAGCGCATGCCTCCATGGAAAATTGTGGCCAGGCGGTACAGGAACTTGAGGGCCACCAAGGCAGCCATCAGAATAAACCAGATCCACAGGAAGGCAAAGATCTTCTCGTTCAGAATGTTGAGCGGCAGCAGACACAAATTGTCGTAAATGCTATCGGAGCCGCTGTCGCCGACCTTGTGCACCTCGCACTTGGCACACTTGGGAAAGACGCGCATGGTTATGTCATTCCACTCATCCAAATCGCCGGCATATAAGGCTACAAGGGCACCCATGTAACGGATCCAAAAGCCGCCGAAAAATACGTCCAACAACAGGATGTTGCCAATCTGTGGGGAGTACAAGAGGAGCTATATTGTATTCATAATCTCTCAATAACTCCAAAAGTTACTCACGCTGATGAGCACATTGAGGATCTCGCAAAACACATAGCTCACAAAGTAGCGAAAATGCGTCTCCTTGTAGTCGCTGGTGAAGTAGTTGACCAACACCCGCAAGTGGGCCTTGCTCTTGTCCTTGGACACCACCGCCTGATGGAAGTCGGCGCACAAATGCTTCAGCCGACCGCCTTCCCAAATCTTCCAGAGGAAAGCCGGTAAATAGAAGACAAAAGACTCCAGCAGCAGGACCAGCACCACCCACTGATAGTAGCGAATGTAGCGACGGTTTCCCGGCGGCACCGAGCGACCCACCACATCTGGAACAAGCCACGGAATATTGTGTGTAACTCCAGCCGGAGAGACCCCTTTTTGTCTGCAACTTACCCGGGTGGCACTGAATTTCGCCATTGAGCGACGGCGCCCTCGTTATATTGGACTGCACGTACGCCCCGTAGATCCAGCAGTAGGCTTGGAAGTAGTCCAAGTCCGCGTTCTTCATGCACTGAATGGGATCGCCAAAGTACTGCTTCGAGGAGAGCAGAAAAGTACAGGCCAGTAGCAAGGCCACCGTGCACTTTGAATGCAGCGTGAAAACGGCATCGTAGATGTGCACCGACTTGAACTGCAGATACTTGGACAGCGGCTTAACAGCTGTATACATTTTTGAGGAGTTAATATACGTTGCTTTATGGATTAAATCAGATTTTCTTGGAGGAGCGTCAATTCAGCCGAGAAGAAAATTTACAAAAGCACGCGGGAAACTAACGGTTGTTCTATAGTATTGTCATTTCTTTTTCTCTGCAGGTAGATTAAGCTTCGAGCGAGAAAACTATACATTGAATAGAGCTTCCTAGCTAGCAGCTTTCGACACCACGCTGTCGTGCAGGTCTGGCAGCATAATCACGGGAAAAGGAATTATCGATATATCGAAAGTGACATCGTTTCTAGCTAAGTTATTCACCTTTTCACAGTTTATAACATGACAGTACTCCATTTCCTAGTTTGCTACCTTTTTCGTAAGTCTGGTATCACTAATGTCGTCTTGATCGATATCGAATCAAATTCGATAGTAGTATCGAAGTTTTCACACCTCCAGACCACACCACGTTTTTGTTTTATTTTGTTTACCTGCCATTTGAACGAATTCACCTGGTTTTTGGTACATTTTCTCGCCTGCAGCTTGCACGGAAGGCGTACGAAGATGAAGGAACAGCTGTCTGCCAAGCAGCACGAGCGCAACGAGAAGAAGAAGAAGAAGCTGGCAGCGCTGGCCAATTTAATGGAGCTGAATGACCGCGACCGCTTGCACGAGGCGGAGATGGCCAGGAAACGTGACGCCGCTGAAGCAAATAAGGACGAGGCCAAGACAGGGCCAACGGAGCAAAGCACCAACAACGACGACGACGACGGCTTTGTCACTGTTCCCAGCAAGCGGAAGCACCGCAACCGCCACACAATCCGGAACAGTCCGGCGAAGGAGGGGCCGGCCAACAAGAGTGAAGACCCCGACGAGCCGACGACCAAGCGAAGTCGCGAGGATATGGAGGCCGGCGGCGACAGTCGACCGGCTGAGGAGATCAGTATCCTCAGCCAGGAGCAGTACAAATCACTGGCCGTGGAACTGCGTCGTCGCAAGCGGCAGCTGGAGGACGTTCCGGGCCTGCGGCTGAGGGAGATGGGACAGCGCGCCTCCCTGGAGACGCCCCAGCATGCGCGCACGCCCATCTTCCTCACCGACATCCAGCACCTGCTGATGTCGGCGCTCATTGGCCAGAAGAGCCCCTGCCGGCCGGATCGGTGGTGCAGCGTCGAGAAGTGGCTCAGTCTGTCGCACAGCGTGGTGGTCATACTGGAGGGCCTGTCCCTGTACCACTACCTGTCGAACGAGACCCAGTTCGAGGCCACCAATCGGATATTCAACACCAAGCTGGAGATGCTTCTTCCGCCGCAGGACGAGGGTCAGATCATCGACGAGATTGCCCAGGTTAGCTTAGCTTCAATCCTATTTATCGAACTCTAATCCAATCTCTGCCTACTCTTCAAGATTCCCCTCACCAATATCCAAGCCAAGCGCCTTATCGACGAGCACGGCTCCTTGGAGTCCGCCCTGGAGATGAACAAGGATCCCACGCTATTCGTAAAAACCATCTTTCCCATCGGGAATGGCAATCAAAAGCACTCTATCGGTGACCTCCATCCGGACGACAAGTTTCCGCGCACGAAGCTCCTACTCTCCGCCCTGCAGATGGTCGACGAGGGCTACCCGATTCCCCTGTCCGGGGAGCTGCACAGTCGCTTCCGCAACTTCAAGTTCACCAAGAAGTCGTATGAGCCGGTGACCAATCGGAGTCCCATGTTCGGCGTGGACTGCGAGATGTGCAGGACGGTGGCGGGACTCAATGAACTGACCCGTATCTCCATTGTGGACGAACAGTACAAGACGGTGTACGAGACACTGGTGATGCCCGACAACCGCATCTCGGACTACCTCACGCAATACTCTGGCATCACGGAGGACATCATGAAGAAGGTGACGAAGCGGCTGGACCAAGTGCAGACTGAGGTGTCAGCGCTGCTGCCCCCGGATGCCATTCTGGTGGGCCAGTCCCTGAACTCGGATCTGAACGCCATGCGGATGATGCACCCGTATGTGATCGACACCAGCGTGTGCTTCAACATCTCCGGCGTGCGGCGGCGCAAGAGCAAGCTGAAACACCTGGCCCAGACCTTCCTTCAGGAGACGATCCAGGACAACAAGGAGGGCCACGACTCCATTGAGGACTCACGCGCTACGCTAAAGCTAGTCAAGATGAAGCTGGCCAACAGCATCGAGTTTGGCGACGAGATCCTCACGCAGCAAAAGCGCCTGCAGGAGCTGGCCAACGCCTCCAGCGGCGACACCATCAGCAATAACCTCTTCGCCCACGTGGCCAAGCGGGACAAGAGGACGGCCATCGTGACGGTGGGGGATCTGGAGCCACGGCTCAAGGAGGTCATCCAGCAAGCGGACGAGGCATCGCCCAAGGATCACAGCAAAGCAGTGCGAGTTCACGAGGTCGCCACGCCCAAGGAGGCGGTGCGCAAGGTCAACGAGATCGCCCTGGAGAACGCCCTCACCATTGCGAATCTGCGGGTGCCCGAGCAGGACTTTGTGCTGGATAACGCCGAGCGGAATGCAGCCAAACTGGACAGGATCATCGATCGGCTGTGGAACACGGTGGCCCACAACGGCCTCTTCCTCGTCCTCATGGGCGGCTCCGCGGAGTGCACCAAGGGCGTGGCCAAGATAGCCATCAAGCGGCTGAACGGTTCGGAGCAGACCAGCGCGCCGATCGGAAGTTAGGAAGTTAAGAAGCTATGACATGGACATATTCTCATCCTGCTGTTGTTATTTACCTCTCTGGGAGTTCGACTGCGACCAGCCGCACCACGTACGGTTTGTGGCCAGCCGGAAACCCAAGGCGTAAACAAATTTGCCGTATCATCCCCTAGACAAGACAAGTCAACGAGACCCTTACCACAATCACACACTCGGAACCTGCGCTACACGCAACGATGTATCATGAAGATAAAATTCTAAATGGAAAGAACGTCACTTAAAAATCAATAAAAAATTTTAGACTTATCTTTTTCATAAAGAAATCTCAGATTTTATACTATGGAAGCTTGTAGATTTTAGTGTAAATGTGATGTGCTTGTAGGGTATTATAATCATAGTCAGAAACGTGTCAGGCTGTGAAGGAGTCATTTCCGACACCATAAGTCATATATTATATATTCTTGATCAGCATCAATAGCCATCTTCGGGGGAAATAATTTTGTTTATATTTTTTCTAAGGGGTTAACATAGTTAAATTTGTCATAAATTAGCAAAAAATTAAGTTTTTATATTTTAAATTGAGTACGCAGATTTATTAACCTCATAAAAACTAACAAAGGAAAGCTTTCCGAATTAAAATTAATGCTTTTTTCGCTTAGTTATGAGATTTTGATTTTTTTAATTACCATATTAAATTATTGATATAAATCGACTCAAGGAATGGTATTATAATTGTAGTCAGAAGCTTGAAACACAGTGAAAGAGCCATTTCCGACCCTATAAACCATATATATTATTGATCAGCATTAACACTGGAATCTTCCTAGGCATCTAGGAAAAAAAAAATTTTTTTGATAATTTTTTTCAAAATTTTATAACAGATTTTTACAAAGTTGACATTTGAAAAATTCGCAAAAACTGTAATATTTTAAAAATTTAATTTAGGTATGCAGATTTATTAACCTATTAAAAACTAGCACAGAACAGTCTTCAAAATCGAAATTAATGCTTTTTTGGCATAGTTATGAGGTTTTTAAGATGTGAATTATAGGTAAATGGTCATATAAATATGGACCTATAAAATGCGAATATTTATACCATTGCAGGGTAGTATAATTTCAGTTAGAAGTGTAAAACGCAGTGAAGCATTCATTTCCGACCCCATAAATCATATATATTCTTGATCAGTATCAACAGGGGAATCTTATTAGGCATCTAGGAAAGAAAAAAAAATTTGAAATTTTTGTTTCAAAATTTTAGACCAGGTTTTCACATTCTTGACATGTTGACAAAATTGACAAAAATTGTAAAATTTAAAAAAATGTATTTTAGGTATGCAGATTTATTAACCTATTGAAAACTAGCACAGAACAGCTTTCCGAATCGAAATTAATGCATTTTTGGCTCAGTTATGAGTTTTTTAAGTTGTGGGTTATAGAAAAATCATTATACCTAAAGAATGCGATTATTTATACCCTTGCAGGGTATTATAATGTTAGTCAGAAGCATAAAACGTAGAGAAGGAGTCATTTCTGACCCTATAAACCATATATATTCTTGATCAGCATCAACAGGTGAATCTATTTAGGCGTCTAGCAAAGAACAATACATTTTATAATTTTTTTGCAAAATTTTATAACATTTTTTTACCTTTTCGATATTTTGAAATATTAACAAAAATTGTAATATTATAAAAATGATATTTGGGTATGCAGATTTATTAACCTAACAAAAACTAACACAGAACAGCTTTCCGAATCGAAGTTAATGCTTTAATGGCTAAAAATTTTTAATCTTTGTCATGTAAACATATCGATTAAAAGAATGGGAATATTTTATATATGAGTGTGAGCCAAATCAATAATAAAATCATTCATTTCTATTCCGCTCTTATATCTAAACTATTAGTTTAATAGTGTTACAGGAAAATTTCCCTAAATATCAGATAACCCATCGACAATTGAAGTGTGAAAGCAATTAGAATTTCTTCCCTTTCCCTTCATGATATTTCCCCACCAAAAAAAATAAACGAAATAAACACACTCCACCAAATTCCGAACGTTCAGCTAGTTGGGATTTGACCTAGTTTCCGGCAGTTCGCATTGCCCGATATTTGTGGCCGCCTCTCGCTGCCCTGCTGGCCCTGGCCAAGAAGTGGTGATAACAGCCATAAATTTCCTACCTCCCTCAATGCAGCGCTCCGTTGTCTAGGGCCCGAATCCGAATCCGAATTCGACACGGAATCGGGCCTCCCTAAATGGCCCACGCACTCTCGCTGCCATCGCTCTCGGGAGTCGGGAGTCGGAGGGAAGTCGGAGGTCTCCGGAAAGGGAAAGTCCGGACGAGGGCGCCTCGGATGTGTGTTATCACACGCTCGAAAATGTTGCGTCTGCCTGTGCACTCATACGACCTGTGGGTCGTTCTCCCACAACCACTGCGCATGTCGGGCGAGGAGGAAAAGCTATCTGCTGAGAATTTTCCCCCCTTCGGAGCGGTGAAAAGTTGCCAGACAGCTGGTGTTTTCCACTCAACTCTCGTAGATGTAAATTTCACAAAATAATTGCTACCAATTTCATAGCTTCGGTACAAAGTTTTCACGATTAAATTCTGAATAAAAGTACGAGGGAAAAGTGGAGACAAAAAGAAAGGGATTCAAAGCTCTCTAGAGCTTGGACATGGACCTGTTCAGTGGCAACGCCAGCCCGGGAAATTTGGTATGTTTTCCTGCTGTCTCGTTTGTGTGTGTTGTTTTTTGGCTTTTCACTTGCCACCGTGCTCTCCGCTCCGAAATATTTTGTTGTATATATGCTTTTCGGCTCTCGAGCGGAGACGTTGTCGTTGTCGTTGGCTGCCTTCCCCAATTCCGTTTGGCACGAGGCGCGCAAAACTCTCGGATCGGATCTCACGCGATAACCAACCATATATCCCATTTTGTCTATATATCTTCATGTCGAGGAGAGCGCACAATTTGGCATAAACAAATTCGAGTTAAACGAAACATACAGCAAACAGAAATCTTGCAGCGTCAAAGTTCATTGAAATATTTAAGCAAAAAATAAAAAACGATTTGGAAGTTCGGCAATTCCAGAAATTAATGCCATAAACTAGGGTAAGTCTCGTGTGTGTGTAGTGTGTAATTAATCAAAGAAATTCTGTATACAAACAGAGGCGAGAAATTGGCCAACATAAATTGTGTATCCATGAAATATACACACACAGACAGGGCCGAAAGCCTGTTCAAAGGAAAGTTTTTCCGAGTGTGTCTCAGTGTGCGGGTGCAATTACGAGAGTGTGTCCCTGTGTGTGTCCCTGTGTGTATGTGTGTGTGTGGAAAACTCGTTCACTGTGTCAGTGTTCCATTGTATCATCATCAGCTGGGCATCCATCGCGCATACGCCGCATTGTCAATTGTTACAAGCGAGCGCCCACAACCAAGTCCATTCCCTCGGAGGCTTCGCCCTTGGCACCAACTGGTTGCCCCGATCCGGAGCCCCAAGCCCGACCCCGATCTTAATCCCTTCTAGCCATTTCTGCGTCGCGCTCTTGATATTGGCTATTGGCCTGGCCTATGCCTATGACCCATCCCCGAAAACTTTTTCCTTCCTTTGTCTGCAATTGCAAATTTGCTTGCCTTTCTCTGTTTGCCCTTCGTTTGGTGCTGCTGCTTCTTCTGCTGCTCCAGTTTCATTCAATCGCCCCCCCCCCCTGGTTGTTTTCCCCGCCGAACATGGAACATGTTGCGTAGGGTTTTCCCTTTTTCCCACCACTTTTCCTACGTGCCCAGGAGGGTGAGTTTTTCGCCTTTTCCGTTTCGTTTTCGTGTTTTGTTTGCATTTCGGGTGGCGGCGATGCTTTTGTTAGCTTCAAGTTCTGCTGCTGCTGCGAAAATGGGAAAACCGAGTTGGAAATTAAATTTGTCACCTTTTGTTCGATGGAAGCCTATCGAAGAATTTTTTCTAGATTTTTGAATTGACTCTCAAAGTTCCTTCCAAAGATTCCGAAAGATGTTCTTGATAGACGTTTATAGACGATTAGTTTTTGGATTACTCTTACTGCTCTTATCCGCTAATATCTAATATAGAATAAGAATATATTTCCTGTAATTATTCAGTGAAATATGTTTTTATATCTTTAGAGAATCGAGAGAGAATTTGCAAATGTGGCAGGCCTCAGAATTAATATATATTGTATTATATTATATATTAATGCTTATTATTACTTCTATACATTACCTAAAATTTAATATATATCACACAAAATATATTCTATGAATGAATTTCCTCGAATTCTAGGTTAAAGCTGGAAATTAGCCAAATTATTTTCGGCCATGAACCCTATGAGAGTTTCTATGACAAATATATGTTTTTCCCCATTAGATTTGTTTTCATAAATATCACGATAAAGTTAAACAAATATTTGCTTTTGATAACCATCTACATATACAGTTCCCTGTGTATTTGTTTTGATGCTTCAACGATGATCCAACGTCAATCAGCCTCCCATGCACTTACTGCTTCCCTGACCGATGTTACACTTGGCCGCTGGCCAAAAGAGCCACCGACAAATTGTCAGATTTTACAGTCCCTGGATCTTTGCAGGGGATGATGGATGAGTAATGCAGTTTTCCCGGGGCCAAGTCGAAATAACAAATTCCATTCCGTGTTGTTGTTTTCGTCTCACCGTGGCCAGCAATCAAACCCAATGATGTCATTCTCCACGGCTGTCCTGGCTGGTACTTGTACTGTGTCTATAGCACACACCGTTGATACGGTTGAAGTGTATGTACACCCACAAGCCAGGGGAGGAGGGGGCACCTACGGAAGGATGACTCAGTGGGAGTCCAAGTGGGCTTGGAGGTGCCACAATGCCGCCGGTCTGTGCCAAATTGAATTACGCATCCGCAACTATTGCAGTTAGGCGGCTTCTGGTTGGGAGTTCAAGCTCCACAAATCGCATTTGTTACAGTCTAAAATTGCTCATAATTAACAAAGGAAGATATTGAGATAATTTATTTGTTGATTTTGCCAAGAATATTGTATGAGTTTGTAAAGGAAAAGCATTACAAATTTATCAACAGTTGAAAATTGCTCATCACTTGTAGGTGAAAGGATTGCTTTTATTTAATTTCCTATTTGTTTAACAATTTAAAGTGTTTGATGTTACCATGAACTAGGCATGAGAATATAAATTCTTTCCCTTAATTCCTTTGTAAATTTGCCTACGTATTAATGATATTTTATATCATTTTAAGATGCATAATTGATATAAATAAATACTCTTTAATTTGTACTTGAATTCAAAATATTTCTAAGGCAGTAGAGCCTTAAATTTTGAATTTATTTTGCCATAAAACAGCACTTTGAATATAAATACATTATACATTTCTATGTTACTCGTCCTAAAACTAAGATAAGTTTGATATTCCAATGATATATTTGTTTATTAAATGGTATAGGTGGTATTTATATGTGCCATATATTTTATTATTACAATATATATGTAAATGATCTATAAGGTCTATAAAATGTGCTGATTCCACCTTCTCTTAGTCTTCCTTAAATCCCATTTTAAAGTATATTCCCTAATTCCTATAATGGTTTCATAATCCCATAGTACTCTCACTCTAAATAGCTCCCAGTGCTTGAGGTCTAATTTTAATAAACCACCTCTTTAGGAGCGTATAAATATAGAGGAGCCATTGCTCGGACTGTGAACTTTTGGCTTTGTGGCTGCCACGCCTTTGGAATGTGGCAAGTGTTTTATTTTTGACCAAAAAAAGTGCTGCAATCGCAATTGCAGGTGGAGTTTGGCTCCGGATCAGGAAGCGTATAGGAAATGGGATGAGTTTTTTGTTTTGGTTTCTCTTTATTGAATTCTATTGGTGCCTTGTTTATTTGCAGTCTCGTTTCGTATTTTATTTATTTGCTTTGAACTACGCACATTTTGGGCCGAAGCTGTTTACCGGCAGCCAACAATGTGAGTAATTATGCTAAATCCAACCAATTAAACACTTTTACCGCCTCCCATTGGGTAAATATCGATTCTGCTCCACTTTGTTTTTGGCGTTGAGGCTGCTAATTAAATTTTCCCTTATGAATGCAAATATTTGAATCATTTGAATCGCCGCTGCGATCGTAAACGGGTTCCAGCGATTATCTCCGCACACATGTGATCATGTTGGGGGAAATGCGGCGGCTACAGTGGGGCCTCCTGTTCGGGCCGGGCCAGTGTCAAGGTCGTTCGCGGAGTTCCAGTGCTAACTGCTGACAGTTTTAGCTGTTGTTCAGCTCTCCGGCCTCCGGTCTCCAGTCTCCAGTCTCATGCTTTTTCTCATCGCTGATCTCGGCCTGGCTTCCGCTTTACATGTGTCAACCGGCGGCGGACTCATTAGCAGTCAACGCTGCCGCTCCAGTAGCAGCAGAAAAAAACATCATCACAACATATGATAGTGTGGCCCATGCCGCGAGGGGAGTTTAAAGAGTTTCAAGGTAATTTTAATTGGTATTGGGCTTGAAGATTACTCTATATATAGTGGCTCCTTTTAAATATATTCTTTTGAGTTCGTTTAAGAGCAGGAAAATTATAATTTTGGTGTAGAATCCATCATAAAAAATTAATTACCATTTATAATAGATATCCAATTCATTAACTACACTGCTATTTATGGCCTTTATAAAGTTCACAAATCAGCTTATGCAGGCATTAAAAATTCGATAAAAATATATAAATATATCTGATATTTGCTATCTAATCTGGATACGAGTACTGACACGTACTCTGACAACTTCTGTGTCAGCCCTCGGTGGGCTGCATAAGTACTTGTGCACACAACAAACCAAGAGCCACACACTCAAGCAACCGAGCAGCTTTGCAGCTTTGTCCTGGCCTTGGCCACTGATAATAACTGCTGTGTTCTCTTGAGCCCGTGTAAGGCTCTTTGTTGCTATTCTTACACACAAACTACACTCTGTACACACTCTATGCATCGCACACTCCACACACCACACTCCACACACACTCTCCATACTCTCATTCGAATTTCATACTTTTTATTCAGCTCGCTCTTTTGCTTGGCTCTTGGTGTATTTGCATTGCTTATCAATAAGTCGAATTTCGTGGGCACACAAAGCGCCTGTGACAATTACAGTTGTCAAATATAACGCCACACCCACTCCCAAAAACACCCACCCACCCACACAAACACTCCCCCACCTATTTATCTCCTAAATAATGAAAAAAAGCAGCGTTAATTGCTTCATCCAACAGCAAAATCTTCCTCCAAGTGACGATGATGCTCCCTTTAACTCTGTCACTCGCTCTTTTCGGCACACTAATTCATTTATTTGTCCATCGAATTGAGTTGATAATTCGAGTCGCGAATGGTTTAATTTTTAGGAGGGAGTCTTGGAGAGTGAGTCTAGAGTTCATTTCCGTTCAGCCTGCATTTCTTTGGGTAGCTTTTTTCTTGATTTCAAGTTTTTGCAACCCTAAAGTATCTGGAAATGCGGGTGACTTAACTTTCAGGGTTATTTTTATAACTTTAATTGGTTAAATATTATTTTTTATTGAATGAATTTTTTTTATAACAGAGCAAAGTTTATTTCTGGCTTATAAAACAATGGTTCAATTTAATTTCATATTTTATGCTTTAAATTTAGTAATAAAGATATGTGTAGTTTTCATTTCTAAATTAATGAATTCATTACTTCCTATTATTCTTATTATAAAATATTTACAAACAATAAAGGTATTAATATGACGGCATTTGTCTACAAATAAAATTTAAAAACCCCATTATAACTATAGCAATTAAAAGAAAATTAAATTTTCCAATTTTGATTATCAATTAATTAGCATAATTAAATCTGAAAAGATACTCATATTTCTAATGCTGATCAAGAATATATATGATTTATAGGGTATAATATGACTTCTTCACTTGCGTTTTAAGATTTTGACTAAAAGAATAATACCCTGAAAGGGGATAAATATTCCCATTCTTTAGGTCGATATTTATATGACGATTTTTCTATAACCCACAGCTTAAAACAATCATAACTAAGCCAAATAAGCATTAATTTCGATTCGGATAATAGGTTAATAAATCTGCATACCTAAATTAAGTTTTTAAAATATTACAATTTTTGTCAATTTTTCAGAATGTTAAATATGTAAAAATATGTTAAAAAATTTTGAAAAAAAAATGAACAAAAATTTGTTTCCTTCTTAGATGCCTAGAAAGATTCGCCTGTTGATGCTGATCAAGAATATATATGATTTATAGGGTCGGAAATAGTTCCTTCATTGCGAAATAAGCTTCTGACTGAAAGTATAATACCCTGCAAAGATATAAATATTGGTCAATCTTTATATGACGATTTTTCTATAATAATGGTCATATTTCAAATTAAATTTTGGGTTAAATCAACTTGTTTAATTAAAATTTTACAAAACCTAGAAAATATTATAATATATATTAAAATAATATTATTTTGCTTCAATATTATTATAATTGGCCTGTCTTGGAGAATTTTCCACTGCATTTTCTGTGCGATCATGACACATTCGACTACAAAACCAAGTAAATATTATAATATATTTTAAAATAATATTTTTAGGCTTCAATATAATTATAATTGTCCAGTCTTGGAGCACTTTCCACTGCGTTTTCTTGGCGATCATGACACATTCGAGACGAAGCGTCGATGCCTGAGCTTCTGCGTCGGCCTCTGCCTCTGCCTCAGCCGGCGTCGCCGTTGGCAGAATGAAAACTGAAACACTGAAAAGCAGTCGATATTTCAAACTCGTGGAGTGCGGTTCGGCATTGTGCTAAAACTACAGAAACCACAGCCAATTAGTGTGATTTACAAGCATAGGAAATAATAATAAAACTATTACAACGATTCCCTCGACGAATGTAAATCAAAACTCAAAGCAAAGACTCCTTCGGTGACACTGCCAAACCAGAAAATAATTCCCATTTAATCGCCTTTGATTGATTGATTGAGGGAACGCAGGCCATGGGCCGATAAGCGGAAGCCACAAATAAAGTGTAAGAAGTGCATGGAGTCAATGATATAATTTGATAATTTAACAATTTGCGATAGGGACACTGCCGCTGTAAAGTTCAAGAACAAGGTCTGTTTTTTAAGGGTTTCTATATGAGATACCCATGGAAATAAACTCCACCCACGCCCAAGCTCCACAATATTTTATATAGAGCACGATAAACAAAAGGAAATCAGCTCATGACTCCCCTGACTCCGTCTCAGACCCAGACTCTGGCTCCAAGTGCTAATTTGAAGCCTGTGCTGTACATAAAACCCATCTTCGCATTGTGGTTGCTGTGCAGATAACACGCCGGTTCCATGTCGATCGGTGGAACAGCCATAAATTTATTTGCATACGATAATTTATTTATTGCACTATCACACACTATCACACATCATTCGCCTGCTCTGGGGTTTGTTGGGTAAATATTTAAATACATAGCGCAGGAAGAGTCGTCAACACTTCAAGCTTCATGCCGTCTTCTTCCTTACAACTGTTCAAATAATTGCCCTACAATTTATATTTTTATTTATTAATATTTTTCTCTTTTTTTCTCTGCCCTGCTGTGGCACCGCCACGAATTCGTTCGCAATCTTTCTGTGCCACAATTAATTTTGTTTGCATTGTACTTAAGGCAATAACAAGAACAGGAACTATAAATCAAACTCTGCCGAACGAGAACAAAGGTCTTGGTTCACAGAGTTTTCCTTAGAAATTCTCGAGATATTAGTGTTTATCTAGCAGGGAAAAGGAAAAGATATGGTAGGGAAAAGGCTAAGCTATATATCTCTGTTTTTATATTTTTCTTTAGCTTTTCAGCAGCATATTCTATACAATATAATTATATTATATAAAGATACATAAACCTCTACTATCTCATGTCTTTTAATATTTTTCCCCTTTTTAAACCTCAATCAATTATCTTTCCCTGAGAGCTATAATTTATATTTGTTGTAAGGAAACTTTTTACCTTCTGATGATGACAACCTTCTTATCTAATATTGGTCATAATAATGGCATATCGAAGTGATAATCTTATCATAAGCACTCCCCTAACTGCTTCCTACATTTATAAATCCCGTGATCGAATGTAGGAAAGCTTTCAAGTCTCGTGAGTTCCCCTAATAGAAGTTCATTAAAACAATGTTTATTGTCACAAAACATATGTGCAAATATGTTATTTGCTATTTAAACTTGGTAGACTAATTTAGCAATTATTCTTTCAAGGTCTCAGATATCAGTTAAATGCTCAATTTTAAGGCTTAAATCTAATACTCAAATACACAGCATTTAAAAACACAAATAGCTCTATTTAATATTCATGATTTAGGGCATCAATCAATTGCTTATTATGACTTAACCAAATTAAAATAAATTGAATTTATTTACGGAATCGATAAAGTACACACACCCACTTGTCACCTGTGATGAAGTAGCGCTTATGTGACTTATGAGCTGTCCCCCCTTAGAATTTATTCGCCAAAAAGAGACTCCACTAAGGAGGGACTTCTCCTATCATTTTCTGATACTATATATATGTATATATTTTTGCTATTGGAATTGTATACATCACGCGCAAAAATTCGGGTGTCGGAAAATGGTATTCGTAGTAGCAGTGCACCCATTTTCGATACGGGACATGATTTATAGCCAACGATGATGGATTGCAGGCTGTAGTTGGTGGCAATCAACCGATTGGGACAACATATGCTAACTGACCCGATCCGAGCCCCTGACCGGGCTAATTAGTTGGCATTCGGCGATAGCAAAGTACTGGCTAATTTATTGTCGAGTACGGAAAATCAGCGAATTAAAGCCTGTTTAGCACACACTAAACGATTTATGTTCTGAAGTGCGCCCATTGACTGATAAGCGGCAATGAATCGATCATTAGGGCGGGGAAAGTACTTACAACGTCTGTTAATATAACACCTATAGATTTCCAAGCGTGGCGAAATTGGCCTCTGGCTATGACTAACTCTGGTCACTGTCGAGGGTCGTAAATAATTATCCACATAATATTTGAGATAAAAAATGTATTTCCCTCGGGAAACCTAAGGAGGGAAGGTGTTGGGTATAAAATGAACAAACCAATTCGTCAAGCTATTCAATCATTCATTCAGTGTTCAATGGAGAGCCTTGTCGTAGCTTTCAGTTTACTACAAGAAACTCTTAGTAAAGAGAAAATCAAAATCTAAATTCTTAAGGCTCTTACAAATTTATATAAAATTCGTAATAGAATATATTAAATATTAAATAGTTAAATAAGGTCAGTTTTGCGTTTATATATAGCAATGCTAAAGGTTATTAATTATCAAACAAAAAAGGAAAATATTATATTTTCTCACCCTAATTTAAATTATAAAACCTATTTACTATATTTTCTAATTTCCTTGCAGTTCCCCAACAAAATCACTGCCTTCCAGGATAGCAATAGCCCAGAGCCACGGCCCGGCAACAAGTACCGCCAGCGACGCCTTGACGCCCGTTTGGAGGAGCAGCTGACCAAGGAGAAGCGCGTCACCAAGTTCCCCCTGGTGGGTGCTCTCGTCCATAAGGCACTGCGGCGTAGGGAGAGGGAGAAGGACTCGCCGCCAGATCCCTTGCAAGAGCAACCCAGCTCCAGCTCCAGCTACTGCAACAACAACAACAACAACAACAACGAGGAGAGAGAGCTGGACAGGATGGTGCTGCCATTTGGACTCGGCCCCGATGGCCACCACGTGGATGCCATCCAGAGTGCACCGGCGCCCAGTGCCCCGCCGGCACACATGATGCCGCCACCATATTCCCGAGGCCAGACCACCATATACACCGGGGTGCCCATCATCGTGAATCCCTACATCGACTTCATTGTGGTTAATGGGGATGATCGGTACATGATCCGCTGCGAGAGGAAGTCGGTGCTGGAGAGGAGCGTGGAGCTGGCCAAGCTGATACATGCCGGTCCCAATAGCGGCAGGAAGAGCGACAACCACTTTCAGATCCTCAACGTGGACAAGAATGACTTTGAGCTGATTGTCCGCTACATGGAGAAGCACTTCATTCCCTATCGCGACCACAAGCACCTCCTCAAGATCCTCGAGCTCTCCGATCGCTTCAACGTGCCCGATCTGGTGAGTGTCAGTCGAGATAGTTATAGTTGTCAACACATCATAAGAGTGAAGATTATTAAAAAATAATTGTATCGAAGTGGGGAACTTAGTCAGGAGCTCTTTGAAGTCGGTTTCTCTAAATCTTTGATCAAATAATGTGGTTTTTCTATCCCATCCTATTAATCTCTTCCCCAATCTCAACTCTTATTTCAGATAATCTACTGCATTCGCGAACTTGATCTCAGAATCTCCAGTGCCACCGCCCTGGACATCTTCAAGGCTCTGTGGTTCTACCAGGGCATTGCCCTGACCAATCAGCACCAAACGGTGATCACCACACAGGAGACGGGCCAGCAGCTGGCCCGGAAGCAGGCCTCCAAGGCGAAGGCGGCGGCCAAGGCCAAGGCAGCCCAGGCGGCGTCCTCCGAGAATGCCGCTGATGCCGGCGACGGGGCGCAGGTGAACCTCATTCCGAATCCCAATCCCTTTACCACCGAGGACTACGGCGTGGCCCTGCTCCACAACACCCTCCAGCTCATCGATATGCACGCCGAGCTGCATCTCTCCATGCCCGAGATGAGTGAGCTGCGCTTCGAGGAGCTGGAGACGCTGGTCAAGCGGGACACTCTGCAGCTGCGGTCGGAGGTCACGCTCTTCGAGTGCCTGGCCACGTGGAGTTTGGCCGAGTGCAGCCGGAAGAATATCGATGCCACGCCGGAGAACCGGCGCACGGTCCTCGGTCCGCTCTGCCTCACGCCGAGGTATCTGAGGATGACCGCCGAGGAGTTTCGCAATTGCTGCTCCCGCATCGAGCTGCTGCCCCCCACGGAGATCAAGCTCATTAGCGACGCCCTCGAGGGTAAGTTAATTAATTGAAATACTCCTAGTTACTCTTAGACGTAGTCATGAAATAAGTCTTGAACGGCTCAGCAGGATGTAATTTGTGGAGACCTGACAGTATGATGTCTTAGAGTTAGATACAGAAAGAATCACTCGAGAAGCCTAAGGGAACTTCTCAACTTCTCCATTGTTTAATAGTATTAATTATTTGTATTTATTATATATTTTTCAAGGACTTTTTCGTTTTTTTTTCTAAAAAATTTCTGATTAGGAGACCAACGGGTCGTATACGTAATCAAAGGTTAAGCTATTATCGCAGGCTCTTTTTATAAAATGCAAAAGCTTGTTACGCAAGAAGGAGTCATTTCCCGCCCTATAAACTATATATATTCTTGATCAGCATCAACAGGCAAATATTTCTAGCCATCTTCCAAGGAAATTAAATTTTTTCGATTTTTTCAAAATTTTATAAGGGGTTACATCGTTCAAATTGTCAAAAATTGGCAAAATTTTCATTTCTTTAAATCTGTATATTTAGTATGCAGTTTTATTAATCTATTAAAAACCATCACAGAACCGCTGTCTAAATTTAAATTAATGCCTTTTTGGCTTAAGTATGAGATTTTTAAGATTTGATTTTTAGGACAAATTTTTATATACAAATATTGGGAAATATCGACAATTACAATTTTAGTCAGAAGCATAAAACGCAGTGAAAGAGTCATTTCCGACCCTATAAACAATATATATTTTTGATCAGCATCAACAGGCGAATCTTTCTAGGCATATAAGAAGGAAACAAATTTTTGAAAAAATTTTCAATATTTTTTAACAGGTTTTTACATATTTGACATTCTGCAAATTTGACAAAAATTGTAATATCTTAGAAATTTAATTTAGGTATGCAGATTTATTAACCTATAAAAAACTAGCACAGAACAGCTTTCCGAATTGAAATTAATGCTTTTTTGCCTTAGTTATGAGTTTTTTAATCTGTGGGTTATCGAAAAATCGTTATATAAAATTCCCTCCTAACGAGTGCAAATATTTATACCTTTGCAGGGTATTTTACTTTCAGTCAGAAGCTTGAAACTCAAAGGAGTCATTTCCGACCCCATAAATCATATATATTATTGATCAGCATCAACTAGCGAATCTTTCTGGCCATATTCGAAGGAAACAAATTTTTTCGATTTCTTCAAAATTTTATAAGGGGTTACATCGTTTTAAATTGTCAAAAATTGAACAAAATATGAATATCTCAAATCTATATATTGAGTATGTAGATTTTTTACCCTAATAAGAACTAAGATAGGAAAGCTTGCCGAATAAAAATTAATGTATTTTTGGCTTAGCTATGAGTTTTTTAAAATTGTTGTTTTGGTCGAAAAATATCAATAAATAACGAATAAGCTTAGTTATGATGGATTTAAATTGCAAATGGCATAACATTCGGTTTCCTAAAGAAAGTATTCCTGTTTTTAATGAATGTAACTTCTGAACAACTTATATATATTATTATTTTAACAAGAAAAGTAGCTGTTATTTCTTAAGTTGTCTTAATTTGTAGTGTCCATAAAGCCTTTAAGACATGGCGCCTGGGAGCGATAAGTGCATTAATATAGCTATGAGTGCACATGTAATCAGTAGATAATATATATGGGGTTATCAGGAAAAGTTACCACAGCTGAGAGTTCATTTTTTTTTTAATTATATATAGTTAAGATGTAGATGTAAGGAAAATATAATTTGAAGTATATAGTGAAGTAATACAGTGAAGGATTAAATTGTTGATTTTGGATCAAACCTGTTTATAAATTGCTTACTATTACATAATATTCTTATTTTATTCCCTTCCTATTTTATTGTAGTCTTTTAAATAGATATAGTAATATTATTTCTCCCATTTTCCATTATAGGCAAAAAGCTTAAGAACCTCACCGATCAGCAGGCGGAACTGCTGGAGAAGTTCCGCCAGCCGCGGGCAGAGTACGCCCGGATGCCCGTGCACCTGAGCGACCGGAGCAGCCCGAAGAACTACCCCAAGAAGATGCGACTGGCCCACGAGGGACGACCCACGGAGGAGGGATGCTGGGAGCGGGTGGGCATGAACTGCCTGCGCATCTTCGTCTGCATATTCGACTGATCCGAGCAGTCCGACGAGGAGAGGAGGAGGAGGAGGAGGAGGAGGACGACGACGAGGAGGATGGGGATGGGGACGAGGACGAGGACGAGGAGGATGACCAGGACGAGGACGGAGTCAGAGTTGGGGATCCCACATAGACTTGTTGCATTAAACGAATATTAGCGCTTATGAATTACTTATACCTAGAGTTAATGATGATTACGTTAGTCTTATGGGGACATGTGCTGGCCAAACTGTGGCAGTGATTTTATAGCAGCCGTTTCTAACAGTACTATATATAGTGTTATTTATATATCGGATATATATGGATATAAACGGATCGATTGGGTTTTGTATTTACTCGCTAGTCAAATGGAAACAATGGAAATACCAAAACTTTTATACAACTTTATGCAACGTTTTGTAGCTGGACTCAAAATACAAAATAAAAACTACAAATATTATAGATAAAAGATAAACAGAAAACCTAAAAAAAACACTAAATACAACTTAGGAAATTACAGCATACTGCTAGGGATATCTCACCCACACACACACACACACATACAAAGTACATCAAGTTAATCAACACACAAGAAGTATAGTGCAAATTGTATTTGGGCCCGGCCATAGCTAACATCATTACTATTATGAATTATTAATTATTAACTATGAATTATTATTAATTGTTTACTTTTAACTGTTGTGCAATTGTCGGAAAATGGAATTTATACACACACACGAGAGCAGTCATAAATATATACATTTAGGGATATATAGAGAGCAAGTGCGTTGAAATCAGAACTATATGTTGCCGTTACTCGGTTCTTGGCTTTAACTCCTGCATATAACGAAGTGCTATATATCGCCATAAATCGCATAAATAACAATAACAATCAGATTAGCATTAATCATAGCAAATCTACGTAAGTAAGCACACCACAGAAAAAAAAGGCAAAACCACACACAAAAATTGTTAACAGATTTATGCATTTTATTAGTTAATGTCTAGGACAAGGTCTGTCTTAGATAGATTTTCGCCATAGATTTTCCAGCTGCAAGGAAAACTCAAGTGAGGAATATCAATGAGATGGAAAGAAGCATCAAAACACAAGAGAAAACATTCAACCAAAAAAAACGTAGTTAAACAATTAATAAAGATGTACACAATTTTCTAAAAATACAAAACACTGGCTTTTTTTTATATTTCAAGGAAGGGTTGAAAGGTAAAATATATGTTTAATATTATTATCAGCAAAATAGTGAAATAAATACAACAAGAAAGGAAGTTAACTTCGGCACACCGAAGTTTATATACCCTTGCAGATAGAACTTCTATGACTAGGAATCCCTACAATATAAATTATAGATATTTATGATTAAAAACAATGAAGTAACACCTGTTTTCATTTCATTCACCTAAACATATTTATATTTGCAGTTCACAGATTTGCATTTTTCCTCTACATCAAACGATCGTTTGTATGGCACAGTTGTCCGATTTTCATGAAATTTTACACAAAATTTAAGACTAATATAAAATGGCTATACCTCAAACTTGATGAAAATCTGTTGAAAAATGAAAATGTTATAATTTTTTTTGTTAAAATTTTCCGGTCATTCCAATGGCAGCTATATGACATAGTCGTCCGTTCCGACATATATACGAGTGAGAGTATATAGAAGGCTAACTACAAAGTTTCATTCAGATAGCTTTAAAACTGAGAGACTAGTTTGCGTAGAAACGGACAGACGGACAGACGGACAGAAGGACAGACGGATAGACGGACATGGCTAGATCGACTCGGCTGTTGATCCTGATCAAGAATATATATACTTTATATAGTCGGAGGTGCCTCCTTCACTGCGTTGCAAACTTCTGACTGAAATTATAATACCCTGCAAGGGTATAAAAAAAAGAAAAGGAAACAAACAAGGAAAAAAAAATCCTAAATAGGCTTATATTAGCAAGCTTAAAATCCTTCTTTTTTGAGCGGGTTTTTGTGTGAAGAATTACTTTTGTAAAAATTATATACAAGCATTGCTTGAAATATGTTAACTTTCTGTTATTTAAAAGCATACCAATTCTTAAAAATTTGCTTTACAAATATAGATCAACTTAATTTAATATATATTTTATATTGAGCAGTTTCGATCATCACTATTGTTGTGTTCTTTGTTTAGTAAGTTGTATACTTTACTATAAACATGATCATCGCGGCTCTTAAAGAGAGCTTGGAAGACTTTTCGAGATAAATAATAAGCTCTTCAACACGGCCAAGGGTATGGTAATTAAACAATAATTTAATATAAACCATATTTTCATGTATCTTGACTTTTTTGGGCCTTGTTTTGGTTTCAATTATCAAGCGATATTTTATTAACGTCTTACCTTAATTAAGAAAAATATAATTTTTATGATTGCCACATCCACTTGATCAAAGTCTATCAACCACCAAGCACTAGATTAGTAATTTATATAAAAAAACACACAAAAAGAAGAAGAAAACTAAACTTCCTCTAGCTAGAGCCTTGCTTAAGTATAAGACTTGAGAATCGCAGAGGAAGGCGCTCTGTGTACCAAATAGTTAAACAAAGCCTATCTTTCAGTCGAAAGCTTGAAACTTAGTGAAGGAGTCATTTCCGATCCTATTATTCATATATATTCTTAATCAGCATCAACATCCGACTCGATCTAGCCATGGTTGCCACATCCACTTGATCAAAGTCTATCAACCACCAAGCACTAAATTAGTAATTTATATAAAAGAAGAAGAAGAAAACTAAACTTCCTCTAGCTAGAGCCTTGCTTAAGTGTAAGACTTGAGAATCGCAGAGGAGAGCGCTCTATGCACCAAATAGTTAAACAAAGCCTATCTTTTGGTCTAAAGCTTGAAACTTAGTAAAGGAGTCATTTCCGATCCTATTATTCATATATATTCTTGATCAGCATCAACAGCCGACTCGATCTAGCCATGGTTGCCACATCCACTTGATCAAAGTCTATCAACCACCAAGCACTAAATTAGTAATTTATATAAAAGAAGAAGAAGAAAACTAAACTTCCTCTAGCTAGAGCCTTGCTTAAGTGTAAGACTTGAGAATCGCAGAGGAGAGCGCTCTATGCACCAAATAGTTAAACAAAGCCTATCTTTTGGTCTAAAGCTTGAAACTTAGTAAAGGAGTCATTTCCGATCCTATTATTCATATATATTCTTGATCAGCATCAACAGCCGACTCGATCTAGCCATGGTTGCCACATCCACTTGATCAAAGTCTATCAACCACCAAGCACTAAATTAGTAATTTATATAAAAGAAGAAGAAGAAAACTAAACTTCCTCTAGCTAGAGCCTTGCTTAAGTGTAAGACTTGAGAATCGCAGAGGAGAGCGCTCTATGCACCAAATAGTTAAACAAAGCCTATCTTTTGGTCGAAAGCTTAGTAAAGGAGTCATTTCCGATCCTATTATTCATATATATTCTTGATCAGCATTAACAGCCGAATCGATCTAGCCAGGTGCTGTTGATCCTGATCAAGAATATATATACTTTATATGGTCGGAGGTGCCTCCTTCACTGCGTTGCAAACTTCTGACTGAAATTATAATACCCTGCAAGGGTATAAAAATGCAACAGAAGAGGCTGAATATGTAATTTTCATATATTTTCCCTACTTTTCCTATGGCTTTAGAAACATGATTTGTATGAATTTGATTTAGGAATTATTTTAAACACTTTTATAAATAAAAAATATTTGAAATGTAACCCAACTAGTGATGACAGCCACTTAAATGTTCCATAAACTTTTCTACGAATCTTAGCCTGGTTTCTAACCCTGGCAAAGCTTTTCCATCTTAACTTGGCCAAGTGTGAGAAGTTGTGGAAAACGTTTCTAAACTTGCCAAGTGTCGATTTTTTCATTTGAGTGGCGAAAAGTCGCAGTTATATGTTTTCTCGAAGAAAAACAAATCTATTACAGGACTTGAAATAAAAAGGTGCTAGCGATGCCCTTTTCCCGAAGGGTTCTTTGTTATTAATTCAACTTTTTCTTAAAAATAAACACGCCCATGCCAGAGCCAGCCTTCACTCCTGCTCATTCCCTCAACCCTCGTCAACTTCAGCAGCATTTCCAATCCCGTCCCTTTTCATGACAACTCCTCATCGGCTTAGCTGACCAAGTCTAGACTCAGGACTCCCCCGACTCCCTTTGGCAAATCCTGGCTGAAAACCACAGGGACACCCGCACGTACTGCTCTTACTAGAACATTATCGTTGCAAGCTCGCCGCAAATGCACTCATCCAACTCCGAGGGGGATTCCCCCGCTCTAATTCTCCGGCAGCAGCAGCAGCAGCAGCAGCTCTTTCGTATGTGCATACTAATGCCAAATAATAACAACAAGCAGGACGCTGCAGGACGCTGCAGGACTGCAAGGACCCACTCCCCCCAGCTGCACAATTTATGATTTTATTTCACGCTGGCTTTTCATTAACATTCCACTTTTGGTTGGGTTTTTTTCCTAAAATTTTTTTGGGTTGCGCGTTCAGGTTCAGGGGTCTGATTCTGGTTCTTTTTGTGCTCGCTGTCTAAAAATTATAAGTTCTTTTTCCAGCTGCCGGGTAATTCCCATGGCTGGCTCGCCTGTCCGACGCTTGTTAACCTTTAGCTAGTTGCGTTTTCCTTTGCCGCTTTTTTCCGCTTGCATCTTCTTTTGCCACTAATTTTTGCACACACACACAGAGACACAGAGATGACAGCGGGGGCAGGGATTGGGGAGGAGTGGGCCAGGCACAAGGCCGGGGGGCGTGGCTTGGTCCAGAGTGAAATCCCCACAAAAGTTATGCAGCATAGCCGTGGAGCAGCAGGCAACACGGAACATGTAGCAATGCCACAATTTTCCTTTTTTATTACAGCGAGAGAAATAATAAAATAGTTGTTTAATTAGAATAAATAAGAAGCCATTAAATATAATAGCAAATAAATATAGCTACTTGAATTAAAATGAATGAGAAATGTACCCCTTTTGAATTGAAAATGATAAGACATTGCCTTTAAAAATACGTTAACCTCCAGTTAAGCTGCAAATTTATTTTATATATGTGAGTTTCTTAAGTCCTTAAAACACTCTTCTTTATTTTTGTATCTTTCAGTGTAAAAAAACACTATTCAAAAACGAAAATAAAAGGAAGACAAGGACTGCTGCACTGCCCGCAGCCAGTCGGCGGCCTTTTGGCAGCCACTGTGCTGACCGCACATATAATTATTTCATATATGAAACATGAGTGCGCGTCCCTCCCCCTCCACTCCACCAATGCTCTCAAGGCATTTTTCGCATATTTATATATATTTCTTTCCCTTTTTTTTGCCACAGAAATCAGCAAAAGTGAATTAGTGCCGAGCAGAAGCAGGAGCTGCATTGCAGTCTCCGACGGCCACCTAATGAAAATTGTTGTGAAATAAATCATTTTAAATAATTTCCATCCAACCAGGATACTCTGCCAACCTTATACAAGGACGTGGGCACTATGAATGTGAATGTGTGGCGGTTTTGGGCAAAGTTTAAATTGAAATGAAAGCCAAGTAGCTGCAATGGACTTTGCACTTTGCCTGTTACTTCAGCCGTGCCTAACTTTTTTGCAGCTTGCTAAATTGCGCTAACTGACCAAAGCGGAAGTTTCAATTACACATACACTAGGCACACACACACCCACACCCACACTCGCACACACACCCTCGCTCTGGGTTGTGGCAGCAGCATTGACCTACACTGCGTATGCGTGCTCTTATATGACGCATACGCCCCGTGGGCCACCGAACTCTACCCCAAAAAAAAGTCCCGCAGCAGCCAGCCAACGCCACAAATCTGTGTTAGACCCCCAAAAAGTGCTGCAATTTGGGGAAATGCACAGGGGAACGATGGGGAGGACTGTGTGGAACCTAGTTGGTCCACCAAATTATAGCCCAAAGTTGGCACATTACTTGCAGCAACTGACATTTTGTTGTATACCTTGTAGTTAATACCCCTTAATGGGTAGCGGTTGTTAGCTGGCTGAATATATTGCTAAATATTTTATTAAGTTAACTATCGTTGCAGGTAGAAATTATGATAATCCAAATAATATATAGCCAGAAAATATGTTTATATCTGTTTGCCATACTTCAAATCAAGGCTCTATCCTAGTAGATTGTTCAACTTCTTTGGTTATCATTAAAAATTCATTCATCAGCACAAAGTCTGTTGATATAGTGTTAAAATAATTGTTTTCTAACCACTTTATTAATTATTTATTAAACTATAAATGAACTTGAAATGCATTTAAATTCTTTGCATCTTAAGGCATTTCAACTATTAGTCATTTCATTCAAAAATCTCAACCCCAAACACTTTTGACTCGACTGACTGACTCGACTGACTTACTGACAGTTTCCTTTTGGAACCCGGAGGGTATTGTAAAGTCCACAAAAGTGCCACGAGGACTAGCTAACAGGCAGGACCTACAACCGAGTGAACCTAAAACGGATATTACTTTATCAAGCGGCATAAAAAATGAGCCCGCGTAGATGCGAAGGGGCAGTCAAAAAAAAAAAACGAACGAACGGAAGCAATCAGCGAAATTTATTGTAGAGTCTCCTTTTTGGCGTAACTGATGAAGTGAGAAACTGAAAGACAGGCGGAGGCCAACTCGCGGCAGCCAATACAAATTACGGGAGGCATGGACTAGGGGGGTGAGAGGCGACAGCTGCTGCTTTCCCTTAACCTTAGACTCACCACCCCACCCACCCAAGGCCAACCTCCTCCCTCCCAACCAGAAACATCAGTTCGTTCGCATTCGGGGCGTGCTGCTTTTTATTGCCTTCTTTCTGTGCTTTTAACGGAGGCAAGCGCCTAAATATAAAACCAGTTGGGAGTCTACTTATATAGCGCTTACAACGACACCGACAGTTACACTGAGAAAATATCTATGCAGGAAGGGAGTGATTTGACAAGGGTTTGAAAACTGTGCAACACGGTTTTTATATATTTTCGGAGCTACAAAAAATATCTACTTTTATTTACTTTTCACGGAATTGGAACTCCATAAAGTTTATAAATATTTTAATAATTTTAAAGCTGTTTCCGGGATTAATTTACAAGGATTTTTAAGAACTTTCTACTAATTTTTTGTTCAATCTTTAAGTTGTTTTTGAGATAGTTTTTAAGACGGTATCTTAAGGATAATATTTATATAGCAAATAAAATATATTTATTATGTCTATTCTAATATAACTTATAAAAAATTAACACAAATTAGTTAGTAATATTTCTCAAATTTTAAATTTTATGCATATTTTTAATTTCCTCATTTTTCTCAGTGCACATTCCAGTGCACACCAATACTACCACAGAGACACAGCGATTTGAATGCAAATGTTGCAGCCGGAAATGAAACCGACAATGCCACTTATTTATCTTTGTACTTGCGGCTTTGATTTTGTTGCGGCTTTAAGCAAGTCCCTGTCCTAGGGCTCAGTCCTCGGTATTTGCATTGTTTTTTTGTACCATTTCCCTTTTTCGCTGTATTTAATTAAACGCTTTAACTCTGTTGACTTAGGCGGTCGCACAAATTGTAATTCATAATTAAACACCAAAGGAGAAGTACCGAAAAAACGCTACAAAAAAGCCAATTAAAATTTATAGACGTTTGCATTAAATAATTGCATCAAAGCAAGTTTGTTTGCGAGCTTATTAAATATATAAAAAGAAAGGAAATCGCTCCAAAGATGATTTTTCCTCGTTCCTTCCATTATCCCCTAGAGTCGTGAAAATCGCAAGTCATAAATGTTAAAATTGTGCCATCCGAAGTGGAGGAAATGAAGAGGCAATGGGTAAAGCTAAACAGCAAAATAACCATAATGCAAGCGAAGGAAAGGAAAGAAAAAAAAACACACACAAATACAACGAAGGAAAAATAGCGGAAAAAATATTCATTGATTTTCTTAATTAAAAAATTTTACCATTAACTTTTATGTTTATTGACTTTGCCCCTAATCGCAGTTTTTGCCATTTAAACTGAAAGGTTAAGTCGGAAGTCAATGCTGTGCACTGGGAGGAAATATCGATAGCTTAATGAAGATATTCTTGTTATAATTAAGATATAATATATGCGTATATTATTTAATATAAATAAGAATTTATATATTTATATATTACAGAATCTTTTCCCATCTCAACTTTATAAGTTCTGTCAGCCATTGTGTACTGAATACCTATTTCCTCTTGACCAGATCTTAGAATTATAATACATTTCCTTGGAAATAAAAATAAGAATCAGCTTTCTATATATATTTTCAAAGTGTGACCATTGTCCGTTTCCTTTTTCTAGCATTTCCTGTGCGCATTATAAACTAATTACAGATTATGACGAAATCGCATGCTGCCGAGACCTCGACAATATGGGGCGTGGCCCAGAGTTCCTTCAGTTCCCCTTATCTTCGGCTCACTTAAGTTTGTTTTGAAAATTAAAGCCTGTTAATGAGATTTCAGAGTCGTCGGCGGCTTCCTCCCGCCTGGTAATGGCGCGTAATTGACAACGTAATGAGATTTGTTAAAAGGATTATTGCGTCCTCCCGAAAAACAATTCGTAATTCGTAATTCGTAATTACCAAAACTAAAAACACGAAGGCCAAAGCGAAAGCCGAGCTGTTGTTATCAATTATGCAGGCCCAAAAACGCAGGCATAACGTAAACGTAAACAAACATTTAACCAGCGAGGAAGACGGCGGCGACGCCGTGCAAGTTGGCCAAAAAATGCAGTAGGTCAGTTACAGTTACCATTACAGCATCCGGCTCTCATTTCCACCCTCTGAGAGGGAAACTCTCTCCGCTTTGCAGACTGGTGAGAGCGAGAAAACTCTCGGGTTTTTAGTACAAAGAGCACAGCATCCCGGTCGGCTTTTCCTCTCCCAGTAATGCGGGCCACAAAGCTACATTGTGGCTCTGTCGCCTGGCTTTCCACGTTTTCCGGAGCATCGGCTCAGGACCTCGTATTACTGGCCCAGCTTAGGCGTATTTTAGTGCTGATTACAACGCGTGGCCGTTTGGTTCCAGTGAGCGGATGAAAAGCGAAGAGTTTTCCCCCAAGGAAAAGCAAGACGAAGCGGCAGAGGAAAAGCTACTAGAATCTGCGGCGTTAAAGTCCAGTTCGAGTGCGAATTAAAGTGAGACTTTCGTGGAGTTTTAACAGATATTTTAACTTTTAAAAGAAAGCTTAGAAAAAATTACCCAAATTAACAAATAATAAATCAAAAGAGATGAAAATAATTGTGTAATCAAAATAAACAATAGCCAAAGGAATACAATTCAAGCTGAAACTGTAGGAAACTATTGGCAATTCTTAAAGTTGCTTATAAAACTGAATAATCGAATCTCAATAAAGAACGTTTTATTGGAATCATAAAATAAATTAGTGAAATTAATCAAAGTTACCATTGAAACTGCCCATAAATAAATAAATCAAAAATCTACCAAAAGTATACTAAATAAATTAAAGATAACTAAAACTCAAAGTAAACAAATTAAACAAATAACATATTTAACTTAAGCCATAAAAGTCTCTAAAGCAAACTCATAGTTATTGGATGAAAAAACTCAAATAAAATTAACAAAGGCAAATAAAGTGGAACAAAGTGAGTTCCTTGCGCGTAATGGCGAATCCAATTTAACCAACAAATACACTCCATTGTGCTCGAGACTCGGAACTTGGCGAATTTGTTGCAACAAACTACAAGTGCAAAATGCAGTCGAGGCTAAAATTCCTGGCATATTTACATTTAATATGCGCCAGCAGCATTTTCTGCCCGGAATTCAGTGTCGCCCAGCAGCAGCAGCAACAACAGGCGTCATCGTTAACCGAGAAAATACCATTAGGTGAGTCTCCAAAGGAGCCAAAGGATCCAAAGGATCCCAGGCTCCGCCAGAAATTGTCACAGCCTCTACATTGCACTTGTAGCTGGGATTTGGCCACAATGGGCTCCTGGCTTCCTGCTCCTTGCACTTAGCTCCCTGCTTGCCTTGCCCCGAATCCTGTAACTGAGTAAGTGTGTGGCCGATTCCGGGAATGGATTCCTCAGCTTCCTGTAGTCCTGTATTCCTGTATTCCTCTCTCATGGCTCGTTTGGGGAAATTGGGTATGGCTGATGCCCGGAGATTATCCCTGACCTGTCCTTGCTGCCCTCGAACATGGTTGTCCTCCGTCGTGCAAGTTATTCCCCAATATTCTTCACACGTCCAACGAATATAAACCGAGATTGTTTTTCAGCTTGGTGATAATTGAAAACTCCCTTTTCAGGGGCTTATGATTGTGTTTTTCCCCTTAGTAGGTATTTGGACAAACAAGTGTCTTAAAAATCATTTAAAAAGTATTACGTTTTTCCTTTCTAATAATTATGTTTAGAGGCAAGCTTTCCCTAGTTAATGTATTATTTGACATAGGACAAGCTAAAGGGTTTGCGAAATAATAAAAATAATACTAGAACTTGCACATTTCCTATCAGAATTCATAAAATACACTCTGTTATTGGTAACTTTAAGCGAAATTTGTATACATTTTTATTATGTCTCTACATTCTTTTTTACTTATCCCAAAGGAAACTATTTCGTCCTTTATTATAAAATTTTTTAGAGATCCCCCTCAGTTATATTTCATACATATGCACCTTCTTTAAATATTAAATTTCCTCATTTTCTAAATTCTCGATTTGGCGTCGAAAGTCCCTCGAAGAACTTGCCTAGGCAGCACCGCATTTTATTTTACGCTCTCACCTGCCACCTCCTCTCCTTTTTTTCCCTATTTTATTTGCCTGCTGCCTTATTTTTATTGCACGATGGCGCTTCAGTCATTGCACCTGCAGTCATTTTGGCTCCCTGCACACAGGTATGGAGCGTACTATATGTACTTATATATATATCTGCTTGGTGGCTGCTAATGTGACAGTCATGCTGACTGGCTTGCACTCAAATCCAGGCACCGCCATGGTGACTGGCGATGGTGTTACCTGTTCTGTGCTACCTGTTCAGGTGCCATGCAAAAGCGCAGCACAAAATTGCTGCATCAACACTTCGTTTGCGCTTTTTGTTGTTGCTTGTCGGGGCGGCCTGTCTAGATAGTGTAAGGGTGTGGGTGTGGGCACTGAGAAAAAAATACCCTTAGAATAGCTAATTATAGGAGAATTTAATGAAAAAGAATTAAGATACATGATATAATTGTATATACATTGTATCTAATTACATATCTTAAAGTATACTGTGTTATGTTATAAGAAACTACCCCAGGACTTTACCACTTTTAAAGCATTCTCATCTTTTTGATATATTTAATAAATTCAACACCTAGACAAAATACTTTAAATTATCAAAACTAGCTAGATTTTCTTTGCTGTGTATTGTTTATGTCTGTGTGTGCAGTGGCAGTGGCCCAGGTGCCCGTGTGGGCGTGACATTATGCTATCATTTGTGTACATATTTGCACTGTGCGCTTTTTCGTTTAATATTAACAGGACCGTGTCAAAAGCTGCCTAAATATTTAACGAAGCAAAAATATTCGCCCAAGCCCCCAGCCCCACCGTTCTTAACCCCTCTTAACCCTCCTCATCTCGTCTCTCTCTCTGTTGCAGGTGCAATCTTCGAGCAGGGAACGGACGACGTGCAATCAGCCTTTAAATATGCAATGCTCAATCACAACCTAAATGTGACCTCCCGGCGGTTCGAGCTGCAGGCGTACGTCGACGTCATCAATACGGCGGATGCATTCAAATTATCCCGCCTGAGTATGTGTTGTTATCAGTACCACCTCTAAGGGATTTCCCTGGAAAAAAACCCCATTACACCAGACACGGTTCCCCCATTAATTATGTGCATTTTTTATTGAAAATTGGTTTTACTTCACGTCTCCTCTACTCCACACTCAAAGCTGCAATTTAATTGTGCGCCACACTCTGCACCCGACCTAGACACTGTCTCCGCCATGCATTTTCCATTCTTCCCATCCCCCCATCCTCCCTCAACCCTGAACCATTTTCCACCCACCCACACCTCGAGCTACAAAGACAGAGAGCAGGGAATACAAAAACGAATTTATTACTCTGTAACCTCCAGTTTGCAATCAATTCTCGCGCGGAGTCTACTCGATGCTGGGCGCCGTGTCGCCGGACTCCTTTGACACATTGCACTCCTACTCGAATACGTTCCAAATGCCATTTGTGACGCCCTGGTTCCCCGAGAAGGTAAGTGCTCCCCCTCCTCGAAAGGGGGTGAAAGAAATGTCATATGTAATTGATTTCCGTGTTATTTACCTTCTGCGGCTGCCATAAGGGGAGTGATGGAGTGGTTAACTCAGTTATGCGTTAATGAAGTTGGCCAAAAGGGTAGCGACACAAAGGGAAAGTATTTAGTAACAGAGAAGTGGGGTGAAGCTGAGGTAGTCAAATATTTAATTATGTGCTCGGTTGCCCAATGGAGAGTTGGGTGTAAAAAATAATAATGAGCTGGAAAATGAGAGCTCACATTGAAAAACAAGGACTAAGTACATATTAAGCTATTTACAAAGGGGTTTCCCAATGGTTTCAAAGTCAAAAACCAACAACAGTTGACTCTTTGCATAATACATTTATTGGTTTTAATATTTAAATAAAATAAAGTTTGTTTATGTAATTTAAAATCAAAGTTTGTTTAAGAGCAAACCCTAAACAATATACATTTTCAGTTGATACTTTAACAAAAATATAAATAGTTAAATAGCATTTTAAAGCTTTAAGAGTGTTTAGAGTTATAAAAGACCTATATAAAACCCACTTAATTTCCGACAACATAGTATATATAATATCTACGTGCTCAGAAAAGAACATTTAAAATCCGGTCACGACATTAAAGACTAGATTGATAAGCGAATAAGCACGTAGGAATTGTAAAAATATTTTATATGTTTTAACCCTTTTCATTCTGAAACCCTGCAGCTTTTATTACACTCCACTTGGCAGAGTTTTCAATTACCAATCCGTGTATTAGCTGAGGGGCTCCCCCTTAGGAATTCCTTCCAGTTAATGTCAATTTTGTAAAAATGAAGTCATTGCATAAAGTGGTGCCCCGGGTTCACAGTTCACACGGTTCCCAACCTCCCCAAAGGAAGCCCAATCGGGTGGGGACTCTGCTCAGACAATGCACTAAATCAAAGCCCGGGCACAAATCATAATAATTGTAATTTGAAGAAAATTTACTACCACCAGCAACAAAGCGGACGGGACAGGCAGTGCGACAACAGTTTGGTTGTTGCCCGAAACCGCTGTTGTTGTCGTTTTTGTTGTCACTTTGCGAAACAGAAAGCCAACTCGGAGCCCCGGCGGAAGACAATGCCAAACGAGGAGCGACTCGACTCGACTCCTACACGGAGAGAGAGCCAGCGAATTTATGACACGCTCTTGGCCTCTTTTATTTCAATCACTATAAATCAAGATATGGAGGCAGAGTCACACAGGCACAGGCATCCGATGCTGACTCTGTCTCCTCCTCTGACTCTGGGCAGCAAAACACAGGCGGGTGGCACATACACCCAAATCCATACACACATTGAGTGCGCATTTGCGTGCTTCCTGCATGGTGAGAAATATTGGGAATAGTTTTTATTAAGCTTAGTTACCTTTATTGCAAGTTAGAATTATTAAATTATTTAAAAAACCTATCATCTTTACTTAGGTAAAAATGATGTAGATATTCAAAGATTGTTTAAATATTTCATTAAGTATTTGCTAAGATCTTTGTCTTAGTCCTAGGAATGATTTTAAGCTTCTTTGCTAACATCAGACAGTTATTATTATATTACAAATAATCAACACAAGTATAAAAATTTAAATCAAAACCCATCAGGCAACTCAATTTCTCTCCGTGCACGAGTATGTTGGCCTAAACGGAAACTGGTATCTGTGTGTATCTCTTTGGATGTATCTGCTTGTTGGCGTCGCCTAACAGCCAAGCGACCCCTCTGGATCAACCAGGGGCGTACATATACATACGTATGTTGCTAGGGGGGTGGGGGGTATGGCGGGGTTCCGGGGCGCCAAGCGGAAACGCGTTTCATTTTATTATTGCTTCATGTAGCGTGCACATTACATTGTTACCCAGCGCGAGTTCATGGGGGCCTTTGCTTTGCATACTTCTAGGTGCTCACCCCGTCGTCGGGCCTGCTGGATTTCGCTATCAGCATGCGTCCGGATTATCATCAGGCGATTATCGATACCATCCAGTACTACGGCTGGCAGAGCATTATTTATCTCTACGACTCGCACGATGGTGAGTTCCTACATATACATATACATAGATACAACCCTCCGCTACATTATCTCCTCCTTGTTTGTTTGCCCATTTGACTGCTTTGTGTTTCGATTTCATTTCATTTGACTTTCATTTGCCATAAACAAATAAGGCGTCAATCGGGCAGGAGAGTGGATTTAAGTGGCGGTTATGGCAATGTTTCTGCTTTGGATTAAGTGTGCCATCCCATGGTGGGGTGGTTTTGTTTGAAATAATCTATTTGCCTTCTGTGAGTGGAAATCGTCTACTACAGTCGAACTTGCTTTAAAGTTTTGTTTGTTTTTTATTATCCAAACTTTGTTTCAAATGCTATCAAGCCCCTAAAAACTAATTTGGGGCTTTATTTCTTAGAAAAGTTTATGTTAATGGGGAAATTATTCTTCAAGAGTTAGTAGCTTAAAGCTCAATATTAAGTAATCATATTATCTAAGCAAAACTAAGCTTTGCCTGCTTAAAGGCACCTGGAAATGGGATTTCCATTACCCAGAGAGCTTTATGGGTCACACCTGTCCATGTTCCTGTGTACATTTACATGTAATTAATTGGCTAGCAGGTGGTTCAAGCTAGGAGGGCTCGCCTGTACTCCTAATAAGCATCCATTCGCCGGCTCTGTGCCACTTTATTTTTTAATCCTGCGACCTCGTGGGCTCGTGCCTTTTCATTTTTGCTAATATGTAATTAAATAAGCGGCACAAAGAGCCAAAAAAGAGGAGGAGGGAAGGAAGAGGAGATGCTCGGCAGACAGCGCGCTCAAGTGCTTCCAAGTGTGCTCTTTCGAGTGGCTCCTCAACGGGCTTAAGCAGCCAAGAGAAGGACACACACGCAGGACCCTCGGTTGCGTACACATATGGTCGGGTTTTAGCCGCTTCTTGGCTATATCTGTATGTGTACATGTGTTTTGTCGGCTCCTGTTTATTGTGTGTGTGTGTGTGCGGGTCTTAGGCTGCTTTTTGTTGTATTGAAATTTATTTCAAAGCAATTTCCTGCCGTCTACGTGGCACAATACGACGACGGCAACAATTACGGCCAAAGATGAAGACATCAGATGGAGCCAAAGACACTGACTTGGCTCACACACACACGAGTACAATGTATTCGTATGGGAATGAGAGTCCTTTCAGCTCGGTAAAAATTTCATATAATATTACGTATACGCAGCTCTGATTTCTTTGTTTTCCTACTCTGTTACACAGAAAGAACCTAGTTAAAAATGAGAAGAATTTAATGAATTTCTGACTATATTTTTGCAGGATATCTATTTGTAATTATTTGAATTTTTCAAAGACTTTATTGGTGTTTAAAACACAATAATATGTCAAAATGTCATTAAAAATTACGTATACGCAGCTTTGACATCTGTGCCTTTCTTATGGGATTCACGAAGAAAAATGGTTAAGAGTTTAATTTAGTTTTATAAGGTATTATTTATCTTTAATTTATTATATTATTTAGAGGTATTATTTATATTTTAAAAATATTTAAAGTGTTTGTAGATGCTCCTCTTTGAGATTTTGATGAATTAAATCACTCTAAAACATTGCAAACCAACTTAAAAGGGCTTCTCTTATATTTTTATTTATTTAATTATCCTTTTCTCCTTGTGTACCAACTCTCTCTCTCGCTCTGTCTTCCTTATAATGAGTTCACACGCCGTTGGAATGCCTCTATATGACTGTGTATGTGTGTGTGTGTCATGTGTTAATGACTCTGTGTGAAATAAAATTTATGGCTTCATGCAACTGCCGCCTTCGGCTGTGAGCTCTGAGTTCCGAGTGCTGCTACTACTGGCTCCAGCCTTAACATTATTATTATTTTCCTTTTTTGGGCCATTTTTTAATATTTGCCGCGGCGCCGAAAAGTAGGCCGACATTGTTGCCGCTGGCATTGGTTGCAGGAAAAGGAAATGCCGCAGCAGCAGCAGTCGGAGCATCAGCTTGTGCCCCACTTGCTCTTCTGGGCTCCACTCTCACTCCTTTCCACTTGGCGATGGCGATGTGCTGATGGTGATTCACAGCCATTTTTTGGCCGACTTCGACTCTGGCGTTTACATTGTTAACGAAAGGCACCACAGCGGGACTTTATATTTTAATGCCGCTGTCAGCAGTTTGTTGTTATTGCTTTGTTCTACGGCCCCCCCTTTTAGGCCCTTTCCTACCTACTTTTTTTGTCTTTTGTGCCTTGTTATAACTCGGTACAGGGTGAGAAATGATGGAGAAGTTACAGATTCCTTCAGAGCTGGATATACTCTTTACTGTAATTATTAAATTCAAATTATTATATGCATCATTGAAACAGAACTTAAAAAAAAATTGTATGCAGCATTAAGGAATATAAGCACCAATCTATATAATTTTTGGATAAGCCTACTTCAAGCTTTAAATAGTTAAAAAATTCCTTTATTGTTGTAAATATTACAATTTATCAGAAAAATGTAACTCTTTACTATTATTAACCATTTCTAGCTAAATCAAAACCCATAGATGTCACTCCTGCCTCAGTGTACGCCAGTTGAGAGTTCCGAAAGTGCTGCACACGGCGACAAATTGGTAGCATATTTTTTGGCGCATTCATGAATACTCCAACGAGACTTCGACTACATAGGAAACATTCAATAAAACAGCAGCCACCGACGCACTGCTGGGAGTGCTGCTGCTTTTTTGGGTTGCTATTTATTGAAATGTTACCAGAACCGCCATACCACAAAAAGTACTTCAATTGTGTGTGTGCACTTCCGTTTCCGCTTTTTCACGCGACTGTTTACGAACGGCTCCTGCTGATTTTCCTCTGCTTTGGCCCTGCGCTGCTGTTCTCTTTTCCCTTGCTCTTATTGCTTCTGTTGTTCCCGCTTTTTTTTCTTTTCGGGGAAAATCCAGCGAATCAATGCAGGCAGCAAATCAATGACAACGGCAACATGGAGGGCCATATTGAACGTGCAACAAATGGCGTGTGAAAATGTATTTTTTTGTTTGCTTCTCTTGCGGCTTCTGAGGGATTTTGGGAAGATGAAGTTCTGGCATGAAGAATATGATTAAATGACACATGCTTCCTGGGCGAAATAAATCAATTCTTAGGGGTTGATTCATTCAACTTGAAGATTGTTTATAGACTGCAGGCATTATCATAAAACTGGCTGGATTATCAGATTGTTTTTGTTAAGCTCTCGCCACGGACACCGACCCCTTAATCCCCACCGAACACAATACCCTGAAGCCCCATGAGATCCTTGACAGTTTATTCCTTGCCCAACAGGCTTACTACGGCTGCAGCAAATCTATCAAGAACTGAAGCCCGGAAATGAAACATTCCGTGTGCAAATGGTGAAGCGCATCGCCAACGTAACGATGGCCATTGACTTTTTGCACACGCTCGAGGATTTGGGGCGCTTCAGCAAAAAGCGCATCGTGCTCGACTGCCCGGCGGAAATGGCCAAAGAGATCATCGTCCAGCATGTGCGGGACATCAAGCTGGGCCGGCGCACCTATCATTACCTGCTCAGTGGCCTGGTAAGTACTTTCCTGCTCCCCATGCTCTCCTCAATGCTTTCCCGCTGGGAGGCTTTAATAAGCAATTATTGCCCTGTTTCCGTTGCCGGATTCTAACGCCTGTACAATTTTCGGGGGTTGTACCTACTCACAGGGGTTATTTTTGTATTTATGAAGATTTGTGAATATAAGAAGGGGAGATATATATCTAGATTTACATTTCGCAAAAGCTTTATTCTACCTGAATCGATTTAATATTCATAGAAGCTTCAGTTCTTAGGAAATTTAATATTTATTTGAGACTCTGAGACAGGTAAATGTTTGCAGATATACGGGGTAATAACAAAATAGATAGGAGTATAAAGAAAGTATTCAAGTTAGTTGCCGTAAATATAAATTCAGAGAAGCGAAGAAGGATTAATAACACTTTATAAAGTGCCAGGTACTACCTCGTCTATACCCCCCACTATATCCTGTTTACCTAACGATTTTTCCGTTCTGTTTTTCCGCCTAGGTCATGGACAACCATTGGCCAAGCGATGTGGTCGAGTTTGGGGCCATCAACATCACAGGTTTTCGCATTGTCGACTCTAATCGGCGGGCGGTGCGTGATTTCCATGACAGCCGGAAGCGCTTGGAGCCAGGGAGCCAGGGCCAATCCGCCTCCCAATCCCAGTTTCAGGCCAATGGCTTGCCGGCCATTTCGGTAAATTGACCCCCATCCGCACTGCCATTGATTTGTTTCGCCACGAACCATGGTCTCGTCTCCTCCATGATTTTTGCAGGCTCAGGCTGCCCTGATGTACGATGCGGTTTTCGTGCTCGTCGAGGCCTTCAATCGCATTTTGCGCAAGAAGCCGGATCAGTTCCGTTCCAATCATCTGCAGCGGCGCAGCCATGGCGGCTCCTCCTCCTCATCCTCATCGTCATCCCCGTCCTCCACCAACGAGTCCAGTGGCGCCCTTTTGGACTGCAACACCAGCAAAGGTTGGGTCACGCCCTGGGAGCAGGGCGAGAAGATATCCAGGGTGCTTCGGAAGGTAAATCCAGGAATAAATATATAATTATTTTAAGGAACTTCTTTGACTAAGTTGCCTTATTAATTATTGTTTTTCCATGACATTTGCAATTGTATGCAATTCTGCAGGTGGAAATCGAGGGCTTGTCTGGTGAGATTCGTTTTGATGAGGATGGCAGGCGCATCAACTATACTTTGAATGTGGTGGAGATGTCCGTGAATAGCACTTTGCAGCAGGTGGCCGAGTGGCGCGACGATGTGGGTCTTCTGCCCATCCATAGTCGCAGTTATGCCACCTCATCGAGATCTGCATCTGCCAGCATTGGAGACTATGCCCGGAATCACACCTATATAGTGACCAGTGTCCTGGAGGAGCCCTATCTGATGCACAAGCAGTCCAGCTACGGAGAGCAGCTGGTGGGCAACGATCGCTTTGAGGGCTACTGCAAGGACCTGGCCGATATGCTGGCCAATCATTTGGGTATAAAATGTGAGTTCAGGAAATATAAATAATACCTGGATATTATTATATTATAAACAAATCCCACTCAAAATACTTTCCCCCTTAGATGAAATACGTCTAGCTCAAGATGGCAACTATGGAGCAGAGAATCAGTATGCACCTGGAGGCTGGGACGGAATGGTGGGTGAGCTCCTGCGCAAGGAGGCGGACATATCCATAGCACCCATGACCATAACAGCGGAACGTGAGCGAGTGATTGACTTTAGTAAGCCCTTTATGACCCTGGGCATATCCATTATGATCAAGAAGCCCGTTAAGCAAACCCCAGGAGTGTTTAGCTTCCTCAATCCTTTATCCCAGGAGATATGGGTAGGTTTTTTAATTATATTCTAACTTCCCCAAAATATATATATGTCCTATAATAACTTCCCAGATAAGTGTAATTCTCAGTTATCTTGGAGTTAGTATTGTCTTGTATTTTGTCACCCGATTTCCGCCCTACGAGTGGCGAATTGTGCGAAGACCACCGCCAGATGCCACAGCCCAGCAACCGCCGGGCATTATTGGTGGCGCTACTACCCTCAATGATTCGCAATCCCATCAGCCTCCAGTTCCGGCCAATGAGTTCAGCCTTCTTAACTCTTTCTGGTATTCCCTGGCCGCTTTCATGCAGCAGGGTTGTGATCTCACACCGCCCTCGATTGCTGGCAGAATAGCCGCCGCCGTTTGGTGGTTCTTTACCATTATCCTTATATCCTCCTACACGGCCAATCTGGCGGCTTTTCTCACGGTGGAGCGCATGGTGGCTCCGATCAAGACGCCCGAGGATTTGGCCATGCACACGGATATGGATTACGGAACACTGAAGCATGGCTCCACCTGGAACTTTTTCAAGGTGAGCTTGGAATTAGATTCTTTAGATTTTCGTTACTCTAAAGGGTTTATTCACAGCGCTCACAAATCGGTTTGCACAACAAAATGTGGGAGTACATGAACGCCAATCAACGCTCCTCAGTTCTCTCATACGATGAAGGAATACGCAGGGTGAGAACCTCCAAGGGAAAGTATGCTCTGCTGGTGGAGTCCCCAAAGAATGAGTATGTGAATGCCAGGCCGCCATGCGATACCATGAAGGTGGGTCGTAACATAGACACAAAGGGATTTGGTGTGGCCACTCCCATAGGGTCACCATTGAGGTAAGTTTAGCTATATACATTTTTAAATATTTAAAGTTAGGATAACCCCCTGAAATCCTTCTAATTAACCCCACAACCCCTCCCAGAAAGCGCCTAAATGAGGCAGTACTGACACTGAAAGAAAACGGTGAGCTCCTGAGAATTTGGAAGAAATGGTGGTACGACAAGACCGAATGCCCCAACCTAGACAGCCAGGAGACCAGCACGCCCAACGAGCTCTCGCTCAGCAATGTGGCTGGCATTTATTACATCCTTATAGGGGGTCTCCTCCTCTCGGTTATCGTGGCCATTGTGGAGTTCTTTTGCCGCAGCAAATCCTCCAGCCTGAAGGCGCCATCGAATGGATCCGCCGGCGGCGTCCCCGGGATGCTGGGATCCTCAACATATCAACGGGACTCGCTCTCCGATGCCATTATGCACTCGCAGGCGAAGCTGGCGATGCAGGCGAGCAGCGAGTACGATGAGCGATTGGTGGGCGTTGAGGTGAGCACAAAAATCCAAAAAAAATCCCCAGTTAATCCACAAACAAAACCCTCTCGAATAGCTGGCCTCCAATGTGCGGTATCAGTACAGCATGTAAGGAAGGAGCATTCCATCTTGTAAATAATTGAGGAGGCATCATCCGAGGAAGAGCGCATATAACTAAACGACGCTGGCAATCAACTCTCTCGGGCGGCGTTCCAAAAAAAGAATAGGAAAAACTGTACAGAATACCCATAAATAATTACTATTGTATTTTTGATAAATGTGTATACAAAGCGAGTGCATAAATTACGAGTAACTATAGCTACGACTACCACTAACTAACAACTAAACACTAAACACTAAACTGTACATAGGCTAAGTGAAAATTATCCCGAAAGTATAAAAATAAATCGTATGTTTTAAGCAAAAGTCGAAGGTGGAAAGTGGAATTTATAAAGTGGGTGGAGCAGTGGGACGCTGCACACGTGGCGTATGAGCGATGCGACGGAGGCTGCCACGTGGCGTATGAGCGATGCGATGCGATGCGATGCGTGTGTGTACAAGTAAGCCGCTTAGTTGACTTAAAGTTTTAACAAAACCAGGAAGGGCAAGGCTAGGCAAGGGTTCTGTTAGGTAAGGCTGGCTGTTAGGGCCGGGCTTAAGGTGGGCGTGGCACTAGGCTAAGAGGCTTTCAGCCTTCCCCTCCGCACAGGAAACTTTGTGCGTCTGCGGTGAAACAAAGCGATTTACGCTCTGAATTATGTATATGGCCGCTGAAAAAACCCCAAAAAACTTAAAGCAAACACATGCCGATGGAATAAGCCATTCCGCCCTTTGCCGCATTATTGTAATTTTAAATTGGCGCCAAATTAATGTAAGCTAATGCAAATATAATTATTTTAATTGTTATTTCCTCGGCAAAATGTTTGCACACTTGTTTGTTTGCATTCGCTCTTGCGGTTTTGTTGATTTAATTAGATATCGGCAATCGGAATGAAACGGAATTTGATTTTGTATATAAATGTCTTGCCATTATTTTAATTTGGCTAAATTTGCGGCGAAATCAGCTTTGCCAGGAATTAGCGCGTTATTTGATTTGATTTCAGTTTGTATTTGATTTTTTTTTAATTCAATTGCGGCTTAGCGTTTTTTGTGTCACCACCTTTTTCCCCCTTCTCTGCGCTTGTTTGTTTGCCGCTTTGCGTGTTTTTGTGGCCTAATTTGCACATTGTTTGTCAGCCTTTTTGGTTGGTTTGTTGCCAACTGCTTTAGGGGCTTTGTTAATTTGTAATAAAATAGAGAGGGAGAACAAATTAAATGCAATTTAAGGTCAATTACAAAGTTGTAAGGTAGTTGCCTGGGGCCTTGAGTATTTAGAAAATATATTTGTACTTGGCAAGCCCTCTTCCCGGTATCTTTGATTGCACATTTAATCTAAATGTATTAAAAAATTATTTCTAATTAAAGTTTCAAATTGAATTTCCTAGCTTAAACTCTAAGCAAATTATACTCCTTAATAATTCCCGCTTTCAGTAATAAATATTTCAGATAAATACCCCATTTTCCAGTGTATATCTCAGCTTGGCTTTATGCAAATCCCTTTGTTACCCATCATCAGGACAACGCAATTCCTTACCTCCGCCGACCAAATAACTTTCAAGGAGCTGAGCAGCGTGAGGAAAACTTGCAGCAGCTTTGGCTTTACTTTAAGTATCTGACAGCGCTTTGCATAAATTTTCCAGCAGGAGTTTCCAGCGAACATCGACAGAGTCACGCGCCAGCTTTTCCAGCTGCAAGCCGAGATGATTTGCCGAAAAGCCAGAAAGGATTTTGGGGCGACAGTAGGCAGCGGCAGCGCATTTAATGCCGCAATCGATTTTTCAATAAATTCTGTGGGCAAAAGTTAAAAGCCACAAGTCGCACACAGAGAGCAGTGAAAGGGGGAAAACAAAAAATATATACCAAAGTTCCGCCGTAAATTTTCATATTTATTTATTTTGTCAATCCCGGGGAAGTTGCCAGTCGGAGATATCCTTTCTGCATTGAACAAGACTCATATCTCGGCATGGCTCTTTGCATCCTGGCCGAGATAAGCGTGGCTGCTTTGGGTAATGGTAATGGCCAGAAATCACTGCGGATTTTTCTCAACTGTCAGCGGGGGATCCTCAAAGGATATAACAAAGGCAAGGACTCTTTGTCATATGCGCCACGCACTCGCAATCAAAAATATAATGCCCTGTCCCTCGCTTTCTTCCTAGGAATTCCTATTTTCCGATGTGGAGTGTGTTTGTGTCTCGCATGGAAACTCATAATATTTGCAAATGATGAACGTGAAAGTTTTTGTTAAGTTTTCCGAAGGGGCAGGGCCCCCTAAAAGTTGCAATAAACTTGTCGTAATGCAAGAAGAGCAGCGCCACAAACAAATTCATAACTCTGTTATTGGAAAATTCATGAACTTTCCACGAGGGCACTGCTAAGTGCTGACCCCTACGGAAACTAATGTAACTTTAGGGGTTGCTGCTCCTCCCTGTTTCCTAATTAGCCATATAATAGATGATATTTGAGTAAATAATTATAACAAGCCTGTTGGGTTATACAGTTTCCACTAAAATCCCCTAAAACAGGTTTTTGTAATTATAGAAATTAAATACAGCCTCAATATTAAATCATATTTCTGTCATTTACAGTCAATTTTCCGTTGTTTTTCCAATTGTTTACCATGCAATAGTTAATTTTGTATTGATTTTTCCCTCTGGCACAATGAATTATTTAATTTACTAATCCACCTGTCACTTTTGACGGTTTCAATTAGCCTCGCTGTTTTTTGTGCGCTCTAAATAAAAAAATAAATAATAGTTTTGCCCGAAAAAAATGCACGAAAAAAACGAAATGTGAAAATCCATTAAAATTTTCTGTAATATTCAAACCGTGTATGAGCCGGCTTTCCATTTTATTTGAGGAGGACTAGCAGGGGGAGGAGGAGTACTGCAGCCACATGAAAGTAATCCGGCAAAAGGATCGTTCCCAACCGCAAACATTTGCCCGAAAATATGTAGGCAGGCGTAGTAGCACTTTGATTTGCCGTTTTTAATATTTTCCTGAGAGGGAGGAGTGGAAATCCTTCCTCCTGCCTCAGAAAACCACAGCCAGCACACATGCTCATAAGTGAAATTCACGCATCGCTGCATGCAATTCGCCAAAAAATGTTGCCAAGGACGGTAACTAATGTGCAATGTCGAAATGTGAGTCACTGTGCAGCGGCGGAAGTTCATAAATTACAAAACCTCAGAGCTGAGGTTACCCTGCCTCCCCCCTTGCCTACCGTTGATTGAGAGATATTGGCAGCAAATCAAAGTAAATGAAGGATTTCACAGTTTCCAGGGAAAGTGTGTCAAATGAAAGAAAAAGCTGGTACAAGATACATATAGTTAAGAAAATAGACATGAATCTATAGATTTAATAAAAGCCTCTTTCCCTTTTAATAATGTGAATTAATGTCCTTAGGTCTGTATAAATTAAAGCAGTTAAACAAATGAATCTGATCATTATCTGGAAAAGACTTAAATGATAGTTAACAAATGACTACAGTTTTAATAACTCAAATTCAAGCATATATTTTTCTGCCTTCCATTGTATATTCATCTCCCATATATAGACCTTTAACAATTTCAATTTTGCAACGATTTTGCACATAGTCAAATTTGCACAATGCATATTTGCTGGCTGCCTGGTTTTATTGTAGAATTTCTTGTTATTTCTTCATTTGTTTTTATCAAGCCAATAAATTACAAACCTAAGCTGGTAGCCGAAGCAACTTTTCGTGTGTAAGCTGGAAATTTTTGCATATATAAGCGGCTTTTGTTGGCCCAAATACAAGCAACTTTATTCAGAGTCCGAGCCTGAGTCCTAGACTCCGAGTATGTGTTCATAAATCTCTCTCACTCGTTTTGGAAAATCAACAAATCAAAGGCAAAAAGGACAAACGCCAGCCAAAGGCAATGAAGCGCAGTTGATTGCCAAAACAAAAAATAATAATAATCGTTTCATGCTGTAGGTTAGGTATTTTTTGAAAATTGAAAATAAATTACTGCTTAAATTTAAAATTTATCTGTGAGGTTATGACTTTAATTGGTCTATTTTTCATTGTATAAAAATTGTATAAATTAATATAAATTGTAAATATTGAGAAGGATATACATACAATATATTAACATTGATTCTCTTTCCTTTCAGGTTTAATATAATAAGTCGTTTAAGACTTTCTTTTGGTTATTTTCTCATTTTTTTAAGTTGTGCATCCACTATTATTAAATAAATATTAAATTAGTTCAATTAAATATATATACTATTATATATTATTATTTCCCCCGGTGTAAATTAGTGAAAAGCTCAACAAAAACCTGAATGACTGGACTCCTGGTGAAGTTTTCTTTCCGTCATCGACTGATGCAGGCGGGGTTTTTGGGTGCTAAATAGCAAATTAAATGTAAACAACTAATGTTTCATTAGCAGCATAAAATGTGTGTTTAATTATTGCCGAGGACCTCGACCAGCCCCCGCTCTCTTACCGCTTTTTAAACTTACCTAAAAAGTTCGTTTCCACACACAGAGGGAAATACACATGCAATTAACTTTTGCTATGTGGGGAGGGGGGAGGAGTTTTCCAGGGGCAACTTTTGTTGTGCATTTCATCCGAACTTTTTCGTAAATAAAATAAGAGAAAAGAAAAATTCGAAATACTTTTACATATTTTTAACTATTTTCCACAGTTCCCCCTCGTCCCGTATTGAGCCAGAACTTTATCTGCGCAAATGTGCAACGCTTTGTTTGCCAGCTAACCACATTGAAAAGTAGCTGCTAATGGTGGATGTGACTGGGGATCGGATGCGCACTGCCCCAACTTGCTGCGAACTTTGCAAATAGCCAAAGGCAACTTTTTGCAAAAATAAGCCCTATGATGTACGGGAAAGACCAACCAAAGGCAAAGCCATGGTCAACAAAAGACTTTGGAGAGAGCTGCATTTAATTTGGTAGGGTGGAGCAGTGATGCCACTTTTATTTGTAATAAAAGATTACAAAAAAAGGGGGAAAGATTAATACAGAAATAGATATATATATATATAATTTTATACTTTTATACATAGAAAAGGGATTTTAAAATTAATGCAGTTCTTCGCATTCCCTAAAGACTAAAATTTTAATACCCTGCAAGTGTTGCTTTTAGAACTTGCAGCACTCCAAGTACTCCAAAGCAACCACAAAATGTTTAAAATGCCAGCACAATGTTCATTTGTTTATTGTTTCTGAAGCTCAGCAAATGTAAGTGAGACGATTGAAAATTTCCAAATGCAAACTAATTTAATTCAAGCCGCATTTGAACTGGTCTTTTGGTCAATTCCAGGGACAGTTACTCTGTTGCAATTCGGAAGGCCGTTTAAATGCGTTTCCGTACTCAAACTCCAACTCGAACTCGGACTCGTTTTTTTAATATGAATGACACCATAAATATGCATGAACTTTTAACACTATGCAGAAACAGCTGTAGCGGCGAAATGCCTTTTTAAATAACAGAGTCCAAGTGGACTCGGTGCCAAAAAAAGTGAGAAGAGAGAAAAATGGCAACTCTTTGCCCAATTGGGCCCGTCGGCTATTGCTGGCCAAAATATTTATGCGTTGCGCTTGGGAAATGGGGAAAGCGGATGGGCAAAAGTGTGCCCATTTCATTACAACATTGTGCATACGCCGCGTTGCACATAATTGAAATGGCAAACAGTGAAAGGCAACGATTTCCACCAAATATGCAGAGACGCTGCCGATTCCGCCAATGTCGCTGTTCCTGTTCCCCGTTGTACTCTGTTTTCTGATTCAGTTTCAGCTCTCTCTCTCTCTCTCTCTATTTTCCCCCTTTTCCGCTGCCGACAATTGAATTTTCATAAAACGCCGGCAAGAGCCGAACAACAACAAACACAAAAAGCCAAACAACAAGAGCGCCAAGAACAAAGCGCGCTGCATTTAAACAAAACGTTGCAATATGAAACAAATTAAAATGCACATGTCTGTGTGGGGAGGGAATGGAAGGGATTTAACGCTGGCAACACACAAAAGATTTTCACATATCTGGCAATTTTCTTTTTGTTCACATTTTGGATATTAATATGACGGGGCATATTAGCTGTTGGAGAAGATTTGACGCCACTGGAGAGATTGCTCTTAAGCCGCCTTGACTTTTAAATATTCTTTCGTTGCCTTTGAATGACATTTAATCCCTTTCACAAGAGAAAAGAGGATTGAAGGCTCAGGCCTTATGTGTGACTCTTAAACGATGTTTAAATCTTTAATATTTCTCCATGTGAGAAAGTGAGAAAGTTTTCGGATGATAAGAGAATTAAACATTTTTATACCATATTTGCCTTTAAGTAATTGTATTTAAATAATTGTAAGCCTTAGAAGTACATTCTGTCAGATTTAATGACACTAAATTAATACTACAGCTCATTTTATATTTTATCATTTTCTGTTCAAAGAAAATTTAAAACATATTGATATATAATGTAATACTTCCTTAAAAATAAGTTCAAAAATGCTATCTTCTTATCTATAAAAAAAAATCTTCAATAGATCTTCTTGTCAACCCGAAATGAAGAAAACATTCTTTAAAATAAAATCAATGCATTAAATTCGAATTTGTTCAAATTCAACTTGAAGGGAATTTTATTTGGGCTTAAGAGCTATATCTTCGCATTGCAGCCTCAATCGTGGCAGCAATCTCTGAGGCAGTAGCCACCGCCACAGTTTTCCTTATTTTTATTCTTTTTAAATAATTGCGCATACGCCACGGTGGCTTTTGTGTATCTGCGCCCCAATGCATTTGCTGTTCTCCAACCGCCGCGAAAGTACCATTGCTGCTGCAATTTTACATTGAAATTATACAAGGCAACTCCTACACCTCCTCATCCTTTGCCATAAAGAAAAAGAAATACTTTCCCCCTCGCCTTTGTTGTGCAAACAGACAAAACCTCAATAAAAATGTTGCTACAATATTTGCAGCTTACGGAAGGGAAATCCTTACAATACAAAGTGCAAGTGCGACTACCTGCACAGGGAAAAACGATAACTATATTTAAAATTAATATTTTACTTGTTTCAAATATGTATAATCATAAATTTAGAGCTACAGTCCGAATTATTTAGAAGGACAAAGTCTCCTATAGAACCATTTTTGAAATATTTATAAATATGAAATATATTTCTCTCGCAACTCAAACTTTCTTTGGTATAACCAAATATTAAAGATCTTTTATTCTTTGTGCACATATTTATGTACAAACTGCTGAATCGACTGAATGTATATATGTGCAGGTACGTAAGTATATCCGTATATTTTTCTGCAATTTTTCTTTGGCACTTCTTTTGGCAGCCAAAAAACCTGCTGCCATCGTTTTCACATTAACAGCCAAAGCGAGAGCCGTATGCAGTTGCCAGATCGCAGGACGCAGGACGCAGGATGCAGGATGCTGGATGCAGGTCGCAGTGAGAAGGACGAAACACTTTTCGTCCTTGTGCATTTTGTGCTGTGCTCAGCGAGCGAGAGCGAGAAATTTCCCAGCAGGCAAATATATTTTTCAATAGCGTCGCCCCGGCGACGTGATTAATGCAAATAAAATAAAATAAAGTCGAGTAAAGAGGAGACTCTGCGCAGTGGAGGGGCATGAGAGGCGACGGTGCATCGGTGTCCTGCATAAATTTAAAGTGCTCGCAATGTTACACTTGAGACGTCCACGGGGTCGATAAGGAAAGGACCCGCCAAAGGACACGCGGCATTGCTGGCCATTAAAAGCCGCACGTAGCTCATAAAGTTAATCAGCGAGCACTTTGAGCCGTTTTTCATCCCACAGAAGCCGCCGCGAAAAACACCAAAATAAAAATGAGAATTTACTAAAACAAAAAAAGAACTGGTCTATCCGCGAAGTGAACTACAAAGGCAGCACACATTCCCTTCATGGTTGCGAAATAGGTTGGAAATCTATGCGCGGCATGCACAAATTTATCGCCCACCCTGCTCCCTGCTCCCTGCTCCCTGCTCCCTGCTCCCTGCTCCCCCTGTGTACATGCAACCTTCACCCAAATGCCAAAGTCCTGGTCGCGGTCACAGTGGCCAATATGCTGGCTTCACTTCCATTTCCCCCACGATACCCCAGCGCGTTTGCTTTTTGATGTTTTGAGGTTTTGGCGCTAAAAAATGCTTTGCTTTGGGCCCCAACGGCGTTCGGCAAAAACTATTGGAATTTTTTTTTTGTCATTTTTGTTGCAAGCCTCGGCATCTCAGGCATGCCATGGCACGATATGGCAGTTGGGAGGATTGGGAGTTGGAGGCACTGGACCTCGGATCAGGACCCTCACAGACATATGCCGGATGCCACCATGCCCTCTAGCAACTCACTCGCCCATGTCCATCAAGTTAGCGGTGCAATTTGAAAAAAACAAGCTCCTGATTGCACCATAATTTGCCGTTAATCATTCTTTACTTGTTTGTTAACTTTTTCAACAATTTTTTTTTATGTCCAGCTAAGTTGATATCAAGTTAATCTAAATTTGAAAAGCTTCTCAGTTAACAATTATTCAAATGTTAACCAATAAAGAAAATTGCAATTCGAAATATATATAACTTTTGGTAACCATTACCTTTTTGGTCAACGTACACGTAAATCATAGGAAACCCTAAATTAAATCAATATTAATATATGCCAATTTTTTTGGATCAAGTAATGTTTTTAAAGTATCATAACTAAGTAAAAAACGCGAATTTGGACATCTGTTCTGTGCAAGTTTTTAATATGTTAATAAATCTGCATAACTAAATTACATTTTTAATATATTACAATTTTTGTCCATTTTTCAGAATGTCAACAATGTAAAAACATGTTATAAAATGTTCAGCAAAAATTAAAAAAAAATTTTTTTCTTCACTATAAAGATTTGCCTGTTCATGCTGATCAAGAATATATATGGTTTATATGGTCGGAAATGACTCCTTCACTGCGTTTCAAGCTTCTGACTGAAAGTATAAAACCCTGCAAAGGTATAAATATAGGTAGATCTTTATATGACGATTTTTCTATAACCCACAGATTAAACAACTCATAACTAAGCCATAAAAGCAGTAATTTCGATTCGGAAAGCTGTTCTGTGCTAGTTTTTAACAGCTTAATAAATCTGCATACCTAAATTAAATTTTTGATGTATTACAATTTTTTCAATTTTTCAGAATGACAACAATGTAAAAACATGTTATAAAATGTTGAGCAAAAATTAAAAAAAAAATTTTTCTTCACTAAATAGCTAGAAAGATTCGCCTGTTGATGCTGATCAAGAATATATATGGTTTATAGGGTCGAAAATGACTCCTTCACTGCATTTCAAGCTTCTGACTGAAAGTATAATACCCTGCAAAGGTATAAATATAGGTCGATCATTATATGACAATTTTTCTATAACCCACAGATTAAAAAACTCATAACTAAGCCAAAAATAGATTAATTTGGAAGCGGAAAGCTGTTCTCTGCTAGTTTTTAACAGCTTAATAAATCTGCATACCTAAATTAAATTTTTGATGTATTACAATTTTTTCAATTTTTCAGAATGACAACAATGTAAAAACATGTTATAAAATGTTGAGCAAAAATTAAAAAAAAAATTTTTCTTCACTAAATAGCTAGAAAGATTCGCCTGTTCATGCTGATCAAGAATATATATGGTTTATATGGTCGGAAATGACTCCTTCACTGCGTTTCAAGCTTCTGACTGAAAGTATAAAACCCTGCAAAGGTATAAATATAGGTCGATCTTTATATGACGATTTTTCTATAACCCACAGATTAAACAACTCATAACTAAGCCATAAAAGCAGTAATTTCGATTCGGAAAGCTGTTCTGTGCTAGTTTTTAACATCTTAATAAATCTGCATACCTAAATTAAATTTTTGATGTATTACAATTTTTTCAATTTTTCAGAATGACAACAATGTAAAAACATGTTATAAAATGTTGAGCAAAAATTAAAAAAAAAATTTTTCTTCACTAAATAGCTAGAAAGATTCGCCTGTTGATGCTGATCAAGAATATATATGGTTTATAGGGTCGAAAATGACTCCTTCACTGCATTTCAAGCTTCTGACTGAAAGTATAATACCCTGCAAAGGTATAAATATAGGTCGATCATTATATGACAATTTTTCTATAACCCACAGATTAAAAAACTCATAACTAAGCCAAAAATAGATTAATTTGGAAGCGGAAAGCTGTTCTGTGCTAGTTTTTAACAGCTTAATAAATCTGCATACCTAAATTAAATTTTTGATGTATTACAATTTTTTCAATTTTTCAGAATGACAACAATGTAAAAACATGTTATAAAATGTTGAGCAAAAATTAAAAAAAAAAAATTTTCTTCACTAAATAGCTAGAAAGATTCGCCTGTTGATGCTGATCAAGAATATATATGGTTTATAGGGTCGAAAATGACTCCTTCACTGCATTTCAAGCTTCTGACTGAAAGTATAATACCCTGCAAAGGTATAAATATAGGTCGATCATTATATGACAATTTTTCTATAACCCACAGATTAAAAAACTCATAACTAAGCCAAAAATAGATTAATTTGGAAGCGGAAAGCTGTTCTCTGCTAGTTTTTAACAGCTTAATAAATCTGCATACCTAAATTAAATTTTTGATGTATTACAATTTTTTCAATTTTTCAGAATGACAACAATGTAAAAACATGTTATAAAATGTTGAGCAAAAATTAACAAAAAAATTTTTCTTCACTAAATAGCTAGAAAGATTCGCCTGTTCATGCTGATCAAGAATATATATGGTTTATATGGTCGGAAATGACTCCTTCACTGCGTTTCAAGCTTCTGACTGAAAGTATAAAACCCTGCAAAGGTATAAATATAGGTCGATCTTTATATGACGATTTTTCTATAACCCACAGATTAAACAACTCATAACTAAGCCATAAAAGCAGTAATTTCGATTCGGAAAGCTGTTCTGTGCTAGTTTTTAACAGCTTAATAAATCTGCATACCTAAATTAAATTTTTGATGTATTACAATTTTTTCAATTTTTCAGAATGACAACAATGTAAAAACATGTTATAAAATGTTGAGCAAAAATTAAAAAAAAAAAATTTTCTTCACTAAATAGCTAGAAAGATTCGCCTGTTGATGCTGATCAAGAATATATATGGTTTATAGGGTCGAAAATGACTCCTTCACTGCATTTCAAGCTTCTGACTGAAAGTATAATACCCTGCAAAGGTATAAATATAGGTCGATCATTATATGACAATTTTTCTATAACCCACAGATTAAAAAACTCATAACTAAGCCAAAAATAGATTAATTTGGAAGCGGAAAGCTGTTCTGTGCTAGTTTTTAACAGCTTAATATATCTGCATACCTAAATTAAATTTTTGATGTATTACAATTTTTTTCAATTTTTCAGAATGACAACAATGTAAAAACATGTTATAAAATGTTGAGCAAAAATTAAGAAAAAAAAATTTCATCGCTAAATAGCTAGAAAGATTCGCCTGTTTATGCTGATCAAGAATATATATGGTTTATAGGGTCGCAAATGATTCCTTCACTGATTATCAAGCTTCTGTCTGAAAGTATAATACCCTGCAAAGGTATAAAAATAGGTCGAACTTTATATGACGATTTTTCTATAACCCACAGATTAAAAAACTCATAATTAAGCAAAAAATTGATTAATTTTGATTCGGAAAGCTGTTCTGTGCTAGTTTTTAACAGCTTAATAAATCTGCATACCAAAATTAAATTTTTGATGTATTACAATTTTTGTCAATTTTTCAGAATGACAACAATGTAAAAACATGTTATAAAATGTTGAGCAAAAATTAAAAAAAAAAATTTTCTTCACTAAATAGCTAGAAAGATTCGCCTGTTTATGCTGATCAAGAATATATATGGTTTATAGGGTCGGAAATGACTCCTTCACTGCGTTTCAAGCTTCTGACTGAAAGTATAATACCCTGCAAAGGTATAAATATAGGTCGATCTTTATATGACAATTTTTCTACAACCCACAGATTAAAAAACTCATAACTAAGCCAAAAACGCATTAATTTTGATTCGGAAAGCTGTTCTGTGCTAGTTTTTAACAGCTTAATAAATCTGCATACCAAAATTAAATTTTTGAAGTATTACAATTTTTGTCAATTTTTCAGAATGACAACAATGTAAAAACATGTTATAAAATGTTGAACAAAAATTATCAAAATTTTTTTCTTTCCTAGATCCTGAAGATTCGCCTGTTGATGCTGATCAAGAATATATATGATTTATGGGGTCGGAAATGACTCCTTCACTGCGTTTCAAGCTTCTGACTGAAAGTATAATACCCTGCAATGGTATAAATATAGGTCGATCTTTATATGACGATTTTTCTATAACCCACAGATTAAAAAACTCATAACTAAGCCATAAAAGCATTAATTTCGATTCGGAAAGCTGTTCTGTGCTAGTTTTTAACAGCTTAATAAATCTGCATACCACAATTAAATTTTTAAAATATTACAATTTTTGTCAATTTTTCAGAATGTCAACAATGTGAAAACCTGGTCTAAAATTTTGAACAAAAATTATCAAATCTTTTTTTCTTTTCTAGATGCCTAGGAAGATTCGCCTGTTGATGCTGATCAAGAATATATATAATTTATGGGGTCGGAAATGACTCCTTCACTGCGTATCAAGCTTCTGACTGAACGTAAAATACCCTGCAAGGTTATAAACTTGGAAGAAGTAAGGCGCTTTACTTGTAATTGTAAATGAAAAGTAAAAACTGAAAATTAATGGGAATGAAATCTTACTTCGTTAATGCGATGTTGGTATACCCTGGTAATTGATCGTACATTACTTAGCCAATTAAATTTGAATTTTTGTATTATGAGTAAGAGGAAACCGAAATGCATTCAATATAAAATTTTAATTTATATTTCACTTACCGATTTTCTTCTATTTTCGCTTTTAGTCTCTTTGTTGTTTGTCTTTTTCTTGTTAAATCACAAATTTAATTACACGCAGCATGCATCCAGTTCTGGCCACTTTCGTCTCTTTCCTTCCTTTCCCTTCTTTAACTCACAGAATTCAAAGCTTTAAGAACGGTTAATTCAAAACGCTCCGCAAGAAAACATTTCCATTGCAATTTCTCTTTTGGCGAGGTTTCTTGATATGCACACAGACACACATACAAATGCAAATTAAAGGGTGCTGCTGCTGCCGTGTATTGTCCGCGGGAGTCTCAGCTGTTTTTGTTGCTGTTTTAGTGGCTTTAATTTGTTATCCACTTGCTAAAAATGTCTTCATTATTGTATCATTTAAATATGTATGTATTAAGATACTTACTAAGTTCACTGCGGCATTTACACAATTTCTTATTGTTACACATTCCGTTACCCGCTCACACAATTGCAATTGGAAGGCCAAGCACCGCTCACTTCATGTGTATTTACGTGAAATAGTTAAAAATTCACATATTTAGTGCGTACTTCATTGTCTCCGCATTAAATGCAGTTAGTTGTAATGATTTATTAGTTTGGTAAGTATTAATCAACGTTCTTTTCGGACTTAAAACGTTATTTAGCAGCAGCGCATCTCAACTCAATTTCACTTTGGCTGTTTTGATCTTGTATTCTTTTCTTCTTATTCGCTTCGCTCGCTCTCTAGCTCGCTCACCGCTCTAAGCTGTACTCTGCAATGCCATGAGATTTTCAAGGGCAAAGAGAGCGAGAGTGTGAGAGAGGGAGAGTGAATAAGAAGAAGAACCAAGTTGGCAAAAGTGCACAACTACGGCTCGCTGCTGCTGAAAAGTGTTTTTAGTGCGGAAAAAACGTTTAATAATACTTACCAAACTATTAAATCAATTAAACCAACTGCATATTATGCGGGCACAACAAAATAAGCATTAAACACACAAATTTTTGGCGAATTAAGACAATTGTGAAATGACCGCTGCTTCTCCTTCTAGCTGTAACTGTATAAGCGCAAAACGAAATGTGAAAACATTCTAAAGTGAGCAATTGCCAAAGTGAAATCAATAAATAACTACGTGATGAGGAAAATAAGACATTTTTAAAGCAATTACTAAATGGAAACATAATTAAAGCCACTAAAACAACAATAAAAAGAGTTGAGACTCCCGTGGACAACGGCGGCAGCAGCAACCGCCAATGTGTATGTGTGTGTGCATATTTGTGTGTGGCGAGGGTGGCAAGTAACGGGAACGGTAACGGCAGAAAACGGAATGTGCAAAAATCATACAGTGTGCAGTTGCTGAAGATAACTTAACAAATTAGTAAATACTCGATCGAATTAACCAAACAAGTAAAGCCACCAAATCTAGAATAAAAAACCGGAGACTACCGGCGGACATCGACGGCAGCCGCAGATGCATTGCATATTGGTGTGTGTATGTTTTCGTGCCAAGTAACCTCTTTAAAAAAGTAATTGCATAATAAATGCCATATTGCGGTGTGTTTTAAATTAATAGTTTTTAAAACAATAAATGTAAATATAGAGTGTTTAAAGTGCGCGCGTATACCTACCGAAAATGTGTAAATGCTGATAAATATGTATGTATGTTTGTATGTATGTACATATGTCAGCGATCGTGTTGTTCGTGCGTGCAATTTTACGGTTCTTTCCATTCCTTTCTATTTCTTCTTGCCAAAGCAGAAGAAAATTTTTTGTTTTTTTTTTTAAGTGTTTCTTTAGTTAATATATCCATGTTGTGTTTTGTGAGTTTAAAAAAAAATGGGAAAGGAAGGAAAGAGACAAAATCTCGCGAGTGGACAGAATGTGTGTTGTGTGTAATTGAATAATGACTATAATAAGAAACGAAAGAAGAAAAAACAAGAAGCGAAAACTGAAGAAAAATTGGTAAGTGATATAATAATTTAATTTTTATATTGAATGCATTCCGATTTCCTCTTTCACGCATAATACAAAAAATGGGTGTTTTTGTCGGCAGTGCTGACAGCTACAAAATGTAGCTAAATGTGAATTTATGGAAATTACAGCTCGATTTTCTTTTCTGTATCTGCTCCCCATTATTTTTGTATTATATCATACGAATTTTTGTATTACCCATTTTTTAAATCTAATTATATTAATTTGGCTATAAAATAGTCAAGTCAACGGGTGGGTAGCCACCTCTATTGCCCAGTTGCAGATCACGATGCGAGGCCATTGATATGCCAGACAAAGTGTAGCGCGAAGTTGAAATATTGAGCGAGCTGCGAAGCAGTTCAACCGCAGCCTGCCGCAGTATTTGGCTAATGGAGGTTAGGGGGTCAACTTTGGGGTCACTAATTAAATATGAAACCAGAGTGAGCGGGGCTAATGGTAATTGGGAGCCAGGACGGTGACGGGCCTAAAGCAATCAACGTGATGTTGTGGTAGCTTTAATAGGTTTACAGGTCACTCACTAAGGGACAAACAGCTGACAGCTAAGAGGTATCAAAGTTCAGTAAATAGTTCTTACTGTAGAATATTATAAGGAGAAAACCCGACATGTGGAACAACAAATATAACGAAAGAATTTGATGTGTGTTTATACAAAGGTTAGCAAATAGCTTTATTTCAATTTCTTAAAAGCAAGGTCCTTTGTTTTTTTTTATTGAATTTTTACTGCTATCAGTTTAAAGACTTTTGAATCCTTCTTCCATCCTGGCCTTTTTGGCAAGTCAAGTCCGGAGTCAAGTTCATCTCAGCACACGCTCGACTTGTTCCTGGCCCTTTCTGCCTTTCCCAAAGACAATTGACACTTGCCGGCAATCTGCAAGCAGTATATCGACACCCCAGAAAAACCCACTCTATATCCTTAACCCACAATAGCCACCCCCCCCCCCCAAGGATCTACATTGTCATGCTGCATTTTTCGCAGCCTTCAAGGAAAAAGAGCAAAGAGCCAGAAGGAGCGTAAAAAATGGCACTCGAAAGCTGCGGAAAAGTCGTGATTGCAGTCGAAAACGCTTAGCAAGATGTCGAAGGGGTGTTTGGGAGGCTGGGAAAAGGTATGTCAAGGGGGGCCTTGCTCAAAGCGAGCTATAAGAAAATAAAGCGAACGGCAAACATGGAGAAATTGAAGTGAAGTCAAGTCTCGGATAGCTGCAGCCACTGAGAACTTGAGACCAAGGTGAGGACAGGCATTGTTAGATGCCTCAACGAAACAAAAAGCCATATATGAAACACTCTAAGAAAATATGGGTAATAAAGATAATTGTATACTACTTATTAGAAAAAGATTTCACTAAGATCAAAATCAAAAATAATTGCCTAACAAACTTTCTTTTGTAAAATGCCAAATAAATAGCTTCAACCTTAAAAGATGTTGTCAAAAACATATGAAACTAGGAAAAAGGTATTCAAAATTAATTTAAAATCTTTTGAGAATTTTATCTTTGTTGAATAGAAAAGAATTTGTATAGTCCTTAAGAAAAATCCCATCTCTCTGTGCATGTGGCTAGAGTTTAGGGTATCACAGCTTTTTCTTTAATCCAGCCAAGGAGGGATCCAAACGACCCTGGCTCGGCGTAGTCTGCCGCTGCTTGGCAGGACTCGCTTCATTTGAGGGGACGACGGCTCCTTTGTCAATGTTTATTGTGTAAATTACTAGAGAGAGCGTAGCATAGACAACAAATAAGTGTAATGGCTTTGTTTTGGTCATGGCTCATGGCCCTCTGGATGGCTCATGGCTCAGGTGGCCCGAAAGCAGGCGAAGGACACTGCCTCATTGTTCTAACAGCCCATGCTCCTGGCTCATCATGGGGCCAAGGCAACATAAAAACAAAAACAGTTAGATAAAAAATCATCATAATGGCGAGCGCGAAAAATGCGCCAAGGCTGCTGCGGCAGCTCACAGCTCCTTAAAGTGTCCTGGACAGGGACCAAAGACAGAGTGAGAGAGAGAGAGAGAGAGAGAGAGATCTTCCTTCCGCGAACTCTGGCCACATTTGCGGTTGCCAAGGCGCATCATAAAAATGTTAATGAAGTTCGCAATGCCGCCTCCTGGCCCACCTATCAATTCTCCTTTGAAGTCCTGAAGCTGGGAAAGGAAAAAAAAGCTGGGAAAGAAAAAATCTAAAGCATGAAAAATATCTTCATCAAATAAAATAGAAATTAACTGTGGCCCACAAAAAGAAAAAGGAGATGACTACAATTATAATACCCTGAAAGAATATAAAAATGGCACATGATAATCTTGTAAATTGTTCTCATCACCAGCTCTTTGACCTGGCCAATATTTTTCATGAAAATAGGGAAAAGTTTGACAAATGGTTTTTGTTATCCCCTTCTTTTTAGTTAATTCAGAATATTTAAAAGAAATTAATTTCTTATGAGGTTATTATTCTTTCCAGATATACCTTATGTGTTGTTATGTTTTTGGTAACTTCTCCAGAAATTAATTTCTTATGAGGTTATTATTCTTTCCAGATATACATTATGTGTTGTTATGTTTTTGTTAACTTCCCCAGCGCTCCTTGAAGTATTAAGCGGGTCCCAGACTTTTCTGAATATTAAACACTTCCTTTGAAGCGTATTTTTGTCACTAATTTTTCATTGAGCGTTTCCGTTTCGGAGAATTTATAATTAATGCCCTGACTGATATATCCATATGGACAACTGAGGCAACTAAGTATGTTTGCTGTGATTGTGCGTGGGACCTATGGCCCAGGGGGTGGGGTCCTGCTGTGTTCATAGTCCAATAGAGCTGACATGCCGGGGCCTTTGTTGCCACAACTGTCGCCTCTTGGCTGCACCGAAAATATGATAAATGACATTTTCCACTTGTTTTCCATGATGATAATTTATACTCCGTTCCCGAATTAGTCGTCGTCGTCGTCGCCGCTGCCGCCCTCCTGCAAAAGTGCCCCGGCGGCAACAATTTTCATTTATTTTTTCACTCCTCTTTTCTCGCAATTTTTACTTGCACATTTGCCTGCCAAAAAAAGGGGGGACAGAGGGACCAGGGACAGGGACAGGAACGAAGAATGGAAGATATGTATATAATAAAAGGAAAGGAAAATTCGCAACGTTGATGGATGATGAATAATGATTGAAGCCATGTTGCCAGCCCCTCGCCCACTCGCCCCCTTTTTGTCATATATGGCTGTTGGCGTTTTTACGTTTGCTTATGTCAATTTCGCTCCAGGGAAATTACATACATTTTGCGTTTGTATCGCACAAAATTAGTAGGTAGCAGGAGCGCCAAAAAATGTTGTGGAAAATTTTGCTCAACAACAAACCAAAGGCGAAACCATAATTTGGCCTTAGCTGAAAATGCCCCACAGGCCGGGAGCAAGTTTTTCTTCAGCCCGAAACCCGTAACAAGGTAGCTCCAACTCGAATTCAAACTCCTCCTCGTTGGAATTGTGTCATCCCAAAATTCTTCGGGGGTTTGGGTATACCCACAGCTGTTGCGGCTCTCATATTTGTTTATCAGTTTGGAGGAGAGCTTTGCTTGCTTCATTAAGGCAAAATAAATACAAATTGCAAATTGGTTTCGCTTGACAAATGAACTCCCGCCGCCGACGCATATTAAAATTTAATGAATTTCCAAATTAAGTTAAGAGTGGTCAGGGCTTTGCTTTTTTTTCACTTACTTAATTGTTTTAGAGGACCACCCAGCTTCGTTTTTAATTAAAGAAAAAAAGTAAGGAAAGGAAATGATAAAGGGAGGACTTTACTTTGAAAGACTTCTTATGTATCCCTAATTTTTTCTTCAAAAAACTTGGAATTCACAGCGTTGGCTTACTTAGTTTATGCCTGAAATAATATTAAAAGAAACTTTTTGTATGCAAATTGTAATCTTTTGAATAACCTTACACTTTACTATTTATTTACCTTTTCAAGTTAAGCCTGTATAAAGTTTAAATATAGATATAGTCACTTGGCAATAAAATAAATAAAACACCCTGAGCTGTTCATTGATTTTCTCACTCACTTTCAACGATCCTTGACTCTGACAGCTTCGATTTTATTGAAAAATCTGCAACTATTACTTAGGAATATATAAAATAAACAGTCGCTGGGAGGGAGACCAAAACAAATCGAAGCTGTTGGTGGCTTTTACACTTTGACACCTTTGTTTGCTGGTTTAAAATAGGGACCAGCTCTGGCATGTGTGTGTGTGAGCGACTGGCTGCTGGGTGTGCTTGTGTGCATTTCCGGTGCTGCCTCGTCCTCCATTTTGTGCAGCTTAAAATGTAAAAATAAATACCAGGACCGGGACACACACACTCACTCACACACTCCACCTGGCTCGCTTTTGAGCTCAAGTTTATATTACGCTTGGCCTGTTAACCGCAGCTGCAGCTGGAGCTCCATCGCTGAAGCTGTGCTGGAATGGCGCCCAGCTAAGCACTGCTGATTGAATTCTTTTGTGCTGTGATTTCGCAACACTTTGCCGGCTCTTGGCCCACTTTGCCAGACCTCTCGCCACCACCCCTTTGGAGCCCGTCAGGACGCATCCATCCGTGCACCCTTTGGCCGCCAACATTTAAAGTAGCAAATTTCCACACACACGACGCGGCGAGGTGCGAAGTGTGCGCATAAAATTTGCACCTGTATGTGTTGCTGCCGTTTTTCACTTTCACTCTTTCACCCGAAAAAAGGGAAGCACAGCGAAAAGCGAGAAAAGAAAAAGGAGAAATGTACACAGCAGCAAATGCAAAACACCAGAAGCTGCAGCAGCTGCTGCTAAATTGTCGTGCGGCGCATAAAACTCTCCTTTTTCTTTTCAAGTTAGGGAGAACGGAAGGGGCCCAAGTGTTTGGCCAAGACATAAAACATTTTTGCAGTGAGTGAAATTAAATGCCAGCATGACACTGAAATGCAGCCCCCCATTGCATACTGTGTGTGTTTGTGTGCCAAGACGAAGCCATTAAAATGCGCCAACTTGGCGTTCTGGCGTTCAGCGGAAGTGTGGCCCATATATAGGGCCAAGAGAGAGTGAGAGATATATGACCGTGTTCCGGTGCCCACTAACACCACAATTGCACCATCATTCGCATCAGTTTTTGGGTATCGCGAAGCGGTGAAATCTTGCCCAAATGCGAATGGTTCTGCTAACCGGAACACGTTGATAAACCGATCTTACACTGACATATAAATAGTGCCATTGTCGATGAAGAAATTGGTACATTAGGTACATTAGGTAGGTTTTATTTTGTAATTCTTAGTGGGAGTATAACTCATATTATTCTGAGTAAAGGGGGGTGATAAATTTATAGAAATCAATATAGGCAAATATATATCTATATACTAGTTTAGTATTTAATTTAATCAAGTTAAATCCTTTTTTCTTTTTGATAAAAATATCTTATAATATTTATAAATTATTTGGAAGTCAATTTCTATCTTCTTTTCCCTGAGTGTCCTTATCTCTTCCGATGTGCCGAGTGTAATTAAAAATGCAAGTCTGTGTTCCCCCATTTTCCTGGACTTTTCCGCGCTGCCTGCACTTGCTGGGCGTCGTTTAACTTTGCACTTAAGCAGGAGGAGCACACTCTGCTCCAAACACAAGCAGGGAACGGCAAGAAAGCGAGCAAACGTAAATATCATTTGCATTCTTAAGTGGAGCGCTGTGGGCTGCCAGCTTGCAGGCTGGACAAGCTGGGAGGCTGGGAAACTGGACTAAAACTGGGGAAGCTGGGAACCTGGGAACCTGGCTAGATGGGCAACACTGGAGGTTAAGTCAGGGCTATAAACTGGCCCCGGGGCAGCGGCGAGTTGTGGCAACCGCAGGCGGGTAGCAAATCAACGCCGGGCCCCACCACGGGCTCCTTTTAGGGCCATAAAATCGGCTAAAAGCAGCCACAAAACACCAAAGTGCCAGTGGATCAGCGCAACAACCGCGAGCTGTGTGAGCCGCGGGCACGGAATTTATTTCAATAAAATGTGCATTAGCGGAGGGCATTGCAACAAATAACTTGAGGCTTTTAGTGTGCGGAGAAGTATGCAACACACAGAAAAACAATGCCAAGTCACACACATATTAATACGGGCTCGGGTCGACGTCGCGTCGTCTTTGCAGATTTGCTAATACCCCAAAGTATGAAGCATTTTACCCATGAGTAACTCTATTTGAAATCCATTACTGCCAACGAGTCTGGCGCACAATAAAAACTGCAAAAGTTTCAAATTTATGTCAAAAAAAGAAAAAGTACGACAAGAAACAAGAAAAAACTCTGAAAAAGCAGCAAGATGGAGAAAAGGCAGTGGAGCCATGAAAAGAGAACTCAACACTAGGAAAAAGCCAAAAAGTAGAACACCGCAGAGAAAGAAAACGGAGGTGGGGGCGGAAAATCGTTCAGAGAGCATAGAAAAACCAAACTTGAACAATAGAAAATGTGTCGCAGCATCCAAAGTGGAGGAGTACTCTCTGGCATTACGGTTTTACGGCTCTTCTGTTGCCATAATGAATCCACAAATCAATCCAGGAATGTTCTGTCAGATTTTTATGATCAAGTTGGTCACACTTGGCAGAGCCTTCTGGTCACACTTAAGTGTCATTACTGCGAGGCATATTTTGCTCTGCGATTCAAGTAGAGGGAGAAAAAGTGAACGAGAAAACAGAAGATCTTTGAAAGAAGGAACTGTGGTAGGAGTAAATACCTTTACATATAGCCAGGTACAAAAAAGTAAGCCAAAACAATAGTACACAGGAAAACAGATATTTTTTCTTGGACTGAAAGAACTCACTTTTAATAGAAAGCTATGTGTTGTTGTCATAACTCAATACATTGTGACAGCTTCTTTTACCTATTAATCAGAGAATGAACGAGAAAGGGTACATCTATAGAATTTAGGCAAAAGATCATGTATTTATTGTAAAAAACATTTTTAAAATTTAGTACCTTAAAGTAAGGGTAGTAAATAAGGTTCTTTTCTGGGTTAACTGATAAATAGCTACCGGAGCTTATCCCAAACAACAGACTTCTTCCTTCGTCAATGTGTCCATTACCGAGGAGAATGAATCAATTCTCCCCTCATCGATGATACACTACATGTCACTCATCTTTTTCGGGGGCCAAAAGACTGCAGTTCCTCCTGAGCTTAATGGTTTTTCCGTGTTAGCCAGAACCTGGAGCTGGACTTGATGCGATGGGTCATGTCAGGCAGAGTCCTCGGCAGGTGGAGCTTCCTCTGCTTTGATTTGCATTTGAGAAAGAACACAGGAATTGTAAATTTTATTTGTTGTCCCCAGACATAAATCTTGCTCAGTTTACGGCTCGCGCTCTAAATGGCCTTCCGTTGACATTTTATTTAGCGAATACGCATATATATATATAGATATATACATATATACGGTAATATCTGAGCTTTATTTCTTGTATTTTTCTGTTTTCGGCTTGTCACCAGTCTGACAGGCATGCGATTTGAGGGGACAGCGATTTTAGCATTTGCTGCTGCTCCTGTTGAAAAGCTTATAAAAATTACTGACGGCAATGAGTGGGAAACTTGCGACTGGCTGGAAATTAGATTTTGAATATTTAACACGGCACTTGGGCGAAGCAGGAGACACGTATACAATTTATACACGAATTTATATAAAAATTCTTTTTAAATGCTGGCACTTTTCAAATTCCAATCCCAATGCCTGTCATGTCGGCTTGACAATTTGCCCAGTCAGCTGCACGACATGGCAATGGGAAATGTGTTTGAATGCATAAGCCAACTTGGCTTGACTCAAGAAACAAATAATATATATTCTCCGGCTAGATATGACGGCTCAAAGGTGTGGAAAACGGAAGTGGAAGTCGAAGTCAAGGAGCTTGACTGTAAAATAAATAAAATCAAATTTAGCTACCGAGCAGAGTCGGGTTCCTTGGGCCATTTTCCCTGACACACTCTGGGCTGTAATCAAATTTAATGGCCCACCTCAAAAGCCAATTCAATTTACACTGAATCAAAGCGAGCTTCTGCCTCTCTCGGCTCGGCTTACGGTGCGTATGAGCAATGTGATTAGCAGGCACTTTGATGACTTCATAGACAATTTGGTCTTTGTCTCAGAGCCCTTTCCCCTTCCTCAGATGGCACTAAATTTTTCGTTAATGTGCCATTTAACGGCGGTCCGAGGACCAAGAAACGAAGTCAAAGTCAAGTTGGGTAATTTCCCCTAATGGCTTTTCATTCCATCGATAGTCGGTGACACTTTCAATTGTTATCGTGATGCTGCTCAGATGCCGTAAAAAAAGACAACTACACGGCTTGGGTTCCTATTGGGTGGTACTGGGGGGCGTGGCCAATTACCGCCTCCTGGCTTGGCATGGAGTGCTAAACAGGAAATGATTTTCTGGCCACTCTCTCAAACTCAACCCTCAACCCTGCTAGCCTGGTAATGAAATCATGAATTAGATTTTGAGCTTGAAAATTGTTATTGTTTTCGGCCAACTGACTGGCTAAATGACTTTCGTGCAGTAAGTAGGGGAGTCTACACTAGGAGAAAATATTGAAGAAAAATGTTCAATATTTGTATTTTTCTTTAAAGTGTTCTTTAAGCAAATGTTATTTTATTTTTCAAAAAAAATTTCTTTACATGTTTTAAGGTATTATCTGAAAAATCGTTTTCGCTTTGTGTACTTGTCTGTGTGTTGTATGATCCTGGATTCTGGGAATGGCTTGCTTTGAATGCTGGCTTCCTCCTAGCATATTCCCCAAATGTCTATAAATCCTTTTTAAATGTTTTTAAGCTTTTGTTGGACATTTTCAGTAGTAGCAGTGGCTGACTGCAGTCTGCAGTGGCAGCCAGCAGCAGTAAAGCTGGGAAAAGCGGGAAAGCTGGGAGAGCAGGGCAGGGGTGATACATCGAGGGGGAGGATACCAGCTCTCCCTCAAACACACACAAACACACAAAACCAAAAGGGAACAATATTAACGTGTCAACGAGAATTTATGTTTACCGCAACTGGACAACTTTCAAAAGCAGCTCCAAGCATCCTGCTCCTTGCTGTCTGTGAGTGTGTGTGTGTGTGCGAGTGTATGTGCTTGTATTTGTGTGTTGGTGCGGAAGTGGCAGCAAATGCTTTAGTGTCTCGCCAGTTGGTATTTCTTTCTGGCCTTTTTTCCGTTTGGGCCATTGTAACCAAACCCACAGCTTTGGCACACATACGACAGGCCAGAGTCCCGAAGTCTCGTATGCAAATGATCCATAAATATCAACACTTTTGCCGGCCAGCAATTGAGAATGCTCAGCCGAAAGTGGCCAGCAATTTATCGCCCTCTCTTTCAGTAGCCAGTGGTGCCGTCTCTGTCCCGCCATGACTATTAGAGGCTATAGTTTTGGTGGCACTGCGAGAAAAGCTCATTTAAGCAGGTTTACCTAGGCTTTATACGATACTTGTAACTGTCCAGGAAATTATGAAATTGATATTAAATATAATCTAAAAATACTTTCTGAGTATTTATTTCCCTTTTTTCAAGGGAAGTATCCCTTCCTTCTTCATTTATGTAAAACCTTCTTAGATATTCTTTGCAAGCTTAAAAGGTTATTAAAATGAGGAAGATTTCTAGTAGTTTCCATCTAAAAATACTGCTTACATTAATTTGTATTCAATGAATTTACTTTCCTTGCATTTCTTTTTTTGTATTTTTCCTCAAGTGAAGTATCCTTTCCTCTCCTTCTATGTGTGCTTATGGTAATTGTGCTGAAAACTTGAAGCATTTTGCGGTCTGCGCAGGTCCCTGGCCAAGGACTTGAAATGTTGGCGGGGCTCGTACATAAATAAATTACATTTGTTGCTCATTAAGCATTGAGTGGCCAGCAGGATGGCAGGACATGGGCGATGTTGGGGGAGGATGAGGATGGGGATGAGGATGAGGATGCGAGGGATACACTCGGTTTGCTGGCTTGCAAGTGGAATAAGGATATCACACAGCCGCCGCAGCATGTGTGTAGTCCAGACCCTCGACATTGGGTCAGTTTAAAGCGTTAATTCGCTTTCGAGAGGGTGTGTATAATGAAGGGCTCAATAATTGAGTGAGTAGCGAATTGATTATTTAAGCCTCAATTACCGGAATCGCAGCATGTCCCTGCTGTCGGTTGACAGGGATACCGCAGAGGCACTGAAGCGTCGCGCTTAATTAATAATTATTTATTGGAATTTTACAACCCTCTGTTGGTTTTCTTTGGCAACTTGCCCCCCGGAGCGATGCGACAAAACTACTGTCCCAAAAAAAAAAGAGGAGGAGATTCCGGTCGAGTCCAAAGTAAACACAAAAGGGAACATTATGAGCAACGGCGACTGTTGACCAAGGCAGTTCAAGCAGCGTATAAAATTCATAAAATATCCGCACTTGAAACTGGCCAAGAACTAAAAACCCAGGCTCGGTACCAACAGTTTTCTATATTTCTTCCTATTTCCCTTATTTATGTTTTGAGTGCAAACAATTTTCTTGGCTCCGAATCCCTCTTTTTTTGTTTTTCTTTTTTTTCTACAGTCTCCCGTATTTTCCCCAAATGTGTATGTGCTTTTGTCAGCTGTGCACATGTGGTGCGCCCTCCTGCCAGTCATCAGGGGGCGTGGCTGGTTCATTATGGTTTTGGTCTTTCATAGACACTAGCCAGGACTTTGTACAAAATAGGATTCTTATACAATAAGCCAATGACTTAATTCTATAGGACGTCATAAGGCTTATAGATATATTATTTAATTATTTCTAAAGTGATTACTTCAGAAATACTTATAATAATTCAAAAACAATTTTCTATATTTCCCCTAAATGCATTCCCTCTCTTCAATTTAATTTTGAATACCATCAAATAAATCGTAGTATGCATTGAAAATTAATTTAGTGCCAAGAGTATTTACCTCGTTACGGATGCGTTTGAACCCAGTATTGATGTTTGTGGTTTTCCATGTGAAGTGGTGCCAAAACTTGGTTCAAATTTGTTGACATTCAAGCGGTGTAAAGCTGAAATTCAGTGCACGGGGGGGGGAGTCCCCGGCCAGCAATCAAAATAGAAACAACCATCGATGGACACAGGGGAAATAATTGGTATCAATTTTACATCATTTGGTCACTCACACACACCGACCGTGTCCATAATGTTCTCGGTTTAATCAGACTGAAACAGGAAGAGCGGGGTATCGGGTATGGGATCGGGATCGGAATCGGTATATCGGTATCGAGAAAGGCCTTCATTGTTGTCGAATGCAAATCACCCGGAACAGGCCACTAAACAGCACACAGGAGAGCATCCGAGGAGGAGCAGCAAAGCGGCATTGTCTCCACATCAGTTCAATCATCTCCATCATGCCCCCAAAACTGCCATATTTTCCCGATTTCTACGGGTCCCCCCCATTCCCATCAATTGTTGTTATTATTGCCGTTTGATTTATGCCCACTGCGTGTGCATTTAAGTGCAAATTGTAGCCATGTTGGGGACGTCTCTCCTTAATTCCCCCGCCCCGGCCTATCCTTGCATTTGTATATTGCATTTTGTAAACATTTAATATTCCAATTATGTCGCCCAATTGAATTGCGGCATTGTTCTCTGCGACAAGTTTTGATTTTGATTTAGATTTTCCATAGATGTTTTCATGAGTGATACTGTAAATGTCTGGCTAATAATATATATTTCGTTGGGGAATTGTTGAAATAATTAAGGATATCTGGGTAATTTCTAGACCAAAAAGATGCAAAGCTTCAGAATAAACTGAAAAGATTTCAATTAATTTACATGTGTCTTTAAACATAATATATATAAATTAGTTAGCGACATTTGGAATAATCTAGATATTGTCCCTATTAAAATTTTAATATTATAATATTTTTAATTATTTTCCTGTAAATATTCGCTTTAGAAATGTTTACTATTATTTTCATCTGCGAAGCATTTCTGCAGGCATCAGTTCTCATCTCAAGCAATAATCCCTGAGCTATATTTTTACATTACCTACACATCCCTAACAGATTTCTGTTAACCAAGCAGAACTGTTATCGTTTGCCATAATATTTCAACCCCCTCCTCAGCTAACAGCTCTGTTGCTACCCCTGTAAGAGCATACATTCCACAAACTCTTAACAGAACGAACTGAAATGTTCACCCTCCCAGGCTGTTAAAGAGGAAGCAACCCCTGCTAACAGCTAGTATTCCAGCCAACAGTTAACTGTTAAGCTTCCCCTGTTAACTGGGAACAGTACAAGCAACTACCCCTGTTAAGCGGGCTCTTTGACTTAATGTTACAATGTATTATTAATTTTAAAGACCCGAACTCTGCAGAGTAAACTCTGGCATTAGCTCCGTATATATGCAAATGCTCTGAATTATCCAAGGGCACTTGGAGAAAATCGTTGAAAATTGTCGTCTAATGTGTCGGATGCCATTGAGACTGTCTGATTGGAATTTGGATTTGAATTTAGAACAAGGGTTGATGCTGCCGTGGCAACTGGTGAGGCCCAAGTGATATATCTCACTTCTCATATCAGTTATGGGTCAGAGAGGGTGGGAGAGTCCATGTTCTAATTAGGAACGAACAATTCAATTGTCTTGAAGTCGAGACCTCATCGGGGGTGCCCTTTGGGCAGTGTAAATTATCAGCCGACAAACAATGGAAATTCATTTAAACAGCAAATACTGGGCCAATGAAATTAGTTTGCATAACGACATTACACGTTTATTAAATTCCGCCCTTCAGCCCCTCGAGGGACCATTGCCTGCTACTAGCTGCCTATACATAGGGATTATAATACGACTGACTGACCGATAAGCAGCTGTTGACCAGCCACTGAAAACACTTGACTTTGCCAATAGAGCTCCAATCCAATGCCTCCTCGGACTGCCCTAATTACTCTTGGCAACCGAGCTGAGTACTTAACTGTGAATCGTATAAATAGGATGTGGGTATTGCATCAAGTATACATACATATATACGGGCGGAAGAAGGACATTTTGGAGGAAGCATCGAGCTGAAAAGGTTGAAGTTGTCAATGGCTGCGGGTTGAATGTTAAAAAATAAATATTCAAGTATTTTTTTTCGTCGGAGCGAGACCGCAGCTTAGTTTCCCATTAACTTGTCGAGTCAGTAGACACAAAACAGAACCTCTTCAACATATTTTCAACAGAAATTCATGGCTCTCATAAAAAAAACCAGAAAGAATTATTCAATAAATATGAAGGCACGACTAGGAAATACCCAGTAATTGGTCAGGGGATTTTAAAATAGAAAAAGTTTAGTAAATATAAAAATATGAATTATATTATAAATAATAAGTATTAGATATTATAAATAATATAATAAAAAAGAATATTATTTAATATCTTATAAAAGTAATATAGAGTTTTTAGATTGCAAACACCATTAAAGTCAAGCAATCCTTAATCATCTAACTAGACCTAGCTAAAAGCTTTCTGCATTAAAGATAGCTCTAAGGATGCATCATACCCTTTTAACTAAAGGCCCCAAAAGGTATAAAGGAGTGAAATAAATAAAAAAAGATCAAAGAGGCGGCCCTGGTGAAACGGTTTTGAGTGGATGCGTTTGAGAAAACATTAAAGTCTAGCCATTTGATGCTGTTTATGCAGCGAAAAACTTTGCAAGAGTCGGCTAAAACAAAAGGCAAACACTGGGGGGAGAGCGACTCGAGCTTGACCTTCGTCCTTGAGGCAGGGAGGGGCCGGCTCATGCGGGTCAGCTTTTGCTCCTCCTGCTGACAGCTGGCCTGCCACTTAAGTGGGCTTTTAGTGGCCACACCCACTTCGAGCCTCCCGTTGAGCTTGGCTATTTTCTGTTTGCTGTTCCCTCAACTTTTCAAATCTTTTCCCACTCCAAAGTATATTTTTCTTGTATTATTTTTCTTTTTTTGGGCAGGAGGGCCACTTTCTATATTAATTTTTACACACGAGCTAGCATTTTTGGGCATTTTTGATAAGCACAAAAATAATTATCCATACATATAGATTTATTATTTATGTTTGCTTCCAGGGGCCGGGCGGAAATTAAAGACTGCGCCTCAGAAAATGCTGCAGCCGCAGGCTAAAATAAATTGAAATTTTCATTGGGTCGTGAGGGCGTGCGGAGAAAACGATGAAAAAAAGGCACGAAAGTCCTTGGACAGACTCGTGTCGAATGCAGTTCTTCTGTCCCATGTGTTTGTGATTAATTTCCTGAAATAAAACAAATATGAGGAGATGCCCAGAGCGCATACGTGACAATGATTAGATTAGAGACAGAGCAGCGGGCCCTGGGGCCACAAGGATTCCCGGCGTATTTGAATGAGAGTGAAAAGTTTTGTCTGGAGGAGAAGCACTTCTTCCCCGGCACCTCCGCGGCACTTATCCACTTGTATTATCCTGCCTGGCCCTAAAGTTAATTTTAAATTCCGAGCTCAATTTCGCCCGGGTAATTGCTCATTTGAAGAGGGGCTAAGAAAAGAAAAAGACAACTCAGCATCAGAGTCGAGTTGAGTTTTCGAGCTTCCTTTGTGCCGGCCAAATATATAAAAAGAAACTCTTTATTTACTGTCAGCCACTTGGGCCAATTAATTGCTGTTATGGCCAAAGACTTTCCCTCTTTGGGCGCTGTCACTACCAGCAGATTGCGGACTTTTCCGGAGATAGTGCTGCGGGATGTTGTTACGCCGGCGAGAGGTAGTTCCTCCTCCGTGGCGAGTGTACCTGCCCCATTACCTGTGTGAGCTCATTAACCGGGGGAAAGGAGGGAGCATAAGGGGCTTTGGTCCAGCAGATGCCGTAGCCATAGACCTTGCTCGTCCCGATAGCAAACTCAAACGGCTGCTCAAGCTGTTGCTCCTGCTCCTGCTCTGCTCCTGCTTCTGCTTCTGCTTCTGCTCCTGCCACAAGCATCCTTAGACGAGTTAAGTAGACTACTAAATGACGGCGGACGGAGCGGCTGATGATGAGCTGGCCCAGGCTCTCGTCTTTCGTCCTGTTCGTCCTGCCCGTATTTCTGTATTCCTGATGAGGGTTCTCCGGCTTGTCGAGTTGTCGACTGTCGACTGTCGACTCAGGCTGGAGATGGAGACGGAGACGTGGTCGGAAATGGAGATTGGGCCTCCCCTTTCGTCCTTAAGTGTGTTTTCAAAATTAAAGCCTGTTAATGAGATTCGCCTTGCTGCTGACTCACGTTAAGTGGCTTAGAGTGTATCGTAAGTAAGCACTTTTGGCATAGAGATCAAGTCCCCTGGATTGCCGTGACTTATTAAAATTAATACCCAGTGATTTTGATAGTTACACTTACACTTACTCCTTTTGCAAGGCGGGTTTCCTTGATGTCCAATCGAAGGCAGGAATTAGTTCCAAAATGGAATGCTTCTTTAAGGCACTAGGTGAGCACTAATAGGTGAGCACATAAGTTCAGACTTGAGCTTTGATTTTATGAAAAAAGAAAATAGCTTCTAAGTTAATTAAAAAGTAGGGAGTTCTTTCACTTAGTTATTTATCATAAATTATTTCCAAGTGACTAGGGGAAATTAGTTTGTTAAGCATTAAATTTTCTTTTTAATATGAAAAACACTTCAGTAAGAAATAAATTATTTTGTGAATACCTTAATCTGCCTTTAAAACGATGAAATTCACCATGAATAATTTATTAAACAGGTGCATCATTTTACTATATATCAAACTAAGTCCCTAAATTTACTCAACAGTCAAACTAGCTTATAAAAAACCCTATCTCTTTCCCGTAAATAAATTAAATATTTAACCTAATTACAAAACCCTACAGAGTCACAAGAAAACATGCATATATTTACAAACTAAGTTGCCAAGTTTTGCAACATAAAGTCCATATATAACCAATTATTGAGCTTCAGTGCAAAATAATTTATTTTATCAAAGCCAATTTATTTGCGGTGTGCGAAGTGGAGGCAGCAGCGCATAAATATAAAATAAAATCCATAAAAAAAGACACACAGGCGAATAAAAATTGTGTTTCAAATTCGAAATTTGTAAATTCCAATTGCGTTTGACACGCACACTAATACGCGTGCAAAAGGCAAATACACACGTATGCCACACACAGAGGTGAGGACCTAGTCAAAGGGAAATAAAAACATTTACAGGACGATTCCAAAACGGGGAAGCCCACAAAATAAATGATGTTCGCTCTCACGTGTTTTGAATGTGACAGATTTGAGCCTTTTGTCACGATTGTTGATGATGGGTTAACAAACGGCAATAACAACAACAACAGCAGTCACTGCCACCTGTATAAATATCAGCGGAAAGTGTATGCCAAACGATAAAGAATTTGTCAACATCTACGGCGCTGAGGGGTTAAGTCCTTCCTGATGGGTTTTCCCTGCTTACCTGATAAATGGAATCGTCTAGGGTGTTGGTTTGCTTGGTTAGCCAAGTAAGCAGTTTCCTGGAGCTTATTACATTTTGCGAATTTAAATAAGGGAAAAGAGGAAAGCAAAGTCTTCCATAAGACCTCAAGATCAATCGAGATTTATAGTATCTTAGGAAAGTTAAAGATCTATAGATAGAAAAATCTAAATTAGAAATGAATTAATAAATGCGTTTAAAAGCAAAACCTATACTAAATAAGAACTTCGATGTGTATATGTACACATCTCATCCTCATCAAAGGTTCTGTCTCGGGTGTAAATGAAGTTTCCGCTGATCGATTTCTTTAATAATTCTCACAGTTTCTATTACTGGGGGTCACTTTGGGGCAATTTATCAACGAAATAAACCTAACGTGGGAGGGAAAACCCTTTTTAGAGCCCTTCACGTTCGTGCTCCAGTTCCAGAGCCTGTCACCCCTCTATCACCATCATCGCCATCATCATCAGTGGGTTGTTAAAGGAGGAGTATGAGTAGGAGGTACCGCTGATCAGGAGCCAGGACATTTTATAAGTGCCTCATCTCCACGCTCGACATTCGTGTCACGCAGCAAAGTTGTTACTCAAAAATGTTCGTCGTGGCCATAAACGTGCGACAAGTCCTTGGTAGGACTGACTCCCTAGCCCCGGACGGAGGTGGTGCCATATAGTTTTGTGCTGCAAATTGGCAGTTGTGTAAGTCAAATTGTAGTCTGTCTGTCTGGAGGAAGCCACCTCGGCCACTTCTCGCCTGGCAATTTGTGGCTTCCATTAGCCGAAAAGAAATCTCAGTCTCAGCAGAGCACAAGAAAAAAAGAAAAAAAAAACGAAGGCCAAGAACAAAAAAAGAACTAGAAGTACAGCTGTGGAGAGGTTGTCTAAAAAATTACATTCGACCATCTGGCTGTCAGTTTATTTTTGGCGGAACTTTGATGATGGGCGCAGATTATAACTTTGAATGTTATGTAATTAACAGATAGCACCAAACTTTGCCATCACGCATGGCCAGCTGCTTTGTTTGCGGCTCGGCTCATTCCAGAAATTGTATCTTTGTATCTCTGGGCCACTGGGCCATACATAAACCAAATTGATTCACTTAACGCTACACGCCATTAATCTGCCAATGTTTCGCTGGTTTTTGCGGTGTGGAAACACTGGGGGAAATGTATTTTAAGCCTGGGAAATTGTATTGTATTATATTACATAAAAATTATTGTCAAAATCTAAAATTTAGTTTTATATTCCTAATTAAAAACTTGCCACATCGTATTTATTCATTAATATTTTTATTCTCCTTTTATATTTACTTTCAAATATCTTTTAAACTTTAGAAGTTAGAAGCTTCATAAAAATAAGTGTATTTATAAGTAACAACACCCATTATTTATCCGTTGTGTACCTGTAACTACTCTCTTTGATTTTAGGCCTTCTCGGACTCGGGCTTTTAGGCTATTTTTACACTTGCGGTCCTTGGGGCGTCTTTAATCAGCGTCACCCCTCTGCGGTTGCCCAAGGGCCACGGCCACTTCCACTACCACTTTCCGCCATGTGCCCACCTGCATGTGAGCTTTTGTTCTCTTGTTAACATCAAATAAACTCAAAAAGGTGGTTTCCGGGGGGAATCTCGGGGGATTCCCCAGCTCCTGGACCCCTCTGGTGACAAATTGAACCAAAAATGGCCAACTAATTCAATGTAAACTTTAAGTTTAAATTCCTAATGTTGATTTTGCCGGGGATACATAGGATATTTATTTTTAAATTGGCAACGTGTGGGGGGGAAGAGGAGCCTGGAATTTGCTTTGTTATGCAAATAATTGTCAACACCTTTTGTGAGTTTGCAAATTTCATTTCGCTGTACCAATTTTCAGCGGTATCTAACGGGGCGTGGCCATAGTCGCCCTTATGCAAGAGTGTGGGTTTTGGGCTTCGGCTTGGGCTTGGGTTTGAGGCTGTGTGTGTGTGTGTGTGTGTGTGTGGGCAGCGCAAATGTTGCCAATTATTTGCACACACACAAGAACATACAGACACTTGGCAAAATGGGTGATAACTTGGTAGAAGACTCAAGATTTTATGAATTCAAAAAGGGACTAAACCTTCAATAAACATGAAAAAACCATACAAAATAAGAAAACTATTATTAAGTGTGCTGTAAATCTTTTTAAATAATGAATACACTATTATAAGAAATTAAGTTAAAATAATATAACTATTATTGAGAAGGCTTTTTCGCATACCTTTATAAAATCAGAGGTAATCTACAAATAAAATGTGTCATTGTAATATATTTTTGTCTTGTGTATATGAAAACAGCTTTATCTGGAAAATTATATGGTGATTTTGTGGTATTTTTGGAGCCATATTTGTTCCAAGTGTAGCGCTGCAGCGGCATACTCTGCTTGGCAGTTTGGCGTTTTTGTACAATGTAGAAATGGAGGTGGAACGGATCGGCGGACGGATGAGGGACATAGGACGAAGGACCATATCACAAAATTGCCGGCACTGACCAAACAAACCGCAAACGTGGACAGCAGGGCGTGGCTCGGGCAAAATGCGAACAAAACGCGTTTCAAGCCCCATTGACAGAGCAAACCCTTGGGGGGATTCCGGACAGCCAAGGGGATGTGGGGAAAATAGGGAATCGGGCAGGATGGCTGGCTTACCGGGCCATATTTGCGGCTAATTGGCTTTAAGTAGTGCTGATTACAGAGGCTCGCTCACGTCGATATATTGGAGTGGACGCATTTTCAATTACAAAATACAAATTAGCGGCGCTGCAAAGTAGGCAATACATTTTTGTTAACTTATTAAAACGCAATGAGGCGGCAAGACCAAGGCCGGCGAGGCCGGCGAGGCGCTGAGGACGCACAGGGCGTGGCCATAAATTAATGCCATTAATTTGAGCTTAACACTGGTTTATGCATCGCCTGCCGTAAGTACAACTTACACGCATGGCCACCGGCGGACGCTGAAGGCGGCACCACCACCACAGACTGTGACTGTGACTGTGACTGGGACTGCGACCAGAAACGGTAGCAGGACGAGCAGAAGGACGCGCGAGCGAGAATGCTGTGCATTTAATTGTTGCATTTTAATTAAAATTTATACACAAAAGCTTTTAGCTTAAGTAAGCGGCCATTGTCGGCGATGGCGTCCAGCGGGCACGCAGACATATAAATGTATACGCCATACACTCTCTCTCTCTCCCTGTCTTTATGTATGTATATACATATATTCTCTGTAATATTCCGCATAAAAATGCAATAAGCACAAGGCATGCATAGGTAGCAAATTATGCCAGCTTCGCTCTGTAATTAACTTAATATAAAGCAGCAGAATCCAGCTGCAGGAAGGTGCCAAGAGAGAGAGCGAGAGAGCTGTCTGCATCCTTGGATTACGGCTATCTGGCCACAATAACCTTTTTGTTGGTGTTTTTTTCAACAGCAGTAAATTGCAAGGACACTTGGAAAAATTTAACTAAAACAAAGATAATATGGATATGCTGAAACAATTAACTTATATCTGAACTTCTTGTCTTGCAACTTACTACAATCAATTTATATACGTATTCTTTAGAGGTAATCTAATTCCATTTTATTTACCTTAAATATATATAGAAAGTCAAGAACTATATCCTGAATGTGAACAATATTTTTTCCCTGTGCCTTGTATCATTTTCCACAGGGAAACCCCTATTTTCCATCCTTCCCCTTCACCTGCTTTACACGTTGTTTCTTTCCACTTTGTGGCCGCTGCTAAAGTGCAGCAAATTCAATTTGCTTTAGCAATTGTAAAGGGAATGTAAAAAATGCCAAGGAAAGGAAGGATAACATTATGGCGGTCTTTGTACCTTTCAACATATTTGTGTTGCTAGAGAAACGGGAATCGATTTATCAAGATAGAGCAGTTATTAAGCAAGGAAATATATGTTTTTCGCAAATTTAAAACCAAGTCCAAGGACTACATTTCTTGTGAAGAAGAAGTCATGCTTAAACTTTAAAGAACTCAAGCGTATTTTAACTCGTAAGACTCGAACCTCTTTCCCTGTCCCATGTTAGACAATGTTTTTGGCATTTCACGTCCCCAAAGGCTCCAAACTCATGCCCCAAATGTCGCTTATGAATTTCCCATAATCTCGGGCGCGCTTAAAACGTCTAGACGCAACTTGGGCCAGAGAACAGCGGCAAATAACAAACAAGAACAGAGCTAAAAGGGAACTCAAACTCAAATTACATGAAATTCGAAGGAATGAGTCGCTGTGCAAGTGGTATTTGTATTTGCATACTTATTAAAAAGAATATGAGTCGCGCCCGGGATTATATATTTAAATTGTGCCAAGTGACAGTTAATAAGGAGCTCAAGACGCTCACAGGTCCAGAAACGGGATGTATAAGGTGTCCGACCAGAAAACAAGACCACAGAATGAGGACAAACAAAGGCAAGGCAAATAATAAACCCTTTTTGCGGGTCCAGATGTTGATTTGATTATGCCACCTCTCTCAACCCTTGAGTGCACATCAAAAGCCCAAGGACACCATCCTGACCCTCCTCCTTCAACACCTCAAATTAGTGCACTTTGTAGTTTCGCATTATAAAATTTGTTTGAGGCCCCAAGACCAATAAATCCTTGGCCATTTCAAGCACGCACGTCTTGCAGGTGGTGGTGGCCATGGCCGTGGCCTCCTCCTGGTCAATGATTTGCTTCGTTGACTAAGCAAATTAAGTATACGACCCACGTGCCGGGACTGCTAAGATGACTCCGCTGGCCGAAATGTTTATAATGAGCTAATAAACACAAATTGATTGTGTGTGAAATTAAAAGCGAACCTGCGGCGAAAGTTTTCACCTTTCAAAATTGTGTTTCGGTTTTGGGATAATTTGCAAAAAGCATCATTGTTATTATTTAAATTATTTTAATTATCCTTAAACAAACTACAGTGAGATAAAGCTTTAATAAACAGCAATAACGCAAAATTAAAGTCTTTGATAATAAAATGCTAATTAGGAGAATAACTTTATATTAGTAGAATAATTCTCAGTAATTAACAGATTTATATGTATTTAATTGTAGAAGAGGCATTTTCATTACTTTTCGGAAAGAAATTACCCAAGGGAAAATATATCATATTACAAAATACGTTCTGTGACTTAAATATTTATGTAATACCGCCGTTTCTCGGCCCATTTTAGTTGATTGTTGGCTCTATTTAAGGCTTGATCCACATCCTCTTCCACGAATGAGGAATGGAGGGAGGGAGCTCAAATCGCTGACCAAGTTGGACCAACACTTTGGTCCACTGGACCCTGGACTAGGCCCATCAACTATGCATTAGCCGGCGGGCACATGTTTAAAATACCAAAATACCTTGCTCCACGCACTATTATGTGCATTTGCCAGCGTCCTTGGTCCTGCGGACCAGTGTCCTGTGGCCATCTTTTGTCTTTCGCCAGCGGTTTCGGTCTCGGCTCGTCGGTCTTTATCTGGCTGCGGCACAATGACGCGGCGTATGAGTAATGGGTGTGGCCTGGGAGGACTGCATCTACATAGGACTTATTACGTATACGCAGCGCGTAGCGTTTTGATGGGTCCAACCACCACAGCCACCCCCACGTTCTCTTCCACGTTGTATAATAAAGTGTTTGCGACTTTTTCATTGCTCACGTACGCTCTTCACGACTGACTTCTTATGCTGCGGGTTAAGGTCCTGCTCCTGCTCCTGCTTCTGCCTAGAATGTGTCTGCTAAGCGAGTGCTTTATTTCATTAAGTTGGCTCCGTCCAAGGCAAATCTTTGCGGGCAACTTTTGTGCGCTTAATATCCCGTTGTGCGATCCGTGCGGTTTTAGTCCTGGATTCCTATTCCTTTATAGTTTCCATCACGCCTGGGAAATGGCCAACGAAGTACAGTCAAGATTTCTTTTGTCTTGGCATTTATTTACATATTTATGAAGCGAAAATATTAAGAATTATTTTCGGGGGTTGGCCTTTATCTCGCACTGAATTTGGCCATTACCAGAGTGGTTAGGAGTGGCGAGGAGGGGTGGCATTCCGGCCTGCATATTTGCCAGCTAGGAATTTTTTGGTGAAACCAAGGACGTAGAACGAAGCGAAGGACCTCGTCTAAGCCTGGGCTACTACACATTTCGAATAGCAATAATATTTGTAGACAAATATCTCCGGCTGCCTGTCGTCGTCTCTTTGGTCCTAGGGGCCTCTTCGAAGGTAAACTCAAAAGTAGACTCCTAACTGCGGTTTGCGTTGCCTCTCCCTTGGCGTTATAAATTCTTATTAATTTATAATAAAAATTTGTGAAGAGCACGGAGAGAGGAGGAAGCCCGCTATGGAATTTTGCAAATTAATATTTCATTTCGAATGCTCGGCATTGGTGAGGTAGGGTTCGGTTTGTTGTTCATCGTCTGCTTTCCTGTCTCTTTATTTATTTTTATTTATTTTATTTATTGTTTTTGTACGTATTGTTATCCCTTTACGCAAAAATTGCACAAAAATTGTTGCATGCCTAATGAAATTCTGTTCCTTGCTGGAAATAATGAAATATATACTCGTGGATGAAGGATAGATCCCTACTCATCCTGCTAGACTGCGTGCCAAAAGCGATTAAGTTCGCTATAAATTCTAATTACCAGAGAGTTACGAGTTACGAGTTGGAAAATTACATTTTATTATATGATAAAAGTTAAGCTTCAACTGGACGACGATAATGTATACCCAAATAGATTTACATGCGTATTCCCCGGACAAAGCCAGGGCCAACCGCAAACTCCACTTAATCATGTGTCGCTGCCCAGCAGCCTCCTCCAACTTCAGCTCCAACTCCCTACTCCTCCACTGTATTCAAGTGTCAGAAGTGCAATTTATTTTTATGTTGTGTAGTGTTGTTTTGCCGAAAAGAGAAAACCAAACCGAACCACACCAAAAAGCTGAAACCAGCGAACGCGCACCAACAATTCACAGAATAAACAAAAGCTTATGGGGGCGGAGCAGGGAGTGTGGCGTCTAAGGGGTAGGTTTGGGGGGTTCCCCGCCTGCCATAGTGCTTGTCCAGCTGGTGTGGCCATAAAAACCAAAGCTGGAGCTCTGTGCGGTTTGTGCTGGCTATATGAAAAGCGTTGATATATGTATGCATGTGAAGCTGGCCAACGCGAAAGGGTGATAGATCTCTATTCGAGTCTATAAGCGAGCTAATAGACAAGGCTGCCCATCACTGTTGTTCAGATTTTTATTAACCAATTTCAGTAACACATAAATATGCCACAAAGAATACATAAAATCGGTTTCATAAAGAGCTATTAAGTGTTGTAAAGGTTTACCTTTGTTTCAGTTTCGACTTTAAATAGGAGAAAACTTAAAGTTGATCTAGAAGTTATTACTCTCCCAGTTTAGTCTTTAATGATACAACAACCACCGTCATTATCCTTTACTTAATTGAAGTTTCCATTAAAAAACCTTCTCAAAAACCTCTTTTTTAGACCTCTTTAAAGACGTGTCAAAGGGGGAACAAATGGCAACGTAATTTATTTATTTGCTAATTAAGTTGCCTGCTCCAGAAGTTTTTCTATGGAACATGAAACATGTAACATGTAACTCCAATTGCAAGTGGAATGTTCCGCCGACCGGCATTCTCGATGTCACGTTTCGAGCAACTAATTTGTAAATATTCCTCTAAAGGCAAAAAGTTTGTCACATCTCCTCTCTACTGACTCTACTGACTCTGCTACCTCCACCTATACCATATCCCTGTTATCCCTGCAATATGTCAAAGGTGCAGGAAGGAGGAAGAGGACCCAGGAGGTGAAGTCAGCCAGCTGCACGCCGTGTGGGACGTGTGCGGTTTTGATGCGGTTTCGGTTTAACAGCTCCCTATGGCAGCCGCCGCCACCTGAGCCACCTCTGAAATGCAGTCACCAAGGCTAGGACCTGGAAATGGTGATGGAGATGGAGGCGGAGCTGGGTTGTGTCAGCTTTAAGTTGCTCATCATGGAGGAACTTTGCACGTGCCATCGTGCGACATCGTCATCGGTGTTTTGAAGGCTGATTGAAACGCCGCCTGCCGCGCCCTTTAACCCCAACTGGAACTCAAACTCTTAGCACTTAGCATGAATTTTAATGCTGCAAGTAGCAGCCAACATCGCTATTTCGGCCTTTCATCAAAATTCAATTGTCTTCAGCTTGCATTTTTCAGTCCGGGGGACCCTCGACGCCACGGCCAGAGATTACACTGCAAAAGTAAAGATGCTGCTTATAAGATTCTTTTAGAAATGTGATCCATATAAATGTATTTATTTTATTTATGAAACAACAGAAAACTTTGGTAATAAACTGGTTCTAAATATGCTAAATAGGTTTAGATTGTGAATAGGATAATTTGATTCATAGATTATATCGGACTTTACATTCAAGATTCATCCACAGTATAATTTATTTCCAATTCAATATGGGACATATACACAGAGTTTTAAATAAACTCTTTAAAGGTTTTCAAATATTTAGTTCTGGTATAAAGACCATAGTGATTTCTGGAGTACCCAAGATTATATATTTTTTCTTATACATTCCCGTTTTTTTTGTTTAATCTGTAATAGAAATAACCTACAAAATATACTTTAAATAAATTTCTTGTATGGAATTTTAATATTATTCTTTGAGTGGATTTTCCGAATACCGACTACGACCCTCGCTAAAACGGACAATTCCCTATTGTTGACCCTTTTCGGTCTTTTGTTTTTCGCTCGACCAGCCAAGCGCGCCAAGTGGACGTTTATCTTTTGCAGTCACTGTGCACTTCTAGTTGGCCCTGCCCCGTACAAGCTGAAAGTGTATATAAACCATTTTATTTGCGCTCTGGTGCGGCATATGTTTGCATAATATTTCGCGGAGCGTGAAGGACCCAAAAGAAAGAACTCCTTGGGAGCTTACCTTATATTTTTTTAATATTCTTTTAGCACTTTATATTTGCAGCTTGTTTCTTTCTTTTTTTTTAATTTTTAACATGGTCAAATTCATAAAACCCGTTCCATGCAAAGTCTTTTTTTTCTATTTTTCTTTTTTTTTTTTAAGATTTTTGGAATACACACGCTGAAATCAGCCAGGCTTTGGGTGGTGTCTTCTGGTTGGAATTGTTGTCCTGGGCAGTGGAAGTTGTTGGGTTGGGAATGGAAGCAGCAACGGAACCGTTCGGCTTACAGGCAGTAAACCGCTTTGACCACCGATCCCTGCTTGGACATGGAGTCCTTGTGCAGCTGGTACTGCAGCTGGAGGGGCGGCAGGCAGAGCAACTCCCGGAGCTTCAGGCCAATCTCCATGACGGCCTCCTCGTTGTACCCGTTGGCGGTCCAAACCGCTGGAGGATGGAGGGGAGAAGTTGAGTTAGGAGTTGCGTTAGGTAGTTGCTTTGGGAGATTCCATATATGTCATCACAATACTGGCCCTACTAATGCCTGAAACACTTGAGAAAAGTGGGTTGAAATACCCGACTTTAAATTAATCTTTTAAATATATTTTATGTATTGTAAAAAAAGGATAAATCATAAAGTCTTTTCCAGATGTTATTGTAATATAAACCTCTTTAAGATAGAAATAAATTTTTGAAGTGAAAAAGTATTGTCTGAGGAAACCTTTAAAAAGAAAGCATTTTCTTCTATAAATATCAATTTTCTTGTAGAAAATTCTCTACATTTGTTTCCCCTTGTGTAAGATACTTACAAATTTTGTTGGTTTTGCCGCGCAAGTTGATAACAGCTCCGCAGACTTCTTCAGTGTGATCAAAGGCCTCACCAATCAGTATGAGTAGCTGTCAGCGGGCGGATAGTAGGTTGAAATTGTGTTGTTGTGAGGAAGCTGGCAGCTCCTACAGATACGACAGCCAAGGGACACAAAGCCACATGGCCACATGGTCACTTACCACATCCAGCCAGAGCTTGTCGAGCTCCACTTTGGAGCCACGCCCTCTATTGATGACCCAGCGGCCGCCGTACTTGTTGGCCTCATCCTCCCACATGGGCCTACAAACAAATAAAGTAGTAATGAGTTAAAAGGCATTTAAAAGTAGGTTCAAAGCGGGTTAAGAAGCTTAAGAATTGTTCAAAAATGGGCCTCACTGTGTTCCCTTCTTGAACAAAGAGTAATCGCTGCCGATTTTAATCTCTGACGGTGGCTTTATGTGATTGTACAGACTCCAAAAGTCCTCCACCATGTCAATGCTGGTGATCTCGTTCTGCAATTCCTCCCAGGACTTGCTGCGATCGTTCTCGAGATACCACAGCGTCCAAGTGTGCTCCAAAGGATGCTTAACTCGCATATCGAAGGGCTTAAGCAGCCTTAGATCCTGATCTTGGCACTGTTGGGCCTGGGAATGTGATTGTGGTTGTGCCTTCGACTTCGATTGGGCTTGGGAGTCCCCCTCGGAGTCCAGCTTCTGGCGCTTAGTATCGCTTTGCTGCTTGACCGCAAGCATTTTTGTGTATATTTCTTTACTTGGTCGAATTTAATAGCAATTGGACGCACTATTCCCGGGCTTTGAAACACATAGACACATACGGACACAATACGATAATGTCTACGGTGGCCTGGACGGAACCAGACTGAGGAAAATCCCCACACCCCAGACAGCAAAGGCAAAGGCCCTGAGAGGAGGAGTAAATCAAACTTAATCCCCTCCAAAATGAAACCAATTCGTAACTTTCATTGCACGTAAATAATTAGACAGCCAATCCATGATCAGACCTCTTTGTTTTTCCCTCTGCCTTGACCATTTATGATTATTGTAATGCAGCTATATTGATAATTGATTATACCTTAGGTAATTGAAACAGAAGTGGGCATGACACACCCCTATAAAGTGTCTTAAGATCCATAGATCACTGACTTAGGGATAATTATTTTTCTAAGGTATCTGAGAGATATGCAAACTAGCTGAAGAAACGACAAAGTCTATGGTAGCCTGGACTAGACTAAAGAAAATCTCCCCAGATCCACAAAGGGGCCGAAGGACACTTAATCGCCTCCAAGTTGAACCCAATTCATAACTTTCATTGCACGTAAATAATTAGACACTCGTTCGGGGCCATCTTTAGGCACTCATCTTGAGCCAGCGCCACTCAGTGTCCTTCAGTTACAGGACTCTCTCGCTCGCTGCTCAGTCTTTCTAATTCAACTCTAAACTTTTTATGCTCTCTAGAGTGTTGCCTTCAGTTTGGACACTGAAAGGAAAATTTTGAATTAATTCGGGAACAAATTTAGGACTTTTAACTTATGGTGGTCTATAAGTTTAATCATATTTAATTCTTTTCACTCATATATTTTCTAAGAAATTTGTATGTCAAGCATTTAAGGCTACTATTTAGCTAGGAGTTTTTTGCTCTGTGCCACTTAATTTTGCGGACCCGTTCATGGCCATCTTGTTTGGCCTTGGTGATAAAAATCGAGCGCCTTATGCTTTCGTTCATATAAAGCGTTAATTTTACGACACTGAATGGAAGGACACTTGAGCGACTCCGACGAGTCCAAGTACAAGTCCAGAGAGAAATTTACGCACTCACACTTTCGCCCTACGCCCTCCGCCCGCCCGCCTTCCTTTTTTCCTAGGATTTTACGACAATAAAGAAGAAGAGGGAAATTCAGTGAGGAGATGGAAGAGGAAAAGGTGGAATTTCCCAGGGCTTTTGATGGTGTTGATAATGATGATGTTGCCTGCTATTGCCGGAGCTGTCGCCTTTTATGTCGCCTGCCATAAAAGTGAAAATATTATGAAGCTTGTTCGTGGGCCGGGCCTGGACCGAGTCGGGGAACAATGAAACGGCTACGTAATTGCCGGCAAAGTATCTCGAAAGTCATCTATGAGGCAGTTTTTGACTTGTGCAATTGACATCGGAACACAAAACAGTTGCGATAATATTACAACAGCCCGCCCCGAAATGCCGAAATGCCAGAGATGCTAATAATAGGCAATATCGAAATTGAGACAATGTCTTGGACTTTAATTTGACAGTCAAGTGACAGGTAGAAGCACTTAAACAATATTCCGATGAAGCAGCAAGTATCCTTGACGGTTCACAAAGACCCAAAAGGCGCATAGGGAGAGGAGTCTCAGCAGGAATTTCGTGTCCAAGATGACATTATATATGGAGACCTTGAGGGGTTGCCTAATTTCCTGGTGCAACAGTACGTCGACCTGTGGGTTAAATTCATTCTTAATATGTATTCTATCGTATTTTAAAAGCAATCATATCCAGTCACCGTTCTATCCAACTCCTTGTGATAGTTACTCATCTGAAAGTGGCAAAAACTCCTTGTTGTCCTTGATTCCCAGGATATTATTTTAAAAACCGTACAGTGGAATATCAAATTCAATGCGGAAATACTCAAGTAGTAAAAGTCTTTGCCATGAATGGCAATGAAGCACAAAAAGGGTATCAAAGCATAGATAAGCCCACACAGCCAATGGAAGCGAAAATGATCAATAATTTCGACTGTCAGCTGAAAGACCCTAACTCGAATTTGAATTAATCCCTGGGTAATCGCCTGCAGTTGCTCCACCAATACCAGAAACTGGCCACTCTCCAGGACTCTTGATTGCCTCAGTGAATCCAAATCATTGGAGATTCTGCGAGTACAGCGATGCAACTCATTGTAACTGGCTATGAGGACCACAAACAGGCAGAGATTAATGATGATATCGAGCAGAAAGGTCAACATGAAGGCCAGCAGAAAAAGAATGAGCACACGCGAGATGAAACTCTCGAAGACGACACTGCGGCTGATGTCCACCAGCATGTGCAGGCATCGCAGGAGATTCTGCAGACCCAGAATCAGGAGCAGCAGGTGCCTCAGTTGGAAGATATTCGGATTCCTGGCCATTACATTCACCTGTTCCAAGACCTCAAGTAGCTCGTTTAGGAGCCTCAGGAGATCCTTTCTGCCCCAAAAGCCTTGAAATCGAACTACGAGCATCACGTAGCTGCCCACCATAAAAGGCCACATTTCTCTCACATGGAGTAACATCTCACTGAAGCTTCCATACAGCAGCAAGGACACAACGAATAGAATCAGACCGGCGTATATCTGCAGGACACCGGAGGGACGAAAGCGCTTCTCGCGCCAGCTGTAGACGCAGGTGGTGACGCCGCAAAGTTGGGTTACCGCCAAGATGAGGAACAGCAGCTGACGCGTCCGGCGGTTGAGAAAATTCACTTCCCTCATTGCGGCAAGGGAAACAATCGATCTGACTTACGGTGGAAAGTCGAAGTCCTGAAACAAGGACAATAGTCGTAGGACGTAGGAGAGGGTGCGCCTCATTTGAATTATGACCGCATTTTAGCGCTGATGTGCGCGCATTAATAAGCGCGGTCGAAGTTTTGATGGCTTAATCGATACGTCGGCAATGTCGGCAACTCTTGCTGCTGGCCACCGCAGCGCATTCTGCGGTTGTCCTGCCCGGCTTACTCGGCGCCTAAAAGTATGCTCGGTATTTGGGGATTATGCTGCCAAGGACTTTAATTAGAGATAAATGGGGGATTTAAGTGTAAGAGCCAGGAGCTGCGGTCAACAATTGCATTACTTGAAAGAATTTCGGTGAGAACTTAATGTATTTCCATTAAAAGACATATTTATTATGTAGTATTTAAAGTGTTTTTACTTGTGTGCTTTTCGTAAAAAAACATCCGCGGCCATTAACCTCAATGCCTAGTGAGTTATGCTGCCTGCTCCTTGAACGAATTCGAAGTGCTCCCCCTCACACATATTACCGACCCCTTTGTTTGCCGCCTCAATAAAGAATCCGGAAAAGGGGAATCCAGAATCCTGAATCCAGAATCCCGAATCCCGAATCCTGAATACAGAGCCCTGCGATTCGGGCAGGAAAAACAATCTCAATCTCGTTTTACGCGCTGCTGTGCGGCGAGCACATTTAATTACGTAACATTTACGTTAAAATTTTATTGTGCGCATTACGGGAGAGATGGAGACCGGCATCCGGATACGGGAGTCCGTGAGTCCGGATTCCGCAGACCGGACTTGGACTCAATCCTTCGATCCTTCGTGCACTCAGCTGTGTGCGGTTTCCGTTACACATTTCGCGCCATTGTCCGAGGGCAAAAGGCGTGGCTCCACCCATTCAAGGACATGCATGAGCCACCTCCTGGCAGGCAGCTCATTTTGATTCGGAATCGGAGTATCCGCATCATTTGCGTTTGCCAGCAAACGAGCGAGCTGGTCGGAGTTATTGGCATATTTTTTAATGCTGCCGACAGGACACGGACCTCGGACCAGGACGAGGGCAAACTGATATAGACAGTCTGTCAGTTATGGGATGCTGCTCAAGCAAGCAAATATGAGTCTATCTGGGAAGAGAAATCATGGTAAAGAGAAACAAAGGCACAGAAAACATATCAGACCATAAGGAAAAATTCAGCAAATTAATTTTTAATATTTAAATAAATTTCTGTATGAATATTAAAGCCAAAAGGGACCAAATCCGTTGAATGCATCAATTGTCAAATTGTCAATTGTCAGTTTGTTGCATTATCAGCGCTTTACGGCTCATTTGCGTTTTTGAACATGTGTAAACACGGCCTGGCAGATGGTCCACTCCTTCCTTCACAGGATATGCCAGTTGATATGGCCGCCAGCCACTCATCATCATCATCATCATCATCGTCATCATTGCAGCGTTTTTACCATCGGTGATTTATGAAATTTACAAACAATACCTCTGTGTGTGTGTCCCCCGTTCTGTAGCTGCAGTTTTCCTGCCCGCATTTATTTTTCGCATATTTAATGAGCACAAATATTTTCGCAATATGTAAATTGTGAAACATACACTGACCTCTCGCAACCGGAACTTAAAAATATGCCATTTGGTGCCTTATTAAGCGCTCATTACTCACGCAATTTATGGAAATTTAAAGGTGAGTCGTCCGTCCAGTGACTGTGTCACCTGTGCAACTCTTCTCCTGTCTAGCTGTCCATCTCCCCTGGCTGCAGTGTGGCAGAGCCTCAATGCCTCCTCCGTATCTTGTCTGCGGTTGGAATGGACAGTCCATGCCGCAGTTTTGCGGCAGCCACTCGGCAAAGATGAGCCATAAATTAGTCAGAAAATGGGGTCAGTTTGGGTGGCAGGATTGCAGGTGGAATGTGTGCACAATGATTAACTCTTAAATCTGCCGCCATTTGAGGTGGACTTTAAGCCTTTGATTGGGTTAAGAGGAAATCAATTTCACAAATGCAATTTACTGTCGAGAGATAGAACATGTGTGGCTTAGAAGAGCTACACTTGGGGAAAATAGTTTGTTTTACGGGGGGATTTCATGAGCTTAGCTATGTGTTTATTGGATTTTTCGTACACTTAGCCATGTGTTTTGAGGTCTATAAAGTTTTTTTTTTGTGCAGCCATTTTGGTCCTACAAAATCAGGAAATATATCCATTATTTTTTGGACTTAATGCTTTATAGTTGTGATTTTTTCTGCCAAGTGCAAAGGCTCCTATTCGGCGGCGGCTTCCCCAGAGGCCCAGCTATCCCTGCACAAAACAAAAAGGAAAATAAATAAAAAAAAAACAAGGCAGTGCCATTGAATTCACATTCACGTTTTGTTTATTTATTTATTGCAGCCATTGCAGCATTGTTATGCACACCAAGGCAGACAAAATAAATACCCGGGCACAGAACAATAAATTTAAAATCTAATTACGCGCACCATTTAATATCGGAGCGAAAGCGGAAACGGAAGTGGATGAGGGAGTGCGGCGGGCAGCCAAAAATTTCGAAACGTGAGCCAAGAGACTCCCCGGTGAATTTGGCCGGGAAAAGAAATGAAAGCCAGATCGAACAAATCCACACACACACACAACACACAATACGAAAAGATAAGCCAAGGCACAAATAGAAAAAAATGCAATTAAAATTTTTGATAAGCTAACTGGCAGACGCAGCTCGAATTAGTTATCTACCAATCCTGCCCCCTCTTCCACTTCCTGTGGCAAAGCTGGCAAAAAAAAGAGAAATTAAATTGCCTGCGGTTGAGCTTTTGACTTGCGGGCAGTGGTGGTCAGTGTGGGGTTAAGCCGAAGGTCCTTGGGTCTCCGAATACAAATGAGTTTTCTTTGTTGCCCTCTTGCGCATGTAATTTACACTGGCCAGCAGAAATGGGGGCCCGAACCAGAATAGGGGCATCAACCACATCCGCAACCAAATGGTCAACATTGCTCAACTTGTGAAAAATACATTATGGTTTAAAGTATTTAATTGCACACAATTTCTGGGGCTGAAGGGCCCACTCAAACGGGGATATGTGTGCTGGGGATTTTGGTTTAGGCGAAAAAGGACAACGGCTGGGCAAACAAAACGCAATTAAAACTAATAATTAATACGACAACAGGCACACGTTTTCGGCAGTCTGCTCTCTGTTCTTTTTTCCGACTTCCAGTTGGCCCCCGCGGACATTTGTCAAGTGGGTGACCTTCCCGGGGAGTTGGCCTAATAAAATTATGCTTAATTTATATGCAGGCTGCGTCATTTGACTGATGCCTACTAATGACTTCCTAACAATTTTTAATATCTATGCAAATGAACATAAATTGCTCGTCCTTGGCTTGGCTTGGGACTCCTACTCCTGCTGCTCTCCCGTCCCCCAATTATGTGGCCCCGGCTTCCCGCTAACTTTGGTTAACCGTTTAGCCGCTGACCCCGCACAAGTAACCAAAAACGGCGCAAAAAAGCAGAAAAAGCTGGGAAATACAAGTAACACACAGCAAACAACAGCCAGGAGGCCCCGGCAACTGCTCTCTGGCGTTTAATTAAATGACATTATGGCCGCCGCGCCGCTATGTAGGCAGTGAAAAATGCTACAGAGTCAAGCCAGCCCCCATTTCCCATTTTCCCTCGACCATTTTGTTTCCCTCAGCTGGCCGAATGTGTGCATTGGGAGCCGTATTTCAATTTTTGTGCGAACTGCGTCTAGTTGCTGTCTATTATGGCGAGGTCATTATTACGCTTATAGAAAAAGTTAGCCTTGAGATCATCTGGGGAGCGGTTGTCAGTTGCTAGAATATTTTGCACCTGAAAAGGTGTGGAAAATACTATCATTTGAGCTTAACCAGATAGATATATTTTGAAATGTTATGTATATATAGTTTTTTGGCTTTTCAGATACCTTTTCCTTAGCAAAAGAAATCCTTTTTGCGTTTGAGTAAATATTTTTTAGGCTTTAATTTCAAATAGTCGCAGCCGAGACTCTCTGGAGTCTGTTATAATTGCTGCATTTCTCATGCAGATGGCATACTTTTCATATTCTCTGGACCCTTTTCTCTGCTCTGGCTAGAATTTGCATTGCAAATAATCATTTTTAAGTTGCTAATGATGGCAAAACAGGCCCACAGTCCCACAGTCCCGAGGCTAGAGACACAGAGGCTTAGCCTGGGAGAAATTAAATCATTAGTTATGCGTTGCACAGAATTAATGCGCTTGTAAAACGGATCCAAAGAACTTTTAATTGCAACTTTCTAGTTTTTTGTGAAACTGAATCTGAATCGGAATAGGAATAGGAATAGGAATCAGAATCAGAATCGGAATATGCAGATATGCAGAACTGAAACACAGTCCGTGTTTGATATCAGAAATGCATTTGCCGATTGACTTTTGCCGGAGCCATCAAACTTGGCTGTAGCTTTGGCTGCATTAGCAAAGTTTTTGCATTTGAGACATCCCCTCCGACGTCCGGCCATCCCGAGGGGTCGGAATAACTTCAAAATGAAATCAAGCCGAGCTAGTCAAAACTTAAATTGCACCAAAGTTCAGATCTGCCTCCTACCACGACACGAGGGGAGTAGTCAGGGTAACACGGAAATACGGAAGTAGGGACAACACTTGGCAGCTGCTGCTGCTCCTGGCTTTGTAAATCTCTTGGCAATTTCCTGCAGCTGCCCAGCTAAATTGATGCCAAATTGAATGTGTCAATTTCCATTCGATGTCATGCATTTAAATGCTTTATTTTTATTTGCCCAAAGCGGCAGCTGCCGCCACTGGCAACAAAGAGCGCCAACAAAAAAATGCCGCGAGCCCATTGTGAGTGCAAAACAAATAAAATTTGTAATTAATCCCATATGTTACGACATAGAATTCTTCTTCTCGAATAGATCATTAAGCAGGCGTTTAATTTGTTGAAATTTTAATGGATCAGAAGAGTTTACTCTAAAAATTTTTAAATTATTTGTTTACCAAAATTCACTAGTAAAGGATGTATCTGTATATCCTTACACAGTATTATTTTTCAGTTTCCGACCCTTTAAATCAGTGAAGGAGTCATTTCCGACCAGATAAATCATATATATTCTTGATCAGCATCAACAGGCGAATCTTTCTAGCTATCTAGTAAAGAAATTTTTTTTTTTTAGTTTTTGGTCAAAATTTTGTAACAGGTTTTTACATTGTTGACAATCTGAAAATTGCGGAAAATTATAATATATTAAAAATGTAATTTGGATATGCAGATCTATTAAATTATAAAAAACTAGCTCAGAACAGCTTTCCGAATCCAAATTAATCAATTTTTGGCTTAGTTATGAGTTTCTTAATCTGTGGGTTATAGAAAAATCGTCATGTAAAGATCGACCTATATTTATACCTTTGCAGGGTATTATACTTTCAGTCAGAAGTTTGAAACGCAGTGAAGGAGTCATTTTCGACCCTATAAACCATATATATTCTTGATCAGCATCAACAGGCGAATCTTTCTAGCTATCTGGTGAAAAAAATTTTTTTTTTTAATTTTTGGTCAAAATTTTATATCAGGTTTTTACATTGTTGACATTCTGAAAAATGGACAAAAATTGTAAAATATTATAAATGTAATATAGGTATGCAGATTTATTAACCTATTAAAAACTAGCACAGAACAGCTTTCCGAATCGAAATTAATGCTTTTTTGGCTTAGTTATGATTGATTTCACATTCGAAACCGTGATGTAATGGTTAACTCCAAGAGTATACACGCTTTGGTTAAATTAAATCCCTTTCTTGATATAAGATTAAAAAGTTTAAGGTTTTGTATAGTATTACAAAGCATAGAATAATATTAATATTAAGAAGTTAATATTTTAAATAAGTCATTAGAGATAAGTAAGGTACATACATTATTATTATTAATAGAGATTGTTGATAGATTAATTAATAATTTCAGACACTCATTGTAATGAATAGCCAAGGCGCATTCTGACTATATCTTTTATACAGGTTTTATCCAAAAAAATTCCCTTTTAAAGCTTTTTACAAATTATACAAATTAAATAACATAATAAATAAAATGCACTTTGGCTCATTGCAGACATGAAGCCTTCATTAACCACTCTAAATTCCCTTTAAAATTAATACATTACAAACCCTTGAACCATTTCACTTCCAAAATCATTATCGATAACACACTGCTCACTTGCAGTAATATAAACATTTCGAGTAATCATTCCATCCAGATGTTGTTGCCATTTTTATTTATTTTATTTTATTTTTTGTTGAACAATTTTTTGTATTTATATTTATTTAAATTAAAATGCTCTCAATTTCCAACTTTTGCTGCCCTATTTGAATAGTAATTAATAATTCAAATGCTATCCAAGCATATTTAATATGCGAAACTGCAATTCGCTGTAATGCCAAGTGAATGCCTGAAATTATAATATTTATTTAATGAATGCCATAAACATCTCGCAATAATTGCATATTTTTCGCTAACGAGCGGCCAGCACACCCTCCTACGACAACGTGGCGTATGCGCAATGCCTTCAATCCTTCGCAAGCTCCCCACAAGACTCCCCTCCACACATCCTGGCCCGAAAGAGATCAGCATAGTTGCAGCGCCATTCCGCCGAATAGCTGTATATTTTTATAATGCTTACACACATGCGCCATTTTGCGGCTTAAATTTCGAAAACAAACACAAAAATTTTTTGGCTCAACATAAGCGGCTTACAATGTTAACTCTGGCCAGCACACACACCCCACTGCTTTAGAGCCCGGCCAGGAGGGCGCCTGTCGCTTGTTGGCAACTTATTTGCAGTTGGTTACCTGCAGTTTAACACAAATGTTTGAATAGCAAACTTTTTCCCCTATCTGGGACCAGGCCAGGGCAAAAACCCGCAGCGATTATGTTCGGCGAATATTGGCTGTGAAAGGCATTTGCGCCGAACAAAAAACAGGCATCACAAAACCCCAACGATATCATAAAAAATAGAGAAGAGACTAACGTATTCTATGCTTAGTTTTATGTCATAACATTCTACATTGTATCTAGCTTTAAGTTAAAATATCCTTCATCCTTTATTGAAAATGTTTAGGAGCCCAAATTAGTGCTTCACTAACCTTATCAAGTTCCTTATTAAGTGACAAAATACCAAAATTTGGTAAACGTCATTTGTGATAAGCCTTCACTATTTTTTAAAACGTTTTTTTCCGATGTGGCCTGCTTCGTTCAAATATTATTTATACAAACAGATTTTTTTTTTGCTTACATTTATACAGATTCAGATTTGAAATTCATTGTGTTTTAGAAGAGCGATTCAAAAAACATAGTTCCCTTGACTTAAATTTTATTGAAATTGTATTCCGTTAGATTGTTACTTTTGTTTGTTACTTCTAAATCCACGAAAGCCGCAATGGACCACCAAAGACAGAATATGGTTTCTGCCGAAGGCTATCTCAGCGAGGTTCAGAAGCGGGAGCAGCGTGCCCGCCTAATAAACGTCCTGAGCCGCTTTAAGCCGCACGATGCCAATCCCCAGCAGTTCTACAACTGCGTCCGCGAACTGTGCATCATCCATAATTGCAGCATCGACGAGGGCGTGGAGCGGGCAGCTGTCACCTGGCCGAGGCTTAGTGAGATCCAGCGGGAGACCTACAATTCGGTAGGGTAATCTCCGATTTTTTGCTCCCAGTAAATATAGAAAATGATTTCCCAGCAACGGCATGCTCAACTACCCATTCCGGTGCCGCGGCACCTCCTCTACCGCGCCTTCGAGAAGGAGCGCAACGGCATGTGGTCCCTGGGACGCTCCACGACGAGTGGTGGCAGGCACTCCACTCGCTACACCCTTGAGGCATACACGCCGCCCCCGAAACCATCGAGGATACAGGCACGCTTGCAGCAGAGGAGGCCCAAGTACGACAACCGGTTGGATCTGCCGCCCAAGGTCGCTGCGACGCATGTGCCGCCGCCCCCAAAACCAAAATTGTCTAGGCCTTCACCGTCTTCCATGCGCCGGATCCGGAGTCTTCCACCTCCCACTATACAGCGGGTTCAGTCCATTAGGCACATCCTGCCGCTGGTCGGCGAAAAGAAGACAGCACGACAACGCCTCCAGAGAAAGCTGGAAAAGATCTGTGCCCCAGAATCCGTTGCGGATCCAAAGGCATCCGGTGATGGCCATGGAGCCCAGAAGAAGAAGGCCACCAAGCGAAAGAGCTCGAAGACCAAGAAGTTGGCCAAAAGCAAGGATCTGGAGGTCATAGCCTTTGACCCAAAATGGAACATAGCTATTGGCAGTGTCCGTCGGCGCCTCATGATGCATGAACACTAGATAAGAGGTTATTTTTGAATATTTGTTAGTGGGTCCCTGTAAGTTCTAAATTAAGAGTGAATAAAATTATAATTAAACAAGAATTTGCTTTTGAAAAAAGGATACAATCTGAAACAGTCCAAAACTAAGCTTAAACTTTTGCGTTTCTTAAATCAATGTTTATCAAGAGTTCTATGGACATTTTTTTCGACAACCCCAAAACTTTAAAAACTAATAACTAAGCCAAAAAACCATTAATTTCGATTCGGAAAGCTGTTCTGTGCTTGTTTTTAATAGGTTAATAAATCTGCATACCTAAATTACATTTTTAATATATTACAATTTTTGTCAATTTTTCAGAATGTCAACAATGTGAAAACCTGTTATAAAATTTTGAAAAAAAATTATCAAATTTTTTTTTCTTCACTAAATAGCTAGGAAGATTCGCCTGTTGATGCTGATCAAGAATATATATGGTTTATAGGGTCGGAAATGACTCCTTCACTCGGTTTTAAACTTCTGACTCAAAGTAAAATATATTAAAATTGTTTGTCAATTCTCCAAAAAATAATCCAAAGTTTATTAGAATTTAAAATGGAAATTCATGCCCAATGAAACACGGAATACATACCGGCAGAGCCTTATTGCAAAATCAGTCAGGAAAATATAACTTCGGACCCAAACACTAATTACAAAACACTGCCAGAGACGGGAGAGACATATCAGGAAATTGCTTCGAAATTACAATTAAGTTGGAAACAAAGCTAGAGAGCTCAATAACCATTGTGGGTCAAACTTTGCCTACCTGGAATTTACCTTTGCTCTATCTCTACCTCTGCTCGTTGTGTTAATTATGCATGCCAAGAGCTGCCTGTAGATACTTTTATCTACAAGTACATCTATCTGTATAGAACCGCCCAGCTTAAAGCCAGGTTCTGGTGGCCACAAATCAAACACGGCCACGCCCTTGCTATGGCAAATGCCCCGCGGTCGCCTTTTAAATAAATTTTCGATTATCGCGCACATTAAAGCAATAAAAATGTAATAAATTTTCAATCTGCACCTTGCTGGTCGCCTCCTCCGCCGTCTCTGTCGCTTCCTTGGCGAGATTTTTATCGAGTTTCGTAAATCGATGATAAAATTAAATGAACTTTGCTGCCGCTGTCTGCGATTGACAATGGCAACTTGGAATTTGCGCCGCGGGCGTTGTTTAGTTTTCATGGCGAAAGCAATACACAGCTGCAATAACACGCATACGCACCGGAGGCCGAGGCAAATTCCTTCTTCTTCGTCCGTCGCCATCGCCATTGCCTTCGATTGTCTTTTGGCGGCCATTTTCATTTCCCGAAGGTTTTGCCATTGTTTAGTGCTACAGCCACAGCAACAGCCACAGCTCCCAGTGCCGGCTTGAATTCCAATTTTCATACTCGATTACCTTGGTCGGCGGTGGCCTGGCCTATTGCCAGTGTGTACTTCTGTGCACTGTGTTATTGTAACCGTGGGCTCTCCGATTTTTTCCTCCTGCGTTTTCCAGTCCAGAACCACAGCTTCACCGCACTCAATAAAGTTTTTGAACTGTGGAAAGGCAAACATTTTATTAAAAAACTTTTGTTTCACGAGGGGGAGTGGGACGGAGGGGACCTTGAGGCCTGGGCGCAAAAGTTTACACATAGAAATATGATTTTACATTTGCTTTTAATTTTAACTCTTGCAATCATTTTTCGGCCCGGCCACCTTTTGCAGAAATATTAAAATAAGAATAACTTTTGCTTTCCCCAAACAAAAGCCATAAATGTCGGCCCGTCCACGTAATTGATTGTTGCGCAAAAAAAAAGCGAGAGAGAGGAAAACAATTTAATAAAAACTTTCCGCGAGGCTCTACATGCGTCCTGAGAAGTTTTCTAGTCAAAGGGGAATATAAATATATGTTTGTTCTTCAGGGATTTTGTTTCCCAGCACTGGGCGTGAAAAATTTAAATGCTAATGAGCTTTTAATTGCTCACTTCAGTCATTCCACAGTGCGTATGAGTAATCTGCGAGAGTGTGTAAGAATTAATGAACCTCTTGAGTGTGTCCCAGGCAAAGATAAATCGTGCACATCCATCTAAAGCCCTTCATGATGTTAATTACCGAACACACACACACACACACACACACACTCTGTCACACCGGCCCCGGAAATCTACGAGATCCTGGAAAATAGAGAAAAGTGGGTAAAGTCCTTGTAAGCGGGCGAAATCTAAATAAATGCACAACAATTGCAATTTCCATTGCAGCAGCAACTTGATAAAAACTTTGCGTAGAAGAAAACTATTTGCTGGGGATGGAAAGTGGGCGGAACTCTGGGCTAAACTAAACCCAAACACAGACTCGGAAACAAAAACTTCCCAAGGGGGGGCCTGCTAGAAATCCGGTGTGTGCGTGTGCGTGAGCAGATAAAACTTTTAATTAAATAATTAACAGGAATTGTATATGCATCGGTATCGTCCACTTGTTGGAGCTTGGATCCTGGTTCCTATCTCCGAAAGCCCCTGGCCGTAAATAAATACCCACACATTGTTGGCCAGCCGCTCGACCCACAAAGGTAACCAGCAAAAAGATTATATCCAAAGATAGAAACTGTTTTCGGAATGGTTATACTTTAATTAATTATTGCACGGATGGAAATAGAAAGTGGAGTGTGTGCATAGCATAGCCTTTTGTTTGTTCTATGTGTAAATAATTGAAATAGAAACAAAGTTTAATGGGAAAAGTAGAAGTTAGTTGTTTAATTAGTTACTATATATAACACAATTTAAAAAAGAAGCCAAGCTATCTTCGAGAAGTCAATGTTTTTTTTTACCTTTGCAGAGTCTTCCTGGTTATCCAGATGTATTTCATTGGTTAGATGATATTTTTGGGGTCGAAGAATCACAATCACTTTCACCATAGATGTTACCAGCGAGGAGGCCGCGGACAGACTGAGGGTAGCGCCATAGCCGCACCTCTATTTATACTCCCCGAGGAAAGAAAACAGAGAAAGTGAGAGCGAGAGAGGGAGAGAGAGATAGAGAGCAAGAGATGTCTCTAGAGATATGCAGGGAGAAAGCAAGAGAGAGAGAGAAGGGGAGTCTGGTTAGAGGGTGAGAGAGAGAGAGACAAGGAGAGTCTGAGATACGGACTGGGAGAAAGAGAAGGCTATTCACTGCCATTACAATATTTTTTTATTATAAAAACGGAAGCTTAAATTATAATACCCCTGCAAAGGCTATAATAAAAGTGATTGCTATTTACTCAAAACTTAAGATTAATGTCAAAGATTAGAAATTAACTCGTTTAAGTAAAGAGTAATTAGCATTCATCTAGGTTAAATTATTGGCTTATCTTAGGGCCCAGAGAAGGTTTCCTGAAATTGCCACCATTACCGATTCGTATACCTACGGATGCATACCGAATCTCTCTTGATGAAAGCAGCTTGCATACATGAAACCCGCAATATTCGCTGCATAGTTGGCAACCATTGACCGCCACTGAGCCTGGCCATCACCATGACTATCGCCATCATCATTATCGTTATCCGCATCGCACCGGGAATGCATCATCTGGATGCATTCCTCGACTGCGTTTGCAACTGCATTTTGGCGGTTGTCGTTGAATTTGCGGTCCGTTGATATGCGTAATAACGCAATAAATACAAATTAAACATGCTTGAGTGCAATTATGCAAATTAATGGAGTTTATAGGCCGCGACACGGATTCCTGACGCCACAGCCCGTAGCCCGTAGCCGTAGCCCATAGCCCATAGCCCATAGTCCGTGGCCCGTAACGGATTACGGAGCGATTGCCGGGCACTAATCTCTTGTAATGAACGCAAATATGTAGAACACGGCGATAATCGCTCATGTTCACATTCAACAATAAAGTGCTTACGAGTGTAACCCATGACATCCTGACACAGACACACAGGATCGCTAATCGCAGTGTCCTCTCCGCGCCGCCGTAAATACAATGTTCCGCTGTCACGTTGAATTTAACGTTTATCCGTAAACATTTTCGATTTAGTGGAAGCTATTTCTTTTTTTCATTTTTGTTGCTTGTTATGTATATCTAGTTTTATTTTGTTGTTTTTTTTTTTTTGCGCGGCGACTAAACAAATACTCGCGCAAGTCGCAAGTTTTATGTCCATGTCCTGCGTCAGCGGCAGCTGTTGGTCCCTGGGTCCTTGGGACAGGCGATTTCTTCTTAAATTTCTATAATTGCTTGTGATTTGTTGGCCACGAACGTGCCGGGCAACTGCAATTTGTTCGCACACAAGAACACATAAGCGTGGAATGCTTTCTAAGAGGTACAGTCGAGTTCAAAATAATATGACAAATTTGTTTAAATATATAAAGAATATATTTTAAAATATTTATTCCAAGCTTAATATTGTTAGTTTCTTCTTTATAAAATTAGATTCAATATCCTAAAAGAAACTATAATTTAACTGGGAAATGGGTGGGAAAAAGCTTTTTATTTAAAAGCAACTCATAAAATCTCATAAAAATATCACATAAACTTCAGTAAATATACACAAATCTTAATATTCGTATATACTTATAATGTTAATCCCATTATCTTCACCCAAACTGTGGCTTCGTTTGCCCCACCTATAAACACACATTTGTCTTCCCCTATATAGATTTTGCTATATATTTTTATTTGTCTCACGCTTTCAATAATTGCCAGTATTACACGTGGCCCTAATAAATTAGTCTTGGACTTGGTTTTGGCCAGAGTCCTGCTGCTCTTGCTGCTTTGTTGGCTTATAACTAAACGAAAATAAGCGACAAACTTGGCAAAATGTTTGTGCTATTTCGTCGCGTCACTCATACGCCCCGTGGCCGTCATCTCGTTTCCCATATCGCATGATATTGTGTGTTGACTTTAATTACAATTTTTACAGATATTTGCATAAAGCATTTACCATGCATCCTGGCAGCTGTGTCCTGTGGCAATTTTGAAGCCACATTAAAACTCAACCGCGATGTCTAAAATTATGCCATGTCGAAATGCAAAATGATGCCACATCAATATGCATGCCAATGCCGCCGCTCAATCACATTTCAAATGTCTGTCCCTCCCTCTGAACAGAAAACAAAAATCCAAAATCAAAATCAAAATGAAAATGATGCGGAAATGGCCATATATAATGACTAAAATTCCCTGTCTCTGTGCCTCCCTGCCTCCCCGGTTCTTGTGGGCATTTACTCTTCCGGATATTGAACGGATTTGAGCTGCATATGTGACAGCGCGAAATGATTGAAGCTATTGTCAGAATATCGCACGCGGAACATAGAAAACTTGTTACGGAAATGGGAGGCGGACTTCCAATAGATGACATTCCAAGCAAATAAACTTTTGCCTCTAGTTGCAGGCATCAAAGCGTAATTGTCGAGTGATTCGATATTGAGAGTACACTAACGAAATTGATTATATATCTTCATTAAAATTAAATGCTTACTACTGATTCTCTCATAAACTTGGAAAAATAATTATATTTCCTACTATGGGACACCTTTTAAATAGATTTTAACTATTAAATTCAAGAGAATTCCGCTTAAATGAAAATTTACATTTCATACCTTTTTTCTCCCTCTGCACAATTGATAGTTCTTGAGTTAAGTTTATGCTATAGTTTAGCTAAATAGAACAATTCCCTTCGATGACTTATTCAGACTTTATTCCGACATTCCGTCTATAGTTGCGCTCTCAAGTGGTCTCCAGACAATGGCGGGTTTTAAGAGGTTGCGCGCTTAATGGCACATTAACTCATCAAAGCAGCCGCAATTCGCCCGCCGGGGGAAAGTCAGTGACTCTCCCCTTCCCCTACTTTGTGATTTTCCCCACGATTTTCCCCCGCACTTCACACTTTGGCTTTCCCCCTCCCCTCAGAACATCATACAACATTTTAACAGCTGTCAGTTTTATGGCGCGTGACTTTTACGACAGCCGGCGGTGAAGGTAGCAATGAGGGAGGAGGAGGGGCGATATATAGCTGCCGGGGAAATTCGGAAATCGGTTTTAATTGCCAACTAGAACAACAATGCGAATAGCAATAACAATCAGCAAGTGCGCCAAAAAGTGCGCTACAGTTTTTGGCAACAAACACGCATTAAACTCGAGGAGAGCGAGCATAAAAATAGTTTTATTTTAATGTGGCAAAAAACAAACGACCATTCAACAATTCAGCAATTTTGCAGCTTTATTGATGTTGGCCTGTGTAAATGTTTGAGTGCTGCATTTTATTACATTTTACACACTAACGAAATTCATTTTAATATGCAGCTGGGGCAGAGCAGGAGAGCTGATTGGTTCCTGCGATACACATTAAATGCGTGAAGCGATTTTCGAAAATGTTTTCCACCGAAAGTTCGTTCGTCGTGCAACTGAAAACTGGTTGAAAACTGAAAACTTTTTAAATGCATTTGCCTTGCATTTATTTTGCAATCAGGAGAGGAGGTCGACGCGGCCGACGACGACATGCGAGCGAGAATAATAAAAGTTTCTTAGCAATTTTCTCGGGGCGCAGCGGTAAGAACAAAAACGGATTTTTGCCCTTAAAAAAGGCAAGGATATCTTAGGGGGCATGTATACTATTAAAAGACCTTTTGTTAAGATTTTAAATATATTAAGTAATCAGCAAGACATAATACAATAAGAGTTAAGAGTTATCACTTCAAATATTCATAATATTAACCCAGTTAAGGCAACTCTCTCTGGGTAGAGTATTTTAATTTCCTTCTTTACCTTACCTTTCTACCGGCATAACACGGCATGTTCTTCGGGCTGTTACTCCTGCTTTCGCCTGCCTTTCTGCACAAAGTTTAATATTATTATCAATTTTCGCACAAGCTGCAGAAAATTGCATGCAATTTCCACGGCGGCGGCGGCGCCAGATCCGCTTTTCCACCTTTTCCCCAGCAGCACACAAAAGGTGCAAAATATCGCAACACATTTGGTGGACGGCATAAGTTATGGCTCGACCGCAGGTAATTAAATACCATGTGAGAGAGTTCCTTGCTGGTCCTTGCTGGCTGCCCCCTTGGCGCTTTCAAAACTCGCTTAGCTTTCGTTTAACTGCCGTTGAATCGCATCCTGTTAATGAGCAACTAGATTGTTGTTGTTCTGTTTTGTTTTGGCTGCTGCGGTTAACAAGCGCCTTGTTTTGTTTGCAGTTTGCCGGTAATTACAAATTCATGAAACACTATCATTAATTCACCAGAGTTCAACAGAGTCGCCGCAGGATGTTTAAGCAGAAACAGATAGGTCTTTAGGCGTTATGTGAACTTGTAAAGGATTTGATATTATTTTAGTCATATATTAAAACTTGGTTTATAGAGAAAATATTATCTTTTAAAGGTAACTTTCCAATAATGTATAAGAAGGTATCAAAATCCCTTGAACCGATATCTGTTTAAAATACTAATTTTGTATTGTTCCCCCTCTCTTCTATAATACAATTTATACAATTTTTATTTTCTGAATTTACAGCTCAGTTTTGTATGGTGTGTTGAGTTTATTGCTTACCACTTTGTCAATTTGTATTTCCAATACATTTGGCTTTAGTTGGATGCCATTCCCTGGCAGAGAGAGAGTGAGAGAGAATAAACTGCACCCAAGGAATGCTCCACAATGAACTGCAGAAAAGGGTTTCCAAATCCAATTCGAACCTTGTTGCGCACTAAATTTTCAAGTGTCAAACTAATGGCCTAAGAAATACTTTATAGCTAAAATTTTAAACAATATAGATGGAGAGCGAGGGCGAGGAGGCACAATTCAATAAAATATCCATTGTCCTGGCCCAGCTCCTCGTCTTTTGTGCAAGTCCTGCGTGTGTGTGTGTGTATATATAGAGCTGTATCTGTAACTATATCTGTATGTGAACGCATCATTCATCCGGCGGCCATATTGAGGCAACATATCCGGCGACAGGATGCCAAGACAAGAAAATTTCATGCTATGCTTTGTACGTTTCCGCCTCGCTCTTGCCCTTCCCTGCTCTGCTCTGCCTCAACCCCATTTTCGACCCTTTTGCCTGCGCGCAGGATTCTTGTTGTTGACTGCCAGTGCTTATATTTTATTTCATGCCAACAGCACTGTTTAATTACACACAAAAGACAACACACACACACAGAGGGAGAGAGAGAGAGAGGGAGAGGGAGAGGGGAAGAGCTAGCGAGAGACAGCGGTGCATGTTAGCCTGCCACACGGACACAGATATCCTTCTTTCTGTATCCTTGTGCTCCGCTCCGTATCAGGTAATGGCCGCCCTTGCTCGCATGCAATTTATATTTTCTGCTCTCACTGTCTCTTCTCCTGAGCCTCGATTTGAAGTCCGGGTCCTGGCCAATGTCCTGGGTAGTTCCCCCGCCCCCCTTCTACCTTGTTGCAGTGCAATTAAGTTCGACTGCAAGACAAAAGACATGTTGTTTGATATCCAGCCAGTGTGTTGCTTTTCCTTCTAGAGTTCTCTTTCAACTAATTTCTCAATTGTTATTTTTATGAGTAGCATTTTCACAGAATTACAGAAATAATAGTGATGCCAAAATACCAAAAAATTGCTCTGAACAATGTGTGTTTGTGTGGGATAATAACTGATTAAGAACCACGTTGACAGATGCACCTGGGAAAAAATACATAAAGAATATATATTTTACTGGAATTTTTTCTATGAAAACAACCTTTTTTAAGGTTGTATGAAATCTCTACTCTTACTACAGTTTTTTCTGATTTAAAAGATTTTTTTATTAATAAAACTTGACGCTATAGATTTTTATGAGTGTTCAATAGCAGTTTTTACCTTGGGTTTTGTCATAATAAATTGGATTTCGTTGGGAATAATAACCACTGAGCTCCTGACTACGATTTAAGGATAAGCTCAGCGATTGGCAACAATTACTAATTGCTATTTGAGGAGTGGTCGATGAACTTTGAGGGTCTGTCTTGCCACTGATCATGTGCACATAAATAATTGTGCCATTATTAATTGTATTTTAATACTCAATGTTGTTTTTCTTTTTTTTGGGAGAGCCGCTCTGGGAAATTATTTATCCGATTCTTAACAATTGCATCATAAATTTCATTAAAGAAAGAACTCTTTGCTGTACAATTTATCATCTGGTAATTGATAATGCCAGCGCCTAGGACTATGCCGCGCCATGTTGATTAATTATCGCAATGACAACGGCAATGGCAGTAGGGAAAAACAACAGAAGCGGCAGCAACAAAAAGCGATAGCAACAATGCAAAGTTATCGCTGCAAAAATATTTTTCAAAATTTCAACGCCGAGAGCATGATTTATGTTGGAATCCTTGGCCTCCTCTCCCGGTCGAGAGGCCGAAGGACGAGGCAATGGCCTGGATGTGGATGTGGGCTAAAAGCATTGAAAGGTCTCGGTGGCGGACTGTTTTTGCTCTTTGATTCCTTCACTGTTGCTGTTTGTTTAATTAAAAACGCAAAACTTTTGCGGTTCACAGCCAAATTAAATTATGTTCAATTTAACTTTATGGTTCCGCTCCGCTCCGCTTTTCTTTTCTCCTCTCTTCGCTGGCGGAAAAACCTCGCAATAAGTTAGTATTGAGTGTGACCCCAACCTGAATTTGGAAAGTTTTCAATTTCCGAATTACGAGGGGGCGAAAAAGAAAGTGCCATCATCAAATGTGTCGAAGGCGAAACAATGGCGCAAATTGTACACAGAAAGCAGAACTTGGCTCTCGGTTTTATGGTCTCAGTTATGTTGACAACGCGGCGTATGCGCAATTTGTGACAAGTTGCCCTTTGTAGGAAGTTTCCTTCTTGCGACATTGTTTCAAGGTTCCACAAAAGCCAAGATGAGAAACGCAGAGAACTTGGCCAACATTCTGCTCGAAGTGTTTGTTAAAAAGTTGCCATCTCCCAGGCCTGCCCAGGACAGCGGTTTTCTGGCCACGCTTTAAGTGGCCCAGCTATTTGATGGAAATGATTGACAGCCGCCTATGCCGGAACGGGGAGGTCCAACTAAACAGGCAACTCCCAGCATCAGCCGACGACCAAGTTAACTTGGCCGAAACAAAGTGCAAAAGTCAGGCGAAAGTTTCGCCTTTCGGCTAAACTGCAGGTAACTGAGCAGAACTCCAGCTCAGCACTTCACCACCCAATATCACCCTGCTCACCATTCACAATCAGGCAGCTGCAACAGTCAACTAATTCCCAGAAATGTTTCGCTAAGGTTTTCCATTCAACTTGATTGACAATGCCATAGAATTATGCCATGCCAGAACGGAGTAACTCTTTATTACTAACTTCAAACTGGAATGGAGGCATTGTAGGAATTTAATTATTGTAAAATAAATGGAGGTTAAGGAATTGCATAACATGTTAATGCAGCAAGATCTACACTACAAAATTATCCTATCTTATTAATTATATATCATATCATATCAATATAAAAACCAAATATTTAATCTATGACAAATCGAGAGCCTTTTGTCAGGCCATAACAATAATAACTCATTTCGCTATGGCACTCAAACAACACTTGACTCAACTCAACTCATCTGAGATTGTAGTAATATTTTTGTTAACTGATTTGTTGGCCACTTGAAACTACCGCAAAAATGGCCGCCACTCAGGTGTAATTGCACACAAATAGCTAATAATGTTCTGCCAATTCCCGATAACTGCAACAATTGCCAGGCAATTGAAAAATATCAAAAATGGAGCAGTCATCGGTTGTTGGCCGGGCAAACTTACATGGCAAGGCAACCGTTTATTTATAAATCACTTTATTGTCGGATTTATATATATATATATAGAAATATATATTCGCAGTTGGACGACCAGCGTCGGGCGTCGGAGTTTCTATGCCAATAAGCAGCTTACCGGAAGTTGTAATGCTGTAAATTTAGATTTCCGGCCGCAAGTGCAGCGCCATTGGCTTGGCAACATTTGCAGCCCTCTGGCAAACTAAAAATAAAAAATGAAAAATAAAAAACACAAAAAGCCAAGCCAAGCCGAAAAAAAGAGGAGAAAACTTTTGCCACAATTTCATTGAATGCCAGCCACTCCCCCGTTTAGAGCCATTTTTCGTCTAAGGTATAAGCAAAAAGTTACCGGCTTTCGCCAGTTTCAGATCCTCAATAAAGTCAGTCCACAAAAAAACCGCAACTCAAGCGAAACCTGCGACCAATTTGCAAGCCAGAAATATTTCTATATAGAGTAAAAAAAGGAACTATTAAATAGAGGAAAATGCAGAGCCAAAACACCGTCTGGGTAATTGACCGAGACTGGAGCTGATTGTCCAGTCTGGAGTTACTGTCGTCATCTGTCCATTAATCACGTCCTAATGTCGGGCCACACGAGTCTGTCAGAGCACACTAATGATCTGTGCTTTACACATGTACCCATGGCCTGGCCTATAGATGAACCATCTCGGATGTCCTTTCTACTCCTTTCCAGTGCAATGCAGACAAAGAAAATTGATTGATTTTGGTCGCATAAGTTATCAACTGATTAATATAACCATGAAAATATTTATTAACTATCTTTGTAACTATTTAAGCTAGTCAGGCACAATAATTTTTTATAAAATCATGGAAAACTTTATATTTTCTTCATCAAATTACCTAACACCTAGTTATAATTTGCTACAATTTTCTTTTAGTGTGGTCAACGTCTACTGGTCGCCAGTGTTCCACTTAACCAACGTGTTTCATCTTTCTCTCCTTGGTTGCTTCGGCTAGCCGTGTTGCTGCTGCTACTGCAACGTTTTTTATCGATAAAGTGCAATCAATTTTTACAAATGGGATTATTTTCTCGGCTCCTCTGGCTCTCTGCTCTGCCTTTGCCAAAGGAATGAAACGAGCGAACGAATTGTAATTTGTTTTCCCCATGCATTTGTTATTGTTCTCCGACTGTGTTTGCCGGGCACTCTCTGTCGCAGTAGTCTTAGTGAAGTCGCCGCATTATCTTACGGCTATATCTAGTGCTACATATGTATGCACCCCGCAAGCCCCCAATCCCGCAATCCTCAATTTCCATTGCGGAAAAGTCAGGTGGAATGCGCCGCTCCTCCACACGATGGCAATGCAAAGCAGCTTTCGATAGAGATTTATGCTTGTTGGTAGTTTTGCTCATAAAAATGCATTTTTATTGCTCTGACTGCGCTGCCTTTTGGCTTTTCCCCTCCGTTTCCCCCCTTTTTTTTGGTATCTCCATCTTTTTGTTGCCTGGTCTTGGCTTTTGAATATTGAGTTAGGTTTTCGGGCTGCTGCGCCAAAAGGTATGCAGCAGTTTCGGTTTGCTTTGTGTGGGTCGCTTTGTCGCCGCCATCGCCTCGTAAAAACTGTAATCAGGCAAAATAAATAGCGCCATAAAATAAGTTTCTATCTTTTATTGCCAACGAAGAAACGAAACGAAACCGAACGGAACGGCAAATAAAAATAACTTACTTAACTTTTATTCCGACCCTCATACAATTTGTGCCTAATGGCAATGCAATGTTAATGGATTTTTAATACTTCTTCTTGCTGGAGGTAATTTTATTTAATTGTTTTCCTCGGATTTCTGGCTATAAATTGTTTGTGCTTTTTTTTCCGCGGCGTTGCGCAGATTCCAAATGAGTTATATTAACGGTGGACATTAAATCGGCGGGAAAATTAATCCAATAATCCATTTTTATCGATTAAGGCTGAAATTATCATCAGATTTATATTATTTTGATATTGGGAGATACATACTACTATAGATTAAGTGATTTTGTAATATAAGTATTTCTTTAAATAAATTTAATTATTAAAATATCGATTATTTCTTTCTACTGACGATATTTTTCCCTTATTTTCCGATTTAATTTTTACATTTATAATTTAAAAGCACTCGTACAATATTAAACACATCCTTCCTTAAAGCTCATCTTAAATCCTTCGAGGCATCCCTTTCAACTGCTGAATCAGCGTGCCATCTAAATAATAGCTTAAAATCAATTGATATCTATTTTATCAATGCCACTGCAGTTGCGGCTAAATTGCATTTATGGCTTTGCGCTTTTATTTAATTTTGCACATGCAATTTGCGAATTCCTGCTCCTGCCCTTCCTCGACTAGCTGCTCCGACTGCTTCTTGACTGCTCCGCATCCTTTACCTCCAGCTCCTACCTACGCAAGGCGTATCCACATAGATCCACAGTTGAAGCGGCGAATCGTACTGAAAGAGAAATCCTTTCATACATTTTTCTATACAAACCGCCGCGCGCTGCACAAATGAAGCAACATTTTCTCTCAAGAAAATGCGATTTGTGCGCTTTTGAATGCAAGCGCCGTACTGGCCACGCCCCCCATCTACCGACGAGCTCCCACTTCCCAATTTCCCGCCCCCACTGGGATGCTTATCCTTTGATGATGGAAACTGCTCTGGCAAGCGAAAAACTTTGGTAGCTCCAAGACGGCTAATATAGAGGCGGGGTCCACGCCCTCTTGGTGCGCGTGTGTGTGTGTGGTGTGTGTGTGCCTGCTGACCGGGCACAATTGATATGTTTTAAACTTTACTTTACAATGTTAATCCTTGACGGGAAGAACTGGGATTTTTACTACAAGAAAATCAAGATATTTCTAAACAAGAATGACTTGAAAGCATAATACCTTCCAAGGGTATAAATATCCGTATTCTAAAGATTGATATTTATCTATATATTTGTATGATGATTTTTCTATAACCCACAGCTTAAAAAACTCATAACTACGCCAAATAAGTATTAATTTTGATTCGGAATGCTGTTTAATGCTAGTTTTTATTAGGTTAATAAATCTGCATACCTAAACTACATTTTAAAGAAACTTTAATTTTTGTCAAAATTTCAATGCAAAAACTCGGTATAAAATTTGGAAAAAAAATTTCAAAATTTTTGTTGCTCTTCTAGATGCCTAGAAAGATTCGCCTGTTGATGCTGATTAAGAATATATATGATTTATAGGGTCGAAAATGATTCCTTCACTGCGTTTCAGGGGTCTGACTGTACGTAAAATACCCTAAAAAGGTATAAATATTCGAATTCTATAGGTCGATATTTATATGACGATTTTTCCATAAAACAATCTCAAAACTAAGCAAAAAATGCATTAATTTCGATTCGGAAAGCTTTTCTGTGCTAGTTTTTAATAGCTTAACAAATCTGCGTATCTTAATTAAATTTTTAACATAATTACATTTTTGTCAATTTTTCAATTGTCAACAATGCAAAAATCTGTTATAAAATTTTAACCAAAAATTAATAAAAAAAAATTTTCTTTACTAGATGGCTAGAAAGATTCGCCTGTTAACGCTGATCAAGAAAATATACGGTTTATAGGGTCGGAGGTGCCTCCTTCACTGCGTTTCAAGCTTCTGACTGAAAGTAGAATACCCTGCAAAGGTATAAATATAGGTCGATCTTTAAATGACGATTTTTCTATAACCCACAGATTAAAATACTCATAACTAAGCCAAAAATGCATTAATTTCGATTCGGGGAGCTGTTCTGTACTAGTTTTAAATAGCTTAATAAATTTGCATTCCTAAACTAAACTTTTAAAGTATATAAAATTTTGTCAATTTTTCAAAATGTCAATTAGGTCAAAATACGGCTCATAAAATGTAGAAAAATTTTTAAAAATTTATTTTCTTTCAGATGCCTAGAAAGATTCGCCTGTTGATGCTGATCAAGAATATATACGATTTATAGAGTCGGAAAAGACTCCTTTTCTGCGTTTCAAGCTTCTGACTGAAAGCATAATAACCAAAAATGGGTATGAAAATTAATTTTTCTTAATTTTTAAAGACTGATAAATTGTTTGATATATTTTTCCTATTATATTATTTACGTATTTCTATAAAAATATCCTAAAACGTCTTTAAATATATAAAGTAAAGAGAAAATTTAAGTTTTTCTCGCTTTATATACACTTATAAATGAGCTCTTTAAGGCATTTACCATGTTTTTCTGGTGCTGGGCATAAAGTTTTACAAGTTTAATTATGCAGACAGAGCTGTTCAATGCCGACAATGAAGTCCGGGTCCTGTACGGTTCCCACGTGGATGGATGGCCAATTAAAAATGTTAAGTTTTCACACATATACTCCAGAGTCCGGACATATCAAGGCTGCTCTGCTACTGGGGGGACAAAAGAAAGCAATCCGCGGCGATACTCAAAATGAATTTTTGTAATTTATGAAATGCGTTAATTGCATGCAGGAAAGACAAAGGGAGGAGCCTTCTCATTAACTGCACAAACCGTGGGCAAATTAAAGCCGCTCAGCTCAGCCCATTGTCCTTGTCACTTCGTCCCTGCCCATTTTCATGTCCTGTGATCCCCCTCTGCACATACAATTAAAAAAGTCAACACCTTGGATTGATCCCAGGCACATTCTCGCACAGCTAGGTAATGGCTTGAGGCCGGTGGCTAGGTGAAATCCCTCCAAAGAAACAAAATAAAAAAAGTTTAACGCTGTGAAAATTTTCACAGTAATTAGCAAAGTTTTTGAGCCTAAAAAACAAAGGGCATCCGGCTTTTTTGTAAGCGCGTGTCAGGCCCTGGGAACTGATGAAAGCAGCAGCCCTCGTGGACCCCAGAACTAAATGATATGCCGAAAATAGTAAGCAGGGATTAGGGATGGTAGACTATTTATTATTTGTTACTATAGTAAAATATTTGAAGGCCAGGGAATTGTTTTATTTAAATAATTCTACCTTGGACAAGCAATAATTCGATAACTTCGATATTGAATATCCTTGAACAATAAATTTCGAAATACAACACTTTGATTACCTTATCTAATTTAATATACCGGCTATCTAGACTTTAACCGATATGTTCTTTCTCTAAAGCTACATCACTAGCTCCTACTAACCAACAGCAACCCGGGCTTAATCCAATTTATTTCAAAGAACTTTGTGTGGAGAATAATTTGCATAACTTTGATATGAGCAGCCCATGTGTTTTTCGCTTTTCGGCTTCTGTTTTGAGAGAGGGATTGAATGAATGTGTGTTTGGTGTGAGTGGGTGATAATCACATCCATTTCAGGACTTGAACAATATTTTCAAGAGCCACTCAGTCAAACTGGAAATATATCCACTTATTGCCATGGCTCTCTGGCAAGTATTACTCATTCAGTGAGGCGACACCTCTGGCCATATTTCAATTATACGAGTTTAAGGCACACCGCTTCGCTTCACAGCTTCCAACTTTCAGAATGAATAAATTGCTGCTGCGCAACAAAAGCGGCCAGAAAGTGCTCAAATGTATGCAATGAAATTCATTTATTTACGCCTACGAACAAACAAAAAAAACTGCCACAAAATATAACAAATTAGCATTGAAATGGATCCGAAACCAAAAGCGAAATGGCAGCGAATATTTCATAAAATTGGCAGGTTTTTACCGCTTAAGCTTGAGTTGAGTTGAGGACACGCGTCAGTTCGCAGGATCTGAAGCTGGTCCAGCTGGAAGCTGGAAGCTGGAAGCTGGACCAAACCGCCCTGGGTAAACATCACAAATCAGAGAGAATGTTTATGCATGAAGCCGGAGCCACAGCACGGCAGGAGAGAATTTCATAAAAATTAAATTGTGCATTCGTGCAGATTTGTACGCTGGAATTATGACACAATATGCGACAGTAATAAATGTTGAGGCAGACAAAGGGCAGGTAGAAGAGTTCTTTTTTTTAGCACTTGCTCTGCACTTGGAGAAAGTATCCATCGCCTGAAGATGAATATAGAATTTGTATTCTTTGTTGGTTTGACATAAATCAAATACGTAGTCTAGAAGAAAAACAGTTGACACTTTATTTATACATGTTAAAGGTTGTGAAATATAAATATAATTGTTGCAAGAGTCAAAATTAAGGGATATTTCTCGTGACTTTTTAATAAATACTTAATTCTCTTATACCTCTCATATATATACTACAGAATATTTATTATAAGTTAATTTTCTTACTGTGTGTGCTCTGTAACATGGGATTGTTAGTGGGTGGGTTCTGCGTTTCCATGGCAAGCCAAAAACCAACTCGGGCAAAACAATTTTCACACGTGCAAGCTGCAAAAGGTGCAGACAAGCTCATAAATTGCCACAGCCATGATGACGATGCCTCCACCGCCGTTGATGATGATGATGGTGATGATGAAGGAGTTGGATTTGGGAGGTGGGAGCAGAAAGTCTGACTTGGGGCGGGTCACATTTAAATCCTTAAAGAGCAGCCTTTGCCACGCCACAAACAAAGTTGTCGGTCTGCCCCTCCAATGTCTGTTTTGCGGATTCTCCTGCTCAAATGCAAATGATCAAAATAATTACATGAAGCGCACTTTTTCCGCTCCTCTCCCATCGCACAAAAGCACAAGCGAGCGCGGTTGCAACTTCAAAATGATGAAAATGAGTTTTCTTTACAAACAAAATTAAAAGTAAAAGGAAGACCGACAACGAGCAGAGCAGAGCAGCTCGGAGAAAATTGCACACCAAATTCAACGATGTGCAAAGTTATTTTTCACAAGTGCTTTGCAGCCCTCGTCCATGTCGCCTGCATGTGGATATGGTTGTAAGGATGAGCATGTGGCCATGTGGTTCTGTGGATTTCCGTTAACTTATGGTTAGCAGTCTCTGGCTGTGCATGTTGGTCCCCCCTTCCTTTGCCCGCATCCTTGCCGGCGCATATTCCTATTTTTATGCTGTGCAAATGACAGCAATTTTTCATAGGGCAAAGCGCTTGCAAAACTCCCACTTCCCTCCCAGAGCCAGGATCTCACTCGTTTTTGTTGTCCTTGCGAGGTGCCAAGTGACAATAATTTTGTCTTTCTCTGCTCGGTGGAGGGGCGGCAATCCTCTGACGGGCTTTTGTTTCGCTGTCACTGCCTAATTGCCAAGATTTTGCGCTGCTTGGTAGACCGAAAGAACCCCAGAGTCCCAAAAGGCTTCTTCCTCCCAATGCCCCCACAGAAAAACCTTAAATTTCGAGTTTAAGAGCAACCCTCAGTTTATTACACATACGCAGTGTGGTGCAGCGAAAAAGTATTTAAATGGAGTGCAGTGTAATCTGTAATCGTAAATTGGTATCATTTGCATGCAGAGTGCAAAATAATCAAGTGAAAAACATAGTTCATATTTTAAATAAAACTATATATATTTATTAAAGGCAATAACTTTACAAGAACTTGATTTGGATTGAATAAAAGTGGTTCCATTTTAGATTACAAAAGATAGCTTGCGATTTAAATATTGCGATTTACTTTGAAAGCCAATAATAAAATCTTTGGAAAATAAATATTTCTCTAAATTTCAATTTCGTTTCCCAATAACTTCCAGTGAATCCCATTTCAAAATAACTTCCAGTGCATCCCAAGAAACTTTGACTTCTGAACTTTCGACGCATTAAAAGTCATTTATAATCCTTGGAAACGATCATTGAGCTGCTTGAGTTTATGGCCACCGATTAATTCCAAAAAAAGACCTATTTACCCGCATTAAGGGTACATTACTTTGCCATAGAGCGTTGAACCCCAAACTAAATGTAGCAGGCATTAAATTAAAGCAACAACTTGTGCAATATTTTTATGTCAATCATCAAAATCAGACGGCGAACAAGTCGAACGCTTAAATCGCTGGCCCGCAGCAGCTCAGCTCGGAGGCAACGACAACTACTCATAACTGTTTGGCTTGCTGTGAAAATATCAATAAAGAAAACTAATGAAGTGCGCGCTGCCTTAAGTGGCTTATTGTCACTCTGACACCCCCATACCATACACACGCACATGCAGGGAGTCCTTCTCACTCGTCAAAGGAATCGTCTTTCTATATATGTGTGTGTATAATGCCAAAGGGCAGAAGGACGAGAGCTCAAGGATTCTATCCCGTATGAGTGTGTTAGAGTCTGTGTCCCGTCGCATCATAAAATCCGCACTTATTACTCCTTTTATGCAACTAAATATGTACTCCCAAGTAAATAGCCAAGGGTGTGTGTGTGTGTGTGTGTGTGTGTGTTTATTTACTTTCGGTTAAGTGGACACTATCGCTGGCTTTCTACTTGAAGCTGGGCACACTCGAGAAAAAGGTGGGACCATGAGTTTATGATAATAATATTTTAAAAGAGAATTCCTTAAGGTCCAGTTTCTCCAAAGTTTATTTCTGGAAGCTGGGCCAGTCCGTGACCATATTCAAATCAGTGAGAGTATAATTGTAATCTAAAAAATAATGAACTTAAATTCTGAATCTAAAGTTATTGCAATAAAAGAAAGGAAAAATTTCATGAGGCTGGAATTAGTCGCGAAAAAGTGTGACCATATGCACCTACTATTCATCAATATAACTTTTATTATTATTATTTGATTCAACTCTGTTTAAAATATTTTCAGTCTTAAGAAATATTACAAAACAACCGACAACCTTTGTTTTCTGTGTCCTTGTCCTTCTGCTGTTTATTTTCGGCTATTAGCAGCCAAGAAGATCCTTTAGGGTCAAGTGTTCGCTGTCCTGCGGCTCTTGTCTCCTAGCTAGCCACACAAGGACTCATACTATATATTGGCCAGTCAAGTGCTGGCAAAATATTTACGCAACGTCATTGAGCAAGTAAATGCAATTCATGGCACTCATAAATTGCAAATCGTGGCGAGAACAAAAAAGAACAACAAATAATTAAGAAAGGCAACGGGGGATACTGTGAAGCTATAAGACAAGGGTCTATGATAAAGGAAAAGCTCTTTTGTGTCTGTCTAAAAAGCTCTGGAAAATTCACTACATAGCTTTTCCGCAAAGCCAAGTTCCGTTAGTCGTTGTCTAGGAAAACCTGATTTTCCGGCAAGCAAAGTAGAATGTAGATGTCGCTTCCAGTTTAAGACCAAAATCTGATCTCTTCATGAAATTAAAACCTGGATTATAGGCCAAATTACTTCCTCATTTACCAAAATTACATGACCATCACTACTTCCTGCACACACTGAGCCCATTAAAAGAAACCTCTCTGGCAGTTATTACGCTTAATTTGAAAACATTTAATTACCATTAATTATATTTTTGTATAATTACATTTTCTGTTTTATTGTTACATTTATATGTATGTATGTATGCTCGCGCAGTGCACATCATCATGTATTATGCTTAGTAAAATCACGCAAATGTTTCATTAAAAATTGATGCCATCATTTTTGTAGAGAGAGTAGAAGAGTACGACGTGATGTCTGGGGAAGTTTTGTTTTAAATATTTTTCGCTTTTTGCAGTATATGTTTCCGTAGCTATTGTTGCAATTAATGTGATGGGCAGTTTATTTGTTGGATTTCGCTCTCCTTCCCCATAGCAATTTTTAATTAAAATTATGAACTCGCTTAGTTGGCATTAAATAACAAATTAAATAAATTCTACATGCGATTTATATAAAAAGTTTCTGATTTCTGTTTCTTTTTTTTTCGTTTTTTTCTGCTCTTCCTCCTGGTGTATACACTTAGCAAAAATATGCATTACAAACTATTAGCAGTGTTGCCCTCGGATCGGGCGGGGAGGGGGGATCGGCGAATAAGTAGGAGTAGGCGTGGTGTACACATTAAAAACCTAAGAATATCATTCGCACTCCGACTTTTGAGAGAGAGCGAGAGAGAGGCGGGGGAGCATTAGCGATCCATGTTAAAAGTATTTACTTCTTAGTATCTAAACTGTCCCTTCTTCCCCCTCTCGTTGTGGTAGACCCTCAGGGGTGAGTAGCTACCATTGCCGTTGCCATTCAGCGACGCTCCAGCACCATTTCCGGTGCCCTGGCCATTGCCTGCGCCATTTCCGGTTCCTGTGCCCGTGCCACTGGCTCCGCCAAAGTTCTGCGAAGCGGAACCGGAGAGCAACTCCTCAGAGTGCTGGGGTTTGGCAGTGCAGCGAGGCGCGAGGATCAGGTTGTAGACCCCGAAGTACACCAGAGCCACGATTAGGGCCACAATGGCCAGCCATTGGTAGCAGCAGGACCAGTACTCCAGCTTGGGGTTCTTCTCATCGCGAGCCAGGCCAATAAGAGCACCGAAGCCCTTACCTGTAACGTAAATAACAAGGAAATTGGTTAGTTAATAAATACAGAAATAAAATTGATAATTTAACAAGGGCTCCTACCCAATCCAAAGAAGGCCAAGACAGCGATGGCCTGTCCCGTGGCTGTAAGCTTCCTGGGCATGGCATGACGCATGTACAGGATGATGGTAATCCAGAGCAGACCAATCACCGCAGGCTCAATCACTTCCATCACGACGGTCAGCCATTGGCAATCCACATCACTCAGGGCCGTAAATCTAATGACAAAGATGGCCAGGCCACCAATGAAGATGTTCGAGTGTCCGCAATACTCAATAAACTTGTCCACATTGAAGAACAGAACCAGGATCAGGATCAGACCCGAGTAGCACACGGCATTTGCATCGGTGAAGGTCCACCTCAGGTAGCTGTGGATGCTGCTCCAGAAGGTTCCAAATAAGATGGAGATTAAGGTCAAAATGCAGATCTCGGGACTGTAGCGACGAATTGCGGACATGGGCACCACCAGCATGCCGGTCTTTGTGTGCCACCACCATTCCGGCGGACTCAAAGGCATTTGGGAGGCGCAGAGCAAGACAATCGCTCCCAGCACAAAGCACACAATGAAGATGATCAAAGCGGCCAAGGCAGCATCCTGATTGGGTTCGTTCTGGAAGAAGAACAGGTCCAGCGGCGAGAAGAGCACCACATAGCCAATGGCACCCCAGACATACTGACGGCACACTTCGCCCCTGCCCTCGGAGGTCTCACGCACGGCTATGACAATGGCGGTGTTCAGGAGGGTCAGGGCAGCCATGGGAAAGATATCGCCCAGCAGGCGGATGGTAGTGTAGCCCACAAGGGTGTCCTGGACACTGCCAGTGGTCTGGGGAAATCAGAGAAAATATAATTAATACTCCGACTTGAAAGAACTTCTAAAATAATCACTCACATTGGTACATTCGCTGTCCGAGAGCACGCTCTTCTCATGATAGGGATTCACCACCTGGCATTCGATCATGGGCTTGCAGTTATCACTGTTATCCTTGACCTTCTTCAGGTCCTTCATGTACTTGGCCTGCTCGGCGGGTATGTTGCACTGGAAGCCCTCTGAAAAAGAGCAATTTTAAAGTTGGAATCTATACAAGTTTTGATCTCCAGGATCCAAACTTACCCAAGGGATACTGGCACCAGCCATCATAGTCATCATCCTTCTTCTCCTGGCTAATGGCCGAACCCATGAGCGCGTCAATTACCACGCTGGTGGTGTCCTCGGTGTAGGCATGGCAGTGCTTCACTATATCCTGACCCTCCTCATTCTTTTGGGTGAGGCAGACATGCGGTGGCTGGACATAGACCTTCTTGGGAGCGGTCTTTACCTGACGCACCGTACGATGTACCAGAGCCTCAGCACTCAGGGCCTCCACGCCAGCACTATCCGCCGGATCGGAGCTCTCCAAATCCCGACGCGTGCGCAGGCTCTCCGTCACAGCACTGGTGGCCTCATCATCGTAGTCAAACTCCGAACTCTGCTCCGTTGAAGGAGCCAGAGTCGGCTCCTCGGCCAGCCAGGCCACATACAGAGGCTCATACAGCTTGGGGTTCTGGCAACTGTAGGTGCAGCGGGTCAGGTTGATGCTGCCCTCCTTCTGCTCCCAGCGGCTGCAACTGGCATTCACGCCGCACTTCTCTTGGAACAGGAAGCCTCCAGTCTCGTCGCAGCCAAAGCTAACCAGGGGTTCGTGCGATTCCGAGCGACTGACATCCGGAATGGCGAACAGAAAGGCATAGATGAAGGCGGAGATCAGCAGGAAGACAGCCGTCAGCACACGCAGGGTGCGTCCGAAGGTGTTGGGATTCCTGGCCGCTAGCCTATCTGCCCAAGGACCTGCAATCAAAGGACCCAAAATGGACACGAAGGGTGCCAAGATGGTGATGGTGCGGTATTCCGAGAAGTTGAGACCCAGCAGCAGGGGCTTGGTGGCATGAAGGACATGCAAGGCAGCCAGACCTTAAATAAATGATAAATATCAGATTTTGAACTTTAATAGTTATCTCAAAAACTCACCGCTGATGACAAAAAACACCACAAACTTGAGCGATATCAACGTCTTGTTGACCCGCGGCTTGCGTTCGGCTATGAAACCCATTTTTCCTCTATAAACTATCTATATAATCTCAGTAATTAAACCACCTTTTCGGCGGGGTTTCGTTCTCCTAGGTTGGTTTCCTCTTCTAAGTTTCGTTGGGACTCAGTTGAACATGTTAGGCTCGATGGGTTCTGCAAAGAGATAAACAAGATAAATGATAAATATTTTTACAAGTAACACTAGAGACTCTGTTAACCGCAATAGTCTACCTAAAACCGCAGTTACTGCTTACTCTATAAACCGTGGCTTAAACAGTGATAACTAACGATATACCCTAACCAAAATATTTTATATCAAACAGTGTTCTGCCCAAATTGTTGGGATATTTAAATCCAATCGAGCCATTTGATGCCACCCGTGGATAGTAAACATTCCGGAAATTATTGGAGTTATTGGGGAGATACCCCCACATATAGATATAGCTAGATATATACATATGGGTGACACAATGGGGTGTCAAAAATAAACAAGTGTCAATAGTCAATAGGCCACAGACGACATTCATCGCGCTACTCGCAACACAACAATAATTGAACACACACAGACTCAACAACAACAAACAACACACAATAGTGAAATATATATTGTGTCTGCCCTAGACATAAATTTAAATTAACTGTCAACGAAATTGTCAATGGCACATAGCTTTAATCGTCAGCGAACTATTATAAGATTTTATGATAAACGGGAGGAGCTACACAGGGTGGGTTTTAAAGATATTTTTTGAAAGCATATTGGACAAGTGACTACCTTAAAATAATATTTTATGATACTTTAATAAATATAAGCTGTGCTATCTATAGAACGTATACCTTATCATGAACACAAATTCATCATTTAATCACTATAATATCTCAAGATTCCAAGATAAGAAGAGTGTTTTATAAAGTTACACTTAATGCAACCACTAGACGGGGCATTAAACCCACTCGACAAGTAAATTGCTTGATAATAACTAAACTGCAACTGTCGCAGAAGAAGCCCACTCTTTTCCCCATCTGAAATGCAATTTGCAAGATGATACTTAAAGTGAGCCGGAGATGTTCTTCTTACAATACAACTCGGAAGGGAAAACGAAAGTGCCAGACGGCATTCATATATAAATTTTCCAGCTGCGGCAGGGAGAACTCAAAACAAAACAAGATTTTACTACAAGTAGTAGCCGAACCGGTTTACTACAAGATAGGCAAATTACATCACCCCGAGCAGAAAGCGAAACATTTGACTGACTCTCTGCCTGCGATCTGTGATCTACGCCCCCTAAAAAAATACAAAATAAAATAAACCAAAGAAGGCCAACGAGGCATTAATTAGACATCTGCAAAATCTCAAGAAGAACCAGCAGTTAATTGGAGAAACTCACAGCCCAAGGTTCGATTTACATAGGATTTATGTGTATATTTATATAGTCTTAAGCTCTTGGTGTTACACTGCCTTAAGGTCCCATTTATAATCCCCGGACGGCCTTGCCAAAGGTCAAGTTAACACACAAAAAAAAAATCATGAAGTAAACATTATTTTTGGGCAGGCTAATGAATCATCCCGAAATGCTTTCCCAATCTAAATTATTAATAAACAAGAAAGAAAGCTAACTTCGGCACGCCGAAGTTTATATACCCTTGCAGATAGAACTTCTATGAATAGGAATCCATACAATATAAATTATATATATTTGTGTTAAAAAACAATGAATAATAATACCTGCTTTCATTTCATTCACCTATACATATTATATTTGCAGTTTTACATTCACAGATTTGCATTTTTCCTCTACATCAAACGATCGTTTGTATGGCACCTATAAGATATAGTCGTTCGATTTTCATAAAATTTGACAAAAAATTTAAGACTAATATAAAATAGCTATACCTTAAATTTGATGAAAATCAGCTGAAAACTAAAAAAGTTATAAATTTAATTGTATTAATTTCTCGATCGTTCCTATGGGAGCTATATGATATATTGGTCCGATTTTCATAAAATTTTACACAAAATTGAAGAGTATAGTAAAATGGCTATATCTTAAATTTGATCCAATTCTATTGAAAACTGAAAAAGTTAAAAATTTTTTTGTAAAAATTTTACGATCATTCCTATGGCAGCTATATGATATAGTCGTCCGATCCGGCCCGTTCCGACATATATACGAGTGAGAGTATATAGAAGGCTAACTACAAAGTTTCATTCAGATAGCTTCAAAACTGAGAGACTAGTTTGCGTAGAAACGGACAGACGGACAGACGGACAGACGGACAGACGGACAGACGGACAGAAGGACAGACGGACAGACGGACAGACGGACAGACGGACAGACGGACATGGCTAGATCGACTCGGCTGTTGATCCTGATCAAGAATATATATACTTTATATAGTCGGAGGTGCCTCCTTCACTGCGTTGCAAACTTCTGACTGAAATTATAATACCCTGCAAGGGTATAAAAATCTGGCGTAAGAATGTATGTGGAGATTTTCTTGGGGTTATCATTTGATGCCTGCAACAAATTGCTTCGACGCCTAAAAATATAGTAAATATACACTGAAAAAAATTACAATGATACATCGAAAGATTACTTTTTGAGGCGTAATTTTGTTATTAAACTTTAAGCAAAATTAATTCCAAAAAAACCTCTAAAAACCCCGAAGATTATCAATGACACGTTCGAATACCATTCATAAACTATCCCCAAAATTACCTTCTGTAACTATTTTTGTAAGGTTTTTTAGCTTAAAATTCCCCAGAATATCAATATTTTTCCGGTGTAATAAACTATATATTATTGCCGGCTTATCTCAGCATCAGCATTAGGGATTTAAACTAGGCGGGACAAAATAAAAAAAGGTCAAACGGCTAAACAAAAGCTAAACAAACTAGCAATGCATGACGTAAGCCGGCAAACAACAAATAATCAACAACAATACGAGAGCAGCTATAAAAAATGTCGTTGCTGTCGGTTTGAGACCGAAATTCAAATTAGTAACCAACCGGCAACGAAGCTTCAGTTTCAACTTAATGACAAAAAACCTCGCACGCACACCCTAAAAACAAAAATAAAAAATAGAGAAGAAAAACCAAAACCCAATATATAAAACAAAACCATCCGAAACCCGGACCACCAGTGATTGCCCCACATGGGCACTATGTATGACACAGTGCGCTTATTTATGACCTAAGGTAAACTTTGCCCGGCGCTAGCCCCACGGCATAAAAAACAAAAAAAAAAAAACTAAAAAATGGCCACCATTTTCCTCCATTGCGTGTCCGGATATATACAGTGTACAGATCGGAGGAGGAGGTGGAGGAAGTCTGATGGAATTGCTAGCGAAAAACCCACGGGAGCCACTGCCATTTGACAATTAACTTACTGTGCAAGCCATCAGTTCAGGCGACAAAAATTGAAATAATTTATACCATTAAAATTTAAAATATTTAAGTCTGGAAATTTCTGTCAATAATCTCTTTAATCACTTTTATCTATGGCTGCCCTTGACGCCCTCAAGTTCTAAGAAAATATTCAAAAATATAAAATATGTGTTTCAAGTTTCCCAAAAAATTAATAAATTATGCTTGGTAATTAAGTTGTTTCTGACATGTCTAGAATGACAACCAGTTACTTATTTAATAATTTGCAGCTTAGGTTTGTTAAAAATTCTAAGGCAACGCAGTCTGGGACTTAGTAAAATTTGTTTTCAAATATTTTAAATTATAAATAAAATCATCCCATTTATTTCCAGTGCATCCAGGTGATCAACCTCTTTGGGTACTTCCCCTATCTAGTTTCATAATCGACAGCTTTGCCGCCTGCGCAAATGTATCCGAGTTTTCTTTGGCGTTTTCGCCACACTTGGTCCGCTTGCAACTTTTACGCTCGGCTGGAAATTAGTGGCTCTGCCCCTCTGCCTTTTGTTTTCGACTCCAAAATAAAAGAAAAGCCTAACAAAAAACGAAAAAATTAAACCCCACTGTGAGAACTCTGCGTGCATGGGCATTATTTTGTAGGGGGAACTTGATGTTGTCGCCACCGGGGCGGTAATTATGTATGAATTTACTCGAATATGTGCCCGAAAATAGAAACTTAATTACAACGAAACGGCAATGGGTGCTGGGTTATTCGCCCTGGGTGACCCTCTATTATTTATCAGTTGTTCAGTAAATCACTTTGTAAATGTCAATTAGTGATAAGGCCAAAGACAGGGACCAAAAACCAGAGACAATGAGGTAATATATTTGCCCATGCCTTATGCAAATCTCCATTTCTATTTGTTAGCATTGATTTGGCTTGGTTTGCAGCTGTTTGTTTATTTGTATTTTTTGTTTCCACAAGACTTTTTCACACCTTTATGGGCAGCTGGATATTTTGAGTATTTTTTTTCGCCATGTTTACCCGCTCACTGTATCTTTATTTTGACTGCCACCGCGAATGTTTAGCAACAAAGTTGCCACCGCACTTGGAAATACATTTGAGAGTGTTTAATGGTTAATAGCAATTTCAATTTAGACAAATATATTACCCAAATTATAGTACACTTTTGGACATATTAGAAATTTATTTTCAACATTTTGGCAGACTTAAAATTTGTTTGTAGAAGTAGACAATTTTCCAAGGCATTTCTTCTTAAAAATTTTCGATGAATTTTTCTTCTAATAAAAATATTTTTTTGTGTGTTTATCTCAAACCCCAATTCCCATTGTGGGTCAATTGGTTTTTATTTATTTTTTTGTGTGTGTAGTTTTTGTTTTTCCTTTTTTTTTGGGCTTGTGCTCAGACAGCGAGCCGCCCGCTTAATTATGCGTAACACGACGACGATGGCAACTGCAACAAATGCAGCAACATTGTGACGTTCAGTGGAAAAGGAAAGCCGCAACAAAGAGCCAATGCATTTAGTTAAATTTATGAATGGCTCTGGCCACACTGTGCCGGTGAGCGAGCGGCTAAATTAACATTTAAAATGCATAAATTGTGCGACCGTTCGAACTGTGTCAGCGATTTGGCGGCTAACATGGGCGGCGAGAGCCAGACGTGGGCTCAGTGCCCCAACAAGTGCAGCGTCCCTGAAGGTCTACTTTAAGCCATAGAGTCCATAGTCTAGACCCTCGAAAAGGTCCAATGAAAGTGAGGGAAATTAGGGAAGATTTTATGGCATTTTCCCTGGACTGGTGCCAGCTTTTTCTTTCGGCCAAGTCAATGCACAGTTAATCGCGCGAATCGACAAAATTTTCATTTCGAACTCGCGCGAGCGCATCGGTAAACAACAAAAGCGTTTTATTTCAATTGTAAATAAAGTGGTAAAATTGCGCATAATTTTTCTGTAGCCTAACCTGGCCTTTTGACATTTAGCTTTCGACTCGAAGGGAAACAAATAAATGGATAATGACACCAGCTGTAGTTTGCCAATAAGCGAATTAATTCTTCTTAAGCTTTAAAGGTGCGTTCTCGTGGAGATGTATGCATTATCTTCTCTGTTTATTTTGGCATTATTGCATCGATTGCAGGGGAATTATATTTAATTGACTGTGGTGTTTTGGTTGGGAAATAAATTTAATAATAATAAGTTTAATAACCAATCTAGGGAGGGTTCAAGAAAGAACTTTGGCTGAATGTGAATTATTGTTTCTATACTAAATCTATTACTCCTAGGATAGTATACTTGTTTTATATGTATCACATTATTAAATACAAATATTTTCACGTTTTCTTAAAATTTAAATACAAACACAAGTAATTAACGTTGGCTTGACGTCTCAACAGACTCTCCTCATATCCATCGACTTTTGGCATTTTTTTTCGATTGTATCATAAATTTGTACGCTTAATTGGGGGCTCAGCAATTGTTTACAATTGTGGGCACGTAGTAGCGCGGTTCTGGTTTATTTTCCTTTATTACATTTGCATTGGAACGACCTACACGGACAGACGACCCACACACAAACACACACTCCAAAATACTATTGATGAACGATCGAGTAAAGTACCGTAACGTTAATCAATGGAATAAGTTATAGAGTGACTTATTGATGGATGGATGTGTGATTTTTTTGAAGGCGAGGCGACAATGCACGCCTCGGAGCCAAACCTTGGATCGCACACTAAAGTTTATTAGGCCCATTTCCGTTAGGACTGTGTGTGTTAATCATGTTGTGCAATAATTCATTGTTTTCGTGTGAGGTCTGAGAGTTTTGCATTGGCTTTATGGAAATGGAAATGGGAATGTCGTAAAGACATATTTTCCTGACTCATAATCGTGTGCTGACAGCTCACCAGGAATGCAGACAGCGACACAAGTCTACAGGGTGGTGGTGATATATGGATTTTTCCTTATTTTTATAGGACTTTCCAATCAAATAATCAACTAATACAATGTTTTTAAAAGTCCAAAATATCTAAATTACATTTTTATAAGGAAAAGTATTCCATATTTCCATTTAAATCTTTAAATCATATATGCACCTCATACTATTTAATTGTTTTTTGGTAATAAAATTTAATTTCCCTATAAAAATCCCCTCAAATGTACAAAATATCTGTAGCCCTGTGTCAGATAGTTCCATACTATATCTATTTATAGGCTATACATCGCCCACAGTTGTCTACAAAGCAAATTACAATCTACTTAGCATCATTCAGCCGGCTGAAATATGCACTCAAAAGCGCATTCCCATTAACAGCATAACTACGCTCCCCTGAGGAGCTATTTGGTTATACAGTCACGCCCCTAACCTGACATAGACCATATATATATATATATATGCCATATATATTCCATACACCAAGACCTGGATCACCTCACATGTTGGCTCGTGCTCGCTGCCGGCTAATTAATTAAGCTGAAGAAATTGGGTCAACAGACGGCAGGCAGGCAAGTGCATGGGAAATCCGGGCGGGGAAAGTGACCCCGCCGACCCTCCGTGGCTCGGAAAATTCGTAAAATTTCCAACACAACCCAACCAAGAATTTATGTGCAAATGTAAAGCCAGCGGAGCCCATGATTGAGCAATTTATAGAGCGGCAACACGCAAGTCACGGGGGAAAATACAAAATACAAAATACGAAAAAATGGGAGAAACGAAAAAACTAGACTAGTTTCGATTCCAAAAAAACGAATCTGGCCAAGGGAGCGGAGGTTAAGTTATGCTGATGAACAAATCCAGTGGAAAATGGTGAACTATTTCCACATAGTTTATGGCGAAAATTCTCTCAATTAGTGCGAGACAAAAATAGAGATTTTGTCTTGGCCGCCAGAAAAATAAATAAATGCATAAATATTTCAGCATAGCATAAATTTATCTTTGTTTATATTTGAAATTTAGTTTTGTAGCTTCAATATGGACCACATGATACGACCTCAATTTTATGGCAAAATAATAAACAAAAACCACAAAGAGATTTTATTGAAATTTTGCATTTGTTGGTTAAATTTTCAATGATATTAGATATTATCAACGATTCTATTATGTTCCCCAATTTGGAAATTTCATAGTATTTCTAGGACTTTAAAATTTCTCGAAGAGCTCTCCAAATTTACTAAAAAACCATTATCCAAACAATTGTTTGCTGGAAGTTTTAAGTTTGTAAACAAAACAATGAAGAAAATAGGGAGCTTTAGAGCATTTTAAAATTATTCTTAGGCCACACACTATGGGGAAATGCGGTGCTCGGGACCACATGTACACGTTCAGGTTTGTAATTCCATCGAAGTATTAAAATCTGTTTGGATTTTCGCGGTGAGAGGTGGAGGCCAACCAAGACACTTGAAGGCAATGCAAATGGGCCCCAACCCGACCGGTAACAACTTGTTGGATTTTTGTTTACATTTTCCCATGCATTTCTTGTCTGTGCCAAATTACACACTTAATTCCTGTTGATTTCATGTATACCGCCCAAAACGTATTTCAGCTTCAATTTGTTAGTGTCACGACCTGTGAGACAACGAATACGACGATCTCGCGTCTACGTTTCTCTACAGATATTTGGAGCAATGCCTCCGATGACATCATCTGGCTTTTGCTTTTTGACGCAATATTTTTTCTTTGGGGGTGAGAGGGGAGATCTATATTTAAAATACTTTTTAACGCTGCTCACATCACAAAAAAGAGCCGAGAGGAGGGCGAGGTATAAGCGCTCTTCAAAGACATCTTTGGAATCACTTTCGAGGGGTTCTGATTGGGCTATTTGCCCGTCAGAGTGTACCTTTTATATATTCCCATAATTAACTTCAAGTGGCTATTATGTCTTCTTGTAGACAAAATTATGATATTTATGCCTCAGGGAATATTACCTTATTAATAGATATATATATAAACATAAATAAATGTTTAACAGCCTTTAATGATATTTTAGAATTTGTGTTTACTTTAAAGAGAGTATTTAATCTATAAATAACTAACTACAGCTATTGTTAAAGGTGTATTTCAAGCCGGTTCCCAAACCTATGATTTATTTATGAACTAATCAATCGAATGTGCCAATTAACTGGCAACTTTAAAAGAGACTTAATCGCTTTTATGGTACTAAAATTCTCTAGTCTGTCATAAGCTGTACTGTAACTGTAGAAAAATTATTTAATTTATAATATTTTATTGTATTTGCTTTTTAAAATTTTACAGCAATATATAAAAATTATAGGAGGTAATATTTGTTTTTTCCTACACTCATTTAAATCACTTTCAATAGGTTTTTTCACTTCACTTATTTATCTAAGGAAACGTGCTTGGCACCTTTAATTGTTTTGCACCTTTGATTGTTTTCACACTGTTTTATCGCTTTACTGAATGAATTGCTAAACGAACAATTTCTTTATTAAATAACAAATATTGATTCATCAACAGGTGATTAATTTCTAGCTTAATCTTTTTTAAAGCACGTAAAATCTTCAAAGGAAGTTATTAATTATTTTCTTATTGCAAAGAATAACCCAGCCCCGTTACATCTTTCAGATCTAAATCAATTTTCCAGCTTCACACAAATTATGATATCATGGCCCGCAGTATGCTGACTCAATGTAGTATGAGAAATTTGCATTTGACCTCGAATTTATATTTTTTTTCTATGCATTTGCAGTGCAGCGTGAAAATATTTTTGCCAGAGACTTTCTAATGATTTTTGTTTGGAAAAGTTTCGCAAGACTTGGGTCTGGCCTTTAATTGATTTGTAATTGTAATGGCTTCAGTTTTTTTGGGTTTCGATTAATTAGTTAGCGTCGTTAATTGGCGTTATCCGTAAACAGAGTTGAAGGGGAAGCGCCGCCAATTGAGACATCAGTTGCGCAGGCGCCGTGGGGTGGCCCCCTGGCCACCATAAATGTATGATAACCTGCGGCTTTACCAAGTTGGAAACATGGCCCAGCGAGCTGGGAACATGTAAGTGGAATAAGCCTGGTCAGGGGACACGACCCAAGAGAGACGAAGATGGTCGGATGTGGACAAAGTCAAGTCACGCATTTCCTCCAAACTTGATTTACAATTCCAATGGCAGAAAATGCCACAAATGTAACTGTGGCTGTGGCTCTAAACTTTTTAGGGGGATTTTAATGTATTAAACATGCTTTGATTTTACTATTTAAAATACTTGAAAATAATTCAAAACAAATAACAGAAAATACAGAACATTTTCATAACTAAGCTTAGCTTAAAATTTGAAAATCCGCGCTTCTCTGCAATTACAAAATTATTCTACCAAGACCTCAAAGGCTTCTTTCTTAGTTGAAGAAAACAATCAAAGACAGTGCAATACCCTCTTAAAAAACCGGCCCCCAAGAGCGCCAGCCAGAATCGCAATCCACAAAAGGAGATACATAGATACATTTGTAGCTACAACTTTGACGCTGGGCTGTCTGTCGCCTGTCACTCGGACCGAGGTACTCGTAAACAGGAAAACATTTCCTCGAATGCAGCATTAAGTTGAGCATGTTCACAGCATTTCCTTTGTCTGTTCTCGAAGCCGAGGCACTTTTTTACTTTGTCTTTGGCGTGGGCAGTCTGTCCGATTGGCACTGGCGCCGTCTGACATTGAAATCCTGGGCAATTTAACTGGCTTTCTTGGTGTTAAGTCGCCAAAAATCAAAACAGAACCAGAGACCAACGTTTGGCCTACTTTCCATCCGCCAAAATAGTCGTGCGTCATAAATAAAAGCAAGCAGCTACTGAAAACGCTTTGGGGTCCATGACAGTTGCCGAAATAGCCCCAAAGAGTGAGTATCTTTTGCTCTGGGTATACAGCATAGTATATGTATATATACATATATATTTAGGCATATATCTTGCCAGGAGGCGACGACGGCTCTGAGTCATCCGATTCTTGCCAAAGCTTTGACACACATAATGGGGAAAAAGTGTTTGGGGAATTTAAAGAGCGACAGAAAAAACTAAATAAACATGTCTTACAACATACTTGAGAGCTAAACAAATTCTACAATTTAAATGGGGTTGAAAAGTTGAAGGTCAGCTACAAAATAGTTTGCTAAATTGGTCTACTTTTTCATACCAAGCCAGAAATGTGTTTATTTCATTGTTAAGATTTTGGAAAATACTTTCGATTCCCTTAATATATTTTATTCAAAAAGTGATGATGCATTTCTTTGGGGACATTTTTTAATGCTAACACAACTTTAGGGAATAATTTTTAATTAATGTTGCTTTACAGTTTAACTTTTAATTAAAACCTTGAGTTGAAACCATCGAAATTTTAAACAATTTTAAACAATTAAAATGCGCCAATTTATCGGATAAAGCAATTTCAGTTCTTCAAACACTATAAAATATTTCGAAAATCAAGTTGGTTTCCTTTCTTTATTTGCACATATTTCTAGGGTTCCCCTGGGTTTTGATTACATATGTTTTATACTTCATAAATAAATTTATTTATTTACTTTTATATAAAACAAATGTATGAATCTTACAAGGCCAACCGTAAACAAAAATTCTTTCCCAAATATGCTTCCGTTTGGTGACTTAAATTCCATGTAAATATACAAAAATAATCTTTTACAACCCAAGAAAAACATTTATATCCCATAATTTTAATGTTTTTCTCTTCCTCCTCCCTCTCTTATTTATTTACATTTTGCAGATTATTTTGGTTGACTTTGGTATCTGTTTATTTGCCCACATGCCGTATCGTTTTCATAAAAAAACACACATTAAAAAAATATCCTCAACAGATGTGCGGATGGATGAGCTCAAAATGTAGAAGCCATCATTCATACACACAATATATATAAATATATGTAATTGTGAAAAAATCAGCTAACATAATTCCGATACGATAGGGAGATCGGTCTATGTGGGGCATATAAACACTGACAGAGATCGGCGGGAAGATCATGATGAGGTTATCGCCGATGACGCCGAATGATGTCATATGCGGCGGCGGCGGACACACTCGAATGCCTCATATCTAAAGCTTGTTTTCGGGTTTTGTGTTTCAAATTAAGCCCATACATACATCATTACCTATATAAAATATATATCGTATATATTTTATGCCCTATTGAGGCTGTGTTGGTGTAGCTTCATTGTTTGCCATTAGAATGTCTTGTCTGCCGGTTTTTAAAGCTCTCAAAGTTGTTTGTCGGGTTTTTACTTCCCTTTTTTTTTAGTTTGTACTTTTTTGCTGTCTGCAAAGATCGGCAAAAGACTATATACTACCTCATCGACTGACTGCCTCGCTTTCTGCTAAATTCAAGTTCAAACAACAGACGCTGCGCGGGTGTATATACTTTATACTTATTTTTTGTGTTTCTTGGGAATCTTGAAGAAACACAAGAAGTAAGTCAGGAAAACACACTTTCAAGGTGGATATATTTTGGAGTTTCGTCTTGGGGTGGATTTTCTATTGTTTCCTAGGGGTGGTTCCTCAATCACTCCACCTTCCTTGGGGTGGTTTTTAGCCTCTTCTAACGTGCTTCTTGGCCTCCTGATTGATGGCAACGCCTGCCGTGTTTTAATTCACATTTCTAACTTTTATTGCACAGAAGGAAAAGGGGTGGTTTTTTTCTTTTCTTGCCATTTATTTACGTTTTTACGTACCGGCATTTCTTGGCCACCCTATAGGATTTTTTTTTGCCAGCTAACTGGCTTATTTTTTGGCTATTTTATGGCAACTTGGGGTGATGATAAATTGCTTAATTTATTGATAGATAAGGGAAATATAGGTACATGTATTTGGGTCAGAGGGGTGCCAGGATTTCCATGTAAATATGGGAAACAATAAGGAATCTTTTCGCTTCTATAGTAATATCATATTTCATTCTTTGAGTTTTCTTTGTTGCTACTTAAGAATGCAAGAGTTAGGGGCATGTGTTCTGGGGGAAGATAAGGAAATTTGATATGTTTCTTTTGTATTGCAAATTTCTTATATTGAATTTATGAATGAATTGTTTATACATATGTATATATTTCAAATTTATAAATTTTGAAGTATTCAAAATATTTGTAGTAGATATACTTTAACGGAAAAGACACATGAAAATCAAATAAGTAAGGTAACTCTCTAATGTAACCCTTTTAACCCATTTGTTTGAGTTAAAACTTTCATTTGGTCATAATTTCTGTAGACCCCCCACCTTGGACTACCGTTCCCACCTAGTTTCTGACTGATCCCATAAACCCATTTAGCCAACTATTAGGTCATTCCCATAAAAAGAGACTCCCCCGAGGAGGGGCTCGTCGCTGAAGTCATAAATGGGCTGAAATAAAAGTGCAATTGTGGCCGGCAAAAGGCGAACGCAACCAGTTGCAACTTGGCAAGGGGATGTTTAAGTGCCGACGTCATGGGTGGAAAATAAAAATGTCAATAAAAATTACAGCAAATTGCCGCCTTTGGCATTAGGAGGGGGCGGTGGTCTATGGTCACACGCAGGACTCGTGTAGTTACCAAGGTTACACTATTATAACCGCGCCAGCCTGGCTATGTCCTTCGGCTCCCTTTGTCCTGGCTTCAATTGAGCGCTCTGCTGATTAAATTACCCGAGTGCACAGCGAGGATAATGAAGCACACAAAAGGACAATGAGCGGGTGCCTGGCATAGTGCATTAAGCAATTGTCCTTTTCAGGCAACTATGTACTATATATGTATGTGCCATGTCCTCGACGCCAGGCAGTCTCCGCGTCTAGGAGTCGCCGCTGAAATTGCATTTTTCATAGCTTAAGCCACAAAACGTTGCTCCCTAAATTTTCATTGATTTTCTCCTCGGAGTTTCCCGCCGATGATTTCATTTTAAAACCAACTTCTGGGCGCCTGGCGGTTATCCTAAAAGCAACATGTGAACGAGGGCAAGACGAAGTTCTAGAAAGTGAGGTCGTCTTCCGCCGAAGGATGAGACCTGTCACATCATTTTCGCTTTTAATTTCGCCTCTGACTGTGCCTGTGCCACAGTGCCACAGTGCCACCGATGACCGCAGAAGCCAACAAAACCAGATGACATCACAATTTTGTGAGTGGGTTTGATTGTGTCAGTGTGTGTCTTTTTGTGCCAAATGATTGATGATGAAGCTTTAAGGAGGTTTTAATAGGGGACAATCCAAGGATATTCAAGGCAAAAACATAAAGTTATAGATTTATCTTCATTTAACATAAGATTTAGTAAAAGGAAGCTGGTAATAATAGTTTTTACTACCTTTGAATTTAAAAACACTTTAAGAAATATACAAAAACTATAATAATTTTAATTCTAGAAAGATATCATCATCATTTTAATACAAATTTCTTATATTTTAATATGAATATGTTTTTCTATAATAAAATATTTTGAAAGTAATAATAATAATAATAATAAATCCAATAAATTAATAACCCCATTATTCCAATCATAAAATGCCCTGTAACAAAGCTTCACCATAATCTAATGCAAATTTTAAAACGTAATTTCATTGACAACCAATCCATTGCCAACTAAAATATTCAAAATAAATATTGGAATAATCTGAATAGTGTTTGAATATTTGTATTTATATTAGGACTGCCTGCTGCCATAAATGATTTCTTGAAATCGGTTAATAATGCTTCCGTTCCTATAACAATTGCTTAGGCTAATTATTCGGCTAATCACCAATTCGCTGCTTCTTGTATTGTTATGGGTTCATTATTTGCTATTTATATTCTCCATTAAACAGAAGCACACACAAAATATATATCAGTGTATATATAAATGTATACAGTGACGTAAATATATATAGTAACAGCACGAGCACTTGTTCGTATGTCTTGGCCAACTGTCGCCAGGGAATTCGAAATCCGAAAACGTATTTTAATTCGTTCGTATTTCTCTCATTTTCCCTTTGCTTCTTTATTTTTTCAAATTAAATGAAAATATTTTAAATTCAACACACTGTCTGCCAGCAGAACTACCAAAATAAGTTTTCGAATAAGCAGAAAACTAAAAGGAAACACTATGATTTATATATAAATATACTCAAGAAACACACCGAAAAGCGCGCGTTGCTGCTTTTTGTTTTGTGTTGATTTTATTCGTATTATTATTGTTGGTTTTTTGGCGGCAGCTGCCCCAAGAAGAAGCTGTATATATCTTCGGCGTGGGTGATTTCAACTCCGATTCCGAATCGCGATTCCGTCTACGATGTGCGTTCCGGTTGCGCGTCCAAACGCCTCGCCGTTCGAAAGAAAACTAAACGAACGTTCGCCCAGCTCGTGAGGAGAATGTTCCCCCAGCAGCTGTTCCACTGGGACGGCAGTGTGACTTAGCCAGCCGGCATGAAAATTTCCTTGCATACTTGTAGTCGTTGGCGCAAAAGGTTTTGTTTTGGCTTGTGTTTATGCTACGAGTTTTCCGGCACACGAAATTCTATATATTTGGTGTGTGTGTGTGTGTGTTTTTATTTTCGCGGCTAGCGTGTCTGGCATTTTCCAACCCTTAGGCAGCCCGCAGGACCCACAGGACACATTCGCACGGAAACATCCCCACAATAGGGAAGCAGACACACGTGCTGCCAAAGAAGGGTGCTTTTTGTGTGTCTGCAATACAGAGAGATATGCATATAAAGATATGCAATAGAGCATTTCCTTAATGAACTAGAAAATATTGACCTAATATGCATAACTAAAAGGTCCTTAATAAGTTGTTTACTCTCAGCGAGAGGGGTGTGTGGAAAGTGGAACTAAAGCAAATATAAATATTACTTTCGTGATTGTTTTGGCTGCTTTTTAATTGAGTTTTAGTGTCTGTCTGGGTCTTGTTGGTGGTGTGATTTAAACTATACTATGAGCTTATGCACTTGGTTATAATAATTAAAGACATTTTATGCCCGATTTCTGGATTCAATTAGTTTAATTTATACAACTACATCAAATCAGAAATGTTCTGTATGTTTTAATGATTATTTCCATAAACGCGTTAAGTTTTCTGCAACCCTAAAACTATATTAATTTTAACCCTTTACAATTTCACTTAGTATTAAAGTTAAAGCATACATTTTAAGCTTTTAAATTATTACAATTCCTATTATTATAATCTCCACTGACCAGCATTAACCTCCCCCAAAATGTTAATTATTCTATTGCCATGCCAGGTGCAACCTATATACCTACCTACATATTTACCAAAACAAACTTAGGACAAACTCTCCTCCCAAAAACAGCTGCATTTCTGGTATATAATTCCCAAGAGTGTTCGATTATGAATATATAGCCAGAAACAGTTGTTTGGCCTGCTTCAGCTGCTTTGGCCAAAGCCCCCGAGTGGCAATTAAATTTAATTTAAGGCGACATTCGACTGCAGTTGCATTTGTCTTCCGCCGACGACAGTCACTCGATTTGGGGCTCTGAATAAATGATGATGATTCCGAAATCCCCCATTAGATCGAATGGGGGGCTATTTTCGATGACACCGATTAGCCTATTGGCCGAGAGTGGAGATCTCTTTGGCTTTAACCCTTTGCTGGGCGCGTGTCTGGGAATGCGACCAGAGATCGTAATGGGAATCGGAAAAGGAATGGGAATTGGAAATGGAATTGGTATAGGATAGGAATCAGAATCAGAATCAGCCATAGACTCTCCGTATCTCTCCGTGCTTTCTATTTTTGGTTCGCTCGCGAAAAGCTGAAAAAGCTAAAGAGCCGATCGGTGGATCGTTCCACGGCCACGATTCTCCTTGGCTCTTTCAGTAGAAATCCGTTGGCCGCGCAAATCACACGGATCTCAGGCGGGCGGTCAAAGATACAGATACAGATACAGATACAGATACAGATACGGCTCCTGACAGATACAAAGAGAGAGAGAGAGGGAAAGAGAGAACAATAAAAGACACACTCCACACATCAGTTGGGATTCGCGCAAAAATTGATGGTTAAAATAAATAAATAAATGATTTTCTCGGTTCCACACATGGCAAAGTGCAGTGCGCCTTGAATCGCGTCAATTCCTGTGTCCGTTCCGTAATCCCAAAAAATGCTCGATCCCAAGACACACATTTTTTTGCACCAATTTTGTTTTATTTCGAAAATAACCTGCTGCTCTGCCAGATGAAAACTCATTAATTTTCCGAAATGAACGCGAAATTCGATGTGCTGTGCTGCCTGTAATTTTAAACGCATTTCTTGCGCCTGTTTTGACATTGAAATGAAACAACCAATAACAATTGGATAATTAAAACGGAAAAAAACACGCACACACCTGCAGAAATCGAATATCTATCTATCGATCTAGGAGAAACTAACTCAGGGAGCTCTGGAAACTCAGGAAACTCGGTTAACTCACATACTCAGATACTTAGATACTCAGAGAGAAAGACGTAAAGATGACCACGCGTGGGATTCGACGTAAGAAGTCCACGCTCACGGAGTTGAAGATCGCCGTAATTGGGGCGCCCAGCGTTGGCAAGAGTGGTAAGATATCTCCACAGATATCGGTGGACGGAGATATATATACTCAGTAGCCTTTGCTAGCCACCAGTAAGTGCCATGGCGGCGGCAGCAGACCCATCCGATAGATACTTGTGGCATGGATGCCAAGCAACAACAGCAAATTAGTTGAGCAATCGCCGATTCGTGTATATTTAGACTCTGTTGTTTGTTTTGTTTATAAAGTGGCAGCAGCATACACACAGATACACACACGCACACGCAGATACAAAGAGCGAGAGATGCACAGACAGAGTGCTGGCACTTTGGCATTGCCTGCCCGCCGCTTTAATCGCTTTTCCACCGCCTTTTCCTTCGATTTGACAAGCGGCTCCTCTGGCCAAAAAGACCAGGCCATGCTCTAATTTATGATGGGCCATGAGCACATCGCACACACACACACACACACGGGGTTGTACACTGAAAACCATAAACAAATTACTTAGAGTTGCCTAAATTAAGGGAAAAAAATCGAGCATTATTGAAAATATACGGTCAATCAAATAAAACTTTTAACTTTGATAAGGGGGAAAATATTAATTAGAATACCTTTGCTTCACATTTCCTAAATTAATTAAACATTTTCATGTATTAAATGTTATTTAATTTGCTTGCTTTCCGGCTTAAAATTGATTTAATAAATATTATTGATTTAAATATTACGTATACGCACAGGTGACATTATACCCTTGCAGAGTATTAAAATTTCAGTCAGTGGCTTAAAACGCAGGGAAGAAATCATTTCCGACCCTATAAACCATATATATTCTTGATCAGCATCAACAGGCGAATCTTTCTAGACATATAGGAAAGAAAAAAAAAATTGATAATTTTTTTAAAAATTTTAGACCAGGTTTTTACAAAGTTAGCATTCTGAAAAATTGACAAAAATTGTAATATATTAAAAATGTAATTTAGGTATGCAGATTTATTAACCTATTAAAAACTAGCACAAAACAGCTTTCCGAATCGAAATTAATGCTGTTTTGGCTTAGTTATGAGATTTTTATGCTGTGGGTTATAGAAAAATCGTCATATAAAGATTGACCTACATTTATACCTTTGCAGGGTATTATTCTTTCAGTCAGGACCATGAAACGCAGCGAAGGAGTCATTTCCGACACTATATATCATATATATTCTTGATCAGCATCAACAGGCGAATCTTTCTAGACATATAGGAAAGAAAAAAAAAATTGAAAATTTTTTTCAAAATTTTAGACCAGGTTTTTACAAAGTTAGCATTCTGAAAAATTGACAAAAATGTTAAAATTTTTAAAATTAAATTTAGGTATGTAGGATTGTTACCCTAATAAAAACTAACACTGAACTGCTTTCCGAATTAAAATTAATGCTCTTGTGGCTTAGTTATGAGATTTTTTGTCATAGAAAGATATCGAAAATATCCTATGACTCAATTCCAAGCTCCAAGTATCCAAGTATATACCATAATTTATACTTGGACTTCCCAAAGACCTTTCCCTTTCTTGTTTAATTTATTTGACTGGTCTATCGTATTAGAATTAGAATTTATTTCTGATTATTAAACATTTTAGAGCTCACAACCTTATTTGTCTTGCAACGCATATATATATATTATAACTTTCAAAAAATTCTCCATAATCTAGACATATTTTTCTCAGTGCACCTATCACATATAAGTAGCTACTCAGTGGGGATCAGGGATCATGGATCATTGCCGTGGCAGAGAAGTTGCATATTTCTTTGGTGCGGGCGACTTAGTACAAATTGATGTTCCCTGTCAGACATCACGTACAACCCGGGAAGCCCCGAAATAATTTTAATTTGTAACATTTTGTTTTCGGGGCCCCATAATGACGATGCCTCTCTGACTTTAGCTGGGAGAATTTATACTCTGTCAACTTCGGGTTACACCTGCGTCCTATATGTCGCCGGTCAACGAATAATTTTGAATGCAAAATAAAACAAAAAAAACGTTCGAATGAAATATGACTAGAAAATATGCTCCACTAATAAATATAAAAATGTAGAGATAAAAGTCGGGGAAAAATGTTTGCACAGAATGCAGGAAAGTTGGAAAACAGGGCGAGGCTTTTTTGTGGAAAACGAATGAGCTATGTCTAGCTGGGATAATGGATGAGGTTGATTTTTAAGCTCTTTTATAAATTAATAGAAATGAGAAAAAAGTAAATAAAAGTTTTAAACAATTCGAACGAAAGTGGGATAAAAATGGAGAGGCCTAAAATAATATCTTAGGTATAAAAATGTACCCAAAGATTGGCTTTAATTATTAGCATATTGTCCGAAAAATTAAAAATTCTATATTAGTATAACCAACAATAAATGGAATTTATTCCAATAGAGACCACAAAACACATAATGACAAATGCGCATATATGTTTAATAAATTTATTGCTACATATTTTAATGTCATTCAGCCGGCACTCTCTGGCCAAAATATTTTTGTGCCTGCGCCTGTGGCAATTAAACCGCCCACAACTAGATATACACACGTCCACGCCCACCACAGCCCACCGTCCGGCGGAATTAAAGAATCTGCTGGCCATAGACACGATCAGGCGGAGAAGACGCCATCGTCGCCGCCGTCGTCGTGCGTCGAAATATTTAAACGTTGACCTCGTGGCGAAATAAAAAAGAAAGGAAGAAAAGTTCGGAAAACATAAATTTAAAAAAGTGAGAGAAAAAGCACGGGGCCGGCATGAATGCGGTGTTGGGAAAATAAATGATGAAAATGTCGTTAAAAAGTCGCGAGGCAACCAAGGCAACGGGCCACACACAGAAAAGGAATGAAACATGCAAACAAATACAGGATTTATTGATTAAGCTGGATTTTGGCAAAGAAAAACTTAAGTTAATTGGGAATTATAAATAGGGATTGTAAAATTAAAAATATAATATAAATATTAGAAACTTTTTAGTCAATGAAGCTTATTTTCGAAAGGTTAAGGAGCTTACTTTGCATGTAATTATTAATTTTAATATATTTCTCCCAGCTAAAGCCTTTATTTTGAATTTATTTGCTAGTACAAATTAAAAACTCTTTAAATAGTATGTAAGAAAACGCTTTATGTTAATTTTAGGGGTGTAACTCACACAAGTTGAAGCATTAGATACTCGTCTGTTTGGCATAGTCATTGTCATTCTTGGTTGAAGTGGCGCCTGAGGTTTCGGTTCCCAACGTTGTTCCTGTCGCTCCTGCTGCTGTTGTTATTGTTGCTCCTGCTGCGGGTTCAAAGCACTTGCATAGGAAATGACCACCGGCTAAGGACACTCGCACACACACACACACACACACACCCCGTTCCTTGGCAGGACTTGAGGCCTACGAAGGACAGCGGTGTTTGTTAGCCCGCGACACGCAACTTTAGGGCTCAGCCGTGGAGGGTTTATTAACCCCACAAGGCGCATTTTCCACCTGCCCCGGTGCGAGGTGCTTGGTGCTTGCTGCTTGCTGCAAGGGGTTTTCTTTGGTTGCTTTTCCAGCCTGCCGCTGCTTCACGCTCGCTTAAGTGCTGACCCAAATCCAGGACATGGGCTGGGAGGGTTGCTCACTGTCTAGGAGGGCGGTGCCCCTGGTTTACACCTGATCTCGCTGATAGCGGAAGCAGCTATAAATTAAATTCATGTTACGTAAATGGTTTTTTTTTCTTTTTGTTTAATTTAAATTAATTGCAGCCCTAATCGTTCGTTTCTTGACAAAGCGTTACATCGGCGAGTACGATCATCAGACAGAGAATCGATACAAGCACGAGGCGATGGTGGATGGTGAGCCGGTTCTGTTTGAAATACTGGATACCTGTCCCAAGGTTGCCAATGAAGTCTATTTCCTTAACTTTTCCCCTATAATAATTTTGTATATATTATTTAATGTTGCTCCAGGCCGAAGACGAATACCCCAATGCCTCGGAACTCGTCCAATGGGCCGATGGCCTGCTCTTGGTCTACTCCATCACAGATCGCAAGAGTTTCAACTATATACGCCGTGCTAAATCCGATCTACAGTCCGACACACCTGTCCAGCTTTGTGCCAACAAAGTGGATATGGTGCACCTGCGGCAGGTGAGCCGCGACGAGGGCGAAATCCTGGCCAAGGACTTTGAGTGCAAATTCAGTGAGGTCTCTGCCGCCGATCATGTGGACCAGGTGGCCGAGGTCTTCAATGAGCTGTGCAAGGAAGTGCTGGCCTCCAAGAGGAAGTCCAAGCAGAGCCTGCTGGAAAGGATGCTGGGCGGAGCACGTCCCTATAGTCGGGGGAAGAGCGATAGTAATTTGCCAAAAGACTGATAGAGAGATGGCTGGTGAAATCTTAATGTAAATAAATGTACATTTTTATTAAAACGATCGTAAGGGTGCAAAGTTTTAAATTAATTTTAACATTATGAAATCATAAACATAAATCCAACTAAACTGCAATTTAAAACCTGTTTAGATCCTAGTGCTGTGTTTGGCTTCGTAAGCCACACTTAGCAGGTCAAACCGATCTTGGGTCAGCTCAAGATCATCGATTTCGGCCACATTTCCGTACTGCTTTCCTTTGTACTTTTTCTGAATGCCCTGAAGCTTAAGTCCTTTGGCTGATCTATGGTTGCTGGACAGTGCCAGAACCACAGTTCTTAGGTCCTTTAACTTGTATGTGGTGATCTGCTCTAGCTGAGGAGACCAAATCTCCATGCCCAGGATGTGACGAGCCAAGGCGAGGGCCGCAGACGATATCATAGAAGGCAAATAGAGCAGGAAGGGATCCCCCTTCAGTAGAGATAGCTCCGAAATGTACTAGGAATGGCAAACAGGATAAACTATAGAAAATATTAGATTTTGGTGTTCCTACCATTGCCAAACTCTTTAAAGTCTCACACATTTCATCGCACATCACCGCATACATCTTGACAAAGGCATAGGCAGTTGGGGTCACAAGATTAAAGGAGAGTATCTTCAGCATGAATCGCTCCATGTTAAGTATCTCCTCCCTGGTATAACTGTCGTCAGTGATGTAGATTAACTCTTCGACCTGCGGCGGGGTCATCTCTTCAAACTTGCAGGCTATAAACAAGGCCGTTGTGCCCACCAACTGCAGCACGGAGCGCTTCACAGCCACCTGGCTGAGGAAGCGATCGATGAAGGAAATGCAGAGGTAGAGCGTCTCTGAGTTCATTTCATAGTCCACAGTCACCTCAACAAGCCAGTCAATCAGGACGGAGCGCATCTTGTGACAGATGTCCTTCTGGCGGACCATATAGAGAGGCTGTGGACGATTTTTCAATTCGCCCACGCGACAATTGACTAGGATGTCCTTCTGATAGTGGACCTCATCGTAGGCAGAAGACACTCTGGTAGCTTGTTTCTGGATAACCTTTTGGGAAATTACGTACGTAAATTAAGGAAATATCCAATAACAATCTCAAAGAATATTAATTTAATGATTTAACTATGGAAATTCCCTATAATCTGAATGAAAATAAATATTTTCATATACAAATATTATAAAAACAATATATATAATCTATAATAATTAAGAAACTCACCTGGGAACTAAATACTTCTGTAGATGACCGGTCCACGGACATGGGAATGCTATCTACCTCATCCTGGGGAAGGGATATAGACTCGAGCTGCTCGATCACTGGCAGCAGCTCGTTCGATTTCTTAGCTGCAAATTTGTGGATTTCTACCAATTCGCCGAAGGGTTTAGCATTGTTCTTTTGGTTGATCTTATTGGTGTTAAGCAAGCCTAGAGGTTGCTTTGTATTTTTGCCTCTGGTCAGCACATTGACAGTGGAGTTCTCCTTGTTGTTGTCCTTATCCTCGTAGATCTGAAAGTGTGCCATCGTTGTTTCTTTATTTTCTTTAATATCAATATATATATATTTATACGAAATTGGAGCTGATTTCCGTTTGAGATTCGTTCACAGAATGAAATATATGATATGTGAGAAATGCAAGAAAGCTGAAAGTGGAAGGAAAATTTTGGCCTACTTGGATCCTAAATCCATTAAAGGTTTCATTGAAAGAATGTTTTTATAATTTAAGTTCTAATATGGATAAAATATATTATATATTTTCCTTATTTTATCCAAAGCTAAAAGCGGCATTTCGCTGCATTCAGCTTTTGCCAGTTCTCAAATTATATTGAAAAAGCTTTCTGAACATTTCAGAGGTTTATTTAGTGGCGCCACCAAATATCGCATATTCAAGCTTTACCTTGGCGTCACTGAACATTATAGTTTCTCGATTCTGAACGTGTAAAATATGTTTAATTATGGAGCCACTAAATAACCGTTAAAACCTCATCTTTATCTTAAAATCTTTCAGATTTTAAGTATTTTATAATCAATTTCTAAATATAGATAATTATTAAACTTGTAATGGAAACAGTAGCAAAACGAATATGAATTTTTCTGAAATGCATTTTGTTTTTTAATATTGAATATAAATATTATACTATTATACAATCTCAATTAGTTGTATTTTATTGTCACACTTGTGTTACCTTACTATGTATACATAAATAATTAACCTAACAACCCTAATATTAGACAACAAAGTATAAGGTCACTTCAAGAGTGATTCCCGATCTGAAAAGTGTGACCTTTGGTATTCCTCCCGAACTCTGGACAAACTTCCGCTTGGAGAGCGCGTGTGCACGACTTTTAATTAGCCAAAGTCAACAAGTGGGCCAAGTGAGGCGTGTAAATCTACTTAAGACTTTCGGCTCCAGACTCCCGCAAGTACTGCACTGTGAAAAATGGAAGAATTCATAATGTATAACTAAAATACTATGATACTACAGCATTATTGCATTTCAAAATCATTTGGTAACATTGATATTTTAAATTTAATACAATTTTTCATCATAAGAAATGGATATATCTTTATTTTAAACTTACTTTCAATACTGATCTAACTGGAGTCGTATTTAATAACCCCTAAGTGTTTCTCCAAGTGCTGCCCCAATGTGGACGACAAACTGGGAAATCAGCTCACGGCACATCCATTGTTGACATTGCGTCAGCTCTCTTTCTGGCTTTCCGACCGATCCCGATCTGTTTGCTCAGCTAAAACCATAATATTGACTCTGAACTGATGACTATTATGAATGGGAACACCAATGATGATGCGCAGAATCGAAGATCCAAAATCAACGAAATTGCGACTATCGCGTGCCGATATTTGCAATAATTATCGCGCATGCGCCCCGGTTGCCGATCAAGTCCAAGACCAAGATCGAGAGACCACAGCACCTGGCTGGAAACGCAGACAGGGCGGCTGGCCTGGCCTGGCAACTGCTAATGGGAAATCATATGCACGATTTTCTTGCAATTGTTTAATAACATTGACGGCTTACGGCATGAAATCTCACAGGTTTTCTCCACCTACTTTTAAGTACTTATTAACTCTGTGTATTTTTTGCCTGCTGTCTTTTTTTTATTTTTTATTATTCTTGCCTAATTAGTTTCGCATTTAAAATTCTAATTTTAATTTATGATCGAAAGTGGTCTTGGTATCTGGGGCCCTTGGCTACCGGCTGGAGCAGCAGCACTTATATCTGGGCCAGGTGTCGTATATCCCCACATCTAGATATTCTGTACTAAAGTTGTTTGAACTGTTTAGCAATCGTGCAGCTGGCCTCGTAATTGTCTGGCCAATTGGTGCTGTAATAGTCTTTAATTATGGACCTGTGACATTTGGATTTAGAAAATAGAGCATTTTGCATCAGAGAAATACACTCTTTCCTTGGGGAATTCAAATCACAAGGAACAATATTTGGAGGAAACCCCTAATTAATTGTAATACAACTTATATGCCATGATAAAAATGTCTAATATTATGAATAGTATTTAATCTATAAATATCACACTTGCTTACATCTCTCGCACGCCCCTAAATATTCATGAGACCAGCTGTGGGCACGGACATGCAAATCACCGTCTAACTAACTGAATGACTGCCTTTATGTTAGGGGTTGGAAACCCGTTTATAGTCTAATTAGCCTGACGATTATAAATGCTCGATCATTTAAATTAGAACCAGCGGCCAACAACAGGTGCGCGCCTCGGGCCAAGAACCCACATAGTGTGCAGCGGTCCGGCTAACGGTTTGGCTGCAAGGTAAGATTAGCACCTCCTTCACCTTTGCTGCAAAGATACTAAACGAAAATCGAAAATCTGCTAAAAGACAAAAAAACAGAAAACCGCGATTAATTGGCACGAAATGGCGGCGGCCAAGCAGAATTTGGCCATGCCAGCCGCCAAGCCTGTAAGTCATTGACTTTGATATTCGATTGTTGGCCAAAGCCAAATCCCAAATACCAACTGCTAATGGCCGTGTGTAGTGTAGACTTGTTCTAGTTAATTCCTTTGGCTGCTACTGTCAAAGCCAAGCTCCAGCTAACCTTGGCTTTTGGATTTGTTTTGTTTTTTGGCTTTTTATGCGACTTTAATTAGCCAAATCTGAAATGTTGCGGCGGCTGTAAATGAAACGTGTTTCGCTCGCCACCGACACCGGCACCGCCACCTCGCCTTTATTCTTGTTTTTATTATTTTCTTCTCGTTTCGCTGTGCAAGAAACTTAAACAATTAATGAAAAGTGTTTAATTGCAAAGTGCATTGGGCTTCCGGCAATTACCTGGTCGTCGTCGGTTCAACAAACCCAAACCCCCAGCATTTCCTGCAACCCTAACCCATTTGCTCAGTGACCTTGACAGAAGACCAGGCCGTAGTCGTACTCGTAGTCGTAGTCGTAGCCGTAGAGAACCTTATGGACAGCACGGCGGCACGTAGTCCATGTCCATGCCTTCCCACATGGCTCACTTGGACGGCAGGCCTTTACCATAAACCTGACCCAAATCGGCTTGAACAAAAGCCGAGTAAAGTTGATAAATGCCCAGCCTTAGCTTTGAATTTATTCTTTAAATATTAACTAATGGCCATCTATAATGGAGATATATCGATATATATGAGCAAGTGTCATTAAGTTAACTCTTACCAAGTGCTAATTGGGTATATCAGGGGTGGCAATGGGTTCAGACTAGAAACTTATATGGGGATTTTATTATTATCCCTAAAATAAATATCCGAAAAGGATAAAGGATTATAAATAATCTTGGATTTATAAATATTTACTCGAGTTAAAAATCTTTTTTAAAGCTCAATTCTATTTCTAAAAAATAAATAAAAATCAAAGATATAAATATTAAGATTTAACTACTGAACACTAGTTTAACTTATACTAATGATTATTATTAACTCAACTGAAGCTTAAATCCTTTATAATTACTTCATATTCATCCCAAAAGTTTAAAACTCAAACTGAGTCTGAGCTAAAGTACATTTTTAACTAGAAGAATCTGTATTTGAAGACTGAATGTTATAAGTCCCTCTTCTAAATGAGCATTAATTCCAGAACACCTGCAAAACCCACTAGTCCCACCGCCAATCTAAATCAATAATTAGCTAATATATCTCACATAAATTCTATTAAAATTAATTTTGCCCCTTGGAGGAGGGAATTCCCAAGACTACTTAGCTGGTATACATATATATATGAGGGCAACACACCTGCGCGAGGGCATTCTAGCTTCGATACATCTGTCCCTTAACGTTCCGATTTCATATTAATATCATTATAATTGTACGACGTCGTGGGCGTTCCCACAGTCCAGTCCCCAGACCTCATCCCTCGATATTGCCCACATTTGATCGCTAATTGCCGATCGCTGCTGTTGCCGTGCTGGTATTCGAAACTATTAGCACATTCGATTCCAATTCACACGGCCAATTATTATATCACAATAAAGTCCGAGTTGGACTCGTACTCGTGTAATTGGCATATGATAAATCCGCTCAGGTGTTATTTATTTATCAGATTTATATGCTGAGGTAGGTCATGTTTATAAACAGCTGTCGCTTTTCATTTAAATACCCCGCCTGTCGGCTGAATATTAATCAAAAACTCCCAAACGACGAGAAATCCAAATCAAAAATCAAAAGTATGTAGTAAGAAAAGAAAAGTTCTACGATAGTAATTACACAGCTCGTGTGTGCTCATGTGTAATTAAGACTAATTACCAGAGCTGGCTAATTAAAATAAATTGGCATAGGTTGAGAATAGAATTAAATATATTGCCATTAGAGGCCCCTTTCCAATTGTTAATCATGACTACAGGATCTCTGGCCATTCAAGGTGTGCAAAAAAACTTCTCACTGCCCCTCCCAGAAATGTAGTTCTTTAGTTTAAACGATTCCAACTTTATTTATAGACAGACAAATATATATATAGTTCTTTGATATCTGCACTCTGGGTGCTATGGTTGCCATAAAATTTCAATTCTTTTGTATTTTATTTAATTGCAATTGTCGAGTTTCTTTGTTTTTCAGAAGCAACGAAGCATCGGCCTGGGGACCAACTGCTTTTATACCTATAATATATATATTTATACATATATATATATATTGATTTATGGGCGATTACGATTAGTTATAGTTTGGTTAATTGCTTGCAGAAATGTTAACACTTGGTCGGCTTTCGATTTAAGTTGCAACTACATCGAACATTAATAACAACAATAAATTGTACGCTATTTTAAACTTGAAATATGTAATATTCTTGATCCCAATGTGTATATATTTTGATTTGAATTACTTTTAGTTGTATATATTTTGGTCCAAGGTTAAATAACTTTGAAATCTATATATATTATTTATGGATATTTAATATGTTTTAAAAGAAGCTTTTGTTTTTGTTTTAACTTCATTTGATTTAATATATTTCCTTTTATGAATAATGTTCATTGTCCATTATTATTCATTTCAATTCCTTTCTTACCCTTTTTTTCTCGCTTTCATTGTTGTGAGTAAATATTTTTTGAGTGTTAAAATGTTATTCCCTAAACAGAATCAGACTTTAGAGTTGCCAATTTTGAAGCATAAAATAATAATAAACCAAAGAAGTAATTATTTTTCAATTGCATTTTGTAATTTTATTAATACACAAAACTTAAATCAAATAATAATGTTTAAACTCTACATACCTACAATACAATACGTAATAGTCATAAGCATAATAATAAGATAATAATAATAATAATAGTACACAATAGTAATATTGTCGTTTACAGTTATTGTACAATGTAAGAAAATTCTATGTTTGTTCTCCGTTTCACATTTTCGATCGCTTTTCTTGTGTGATTTGAAAGTTCTCAATACCGGGCAATACTATATCGCGTGTCTATATAGTCTAGGTAAAGAATATAGAAGATGATGATAATAATACAAAAACATGTTGCGTTGTGCTGTGCTGTGTTGTGTTGTGTGCGTGTAGTGGGTCTGAGTATACAAGCGGTTTGTGTGTAAATATAGTACTATTGGATGTATCTGAACTTTGCATTCTCAGCTCTCACTAATTCGCTTTGCTTGGCTTTGTTTTCACATCACTTAAAAGTCTAACGATTTTTTGGTCCAATAATAGTTGCGGTGATAAATATGCGGATGTTCTTAGGATTGGAATTTGTTTCGGGGAGAGGGATCGATCAGGATGGTCAACAAAATAAATATGCAGGCAAATAGAACTTCAGATGACAAATTAAATACAAAATAAAACAAAAAACAAAAACAGTAAATAATAAGGGGAAATCATAAAATGTACGAGGGATTGTGCGGTATGTCAATTTAAAATTAATTTGTATAAATGAGACCGTTGCACCTGTATGTGTGGTTTGAGGGTTTGGGTTAGGGCTTGGGCTAGGGCTGCTCTTGGTATAATCTGCTCCACATGACCACCACCGCCTTAGAAGGGTCGCTTCAGCTTGTGAATGGCATTGGTCAGGTGCAGGATCTCCGTGTTCATCTGGTGCACCAGCGTCTCCAGCTTGTCCACCGAGTCCAGCACCTCAACGCGCTCGGTGTGTGGGTTGAAGCGCACCTCGAAGGGGCGGGACATCGTGCTGACCCAGCGACGGAACTTGTCCTTGGCATCCTCGAAGCTCTCGGCCACATAGTAGATGGGCTGGTACTCCTGGTCCTGGTAGGGCTGCACGGCCGTCGAGGCGGGCTCGAAGGCGCGATGCTCGCACTTGTCGCTGATGGCATGCAGGAGCTCGCCGTAGGAGCTCAGCAGTCCGGCGCCATAGGCCTTGATCTGACCATGCTCCTTGCAGAGACCGAACTCAACAGTGAACCAGTAGACCTGGAAATTCAAGGAATATAAAGGAAAATCGAATAAGTAAAGGGAAGCTTAAAGATTTAAGAGCTCAAAGGTACTTAAAGCCTTTAAATGTAGTTCATTTTCATACAAATATCTCAATGACTGTGACTCTGTGACTTTGACAGTGACTAAAAACAATGATCTTGGCTGGGAAAAATGCGAGAAAACCCGCTTGTCATACTTCTACACTTGACTCTAAGGTCGCTCTGGCAACTCAATTAGAAACAATACAAAAAATCAAAATAATAATAGTAATATAAACTAAACTCACCGTGGACAGCTTCTCGATTTCTTCGTCGGAGGCACCCAGAGAGGCCAGGCCAATCTCCTGCGAGAACTGGGCGAAGCTGGGATCGGCCAGCAGGGGCATGTGACCGAGGAGCTCGTGGATGGAGTCACTGTAAGCAAATCACAATAATAATGGCTTGTTAAAAGTGTGGAAAATGCCAGAGCATAAAGCAATTATCAGGGACAAATGAGACTTGGCCGGAGTGAGTTCCTGCAGCAGCCAATTTGCTGCTGCTGGGAAAAGTTGGCCCGGGGAAAAGCGGAAAAGGAAACCGAGGCAGGCAAATGCAATTAGGCTTCATGAACAAAGGACTCTTTCCTTTCCTTTTCCCCCTTTGAAGTGGAACCGGAAAGTGTATATATATATTTGTATGTGTATTGAAAGCATAAGTTACTTACGGCTCGGGGGTGTGATAGGGCGAGTTGACGTGACGCACATACTGGGTGCTCTGGAAGATGCGGAAGGCCAGCGAGGCGAGGAAGTCCCTGGCTGTCAGCAGACCAGCAGCAGGACGCAGCGAGAAGCCGGTGTTCTTCCTCAGGAAATCAGACATCTCCTGCAGCTGGGGCAGGCGGTGATCCACAAAGATCTGCTCGTCCTGGAGCTTCTGGAAGGCGGCCCGGTACTCGGCACAGGCATGCTTCGGGGCCAAATCCTGGACGGTCTTGAACACCGAGCGCCAGGTCTTGACCTCCACATCGGTGTAGGCAATGTAGGGGATCGGATCTCCGTACTTGTAGGCGAAGGCAATCTCGGCAATCTCCTTGCGTCGCTGACGGTACACCTTGTCGGCGAATCCCGGGTGGTTCATGTCCAAATCGGGCTCGTACTTGGTCATCAGATGGTTGCAGTTGTCCAGCTCGGAGGCATGCTTGGGGAACCACGGGGCCTTCACCGAGATGTTGTTCTCGGCCAGCAGATTCATGCTGCTGAAGGATCCCGACTGCCTGAGGGAACGGATCAACTGGAGGAGATTGCCGCGGGTCATGTCCAGCTTGATGAGGACATCGTGGCCCACGCCCTCGACACGCGACTGCCGGGACTCCACATGCTGCACCTGGCCGTGGAAGGTCTCAATGGCCTTGAGGATGCGGCCCAGCGAGGAGATGCCCTCCTTGAGGCGCACCACCAGAGCGGCGCTCTGCATGGCAGCCTCGGCTTCCGGCGATGAGCAGGCGGCATTGGCCAGCAAAATCTCGTCCTCGGTGAGGCCGTAATCTGGGGAAAGGGAGGAGAAATAAAAGGGAGCTGGTAAAGTAAGATGCAATCATCACGGGCTTAGGGTCACGTAAGCGATAAGCGGGCTACGTGGGCGGCTGACTGGGACTCGGTTGCCAGGCAAACGCATTTCCAGCCAAGTCGAGCGTAACAAATGAAAAAGGGAAATGCGACATTTCAACGGTTGACTGTTGAGTGCTTTCCCGCTGCCTTCTGTCCTTCTGCCTTCTGGCACTTTATCATATTAAGCACTTAAATCAATGTCGCACGCTTTTCAAAAGCCCCTCAGCCTAAGTACTACTTATGGTCCTCCCCCTTACCGTTCTTGGCTGGCTCTTCGCCGGCTTCCTGGCCCTGAGACTGCTCCTGCTGGTGCGACTGCTCCGGTTCAATCTCCACATCCTCCTCAACTAAGAACGCCACAAATAAAAAGAAAAGAAAATAATAAGGCCCATGAAAATCATAATCGTAATCAAATCAAAGATAATAGGCTCAGAAAGGGAGGAGGAGGGTATAAAAAAGAAAAGTGTGGAAAATAAGGAAATCATATTGAAATAAATATTAACCTGGGACATATTCGTTCTCCATGGGCAGATTCTCCAGATTGGGCTGCTCGTCCTGCAGCTCCACATTCTGCTCGGCGGGAATGTGCTCCTCAGCCTGCAGAATGCATTCCTCCAGAGACTCGTCTATAAAGTTAAATAATAAATAAAAATGTAAATAAAAATAACAACTAAAATGTATAAATAATTGGGGGGTTAAAATAGGTAAAACATACAAAATTCAGGAAATACAAATTATTACTTGATCAAAATAATGCAAAATATAAGGGAATTTAATTAATAATATTTTAACGACCACTTGTTGAATTTATTAATAATGAAAGCTATTAAGAAATCGTAAAATAAACACCAAATTTAAAGTCTATTTGAGGTATTCTTTTTAAACACTTTAGTCAATATTAAATCTCCCAATGTAAACCCAATTTAAACCCACTTAAATCCCATTTTCACAGCCACTTGTTGGTATCTTAAAATGTACTTACCATTGGCCTTATTGCGGGCCTCCTCGAGGACGGTTTGTTTGGTCTGCTTGACCACCAGGGTCTCGAAACGGGCATCGTCCACCAGGCTGCGGCGCCGGGATGGATAGCCATTCTGCAAGAGACAGGGAGAGATATCCGTTTTAGTGACATGCCAGGATATGCAACGGAAATTGGACTCGCACTGGGGTTTGCCTTGACCTTCAGGCCTCGCTGTCTTTGCAAACTCAGTCCGGCAGAGTGTTTTAATCAAAAATATATATAGATATATATTGCGCAATTATCGGTCGGGAGCTTATGTAATATGTGTGCGCGTGAAAGCGTCTCAAAATTTCAGATCTTTTCTTTCAGTTTCTTGAATAGACCTCGCCGCCATTCACGCATTGTGATTCAAAGCTGGGACTTTGGGATGTTAATTTAATGCGATGTCACCGCGACAAGGCGAAGACATATCTTGGTTATGGCTCTGTAGCTGTAAGCCAACGAAAATCCCCATGCGATTCTCGGGGAAAAATGCAACAGGCAACTGTTTACATTTTTGTTTTTTGTTTTTTTGGAGGCCGAAGAAGGTTTCCCCCAGTTGCAGTTTTGACTGTCGGCGGCTGGGATTTTGGTTTTGTTTGTTTTTCGGTGGGCTTTTTTTTTTGGGCCAGCCAAAAGGCTGATGAAAGATGCCCCACTCATTGAATCATTTTTTATTGATTTCATATTTTGTTTTGGTCGCCAGCAGCATAAACATAAACAGCAAGCGGAGTCAACAATGAGGCGCGACTGTTTCGGCCAGGCTAAGTGCAGGGGCAAAAAGGCAGCCACTTTCACTTATTTGTTAAATAATAACTTAAGACTCCGACTCGGACTGGGACTCGGTGTTGGAGGCTGTTGTCGAGCCGTTCTTAGAGGTGTGAAGTTGGCCAACACACATAACGGATAATTAGCCAATTGGCCAAACTGAATTAGCAATAAAGAAATGCGGGATCTCCTAAAGAGTGGGCCTACTTCAACAGGTTTTGTCAACGAAAACCGACAAAACCTTTGGCCAGTCACGTAGACCAACTCACTTTTGGTTAGGTTTTTTGAAATTTTTGAATCTTTTTCGTTTCGAATTTTGTAATTTGATTTGAAAAACTCACCTCAATACTGTAGGATTTCTTGATGGCGAACATCTCGCGGTTCTTCTGGGCAGCTGCAACGGCCATCATTTTGTTTTGTGTGTGTTTTTTAGGGGGTTTTGTGTTGGGTTAACAAAAATTTACGCAAAGTGTTGCCGAAAAACACTTAGAATACTATTTGCTTTGGGTGCTTGGATTGCGCTTCTCTCGTTTACTTTTGACAAATAAGCACTCGAAATGTGTTGACACTTTCACTGCTTATTGGCAAGAAATATCGGCGCTCCTGGACTGGAATACTGTTTGCGTCTAGAATTGAGCTGGACAAGAATTCTCGAATTCCGGCGGGTAGATTCACGATTTTAACTGGTTGTCTGGGGGATCCTTTTCGCGAAACTCGAAAACTGTGATTTATTTGTTATTATCCTTGTCAGCAAAATTGTATTACAACAAACAGAGAGTCAGCAAACTACTTGAGGCTGGAGGGGCGCACAAGTCTTTAGAGCGAATGATAGCGAATCAATGCATGCTCCAGGTCGAGTTGCCGCCGCTTAAATACCCCGAAACGAACCTGGCCCAAAGCCCCCCAGCCGACCCGATCCGAGCTCTGGCTTCGGCTTTGGCATCGGCTTTGCTTTTGGCCCACGACGATGACTGGTTTTCGCATGACGCGGCTGTGACGTAGTTGCCCAGCTGGGAGCGGGTTCTGCCAACGATGCCATGATGCCGTGGGGTTTCCTTTCCTCTCACCAGACCAAAGCCAAAGCCAAAGCCTCAGCCTCAGCCTCAGCAGTGGGTTAAGTCCGAGAATCGACCAAGTTCAAGTGCGGGCTAGAACGTCGGCTCTTGGCTAACAGGCGGGGTTAACCATTAGCGCGTGCGCGCGTCAGTCGGAATGGGTAGAATACCCAAAACATTTGGAATTCGTTCAGAACGTCATAAGAAAAGCCTCGGCAGCGGGTCATTTGACAAAGAAAAATAAAATAAAGAAGAAAAAACCCAAAGCAAAACAAAGCCAAACAAATCATGGTTTAAATAGAGACAGGCCAAATGTTAAGTATACGCCATGTGCACCGACAAAATTGATACACAAATGACATTGTCGAAATAATTAGGAGACTTTTTTATAATTAAAACAGAACATATAAATTATATGTATTTAATATTATTATTATTATCAAATTGTATAAATATAATTTATTTTTAAAAATATTTTATTATTTTCTTACAAAAAACATGCAAAGCGAAACTTGATATCTTTAAAACTTTATAAAAGACATAATTTTGAGTACATTTAGTACTCGTTTTTAATTAAAAATTCTGTATCTGTAAATTATACAGATACCTTTTAACAGTCAAAGAACTTTTCGAAACAAAACCAGAACATTACAAAGAACAAACTACCCTAGATCCTGAATGACTCAACTAATATTCCCCCTCAGAGAGCTAGAGCGGATGCAAATGCGGATCACATATAGGGACAAAGTGAAAGTCAGACGATAAACAAAACCCATTGGGTAAACAGGAAGTGACCAAACGATCACATGTGTTTATAATAAAATATATGCTTGCTAATGTGCGTGCGAGAGAGTAGGAGGCAGCCAGCTCCATATCAATTATATTTCTTAAAAGCACATTTAACAACTAATTTGCATGCGTAAATGTAGCACATTAAACTAAGTCGGCGATAATAAGTACGGTCGATATCAAAAGTAATGTCTACGGAATAATTGAAAGCCGCGTCTAAAACACATCTGGCGAACGGAATTTGCATTTAGACTGCAGCTGAGGGATTACGAGATCGGGTTACGGTGGCACTTAGGGGTATGCAAATCTTCAATAACAAATATCTTTGTCCATAGTACCAATATATATCAAAAAGAACCCTATCAATAAATTATGAAAATAACATAAATACACACTTATATAGGTTTTTATGGTTACTTGTTAATTTTGTCAATAAATATCAAATTTACATTAAAACAAGCAATGAAAAAACTAAAGTTAAAGCAATCGGAAATCGATAATCTTCAAATATTCGGATTCTTTAAATATTATATGACAATTTTTTCGCCAAATCAAACTTTAATAACTCATAACTAAGGCAATTAGGCATTAATTTTAATTTGGAAAGCATTCCTATGTTAGTTTCTATTTGGTTTATAAATCTGGATACTATTAAAACAGATATAAGGAAATCAAAATTTTGTCAATTTTTGACAATTTTAACGAGTAACGCCTTATAAAAATTTGGAAAAATCGAAAAAAATGTTTTTCTCCAGAAGATGTCTAGAAAGATTCGCCTGTTGATGCTGATCAAGAATATATATGATTTATAGGGTCGGAACTGACTCCTTCATTGCATTTCAAGCTCCTGACTGAAAGTATAATACCCTGCAAAAGTATAAAAATAGGTCGATCTTTATATGACTATTTTTCGAAAACCCACAGCCTAAAAAACTCATAACTAAGCCAAAAAAGCATAAATTCCGATTCGGAGAGCTGTTCTGTGCTAGTCTTTAATAGGTTAATAAATCTGCATACCTAAATTACATTTTTAAAATATTACAATTTTTGTCAATTTTTCAGAATGTCAACAATGTAAAAACCTGGCCTAAAATTTTGATAAAAAATTATCAACATTTTTTTTCTTTCCTAGATGCCTAGGAAGATTTGCCTGTTCATGCTGATCAAGAATATATATGGTTTATAGGGTTGGAAATGCCTTATTCGAGCGTTAAAAGCTTCTGAGTGAAATTATAAAACTCTGTAAGGGTATAAAACCGATTGTACTTAAAAATATTTATTTTAAAATCGAATTTTTACATGAATATTAATCGATATTAGTTTTCGCTCAAAATAAATGCATTCTTAAAAGAGTAGTTTATTAAATCGGAGCATATATTTCCTAAATAAATGTAATCAAAATATAGATAGGAAAAAGATTAAAAATACAATTTGTCCTTCTATATAAACATAATATCGAAACTTTCAGTGCATCCCTGAAGCGACATTATGCATTCCTGTAAGCCGTAAGGCTATCGGCGCTACTTAAATTTGGTCTTGGCCATCGTCGTCGAATGGCATTATATATGTATATATACTTATATCTATATATATATATTTTTTTTTTAATTCTCATTTTCAGTGGCAGCCACTCGCCGCTGCTTTTAACCAAATCGAATACAGCGCGATTTGCCATTGATCTACATATGTGCACTTGTACTTGCCGCCAACAATCCGGTCATCCTTGCAGCCTGCATCTAGCATCGTGCGACTAACTAACTAACTAACAGTCGATCTTAGTGCTAGTCGATCAAATTAGTAGATCAATTCTAGCGATTGGTGGGCTAACGAGCCGATAATGAGCTAACACATCGCTCACACACACACAGAATTCGATCCGCTCCAATCGGATCGGATAGCATTAAGTTATTAAGTCGCAGAGAACATCTGGGGGAAGGCAAAAACATAATCACCGCGCCATATAGATTCATTATACAAATTGGATCGATCAATCCAATGATCGTTTTTATGATTCAATCGTCGGTAGCTAGGAAATGGATAATGGTTCATAAATTATGGTTAATCGCACAATTTTTATGAAGCATTAAGTGCGTTGGTAATTGGGATGTATATTTATTGAACGTAAACGTAAAGCTCTAAAAATATGATATATATATCTATATAGAATGTGGATGAAAATTATAATTATACAACCAAATTTAAAGCCAATTTTTAGATTGTGAATTAGACAGTAACCTTTTAAGCCTTTAATCAGCGTATAATATTTCTTATTAGTCATGTGCAAAAAGTTCCCATTTGAACCATTCACATTTGGGTAAACATTTACTTCCGATTTATGTGCAATAATCTTTTAGGAAGCCAATCAAACCAATTACAATTTTAGTCTAAGGTTTCACACAATTTTTTTCTTCCTACATAATTTTCTACCTCATTGTTTCTTTTTCTTTTTGTTTTATTTAATAATTAAATTGAAATGTGCACGGCTCGTTCTAGCGTTAAGACTATGGCGAGCAATATGCAAAGTGTACACGCCCAAGGTTTCAGAAGTCACAAAATTGTTTCACATCCAATCGGGGCGGGAATCGGAGTCGCGTTGACTTGGTCGTGATTCATGGAGATCGAGCGGCGGCGGTGGCCATTCACTGGGATTTCCTTGTCCTTGGCCGTGAACCTTTAACGGTTGACTAGCTGCGTTAGCTTCTGATCGGAACGATCTCCAGTTTGGTCAACCAGTTTGTTTGTTTTATTTATGTATTTTTTGTTTTATTGAACTCGAAGTCTCATGATCAAACCATAATAAGTGAAGCAAACTATATAAGCTGGGTAGTAGTAGTAGTTGTTCCCTGTCATTAAACAATGTTTAATTGTTGGCCAACCTAAAAAAAACTAAATAAAATAAATTTGAAATGGCTCCTTTGAGAACCGATTTCGAAGGTCGATGATTTTTGGCTTTTGCAATTTTTAACTTTTGTTACATAAGACGGATTTACTTTTTTCTATTACTTTTCGTTTGTTTTGTTTGGTTTTTTCTTAGACCTAATGATCAATCATCAAGATAAAAGAGCGTTCAAACAAATTAGATTCTATAATTAAAATTTCACGACCTTTTCGGACTTTATTGGGTTTTTACTGTGCCACACACATTCACACAGTGGCATTGTTCTATTAAAAAAATGTTTAAGTTTTGGCTCAGTCACGTAGTCCACTTTTTTGCCCAAAGTCGGGAATATATATTGAAGTACAGTTTCTTTTTGCGTCCATTATTCGTTCCATCGATCATAGTTGTCAGCATGAAATGCTGAAAAATCCGGGGAAAGCAGTTCCTGTTGGGTTTTAGTTCTATCAAATTGCTATAGAATATAAACATAGAATAATAGAATAAAAGAACGAAGCCGCAGACCTTAAAAAGTAGGCTAGCTACATATAATTAATTATAAATAAAAAAAGTCAACAGTTCTTGGCATTATTTTTCATTAAATACTATATATATTTATTTAAAGGAAATGTTACAGTCTGGTAACAAAAGTATAAATAAAATTGATTTTATACAAAACCAGAAACCGATTCATTGCGGTTTGTGGTATCATTAAATTTGTTTTATTAACTTGTAAAGAACCTAACTTATTTCAGGTTGATGATAATTAAGGCAAGCATAATAACAATTTACAAAAAAAAAAAAAAACATATTAAATTAAAATACGGTTCAAGGAATTAAAAGAATTCCTCAAGTCTTCATTATACCCTTGCAGAGTATTCTAATTTTAGTCAGAAAGGTAAAACACAGTGAAGCAGTCATTTCCGACCCCACAAATCATATATATTCTTGATCAGCATCAACAGGGGAATCTTTCTTAGCATATAGGAAAGAAAACAAATTTTCATAAATTTTTTTCAAATTTTTTAACAGGTTTTTAGATTGTTGACATTGAAAAATTGACAAAAAATTAAGTTTTTTTAATATTTAATTTTGGTATCCAGATTTATTAACCTGTTAAAATCTGGCACAAAACAGCTTTCCGAATCGAAATTCATGCTTTTTTGGCTCAGTTATGAGTTTTTTAAGGTGTGGGTTATAGATAAAAGTTCATATAAAATCCACCTATAGAATGCGAATATTCATACCATTGTAAGGTATTTTAATTTTAGTCAGAAGCATGAAACGCAGTGAAGGAGTCGTTTCCGACCCTATAAACCATATAAATTCTTGATCAGCATCAACAGGCGAATCTTTCTAGCTATGTAGTTAAGAACATTTTTTTTTAATTTTTTGTCAAAATTTTATGACAGGTTTTTACAAAGTTCACATTCTGAAAAATTGACAAAAAATTGTAATATATTAATAATGTAATTTAGGTATGCAGATTTATTAACATATTAAAAACTAGCCCAGAACAGCTTTCCGAATCGAAATTAATGCTTTTATGGCTTAGTTATGAGTTTTTTAATCTGTAGGTTATAGAAAAATCGCCCTATAAAGATCGACCTATATTTATACCATTGCAGGTTATTATACTTTCAGTCAGAAGCTTGTATCCCTGTGAAGGAGTATATAAATCATATATATTCTTGATCAGCATCAACAGGGGAATCTTTCTAGCCATCTTCGGGAGAAAACAATTTTTTTCAAAATTTTATAAGGGTTTTAAGATATTAAATAGAGTATAGAGATCTATTAACCTAACAAAAACTAACACAGGACCGATGTCCGAATTTGAATTAACGCATTTTTGGCTTAGTTATGAGATTTTTAAATTCTGATTTATCGAAGAAATTTTCATATAAAAATATCAATAAATAACGATATCGATATTCGATCCTATAGTTCGATTAGTTTACAAGTCTAACAAAGCTTAAAAAAAAACCGCCAGTATAATATTCCCAACCTTCCGCTCTGGGTTTTCCATATTTTTCCTCCTCCGATTCCCACAACCTTGCAGCCTTGGATCCACTTGGAAGTGGGAAATGACTGAAGCCAGTGGAATCCGCACCAGGGGGAGGGAAAATCTCAGCCCTCGTTGGCTGCCCTTGCGGAATGCTTCCGAGATTGCACGAATCTCGCTGCTAGGACTGCATTTCCTAGGTGGCAAGTAAATGTTATTCATAATTCAATTAAGCTCAATTAATAATACAATTACGAGTCCATTTCAAAAATTCTCAATTTTTAATTCGTAATCTAGAAGTTTTTCCATTCTATCGAGTAACATTCAACGGGGCCCAGCAATTATGTGCATTAATTACAAATGGCAATCATTTTTGCTGCTAATTATTGTATAATATTGAGGTTTTGCTTTCCCAAATCGAAACGAAGCTAAACGAAACGATTCGGAATCGGTGAGCTGTCTGTCAAGGGGGGACTCCACCGTTGACCGATGATATATCAATCACGTGCTTGGAGTAGGGAGTTTCGATGGAGATCGGGGATCGGGGATCGGGGATCGGAGACAGGCACCTGACGCTTTCTAAGATTCCATGTTAACCCGTTTAGCGGCTGATTCACCTGAGGGCCAAAGATGACGCCGGCTGCTGTGCTTTTGCTTTGCCGTGTTTTTATCGTCCGCATTTAGCATTAAAATTGTTCATTTTAATATGCAAAATAGCCGCGCGCCTCGTTCGCATTTCGTTTTGTTTTTTTCGTTTGTTTGTTTGTTTTGGTTTTGGTTTGATTTTTTTCCTCTTTTTTTGGTTTATTTTGCGTCACGTGCTCCAAACAGTAAACAGAAAAAAATCCCAGAGTCATTGCAAAGCGCAGCATAATTTGTTGGGGGATTTTATTTGCATCCTTGTGACGTCTTTTGGCATGAGCTGGCCCAAAAAGAGAGTCTGGAGGAATAATGATGTTTTTTACAGCTTTTGATAATTAAAATTGATTAGGAAATTCACGCTAAATGCCACTATTCGGGGGAATTCAGAGGGGGATTTCGCAAAATAATTATGGAAGATTAAGTAAGCTTGGAATGAAAATTGTACCCGAGATGAGTGTAGAATACTAACCTACTCATTATAATTAAATAAGTCATTTAACACGATTCCCAACTGATGATGAACTTATAATTCACCCGCAGAGCACACTGGAAAAATAAATAGCAACTTGATTTCATCTGTGATTCATTCGGAAATAAAGAAAAAAAAAATACTGTTGGTGAGTCGAAACTTTTATTTAAAAAATTGTTAAAATATTTATAAAACAATATATAAATAATTAATTTAAGACGGCTTATAATCTCTGAGTTCTCAAGGGAATATTCCCGAATTTATTTCTTCTGCGTCACATTCCTAAATCAAATGAAGAATATATTTGAAATCTTCCAAAGGGGGACTCACGGACCTTGGGCAGGACTCCTTCCTCCTTCTCGTGGGTTCCTGCTGACGCTGCCAGTGCAACTTTATATTTAGCTTATCGCCGATTTTAACGACTTTGCCTTACTTACCCGTCAATATGTGGAACCAAAGCCAAAACATTTCCGAGGCGTGATCCACGCACTGTACCGAAAATAAACGCCAAACTTAATCACCGAACGAGCCCCCAAAAAGCGATGATCGGTAAAAAGTAGCTTTTCGCAGATATGCACCAGAGTGTATATTTTCATTATTATCACATTGTGTCATTAACAATCCAAACCCGCAACGAACTAAACCAGTTTGTTGCACCTTGTCCTACACAAAGAAAGTTAAAATTAAAAATTAAAAGCGCCCAAAAGAAGCGCGGAAGATTTTTGCAGTATTCGAATTTATATATTTACATTTATTAACATATGTATTATACGGCCCTTTAATTGGTGCGAGTGACGGGCCCACTTGAAATGGTTTTTCACTTGACCCGATTAGCCAGGGAACTCGTCGATTCGTCCCCTCCCTTCGGTCAGTTCAAAAATCAATAGACACCTGCCGCTGACAGGTGAGAGGTCGCCAGGGAACACAAAAACCGAAAACCAAAGCCCTCACACACCAGCTTTTCCATACCTCGAGTGGTTGTCACTGTTTTTGATGTGCGGAAAGTCCGAGCGAGAGCGACAGATTTGTAAATCACACGAAATTCTGCTTAAAGAGGTGGATTCCCTCGCTGCAGTTGGCAATTAATTTAAATGCGAGCCCGAAGGAGTCACCACCGAACACTTGCTAATTGATGGCCTGCTGGTCTGTGCCACAAAATCCAGTTCTGACGCGGCCTGGTCTTCCCCAGACGCACTTGCGTCAAGTCCGAATGCCGCTGCCTACAACTCTCGCGACTATCTGAGTCATGGCCGCCCGTCAGTCGCAAGATACTTTCAAAAAGTGCAAAAAACAAACAAAAACAGGTGGTTATTTTTCCCAGTTACATGGGGTTTTTTGAGCGGCGTGCCAGCATTCTGATTCTGCTCTGGCACTTTGTGCTAATTTCCAAACCGGAAATACTGCGGTCTATTTATGCACAGCAAAAAAAAGGTTCAATCATAAATTATAAATTTAATAACTAAGCCAAAAAATCATTTATTCCGTGTTTGTTTTTAATAGGTAAATAAATCTGCATACCTATAATTTGTATCAATTTTTTAGAATGTCAACTATGCAAAAACCTGTTATAAAATTTTGAAAAAAATTATCAAAATTTTATTTCTTTCCTAGATGCCTAGAAAGAATCGCTTGTAGATGCTGATCAAGAATATATATGGTTTATAGGGTCGGAAATGACTCCTTCACTGCGTTTTTTGCTTCTGTCTGAGAATATAATACCTTGCAGGGGTATAAATATTCGCATTCTATAGGTAGATATTTATATGACGATTTTTCTATAACCCACAGCTTAAAAATCTCATAACTGAGCCAAAAAAGCATTCATTTCGATTCGGAAAGTTTTTCTGTGCTAGGTTTTAACAGGTTAATAAATCTGCATACTTAAATTAAATTTTTAAAATATTACAATTTTTGTCAAAATTTCACAATGTCAACTATGCGAAAACCTGTTATAAAATTTTGAAAAAAATTATAAAATTTTTTTGTCTTCCCTAGAGGTGTAGAAAGATTCGCCTGTTGATGCTGATCAAGAATATATATGGTTTGTAGGGTCGGAAATGAGTTCTTCACGGCGTTTCAAGCTTCAGACTAGAATTAGAGTTCCCAGCAAAGGCAGACTAATGTCTAGATTTTTGTCTTAACATTTTTTTTTCAGTGTCGTAGTGAAGACATCTCCAATGTCTCTGGGTTTTTGTGTCTGATTTGCATAATTCTGCGCTCTGTTTATTTCCTAGGAAACGTTCTATATAGATTTTCACAATGGTAAGCAATAGCTTAGCCGATGATTTGACAAAATGTTGCTGTTTGGGTTTTCGGTTTCTTTCTGAATCAAAACGGGTTTCCCCCAAAACCAAAAAAAAAGCAACAACTGATTTAAAAAATAAACAAATAGTTTTAAGCATAACACACTTAATATACTCCATTTATCGCCCAGTTATAAGCTTCTGTTCCTTTTGAGAGGGGTTTTATGGAAATTCAACCCAAAGAGTTCTTGTCAAGGCGACAAGCATTTTAAGCCAATTTGCCCGGCCCGAAATGAAGGTTAATAATTACTTTCTAAGGCATTTTATGTGCTTGATTCCGAGGCGTTAGTTATGCCCGTAGTTAGGTGTTTAGTTAAGCTCCTGTGTGTGCGGCGGCTGTATTAGCATAAATTACGAGTCAAGCGAGCAGCTGCCCATAAAAACAAGTAACAATTTCATTAGACCAGCTGGCTGGCTGGCTAGCGATGATGTTTAGATACCAACAAACAGCACTTTCAATGCTTAACGAGGGTGAAAAGTGGCGACTAATTAGCGTCAAGTGTCAAGTCGAGAGACGCGACAAGTGTGGGGTGAGCTCATTTGTTTGCCGCGCTGTTTGCTTCGCTTTTGCATTTTATGTAATGCAATATTTAATCAACGGCCACATTGCATTCTAAAATTAAATTTAAATCCCTCGCCGCCTTACTTTGCGGCGCGTGCACGAAAATTCCATTGAACTTGAGGCTGTGCTCGGGCAGTTGCTCGGCAGCGCCACCTGTGCAGGAAGTGGCTAAAGTTGGACGCTTAAGTTCGTCGCTTAAGTCTTTTGATTATGTCGGAAACGCTCGGCGCTCAAATATGAAATAATGTGCGACGCGGCGTTCGCATTATTATCTTGTAAATGGCAATGTAAATTTTCAGCGTCTACGTGATCAGCGACCCCAGCAGCAACGGCCGCTACATAATCCTCTTAGGCTCTAAATGCCCCCCATTATTAATCATCAAAGTGTGGCCAAACATGGTGGTGATTTGTAATGATAATTATCTAATATCTGGCAGATGACAGGGCGATATCTGGGGAGTAACTAACGATAACTAACGCAACTATTGCCAATTGTATAATCGCTCAATCAAAGGCCAAGTTCAAACCGCACCCCCTCCATAAAGCATTGTCTTAATGGCTAACCACAATCATATTGACAACTAAGGCCGGCGCAACTCCAAAAACCAAACAAAAAGCAAGAGGGAACAAATCAGAGACAAAGGTTCAATGAACGCACCGAAGGGAGCGCTATTTTTAAGTTCGATTTAATTTGATTTGTTTGCATTAATTGCCCCAAACCGGGGATATCTTTCTCCCCGCCAGTTGATTCACAAACGGAAGGCATTCTTGCGAGCAAGGCTTCGTAATTTAAATTTAGAAAGTAAAAGGTATATGTATTATTATTATGTTATGTGTGATAAACAAATGGTGACCGTCTGACTCAACGCGACTCGACGCCAAACAGATTGCATGCTATTTGCACATTTTCCTTGATTTACAACTGCGAACACGAAATCAATAAAAGTCAATTCTAACGTGGCCATTACGAATGTAATGCAGTAATTACACGAACATAGCCAAGACGCTGATTATTATATAATGCCCTAAAGAGCCAATCGTGAATTGGTATTTAATTGTTTATTAATTGGCCATATTATTGTTCTTCTAAGGCCCTAATAATAGGTTATAAAAGGGTCTAACGTTCATATTCAATAGGGAATTTCAGGAAGCTTTTTAGTAGCATTAATACTTGGAATATAATAATTTATAATAGAGAGTAACGAATTTCCTAATCGGTGCCATAAAAATAATCTTTCATTAAAAGACAATACTATGGAACCCAAAACAAGGCTTAGAAATAATTTAGAAATGATTATTTTCTAACAAATTTAAGAATATAGAACCTTAAAATTCGTTTAAAAAACTATATAAAATATTTTTTGAACAACCTAATTTAAAAATGTCTTAAAATAACATCAATTAGCTGATATACCCCTCAAAAAGTATTGCTTATAAAATGAATATAGAATGCCTTAAAGCCATAGCAACAATTACGAGTGGAACTTGCATAAATTGAATGACCTTTTTGGTCAAAACAACGTAACGACGACGCACAATATTGTTTTAATTTTTTCAACATTTTTTTTTACGCTCTTCCAACATGATTATAATATTATTATTATTATTAACTAGCTCAGGCTCGCTTGTAAATTATACAACACATAAATTTAAAGCCGGAGGCTATTTTAGAAGGAAAATCGCAGCGTGACTAAACACAATGACGTTCCCTGTGCAGCTGCCACCCCTTTTTTCGAACAATTAGAATATACTGAATATTCGAAATATCTAAAATTCCCAAAGCCCCCAGCAAATGGTTTGCGTGTCAATAACATTGCAAGAATTTCGCGAATACAAAATTATAACAATCGTTACGCAACTGCCGGCATTTAATTAACAAATTGCAATTTAAATATTCTCGAATTTATTATGCACACTTGCATTTCATTATTAAAAAATTTAAATGTTTGTGCCGGTTTGACTGGACTTGGTGGTTGTTGTTGTTGTATTTTTGGGTCCGTGTGTATGTTTGCTTTAATTTCCATAAATTTTCAAATTGGTTCGATCGACCGAAGCCCGGCTCCGGCTGGTGAATAAACCAATTAACATGCACAATAATTGTTATAAATAATAATAAATAAACTTCGTATCGAACCGGATGAAAAGCCAGCAAACAAAGTCGCTCTTGGATCATTAATCACAAGAACTTGGCTTCGCTTATATATAGAATATATCTATAGAACCATGACTCAAAGAGGCCATGTCATATCTTTGATATAGATTACGACTTTATAATGGGTGTTGAAAAGCAATGTAATAGCTCCGATTCGCTCCGCACAGCTAATTGCCGGATAAACCCAAGCTGCCGACCAAGAAGAGCAGGGCATTGGATCTGGTTCTGAGTCACGCACCGCGTTTTGGGTTAAGATTTTTATATTTAATTAGCGGCAATGTTCGCGGTAATTGGGTGTTTTTCCTTAACCTGCTTTGCACCGCGTCATCGTCCGAGTCTTGACCTCTCACCGGGGAACTTGCCCTGTCCCCAGACCGATCGGCCAGATGCCGGAGATTCCAGGGATACCTGAGAAAGCCCCTCTCCAGCTACAGTTACAGCCACATGCCACCACTCCAAAGACAATGTTGTAATCGTAATTGTAATCGCCCCGGCAAATGATTATTAAAGCTGATCAATTGCTTTCGAAAGCAGAGGCATTAGCAACACGCTTCCCGACTTCGTGCCGTTCTAGGAGACCAGCACACACAGATGATCGATGGAGCTGCACAGCTGTCTGCAATTGCAGTATCTGGGAATTGGAATGGGCAACTGGGAACACACCGGCGAACGACGACGGAGACGGACGACGGACGACTCGCCGGCCAGCTGGTGAAGGGCAGTAGAAATCCGCACTTGACTTGGCCTGCAATTGTATGCAAATGAACGCGTGCCGTGTCGAGAGCGCCTCGCGATAATTGCATAATAATTGCTAACAATATAAACATTGGGTTCTTCGTATGATTTTTTTTTTTTTTTTTTAGTTTTTGTTCTTTTTCGTACAATATGCAATAGAATTCTTTATTGTTATTTACTCGCTGCTGCGCTGTCGCTGTGGCCTATACATACAGATTTATGTATAATGTGCACTCGCTGCACTTACTGCATATAATATATATGTTTTGTGTTGTATATATATTCATTATTAATATAATATTTTAGCTTGTGGTTCTTTAAATATGTTTGTTGCTGCTCTTTATGCTCTAGGTACACCGCTTTTTCTCGTCACTTCTCACTTCGTCTCGTCGGTTTTTCTATTTACGGTTTTTATGTTTACACGTTTCTCTTAATGAAAATTTAAAATGTACGTTTGCAAAACGAAAGCTTTAACAACTTAGATGAATACAGGGCTGTTTTTGTTTATTGTTTTCACTATATAATAAATATATATATATATGTATACTATTATTATTCTTATGGGCTCGCGGTTTATGCGTTACTCGTTACTTCTGTTCTGTTCTTTTTACTTCATTTTAATAGCGACTAAGACACTTTTTCTTTCATATATTCCATAATTTTCAATTGTTCTGCTTGTTCAATCGTTCGATTTTTACACTTTTTAAAGCTACAACTTGAGATGTGTGTAAAAACGCAGGGTTTTTACCTGTCTGTACAGCAAATTGTTCTTGGGATCTTGTGGGATGGGGATTGTTACGGGTAGGGATCGGTATTAAAGGTTATATGAGGCGGAATGTTGTACATTTGCATTGGTTTATTATTTTACTTGCTGTAGCGGGGGTTTTAAGGCTTAATGCTAGGACCGTACTGTTTACTTAGCATATTTAACAAAAGTTTATACATCTGCTTGGCGTCCCTACAAACTAAAATTGTATCCTCACTTCGTGTGTGTTCTTTTTGCTTAATCTTTAGTTATGTGTGTTGCGAATCTCTTTGATTAGTTGGATTAATAAATATTTCAACAAATTGTCCGCAGCACGAATCGATAATAATTAATTATTAGTAATCATAGTAATAGTAAAAACTAATAACTAATAATCGTAGTTCATTTACACACACGCGTCCTATGGTAGTTACCGAGTTAAATTCTTGAAAATAAACTAAAATCTAATTATAGTCAGAGCAATTCTTTGAATTTCTTGCATTTTCTGTATGGTTTCTTATTCATATTCTTTTTGTTAAGCTTTAAAAACAAATTAAGTTCAATTAAATATAAATTAGAGGCCTAATTAGCTACACCGATTAAAAGTAATTGTCATTAACAGCGAAGGCTTTAAACCTAGAGACTATGTGACTAAAAAAATACAAACTAAAGACCAACAAACTCTGCTAGGAGGCAACTGCAGTCACAAAAGGAAACACACATTGCACAAAAATAAAAGAAAATGAATTGTGAGAAATAAAAATGAAAAAATAGTAATATTTTTAAATGAAAATCGATAGGGTGAGGCAGTGGAATTCGAGTCTTGCCAGGGAATATCAAATAGTCAGTACAACACACATCCTGCGTTCAAAGAAATCAAGAAATAGCTTATGTAGGAAGCCTTTTAAAAGCTTTTTAAACTTTCGACCTCCAACTAAAAAAGATTCTTCAAGAAAATCCCAGCTAAATTTTTCAAAATTAAAACTAAAATTATGCCATCTTTTTGGGGTACCATTTTGCTTGCGTGATTTGAAACCTTTTCTCACCCTGTTGACCCTTCATCGCTGTGTGGCTGCTGCTGAAGCTCCAGATGCTGCTCCTGATCCCGAACTTGTTCCAGTTGCCGCCCCCGTCAGGTCGTCCCCTTGGAGATCCACGTTGGCGGCACTGGCGTACTGCTAAAACCATGATTGCCGGTTAATATCGTACGGCTTCGGCATGCCCAGTGTGGCCCGTTGGTACGCGGATGGCGGCGGCGGCGGTTGTCCATATCCGGCGGCAGCCGCCGCCGCTGCCGGCCCGCTCAGCAGACTCTGGTTGAAGATCATCCGTGTGTGAAAGTCATCGCGTCGCAGGTACTGCTGGTATAACTGCGAATTGGGATCGGCGAAGGGATAGGCCGCTGCAGCGGCAGCTGCACGCGTCGAGGGGTGAGCCGCAGCCGCCGCCGCCAGGAAGGGATACGAACCGGCGGCCGAGTTCAAGGGATTTTGTCCGCTCTTGTCTCCGGCATTGCTAACGGGATTTCCAGCCGCTCCGCTATGCGCCGGCGCCGGTGGCATATAGTACGGATTGGGGGCGTCTCGGAACTGATCCAGATAGCTGCTAGCAGCCGCTGCAGCCGACTGATCGCCATAGAGGCCGAGGGCTCCGGGAGTGGGCGCAAAGTTGAAGGCGCTGCCCGGCACAATGCCGCCGCTGCCACCGCTGCCCGTTGAAGTCTTCAACGAGATGGCAGCTGCAGCATCGGCCGCTGCCGTCGTCTGGTTGCTGCTGTTGCTGCTCCCGCCGGCGGTGGCCGATCCGGGCGAAGACACTCCGCCAGATTTGAGGCCCGCATACAGCTGGAAGCCCTGGTGCAGCGCCTGCGCATGGGCCTGCAGTTGATTATTGGTGGCAGCAGCTGCTGCTGCTGCCGAAACGGAGGCTGCCGTCTGCGCCATATTGTACTGCGGCATTGGTTGGTGTTGCTGTTGCTGTTGTGCAGGCACCTGTTGTTGCTGCTGCTGCTGCACTTGTTGCTGCTGTTGCTGCACCTGTTGCTGTTGTTGCTGCTGCTGCTTGACGGCCGCTGCCACCGCTTCTGCTGCAATTGTGGCTGCCTTCTTTTTCCTTCCCCTCTTCGCTGGCGCCTTGACTTCTGCTGCAGCTACTGCTGCCGATTGCTGGTGTTGTTGCTGCTGCTGCTGCTGTTGTTGCTGTTGTTGCTGTTGCTGGTGTGCGGGATTGTTGTTGCCTGGAACATAGTTCCCAGGCAATTGCTGCGCCGGATTGCCATATGCTGTGGCCGCTGAGCTCGAGGCACTGTACATGTGCGCCGCCGGCGGCATAGATTTGTCGAAATAGTTGCCGGCATAGCCCAGCATGGATTGCATCAGGGGATTGCTGTAGGTTTGAGGCGGCGGCGGCGTGGGCTTGTTGTAGGCGGCCAAGTGATGCGTCTGACTGAGATGATGCTGGTGGTGCATCATATTGCTGCTGGCATCGCTCACAGCAGCAGGAAGAGCGGCTTGTTGTGACGCCGCTGGTTTGTCCGGCACTGAGGACTGCTGTTGCTGAGAGGTGTAGTTATGCTGTTGCTGGTAGTTAAGTTGCTGCGGTTGCTGCTGCTGTTGCAGTGGCAACTTCTGGGCCTGAGCTTGCTGCTGTTGCTGGTAGTTTTGATTATGGGGCGTCTGCAGTTGTGTGAGATGTGGCTGCTGTTGTGCCTGTTGCTGCTGTTGTTGTTGTTGCTGCTGCTGTTGTTGCTGTTGCTGCTGCTGCTGTTGATTTGTCTGCTGCTTGTTGCTGCTGGCCTGTGGCCCTGCTTGCTGCTGGTGCTGCAACTGGCAACTATTATCCTTGGCAAATTCCTTGGGAAAACCCATGGCCGCCGCCCTGTTATACATCTCGAAGGCTTTATCGGGTGCTATGTTGCCTATGGGCTTGCCAAAGGCCATTGAACCCAGAAAGCTATTAAACATTTGCTGTTGTTTATTGATCAGCGTTTGCGCTTGGCTCTGAGCTGTTTGCTGCAGCTGTTGCAACTGCGGTTGCTGTTGCAAGTGGGGCTGTTGTGCTGGTGTCTCTTCTATCTTTGCCATTTTATTAGCCGCTGCATTGCCACTGTAATCCATGCCCATGTCCTCGCCGGGTCTCTTGAGGGGATTTATCAGAGTGTCCGTCTTTGGAGGTTGCTGCATTTGATGCTGCATAAAGGTGGCCATATCGCTGCCATAGCTGGGCGGCACTATCTTCTGCTGTTGCTGTTGTGACTGTGTATCCACAGCATCTGCTGCTGCCGCTGCACTGGCGGCTGCATTTGTTGACTGATATTGCGCATACGTTGGATACTTAGGCTTCAGCTGCTGCTGCACCTGTTGCTGCTGCTGCTGCTGCTGTTGCTGCGTCTGCAGCTGCTGTTGTTGGGGTGTTGCTTGTAGTTGTTGCTGCTGCGCTGGCTGCAGTTGTGGCTGCTGTTGCTGCTGCTGACCAGCTTGCTGCGACGCCTGATTTGCCGTATTTGCAATGCTCGGTGGCAACAGGCTGCGGTTGAGGCTCCAGTCATTATTCGGCTTGGCGATGGAGGCAGCTGTCGAAGCAGCGCCAGCCGTGGGCAGTGGATTAATCAGAGTGGCAGGATTATACAAGGACCGCTGCTGATGTTGCTGATAATTATCGTGGGTGGCGGGACCATAGCCATTGTTACTCAGGCCAGCCGTTGAGGCTACGGAACCTGTGGAAGCCTGTTGCACTGGCGGCACCACAGGAGGCTGAACCTGCTGCTGCTGCTGCGCCTGAGGTTGCTGGTAAGGCGACAGCACGGGCTGCTGGTACGGCGAATGCTGCTGCTCTGCGGGGGAATGCGCCAACGGTGTCGGCGGCTGCGTGGCCGCCGAGGATGCCGGTGATGGTATGGGACTGTGGGCCTGCTGGTGGGCCGCCGGACTGTGCGAGGAAGGCTGAGAGGGCTGCTGTTGCTGCTGCTGCGCAGCCGGCGGATGATATGGCGAGTGCTGCTGATTATGATACGGCGACTGGCCATGGTAGGGTGATGGCTGCGTCGACTGCGATGACTGCTGGGGCGTAGTGTACGGCGAGCTCTGGGGTTGCTGGTACGGCGAATGCGGATTCGGCGTGCTCGGACTCATCGAGGAGTTGTAGTCCGATTCCTGGGATCGCGGCTGCTTGTATTGGTCGTAAATGGGAAGCGGGGATGTGGAAGAGTAAGCGGGTGTCTTGGAAGCCTCAGAGCCCGAAGGATTGTAGCTATTCCCACCGCCATAGGGTGAAGTTCCGCTCAGGTCCGGGGTGGATACGTTCGGTGAGGAGGCGGAGGAATAAATGTGCTGAGAATACTGTGGATACGGCGAGTTCATCTCCCTCGGACTGCAGCTCTTGTCCGGACTGCTCTTTGTCGTCGTGTCCTGGTAGAAGCCCACCTTGATGGCTCCATTCAGGGGATAAGGCGACGCCGGCTTTCCCATGTCATCGTTAGGCTTGGGCGATACCATTATGGGGGATGCACCTATGGGGGAGGCTCCAATGGGTGAGGTGTATGAGCCGGCAGCGTAGGATCCATAGCGTTCATCGATGGCTATTCGCGGTGAGTCTGGATCCTGGCTAAAGGAACTGCGCTCAGAGTTTGTGCTGCCGGTGCTCGGCTTCCTCGGACGCATCACCGTGGGCAGAGAAAAGTTGTCCCCGGCGGGGGAATGAGCTGGCGGAGCCACCTTGGCCTCACCCGGCAGCAGATCCTGCTGCTGATGTTGAAGCGGATGCTGCTTTGGCTCCTCCTCCTCTGACTTCTTGCTAACCTTGGGACCGCCGAAAGCCTGCAGCCAGGCGCTCAGATCGGGCTTCTTCTTTTGCTGACTGGCAGCATCGGCCTTGGCTGCCTCCGCCGCCGCCTTCCCAGCTTTGCTAAGCTCGAGAAGAGCTTCAAATGGCTTGGGCGGTCCTCCCTCTTTGCTGGGCGTTGTGGGTGGTGTCGAGGTCTCCTCAGTTTTGGTTTCCTCCGTGGGCACGCCCTCGTCTTCGTCTGTGGGCTTATTCCGGGCCAGTTCCTCAAGTGTTTTGCCGAGAGCAAAGTCCTGGGTCTTGATCACGGTGCCCAGACTGAGTTTCGGTGCTCCGTCGCAGGTTTCTGTGATCAAGGCATTCTTCAGCTCCTTGGCCTTAGCGGCCACTGGGTTTGTGCCTGTGAGTGTATCACTAGTTTCCTCTGTTGACTTGCCAGCGGCCACATTTTGAATGAGATTTCCCTTGGCTTTGCCCGGTTGCAGCCGTTCGATGGTCCTCATCACATTTGCCTTGGCCTTAACCTGCTGCGCCTGAGCAGCCTGAACCGCCGCCTGCTTCTCCTTGAGGGACTTGCGCTTGGCCTCCTTGGCCAGCTGCTGCTTAATGTGAGGGGGAGGTGGAGGATTCAGCAGCAGCTGCGTGGTGCTCGGCTCCTTGGGCTTCGCTGGCGGCTGAGGCACAGGCAAGCACGGCAGGACCGCGGGCAGGGGAGCCGTAACACCAACGGGCAAAGGCGTGGGCATTGAGTTGTTGGAGCAATTCGAACTGGAGGCCGCTGTGGCGGAAGTGCTGCCTATGGAGTTGCCCGAGTGCATCGAGTGCGGAGGAGTGCCGCAGCTGCTGCTCACACTGCTCGCCGTGGGGGCCACGGATTCCGATTCGGACTTACTGGCGGCTGCTGTCGCTTCTTTTGGTTCACTGACCAGCTCGTTCAAAGCCTCCGCCAGCTTCGTCGGCACCAATTCCGCCTTGGGAGCGGCCAAGGCCACGGGACGGCGGAAATCCGCCGCATCCAGTTTGCTTCCGATACCCGAATCAAAGTCGTCGAGTAGATTGTAGCGCGAGGGCGAGTTGCTGGCTGAACTAAACTCCGTGAAGCGGGGCGTGTGCTCCAGCCAGCGATTGATGTCCTTGAGGGTCTGCTCCGTCTCCACATCCAATGCCTCGAGATTGGTGTTGTTGCTGTTGGTGGATTGCGCTTGGCCCGCCTTTTGTGCTGCCGCCTTCTTGCCGGCAGTGGTTTTCTTGCCGGAGCCTTTGTCGCCGCTGGGCTTATCCGCTGGCTTCGGGGGCGGCGGCATTTGCTTGTCTGGTCTTTTCTTGGCTGTAGTCTTGCCAGGCGTCTCCTTTACCCTGGTTGTGGATGATGAGAGAGGGGCGGGCGGGGTAGAAACCTCCTCCTTCTTGCTCGTCTCGGCAAGCTCTACCGGAGCCGGAGACTTCTCCTTTGCTGGCTTTTCTATTTTCTCCCTTGGAGGCTCTTCCTTCTTCTTTGACTTGGTCTCCGTGTGCTTCTCTGACTCTGCCTTGCCCGCCTTTTCAGTCTTCTCTTGCTTCTCTACGTCCTTGCTTCGCTTTTGGTCTTTGCTCTTCCGGCCGCGCTTGTGAACCTCCGGAGGATCGGGATCCCTCTTGGCCGAGGTCTTCTTGGTGCTCTCCCTTCCGCTCTTGGTGCTGGCTGGCTTTGAGTCCTCGGAGGGGGCTATCGAGTTGGAGGCACTGGAGCCACTCTGGGCGGCACGACTGCGTCGAAACTTGATCACATCGTACTTGTCCATGAAGGGCAGCAGCATCTCCAGTTCGGCCTGCTCGGCCGCGGCAGCAGCGGCGGCGGCGGACAAGGCGGACTCCTCTTTACTCTTCTTGTGCTTCGTGCTGCGGGACTTTTCTTTGTCCTTGTCCTTATCCCGGCCCTTTTTCTCTTTGTCCTTCTTTGAGCTCTCCCCTTTCCTCCCCTTTTTCGTCACCGGCGGACGCTCTTGAGAGCTGGCCCTACTGCTGCTCAGGGATTTAAAGTCCCCGTCAGACTCGCGGCCAGATCGCTCCTCCATCTCTGCGTTCTCATCCTTATGATGTCGGGAACTTAGTTTGGTGGTCTCCGCGGTGGGCACCTTTTTCACGGTGGTCAGCAGCTCGGAGAGATCATCGTTAAGGGCACTTTTCGAGTATTTCTTGTGGAGATCAACCTTGAAGGGGGACATGCTGCGCGAACGCGAGCCGTCCTCGTCCTCATCCTCATCATCGTCGTCTTCGCCCGCAGCGCGTCTCGTGTCCTCCTCATCTTCGTCTTCTTCCAGCTCGGCGGCGGATTCGGCCAAGGCAGCCGCTGCTGTCGGCGGCAACAGCTGCTCTGTGGACTGCTCGGCGCGTCCGCTCTTGTTACTTCCCTTACCCTTCACTTGTCGCTTGACGGGCGTGGGCGTCTTAACTTTGGATTCCGCAGGCACCGACTTCTTTTTCTGCGCCGCTATAGTCCGAGCTGTGGGCGGTTTGGGGAGGGACTTGACCTTGGCTTTGGCCAGCGATAAGTGCTCATCATCGCTGGAGTTGTCGCTCTCGTGGCTGTCGCTGCCTTCCGCCGATTCGGGTTCCGTTTCGGGCGCTTCCATCTTCTTGGCCCCTTTTTTGGTCTTGTGCAGCTGTGGCTGCTTACCGGGCTTACCCGCGGACTTGTCGCTCTTGACCTTGCGTCCCCTCTTATTTGTTGCGGGTTCCTTGTCCTTCTCTTTCTCTTTTTCCTTCTCCTTCTCCTTTTCCTTCTCCTTTTCTTTTTCCTTCTCCTTTTCCTTGGCCACCTTACTAGCCTTGCTCTTTTTGCTCGGAGGTGGCGGCGGTGGCGTTGGTTCCCTCTCAGGTTCCATGTCCTCATCATCCGTTTCGGGCTCTGCCTTGCTCTTGTTTTTCTTTTTGCGCCGTTTGTCCTTTTCCTTGCGCTTACGCTTTTGGGCTTTCTGCATGGCCTCCTCTTCGATCTCGCTGCGCTCTTCAGCGCTGCTCTCCTGACGTCCCCCCATCGTCGCTGCATCCTTCTCCGTCTCCTCCTTGGCCTTCTTGCTGAAGTATTTCTCTCGGAAAACGTTCATTTTAGAGTCGGCGGCGGGGTAGCTTAGATTAGGGTCATCGTCCTCGTCATCTGAGAGATTATCAAAGTACTTCTTGGTGGCCTTCTCAAAGGCATCCTGCAGATTATTCACCATTTCCGTGTATTCTATGGAGATAGAAAGGTATCATTAGGGTCTGTGGGGGTTTATATAATTTAATCCGATGTTCTACCATTATTGTGCCCATTGTACAGTCGACAGTTGTTGACGATCAGGCGGAAATCATTCCGAAATTCGCTAAATTTGTGATATTCTCCACTGTCCAGCTTGTCTTCCATCTTGAGCAGGTCCATAGGTCTGTGAAGCAAAATAAATACGATTGATAGAGAATTAAAGAGGTTTAGTGATCATATCTTCATATGCTTTTCTATCTTGGCAAGCAAACTCACCTCCTGATGATGGAATAATAGCGTGGTGCTATATCCTCCTCCACGGGATCCATAAATGGCCAGGCATCGCGATGATTCTTTACGTAGACCAGCACCTTATGCATTCCAATTTGAAGGACTTCCTCCGTTTCGGTAAAGCTAAGAATATTCGCATGATTGGAGGAGTTGTACGTTGAGTTGCTGTTTGTTGTTGGTGTTGATGTGTTTACTGTGTTGCTGTGGTGGTATTGTGATGCAGTTGCTTTGCTTGTTGGTATTGGTGTTGTCGTTGTCGGGTGGGTATTGGTGTTGGAATGGTGGGTTAGGGAGTGGTGCGATTTAGACTTGTGTTTGTTACTGTGGTGAAAGTGATGATGATGTTTATGGTGGGTGTTATGGTGTTGTGAGTGAGAGGTTGTGGTGTTGTGATTGTGATTATTATTATTATTGCTGTTATTATTGTTGTTGTTGTTATTCTGATTATGATTATGATATCCCTGCGACGTTGCGGTCGTTGTCGTTGTTGTTGCTGCCGCCGTTGTTGAGTGGCTGTTGTTGTTATTATTGTTGTTGTGGTGACTGTGGTGCGACGCGTGCTTATGGTTGTTGTTGTTGTTGTTAAGGCTGCTGTTGTTGTTGGTAGTGGTGCTACGTTCTCTACTATTTACAGGGCTACGTTTATCGATATTTTGTTGTTTATTATTTTTTGGATTCGGGTTCGGTTTTTGGTTTATGATCAACAGTCGGAATGTTTGTTTTTTATAGTTTTTTTGGGGTGGGTACAAAAATTTACAATAACAATGATAAATATGTTAATCAATTGATCACATTATATACAATTCGATGGGCGATGTATGGAGTGTATGGAAAGGGCCAGGCATCATGCAAGGGAAACGAACTAAAAGTGACAGCAAAACTAAGGTAGAAGTTCTAAAATTCCAACGCAACTGGTAAGGAATTGGAAAAGAAATAAGCACAGGCTTAAAACAATAAACCAAATCAACAACAATACAAAATCTGAGTTAGCATCATGAACGGTTCGGTTTAAGCATTAAAGATACAATTTAAACCTGTTTGAGTTTTAAGAAACAACTAAATAGTAATAGAATGAATAGAAGAAAACTTAATTCTCTAATACGGAGCAATTAGTTAAGTAAAAGTAACTTAAATTGTATCTTTGTCACGATGCTCACTCATCCAACAAGCAAGCAGAAGCATAAATAACCAAAGAATATATGCCAAGAGTAGTACGGGCAGTAAGTTTGTGTTGTGTCGGGGGGGGGATCGAGATTAAGTCTCTCGTCACTCTCACTTACTCATCGCCACTTTTGTCCGAGTAGGCACCGCTCTGCCGTTCCGCCTTGCTGGAAGAGGACGAGGATGCCGATGACGAGGCAACCTTCTTGGGCTTGCCAGCTTCCGTTTTGTCCACCGCTTTGCTGCTGCTACTGCTTCCGCTTCCGCTGCTATTCAGAACGGCCTTTTGCTTCTTTGAACGAACTGTGCTGGCTGTGGTGCTGCTGCTGCTACTGCTAGTGCCGCTCTGTTCCTGAGCTTGCTGTGGTTGCTGCGTTTCACTGCTTCCTCCAGCCGGTATGAAGATGTTGCCAGTCAGTGAACTGAGCGAATTGTTTGTCTGCCTGCCGGGCAACTTGACATTGGCCGCTGGCGCCATCGAAGAAGACACTATTGCTGGTGGTGGTGGTTCTGCTGCCCGCTGATCCACCTCCTGCTGCTGTTGCTGGTCTTCCTGTTCTGCTTCGCTCTCATGTGCCACCGATGGAGACGGCAGACTAAGGTCGGCGATGCTGGTGGCTACGGCTATTGCCGCCGAATTGGCGTCCAACAATTGCAGTTGCCTGCAAAAGTTCTCCTTGTCCTCGGGACTTAGAGAAGTGTTAGTGGTCGTTGGTGTCTCCTCGGAAGGAGTCTCCTCTTGCTGCTGCTGCGGCTGCTGAGGGCCACTGCGTTGTCGCTTTGGCTGCCCACTATAGTTGCTGCTGCTGCTATTACTGTTGCTGTTGTGATTGTTGTTGTTGTTGTCGTCCTCGCCCTCGTCTGCCTCTGAAGCATGCTTGTGTCGCCGTCGATGATGGTGATGATGTTCGCGATCGCGATGGTGTCGCTTCTTTTGCTTTTTGCCCGACTTTTTCTTCTTATGGTGATGGTGATGATGATGATGGTGGTGGCTATGGTGGCCCTTGCTTTGCGATTTCGGCGTTTGAGGTGAGCGAAAATCGGGATCGGTGGCTGCTACTGCTAATAGTTCTTCTTGATGCTCTTGCTGCTGCTGCTGAACCTCTTGTTGCTCGTCGTGTGGCTGCTCCGCGTCGAGGGCCTCCCCGTCGTCGTCGTTTTCTGGCGAGAGGCAGAAGGTTTCCCTGTGGCACAGAAATTCGCTCGAATTAGTTGTGGTTGTTCGTCTGAGAGAGCTTGCGTAGGTTGAAATACCACTAGCCGTCGATGTGGATTGCGATCTAAAAGAAGAGAACAATAAATACAAAAATCAAATAAATATAATTGGTTATTTTCGTAAAAATTATTATTATTCTCTCTAAAAGCGTTAATGGTTTGATTTTGTAGTGAAATAAAAGAACAAAGGCTATAGAAATGTAATCGAATATCGATCTTCTACCAATAGTGTATTATATCTATTCCAATCATTTTCCTAATTGATAATTTTCTATAACTGATTGGTAACAAATGTACGATATCTTTTCTATAGCTTTTCCATAACTTAGATATCCTACGTTATATCCGTGTCTCTGTATGTGTATGAAATGGGTGCCAAGAACTTAAACTTAACACATAAACTTAAAGCATAAAGAATACTCATATCGAATAGAAATAGAATATCAAAAAGCATGCTTACAGAGTTGTTCTTTTTTTGAAAACGAAATCCAACCAATTCTAAATTATACTTTAGGGGTCAAAACTCAAATTAAGTGCTGATCCTCGTCCCGTTCGCTCATCATCTTTGTTCCGGGAGCTTTGCGTCGATGCTGATTGATAATGATTCTGATTTGTGATGGTTTCCAAACTCAAATTGCAAGCGCAGAAATCATAACAAATTGTACGGCAACTCAAAAGATCAATTGAAAACGTAAATCAAAGATGCTTTTGGTATGCAAGTGTAGGTTGCTGTGTGGGTGAGTTGAGGCCCTTGCCTCCGCCAGCTCTCCCTTAAAATGCGGCACGTGCTAACCGTCTGCGTGTGCGCTGCTGTTGCTGCTGCTGTTGTTGCTGCTGTTGTTGCTGCTGCTGTTGCTGCTGTTGCTGTTGTTGCGTTGGCGGTGCTAGCCAGTGTGCGTTCTGCCGCTCCTGATACAGATTCTCACGCTCTCTTCGCTGGCGCTCTTCCTCCTGGCGTGCTTTTAGCTCCACAAGATTGCGAATGCGACTGGAGTTGCGCACTTGAAGAAGTCTGTAGGGAAGCATTAAGATTGTTAAATAAATTAACTCCTTTGAAGTACAAACTAAAATGTACAACATATCAACTTACTTTCTGCGCCTCAAACGCTCACGCTCCCGAAATAGCTGCGGCAGCTTGGGCAGAAAGTTCTCATCAAGTATTTGGAAGAGTTCGCGCTCCTTGGCGTTCGTCGAGGTCTTAAACTTAGCGGCCAAGTTCTGCCAGTCCTCCTCAGTGAAGCAGATCACCTGCCAGATGGTGCCGTTACTGCCGATGCCCTTGCTACTGCTAGAGGCTCCGCCTGCTGAAGTGGCCGATCCTGATCCGCCTCCTCCACCGCCCGATCCTGATGCTGCGGCCGCTCCACTAGCCTTGTCCTCGCGATATAGACGCGTGCCGTAAAAGTACCAGTAACCCGAATTTTTTGCGTCGTAGCCGAGGGGCTCCACGCGTAAGCTGTCCGCCTCTAGATTGCTGAGAATGACCTGCACATCGGCCGAGTCGAGGCGGAAGTGGCACAGGTCGTGCAGGATGTGCAGGCGCTTGCGCACGGGCAGCGACTGGAAGTCAATGTCCGTGTCGAAGTGGTTCTCGGTCTGGTGCAAACGACACTGTTGGCGCAAGAAGCGGCGCAAGAACATCTGATAGTTGCTGTGTGTGATTTCCTTGGCTACCGACTGTAGCGCATCGCAGCCCTTGAGCAGGCGCACAATTAACTCGGGCACTAGGGCGACCTGATCTTCATCGCTGGTACCATCGGAGAGCAGCGCCGATTCGAGGTCCTGTACAGTGATAGGAAGATTATTGTTTAATATTTCATTTTATACAGAAAGGCTGGGGTTTGGCACTCACCTCGATATCGATGTCGGGCAGATCAAAGGCGGAACTAAACAATGAACAGAAATGCGAAATACACGGTATCTCCCACCATGATTGAATATCTGAAAAGGAAGACATTATTTTTATTCCACATTAAAATTCTTATTCCACTTTTTTTACTCACCCAGTAGGCCAATGAAAGTAGAAACCATTTATGTATGCTTGCTTATTGGAAACGTTGCTCCTCTGCGGGATTTGTGATTTCTTGACTAAAAACAATTTTGGGTGCCTCTTTGGTAGCTCGCTCTGCATGGATTTCGGGGCTGTTTATTTTTTTTTTTTTTTAATAACGAAAATATGCGAATAAGGTTTTTCAGGCGTTAACAAATTAGTTTCAAGTTACACACGAAAGTCCGCCAAATGGCGGCACAAAAAGTGCGAGGCAAACAAAAAAAATGTGTGCAACATGTGTATGTGCGTGCGTTGCTGCTGTTGTTGTTGTTTTCGTGGTTTCTCTCGGAATATTTGGCGGCGCTATATACACAAACATCTGGGCTTTATCACTTATCACAGGCATTGCGATGCACCGCAAAAGCACGCGAGGCGCGTGGCGGAGAAGGGAGTGGGCGGTGATAGTGGGATGGTAGGTCAAAAGAAAGTACACGAGCACCCCTTTCGCGCGCTTATTTTCACGAAGAGAAAATCAAAACAGACAGCCGACAAACGGGGAATGCGAGCGCCAGAGCGGGATGGCAGGAGTGTGGCCGACCAATAGCGGCGCCGCTCACTTTTTCACGTTTGCAGGCCGTCTCGCTCGCTCGTCGTTACTATTTTGACTACACTGCACTCGTTTATTTTGCAATTATAATGTGCAATTTACACGGCTCTTTGGGCTGCTTTTGGCCCAGGGCATCTCACGCGATTGCTGGGGCTGGGCAGGGACTTTCGTGGGGAATTTTGGACGCGGAGCGAGCGATTTGCGATGCGACTACCGAATTCGGAGCATGCGCGCGGGGGATGACGACGGCGCCTGGTGCGCCTTTTTTCTGTCTCTGCCTTCCGCCTGCTGGCCAGTGTGTGTATTTATTTTTATTAATACACGTATATATATTTTTCAGTTACGTGCGAAAATGTCATTTAACTTAAGAGACGCCCATTCCACCGATCAGCGTTGCGCTGCGCTCTTTTATTTCTCCTGCTTTCCCCCTCAATTTCTTTTTTCACACAAACACATTGAGGCACACGCACATTGGCACACACACGCACATTAGAGGCTCCATCTCCATCTGCCTTTAAATATAATTAATTATTTCACAACAAAAGCAGCGGCCGCAGCACATACACAACCGGAGCGAGGGTAAATACTTTGCTAGCACTTTGCAATCCCGTGGGTTCTGGCCGTGGCGCGGATAACTCGAGTTTTCCGTTTTTTGCGCTCCTGGTTAATTTTATTTTCCTTCTGCTAGAGCTGCAAGAACGTCGATGTCACTACCGATATTATTGCGGCAACGAGTACGATAGCAATTGATTGCAATCGATGGCCTAAATTTCGTCAACATTCTGGTGATCGATAGGGATGAGGATGTAGCAGATTTGGTACCACAACATTTAATTTTATTTGGATCCATCCAATATCTAATACATTATAATTTACAAAAATAGATGTTAAAGATAAAAAGATACCATATATATTATATCTACAGTTTTGCAGTTAGGATTTTCCATTCCTACTGCAGCTACATATATGATAAAAGTAAACAATTTTTCGTCCGATTAAATAAACAGTCTATTTAATTCATTACAACTAGTTTATTCAAGTCTACGCCATTAATTTATTAAATAGTAGTTCATTAAGCTCTTCGTTATTTTCTCATATCTCTGCTGCTCCCACCGCAATCGATATATCGATACATAATCTCCAAATTCGTTTTCGTTCGCCATTCGGTTCTGCCTCTTCTCCCCACCCCTTACTTTGCTTCCTTTTCCTCACCCCAGACACCGCGCGACCAGCTGTGAATCTAACCTAACTTTTCGGTCCGCTAACTACATGGTGGCATGCATGTATGTGTTGTTGTTCCACATGCACGTGTGCCTAAGTGTGCGTGCATGTTACCATGTAGGTCGCCATGTATTCTAGAGTAACTACATGACATAAACCGCGGGGAGCGGTGAAGGGCCACCAATTAAAGATTAACCAAAATAATTCGTTATTTCAAAAGCAACTCTGGCGTTTGGGGAGTAGCAAGTATTTTTAAGTTTCTGCATGCCTCTTAAAAGTAGTAAGCCCGCAGTTTGAGTGAATGAACCGCCTCGCCTTGGGGAGTCCCTCCATGTAGGTCTATCTACATGGCGATTCTAGCTTACATGGCGAGACACACTGCGAAACTGGTTTGGGAAGGGTTTCTGCTCTCGAAAAAATGTGTGGTGGTGATTTTACAAAAGCCTCCCCCTAAGAATTTTTTAATTCTGTTTCCATATATTGCAAATATGGGTTATTATTTAATTGTTTCAAGTAGAGTTTTAAAAATATGAGAAGGCTATAAATTTAGTTCTTTATAAAAGATACATATTCATTTTATTTTTTGGAGTAATTTAAGAAATGTAATTTAAATAATTAGTTTCAAGCTCAGAAGTCGGAATTTGTATCCCGTGTCTCTGCCTTTTTGAAATCTGCATTGATTAGGCATCAGTTTTTAATTTTAAACTGAGGGTTTTTCAAGCTTTGGTTCTTAATTTTAATTAACTTTTATTTATAACAAATACCCAAAAAGCTATTTTGTATTTTATACATACCAATGTAGTCTTTATTTTAAATTCTTTATTGATTAATTAGCGATTAAAGGGGGGAAGGATATATCATAATTAGGCGAATCATTACAAATAGTAACCAACCAGTGTTGGTGGGGGTGTGTGTGTGATAGTGTATTTACAGGTGTGGGTGCCGCAGCTGTGGCAGCTGGAGCAGCGCAGGCAGGTGGTGGGTCAGCAGGAGAAGCTGCTGCTCCTGCTACGGTTCGATCTTGCGTATTTTTAGGCCTCCGCTGGGGCCGCGCGGTGTTAGCGGAACTCCAGGTGAGCCTGCCACCGACGCCGCACCTGCAGTTGCCGCGTTAGCCACCTGGGGCATGAGAGGACCCCCGTTGCTGGTCTCCCCGGTGCCGTTCCCATTACTGGGACCTGAGGCGGAACCGTTTTGCAGGCGCCGCTTCAGCACAAAACGCTTGGAGGCCGCCGGGGCGGCCACCGGGGCTGTCGCCGGGGCTGCCGGCACGATGGCCAATGTGCCGGTTTTGGCAGTCTGCGTGGGCACCTCCTCGTTCACAGGATCCACTTCCATGTCAGTGCCCGCATTGTTCTCGTCGTGCAGATCACTGGAAGGCTCCTCGTCGTCGTGGCCCTCCTCCTCCTCAAACTCGGCGCTCTCCGTGTCCTCGGGATACTCAACCAGCTGGCCGTTGAGGGTGGGAAACTCTATCACCGGCAGGACTTGGCGCTGCTGCTGCTTATTGCCCTCGTCCATCAGCTGCTGGATGAGATTGGCGATGTCCTCGCGCTTCTTGGTGACGGTGAGGAAGTCAAACCAGTTGGTCAGCTGCTTAATGGGCAGCCGGTAGTCGCGGATGGGCTCGCTGAAGAACTGCTCCACGTACTGCAGCAGGTAGAGGCCGCAGTCGGTGAAGTTGTTCTGCTGCGGCACCTTAACGCAGTGGCCGGGCATGTTGTCCTTGTTGAAGACGTGCGCCTGCGCATCCGGCTTCTTCACGCGATACTCGCAGGTGAGGTAATCACGCAGCGTGGCCACCACGCGGCTGCGCGAGGCACCCGCCAGGGAATCGAAGATGAGGATCAGCGGCTGCTTCACGGCGGGCACATCGTCGGCTCCGCAGGTCCTAGCTGGACCGCTGGACGCCGTGGGCTGTGCGGATGGTTTCGGGGTGCTGCTGCTAGCGGGTGTAGCCGTAGAGGATTCCTTGGCGGAATTCGAGTTCTCACTGTCCTCCGATGCCATGTCGCTGTCATCTCCCTCAGCCTCATCACGCTCGCTCTCATCGTCCGCTATGCGGCAGATATTATCTGATGTGAGGGCGGCCGGAAGCTGTCCTCCTTCGCCCCTCTTAGTCAGTGGTGTAATGGTTGTGTTGCCAATCTGAAGCGACACCTTCTTGCCGCGCGGTCGCTTTAGCTGCTGCGGCTCCACAGGCTGGTTGGTGTCGTAGGTCACGGGTCCTTTTAGGTTGGGGAAGCAGATGATGGCCAGGAACCAATGCGACTGCTCGTTGATAGGCACGATAATGAAGTCCTTGTCAAAGATATCCACGCCCTTGGTCCACTTCTGGACGCGGGCATGACGCTTCTGGGCGGCAGTCTGCTTCATGTCCGTGGGACGCGTCAGCGTTGTCAGGCGTTTGTAAAAGAAAGTGCTAAAAATATGAGTACGCTCGCGCAGAGCCTCCGGAATCTGGGTGTTGCGCAGCCAGACGAGGTAAAAATCAATGATTATGTCGTTGAGGTACGACTCCTTGGTGAGACACACATAGTCCTCCATCCGTATGCACAGGCTGCCGGAGGTCTTGGGCGGATACATCAGAAGGTTCACCTGCTCATCGGCCCTCAATTGGCGCGGCGGCGGTGGCTGCTGTGAGCTCTTATCCAGTGCCTTGCGGTCTGAATCGGCGAGCCGCTCCAGGATCTCTGCCGCATCGTGCGAGGAAATCTCGTCCACGCAACTAAACATTGACTTGATGGTGCCGCGAGCTGAGGGGGAGATGCTGTCAAAGATTAGGATGAGGCGGCGAATGTGGAACGAACTGGTGCCTTTGAAGCAGGTTTCTGAAAGAAGTAACAAACAGAGAGCACGCTTAGTAATCTTTATATGTAACTACACCAAGATTCCCCTTAAAAGTAAGCGAAACGCAAGCTTTTCCCCAATTTAAATCACAAATTCTATTAATTCAAGTGGACTCACGTTCGCTGGCCTGATCGTCAGGCAGGAGGAGCTGCGTCTTCACATACTGGGCGCACGTCTTGAGCAGGTAGAGCGTGACGAGTGGCAGAGCGGGCTCCGCGCTACCAAAGTGCGCTATTACCTTGATCACCTCGTGCTTGTGGATGTGCAGCGTAAACTTTGTATCCTTGTCCGGCACAACGCCTGCGATGCGGACGCCCTTCGATGTGAAGGTTATCTGCAATTATGCAAGGATGCAAGGATGCGAAGAGAGAATGCAATTTATTATACACATTTCGGCACAGAGGGGGTGGGGTGTAGGTACTACTTACCGGCTCTGTGATCTCGTAGCGGTAGGGCACCAAACGGATGCAGCTGCAGTTCACCGATGTGGAGAAGCGCTCCGTCTCCGGGATATCAGACAGATCCGTCACGTCGCCGCGCACAAAGTCTGTTAAGGAAAAAAAACAAGTTGGCATTCATTAAATAATGAAATTCTTTTCTCGCTTTCCTCCTCGTGGCTTGTGCGTGTCGCACATTTTCATTTACACTATTTCACACACAAACACTGTTTTTACCTTCGTCGTTCATTGTGTTTTAAAATACACAAAATAAAAACTAAAACACTACGGTAGATTTTCTCTGATTTGTGAAAATTGCGAGAGAATTTGGGAAAACGATGTGTTTTCTCGCCTTCGCTTTGCGCTTCTCTTTCTCTATCGGTTTGCCTTGCGTAAAAATGGCGTGCTCTGTCTGACTCCCCCTAGCGGAATGTGACAGTACCGCTTGCTGAGCGGCATTGCCAGCACAAAAAAAAAAACCGAAAATATACAAAATACGACATTGCTTTACATCAGTGTTGCCACTGCGGGGGAAAAAATGAGCTAAAATAGCTAAACAAAAAAAAGGCTAATTAAATAAAGTTTTTCTTATTTTAAATTTAATTAGCCTTATTTCCACTTATATATTTAGTTGCAAAATTTGCATTCTGATTGAAGCTATGACTCTGTATAAAATATTAATTTCCATTTTTTTAAATTTTGTAAGCAACTTTTTTTTAAATTAATCTAATTTTGAATTTACATAAATACTTGATGTAATTATGGCTCACCTTTGTACAAGGGCTCCTCATCTATCTCGGGTAGCTGTGGTTCGCAGGCAAAGGCGGCGGGCAATTGGTGGAGATTTCCATTTGAATTCAGTTTGGAATTCGTCGAGGACTGGAAAATATATTTAAAATAAATAATATTCAACAGGTTTTTTATAATTTGAAAAAAATCTATAAGGGGTTTAAAAACAAATAAATAAGCTTGTAAAATTGAGAGTACAAAGGATCAGGAAGCTCTCTACATTAAAAACTATTACATTTATTAATGAGAATACATCTCCAAGACTTACATTTCCCGTCTCCGTGTTGGTCTCATCGGCATCGGCTTCATCCTCACTGCTTAGCAAGACCACCGGATCCACCTCAGCTGCCCGCCTGCCGCCTCTGGCTCTGCCGCCACGTATGGCCATCGCTCCTCTGCCACGGGCACCAGCTCCCACTCCTGGGTAGGCCACTCCCGCCAGCTGCTTGCCGTATCGAGCGACGGCCGCCAGTTCTCGTTTCTTTTCCGCCGCAGCTGCTCCTGCTGTCAGGGGCTGCTGCTGGTCACTGGCCGTAGATGAGGAGGAGGCTGGCGAGGAGGCAGCACTTGACTTGGCAATGTAGGACTTTCGCTTGGGGGGCTCGGGGAAGACGCGCTTGCAGCGCTCACAGCGAGCGTGATCCATGCCCGTGAAGCCACATAGTTGGCACACGGCGAGAAAGCCATCGATTAGCTTGCGACTCTCCGCAGGAGTTGCTGCTCCTGCTGCTGCTGCTCCGGAAGATGCTGCGCCCATGGCATTCGTTTGGTTTGCTGAACTTGCGGCCTCTCGTTTTGCCTGCTCGGCGGCAGCGTTTGCCTGGGCGTACGAAGGGGCAGCGTTCGAAGTGGCAGGATTGGCAGCGGCTCCTCCGGGCACTGGGGCTGGGTTGTCCTGCGAACGGTTCATCTGCAGGCTTTCCTCCGCCCGGGATATCAATTCGCTGGCAGACTCGTTTACCGAGAAGCCCACAGTGACCACGAAATCCACGTTGGCGCCGCGGTGCTCCACGCACTGTATGGTGGTGGCGTTGTCAAAGGGCACGCCGACCTGCTCGAGGAGGTCCTGCACCGTGCAGGATTCGCGGGGCAGGGTGAAGGTGATTAAACGTTGCTCGCCGCTGGCCAGGATCACTAGCATCTTGGCGCTGTTCTTGTCGCGTTCCGCAATGGGCTGACCGGCCCGGTTGTTCAGGACATGCTGCGAGTGGATCTCGTAGTTGTTGTGCGACGTCTGCTGCACGGACGAGCCCTGCGAGGCAGTTGAAGCTGTGGCGGGGGCAGTGGGAGCGGTGGGAACTTGAGCCACCACTGGCGCTGGGATCGTCCTTTGGGGCTGCATAATCCTCGTGCCCGGCGGCAGTCCTCCACCTCCTTGACCCTGTAGCTTGGACGCTGGCCTCACTAATGTTCCTGGTGTTGCGGCCCTCATGGGGGTGAGGCCGGGGTTGGGTGATGGTGAAGCACTGAGGGTTTGCCGCTTCTTAAACTCCGCCAGGGTCATGCTGGCTCCTCCAGCGGTACGCATACCCTGGACCTGGCCCTGCACGACCTGCTGCTGCTGCTGTTGCTGTTGGTCCTCTTCCTGGGTGGCTGTTCCTGGTCCGGGATAGTAGGTGGTCAGAGTAGTACCGGTTCCTATCTGCATGGGAGGCAGCTGCGGTGGCGGCTGAGGCTTCTGCTGCTCCTTCTTAAGGACTGCAGCCTGAATACGGTCCTCCAGGTCCATGCCAATATTGCTGTTCGTGGCTTGGACTACTCCACCAGCGGGATTAGCGGCGGACGCTGCTGTGGGTACAGGAGTGGGCACAGCTGAGGCCAACGCAACGGGAGCTCTATAGCGAATGGGAGCCTGGCGCATCATCAGCATGTGATGCTGCTGTTGCTGCTGGGGACTCCCGTCGCTGACCATGTGGGTGCGATAAATATGACGCTGTTGCTGCTGCAGCTGCTGCTGTTGTTGAGGCTGCTGCTGCTGCTGCTGCTGTTGTTGTTGCTGCTGCTGGCCGAGATTCGTGCTGATAGTGATGTGCTTCATCTGGGTCTGGGTCACTATCTGCATGGTCTGACCACCGTCGGCGCCGCTCGTTTGCACAACCAATTGAGCTCGAGTTGGCCGTATGCCGGTCGGACGCATATTCCGAACGATTCCGCCGGGCACGGAGGCACCCACGACTCCACCTCCACCTCGCGGGCGGACTTGCCTCACGATGGTCGTCGGCGTGAGCGTGGGTCTGGTGGATATAAGGGTGCCTGGTCTGGCCACGACAGCTCCTCCACGCGGGGATTTCCCCCTGAAAGAGGCTCTCACCAGTTGCGTTCCGCCGGCGGCAGAGGTAGCTACCAGTTGCGGCTGTTGCTGTTGCACCAACTGAGGCTGTTGCTGCTGCTGCTGTGGAGCTTGCTGCTGTTGCTGCGGCTGAGGCTGTTGCTGCTGGACCTTCTGGACCTGAAGCTGCTGGTAGACCACGTTTTGAGTTTGCTGCGGCACGACGCGAGCCTGAACCAAGTGAGCTGTCTGAGTGGTGGCCTGGAGTTGCAACTGCTGTTGCTGCTGCTGCTGCACTTGCTGTTGCTGAACGTGTTGCTGGAGGACGTGCTGTTGCTGCTGGTGCTGCGGTGAAGTGGCGTAGACAACGCGATTATTGTACGGATGAATGGCGGTGGCCTGCCGCATAATCAGCTCCTGATGCTGCTGGGCTTGGATCAACACCGGTTGCTGCTGGACGATCACATGAGTGTTGTTCAGCATACTTAATGGCCTTTGAGGTTGCTGGGTGGTTGTCATGCGGTAGACGATTTGCTGATGCTGCTGTTGCTGCTGCTGGGCAGGCGACGTTTGCAGCTGGAGCGTTTGTGGCTGCTGCGCTTGCGGGTGCTGCTGTTGTTGCTGCAACTGGGGCTGTTGCTGGGGAGAAGCCTGAACCTGATAGGTGGGCGCATGCTGTTGGTATTGCTGCTGCTGTTGTTGTAGCACCTGCTGCTGCTGTTGCTGCTTCTTCTGCTGCTGCATGTGCTGGACAATGGCATTGGGCTGCAGTACTTGCTCGGAGGTGTAGTAAATTTGCTGAGTGTGCTGAATGGCGGGTTGCTGGTGCTGCACATATTGTTGCTGTTGCTGTTGCTGCTGCTGTTGTTGTTGCTGTTGCTCCATGTGGATTTGCTGCTGCTGCTGGGGGTCTTGCTGCTGGTAGTGTACCTGCTGTACTTGGTGTTGCTGATGATGCATCACGACCTGCTGCTGTTGCTGCTGCTGCTGCTGCTGCTGTTGGTGTTGTTGCTGCTGCTGCTGGGCCAAATCATCGCCACCAATAATGTGGTAAGCAGGTGCCGGCGCCTGTTGCGGCTGCTGATACTGGGATGGAGCTGCGGTTTGGTACACAACTTGCTGCTGCTCGTTAAACACCAATTGCTGGTCGTCCTGCAGCACCAAGGACTGCAAGATAGGGTAGGGATAAATTAATAAATTAAAGGTAATGGCGGTGTTGTGATACTACTCACCCCAACCTCATCTTGGGGCATTTGCACTACCTGCAAATCGGAGTACACTGGATCCTCTAGGGGCACTATATATTGCTCCATATCTGAAGAGCTGGAAAATTAGGGAAGAGGTATTAGATTTTACTTGCTGAGCATTAACGCGACTATCAACCTGCAGAGGATAGATCGAATTAAATGAATATATGAAATCTGTTGCTTATATTTACAATTTCATAAAACACATCTTTGCACGAATTAATAACAAATATTCAAAGCCTCTTTATTTCAACTTCCGTTGCTTTTCCCTTCAACAAATACACACAGTAACAGAAAAATCAATAAATAACACATAAAAGGAGACAAATCAATGGAATATATGTATAATATGCCACACATAACCAAACAGACGCTTATACAAGTCTTCAACATATTCATCTATTTACAACACATTTTCTGCACAAATAACTGTGCATGCGTCTCTTTTTTGGAACGACATACAAAGGTATATCGAACCCTCAAACACATGCACAGGCAAAGGGTTAAAATGCAAATTATTTACAATTTCCAGAGCGTTAAAAACAAAAGTGTTCGGTTCTTCAGCAATACAGATATTTGACGTAGTCTTTTTCACATATATTTGACCTTTTTTAAGCGCATTTCTTATACAATTACTGGGCATTTCTTGCGCCTCATTTTTTTTCTTTTTTGGTCGGGTTTTCACACACACATAACAAACACACACCTCGGAGACTTTCCCAAAAACGCAACTGTGTGACGCCGCTGGTAGTACTCGTTCGCTGTATCCCTTGTGCCCGGGTTAAAGCATATTTTAGCTGGATCTTTTCACTATTTTTATGGTGATAACTCGCATTTTAAATTGAAAATTCACGCTTTCTTCTTTTTATAAAATGCAGAAGAATCAAATATGGCGTTCAGATGCAGAGGAGCATTTTTGTCACATTTTCGTGCTGGCAACGCCGTCTGTAGCAGAGCGCCCCCTGGCGGCATCGCCGCTCCGCAGCTGTTTACAAACATTTAGCAGCGTTGTGTTTTGTGCTGCTGTTTTATCGATGTCCGCTTTGTGCCGTCCTCTTCGCCTAATGTTTAGTGGTCCCTCTGTTTGGCATGTAGCCCGTTTATCGGGACCACTAAACTTTCGGACCACTGGAGTTGGCTTGAAATCGCCTGATTTTCGCGTCGAACCCCGTTTTCCAGGCTTTGATTTAATTTTTGGCAACATATTGGAGTTGTTAAGTCGGAGTTGCGTGATAACGGAATTTTTCGGCAATTAATATCGCGGTTTTTGGGCACTTGTGTTTTGTTGTTCGCAGCGCGCTCCACGAATTGGGGGAAGAAGCAGACGGGCCAACAACAACAGCAGGCGTTAGAGGTGGCAGGCAGGCGATAGACCGAAAAGCGATTATTTTCGACATTTTTCGAATTGTTCATCGCATAGAGAGAAGATATAGAAGACTAAGAACAAAAATGTCAAAATAATAAAATGTATTAACTAAAATATACTATTCAAATCTTAACAGTTTAAATAACGAAAACTTCAAAAATCGATTTTATCCCTAATAAATACATAATATGTGTTTGGTGTAAATAAAACATATTAAAAATCTTTAAATATAAAATATACAACACATATTTAATTAAATATATTCCTATATTTTCCTATTGCCGCTTCTTCCTCCCTTTGTGGGACTTCTATTTGGCCCAACTTCTTTCTTCTTATTTGTCACGATTTTCAACACTGTCTGTGACCAACACTTGCTATATTTCTGCATTACTGCGCACTGCTCCATAAAAACAAAACAAATTAATAAAATGTCGAAAATATTTACGCCCACAAATCAAATTAGGCTTACAAATGTTGCAATTGTGCGCCTTAAAAAGGGAGGCAAGCGATTCGAGATAGCCTGCTACAAAAACAAAGTCCTATCCTGGAGGAACAACAGGTGAGCCTACAAATTCCAGCACGTGTTGTGAAATATGAGCTCCGAAATTTGTGGACAATTTCCTAATAAGACGTAATTCCCTAATTAAGCGAAAAGGATATAGATGAAGTCCTCCAAACGCACACAGTGTTCACAAACGTGTCCAAAGGGCAGGCCGCCAAGAAGGACGAGCTTCAGAAGGCTTTCAACAAAACGGATGAGACCGAGATCTGCAAGGAAATCCTAAGCAAAGGCGAGCTACAGGTATCGGAGAAGGAGCGCCAGAGTGTCCTGGACACACAGCTTAACAGCATAGTCAACAGCGTGGCCGCTCTGTGCGTGAATCCCGAGACCCGGCGGCCCTACTCGTCCTCAATTATTGAGAAATCTCTGAAGGATGCCCACTTTTCCGTCAAAATGAACAAGAACACGAAGCAGAACACACTGGAGGCCATCAAGATGTTGCGGGAGCACCTGCCCATCGAGCGGTCGCGCATGAAGCTGCGCGTAAGCTTTGCAGGCAAGGAGGGCGGCGGTAAGCTGAAAGAATCGGTGGTTAAGCTTGCCAACACCGTGAAGCACGAGGAATGGGAGGAGGCCACACTGCATCTTACGCTACTCATCGATCCGGGCCAATACCGTGTCATTGACGAGCTGGTGAGAAACGAGACAAAGGGAAAAGGGCTGCTGGAGCTGCTCGAGCTCAAGGAGGTGGTGGAGAGCGAGGAACTTTTTTAGGAAAGTCGAAAACCACTAAATTGTGAATTCTTTTGTTGATATTTATGTGAAACATAAAGGAAAATATTTTGAAATATATAAAGCATCCGATTTTATATTCAATCGCGGCTTAGCTTCGTTTGATATATGATATTGTCAGAACGATGTTATTTCATTAGACTTTTTTAATCGATTATATTTAAAACATCTTTGAAACAAAATTTAAATACATATGGTTTGATTTTCAAGTGATGTTATTGCTGATTTAATATTACAAAAACTTTCATAAATTATATTTAAAAGACGAATACAGTTTAAACAATTGAAATCTTCACATTTCACATAGAAGAAAAAGAAATAACAATTCAAGTGGATATTAGCTTACTAGAAGTTCTTTAACATATATCTGGATGTCTTTATAGAACCGAAAAGGAGATTATCTGTATAAAATATATAAGTAGCTTATTGAATGAGTTTCTACCGCTTCACTTTCGCTTCTTGAGGTTCTCAAAGCGACGCGACAGCTCATCGAAGTCAATCTCGTCGTCATCGTCCTTCTTTTCCACACCCCCGGACGGGACATCGGGCAAATCGTTGGGTACATTGGGCAGCGATGGGAAGTCCAGGGAAGCCGGCGGAGCACTGGGCTGCTGCGCTGGGGGATTGCCCGGTGGCAGCTTGGATCGGGGTTGAGGTTTCGGTTTGTTGGCATTCTGCGAAGGGAAAAATGTATACTTATTAAGAAATTCTTCTTATAATCACTTGTAATCAAAAATTAAAACCCTAAATTTAAGTCCTGACCTGCAGGTTTACGGGATTAATCGAGGTGTAACGCGGCGGCGGATCATTATCGGGTTTGGGGCGCTGTCAGGCAAAAATTAAACAAAATAAAATGCAAATCATAAATATAAAACGGGGCCATAAATGATCAAATAACGATATCCGAGACAAGCAAAATGATAACACAACAGGCATGCGGGCAGAGACAGCGGGCAGCAAACTATGAATCACTTGGGTGACTGGACTTACACGCACAGTGGCCATGGGCAAAGGCACAGAAGACATCACACACAGTTGTATAGGGAGAGAGAGAGCCCATAGAAGCGGAGTACATTTGTTTAGTATATGTGGCAAGACGGTAAGCGAGTTAGTTTTGTTTTCAAGAGAAGATTACACCGAGATAACCTACCAAGATGTTCTCATCCGGGCTGCCAGAGTCATCCGTTGTGTTCGATTCACGCTGCAAGACAATGGGCTCAGAAAATCATGCAACTACATGCGTAAACTTGACTACAAATTCTTATTTTAAGAAAACAGCTGTGATTGGGGTAAAGAAAGCACTAAAAGGTGATACGAATACATTTTTGTTCAAGTACAGACTCTTATTGAGCGCGGTTTCAAATTAGGATTTAAAAAGCGTAGGAAAACGACGTATTTAGATAGGGAATAAGAGGAAATTAAGGCTAAAATCTATTCATAAGCCTTTCCCAATCACAGCTGTCCTTTAACCAAAGCATTTAGCATTTCCTATTAACTAAATAATCAATTAAAAACTTTCAAACAATATTTACATTGATAAAGTTGGTGTTCAGATCCTTCTCCTCTGAGCATTTGGGAGGCAAGACAGCAGGCGGCGCTGGCTGATGCGGCGGTATGTTGTAGGCAAACGGCGGCGGCGGCTGCTGTACAGGTGGAGGGACAGCACAGGCTCCACCGCCTCCTCCGCCACCTCCTCCGAAAGGTGGATAGTTAAATGGCTTGCTGCTGGGTGGCTCCGGCATATGGGGCAACGGGGGCACCTGCGGATACCCTATAAAACCCATTTGCGGAGGTGGTGGGCCTCCGGGACCCCCACTTAGGTTATTCTTATCGGACAGATCAATCAGATGCTGCTGCGGCGGCTGGTCCTCCTGCATGACCTGCGGATCCGGCTCGTACTCGATATTGTAGTTCTTGGCTATGGCTATCAGGTACTTCTCCACCAGCAGCTTTGGCGGTGCCTGCAGCGTGAGCTTGTGCATCAGTTTTTCCGATACGAAATGCTCTCCGGTGGCCGTGCGCGAGTGCTCGGCGAACTCCGGACCATACTTGCTCACAAAGATGTCAGAAATGACCTTTAGCTCGGCGATGTCGCTTTGGAGGCGGGGACACACCCACACCAGGCTGGCCACCGGCTCTGCGATCCCTGTATCCAGTTCCTTCATCTGTGTGATGAGTCCGAAGCGGGCGAGCAACAGGTCGCAGTACATTTCCACCATTTCCATGGCTTCCACCAGGTAGTCCTCCCTGTAGAGAGGAGACTGCAGTGAAAACGTGGCCTTCATATAGCTTAGCCCACTCCCCCGCCATACCTTATAATGTGCTCTACACGAATACGTGCCCTCTCCGTCTTGCCCGTGGCCAAGTAGTCGGCAATCTCCTTCCTCGACTTTTGCGTCAGCTCCGCCTTCTTCTTTTCCAGCAGTTTGAGACGATTCAGAGCCAATCGGAGATTGGTCTTCAGCTTGTTGTAGTTGGGGCCGCTGGAGAACATCCTGAACGTCACCCTTGGAAGGTGAATTACTAATGAAAACAAGGAACTTTGCTTTGGTGATTCATAAACTTTGGAAAAAACAATTGGTTTCGTGACGTCACGGGAAGTAGTGTGACCAGACGGTGGTTAGGTTTTAATACCGATAAGAGAACATAATTGTCCGCTCTCGGCCAAAATCAGGGCTGCCAGAGCGAGTAAGAATAATCGCACATTCTGTTAAACTTCCATGTTTCTCGTTTATTGCAACAGTTAAAAATCCGCAACATTCAAGGGCACGGCCAGCACCTCCAACTTTCGCAGAAACTGTTATAAATCGCCCCTAAAAAAGCTTCGAAACAGGGTCACCAGATCCAGAGACAGCGCTACCAGACTGCGCAGGGAAAAAGCAGCCATTGTAGTCGATAATCTTATCGGAGAATGTGAGTTTTCCCGCGTTTTCTCTGGCTTCCACTGAGCTTTATTTGCTGAATTTTCCGGTTAACACAAATACCTTTAACAATTGTTTACATTTTACCGTTGTTTAGTGTCGCCGCCGCCGCTGTGCTATTGTGTTTGACGTCCTGCAAGTGTATCGTAGCCGCCAGACACAAAAACAGAGGTGCGAGCGCAAAACAAGCGTTCCTCGACGACATAGCGGTACTTTCGCGACGCGTGTGTACATATGTGTTGGTGTGTGGGGGCTCCATTTTTGAGTAAAAATTTCAACTAAACGTGAACGAGAAATCACTCTTAGAGGTGCGGAGCTGGTGCTGGTGGCGGGGGGCACTCCTCCTCCGTCTCCGTTTCGCAGGGACACGCCTCCAGCTCGTCGATCATGCAGCCCTCCTCCTCGCAGATGTCTCCCGGGCCTGCCGATGGCTCCGACTCGCCGTCTCGGTAGCCGGCGTAGACCTCGGCGCGTTGCTTGATAATCTCCTGGATGATGGCCGTGAGTATCTCGCGCGAGTCCACAATATGGCCGACTTCCTCGGCTACCTCGGCCGACAGCCAGGGGCAGATGCTCTTCATCAGCTGCTCCTTCTTCACGGCATCGCTGGCCGGCTCGATGTTCTCGAGAACCTCGGGCACTAGACTGGCAATGTGGCCCTGGAGCAGCTTGGCCGCCGTCACGCTCTTCTGCATCTCCTCGTCCAGCTCCTTGGCAATCTTGTCCTGCCGCAACCGGCGCTCCTTCTCAGCCTGCAAGCGCAGCTCTTCGGCCTCCAGGCGGCGCAGCTCGGCCAGCTCCGCCTCGCGCTGGGCCAGGAATCTGTGGGTGAGTTCAGCTTAGCTTAAACATGTAAAGAATCGTTATCCTTCGACTCACTCTTCCTGCTTGCGCCGCAGACTTTCTAGTTCCATCTCGTGGGCAACCTCCAGCATGCTCTGCTCGATGCACGCGTCCACCAGGACATCAATGATGGGCTGGGCCTCGGCATCGAAGTGGAAGAGCTCACCGTCGCCAATTTCAGTGCCCACATCCACGCCCACTTTCGCCGGTACAAATGGCGGTGTGGGCGGCTTCTCCAGGAACAGATCTGTTTGGGTGTCCACGTTGAACTCTGGCGGTCGCTGGACCAGCTTCTCCAGATACTTCTCAGTTTGGATGGTCTCGTGTTTACGTCCCTTGACCGGTGGCGGTGTGCCCAGGACGTTTCTCTGATTACGACACTGCACCGTCCGCTTGCGAAGCAAATTGCGGCGCCTCAATTCGGCGGCCTTGTCGAAGGGATCCACTTCCGTCTGCAGAAAAGAGGATTAGTGCCGGGTCAGGGCTGAAGCAGGACTGAGGAAATGCAGCAGAATATTTACCACCAAGGAGGAGTTGCCGAAGTTACTGCCCTTTATGACGCGACGGTCGTACATGACGTTCTTGTAGGGCTCCGGCGGCGGCACGATGGGTCTGCGGAGGAGGAAAAGCACAGAGAAAGGTAGAAGAAGCAGGTGAGAAAGCCATCAATTAGTAAACCTCGACCTAGATCAACAAACTCCACACTTGCAGAAATAATAATAATCAAATCCTTTTAAAAGATATCTTTTCAGATTTACTATAGGTAATTTGAAGACTTCAGGGTTATCGTATAAGGTTTATAGGATTTCAAAATACTTTTAAAAGGATAAATATTTTTGTAAAGATAAAATTCAATTGAAAACTAAGGTTCTTGAATGAATTTATAGTATTTTATGGATAATGTATTTTCTTACGACCTAAATTGTATTAATATGGCTTCTTGCGGAAATCCAATCAGAACTTTTTCCCAATTGTACACAAGGATATTGTCTTGCCTAAACTTTTAGGAGCTAAAATTTCATATTTATATATAATTGTTCATTTTTAATCTTATTCCCATGTTCACAGTGCTTATTATATTTGTATTTATAGTTTCTTTTCCTCTTTCTAGAACCTTAAATCTGTTGCACTGCCAAAGACGCGATAAACATCAAATTTGTGCATTTTCTGAACGCCCTCGCAGGCCGCTTGTCAAGTCATCTCCGATTCGAATCAATTTCCCAAAGTTCACTACACTTTTGGGTCAAATGGCAGACCTGCTTCGCCCAGCGTTAAAGCTTTAAGGTTACGCGAGAGTCCAGTCGGGTGAGTAGTAATTTATGACTTGCTAATCTTTATGTGTAAGAACAGAACAGCCAAGTAAATGGGGAATACATACAGTATTATTCACATGTGTAGTACATAACGAAACATTCGCAGACATTGCAAATAGGAGGAACTTGGCACCTGAACTCGTGACCTATGCAAATTTTTCAGCCACTTTTGGCCCACAAAACAGGAAGTCACATTGAAGTTACTTGCTAACAAACAACGACGACGACGTTTCTCTCTGGGTCTGGGTCTGAAGACCCCGAATAGGAAGACCAATCTGTTTAATGGATGTGGGGTATGGAGTTGTAACCTCTATCCTCCGGTCAGGTGGCAGGCCACCTTGTATCCTATTACTGGCTTGCATTCAGTCAAATGCTTTTATGGCCTTCCTATTGCCACTTTGAATGATGTTCCATATTATTCTATTAACCCTTTTTTTTGATCTCATTTACCAGAATAGCTTCCCATCATAGTAGGTGTCCCCTTGGCTCCCCTTTTGGTGTGGTAATTGAACTTAATTTCCCTCCATTTGTGCACTATTTTTTACTCTTTCCTCGACTTATCCCTTTGTTGTTATTTACAAAATCTTGATTTAAATTATTTAAGCTGGTGCGCTAGGGAATATAGAATATTCTCCTCTGGCACGACACATTCGAGGTCCTTTGTTCGCATGTCCTTTTATGCAAGGCGAAACGAGTGCTGTTCCCCGATACGAGAATGCGCTAAATAAATTAATCACATCGCTTGGGGAATTTACAATGTCCGAATGTTATTGGAAAAACATTTCTAATTGAATGGTTGAAGAGTCAATAGAAGAGGGTCGGGCTTTTAAATAATTAAAGTACTGGAAAGGAAGTTAAGTAGCAATAGAAGGTATAGAATAAACAGGTTAAAGCTATAGTAGAGCTTGGATTAAATTAAAATAAAAATACATAACTAGTGAGTAAAGAGATCTACGGAATAATTCAAATAGATCAGTTTTTGAGGAACCAAAAATATCCCGAAAACATTTTTAAAAATCCTAAATGTTTCCTCAGAGCATTCTTGAAATATTGTGTTCTTCTGTACTCTTTGTTAAATGGTTTTTAAGATACTAAGTGTCTTATTGTAAAACATTTTTAAAACTGCCATAAAATATTAAGTTTTATAGCATACTTTATGCACGACTTTTAATTGATATTAAATATTTAAAAGAATCTTTTAAGCCATTATCAACTTTAAAGGGTCGAATAGTATAGTTATTTGTTGACTCTATAAGAGCTCTTGGTTTGTTTTAAAGACCACAAACGCTTTGTAATTGAATTGTTAAGCTGTCAATCGATAAAGGGCCAGAAAGGAGCAAGCTGTGGGTTCCTGGTGCTGGTGCTGGTTCTGGTTCTGGTTTGAATTCCATACCAGCCCCCGCCGGTGTATATTTCTCATTTGAATTTATGGTAATATATTTTGGCCCACTTTGTTGCTTGGTCAGTTCCCCATTCCATGCCCCACTTGCCCCATTCGCCTGGGGTTGGCCTTTTTATTACCTCTTGTCGCTTTGGTTGCGACGCTGCTGCAATTGCTGTTGGAACTGCGCCTTGGTTATGTGCAGGCCACCGGCCAGGGATTGCGAGGAGTCTTGGTTAGATTTGGAGGCCGTTGCCGTTGCCGCCGCCTCGGCTGTGGCAGCTGCCAACGCCGCTGTGGCACGCACTCCATTCAGCCGAGTGGCGGTCACCTTGTGCTCCCTGCTCTCGCTTGCAGGCGCCTGCGACTGAGGCTCCTTGGAGTAGTAGCTCTGCAGGATCATGGGATATGAGGAGTAGGCGTAGACATGCCTTCGGAGCATGGTGGCTGGGATCATCTGGACTTCGTGCGGCGGTGGCAGGAAGATGCCCTGAGGCACTGTGGTCTCGAAACGCGGTCTTTGCGCCATTGCGTTGTCTAACCAGGCGCCGGAACCGGCACTATGACTCCCACCCGCGTAGTTCTCCTCCGGCGCCAGGAAGCGCAGCTTCTGGCTCAGCTCATCGGCAAAGCTGCGCACCGGATCCTGGTTGCTGCGCGAAAAGAAGGATCTAGCTGGGGCCTCTACTGGCTCATGATCCCGATCCCGGTCCCTGATCCCAGCCGCTTCCTCGCGGCGTATGGTGGGCCGCACGATGGCCTGCTGGGGTCGAGCTGCTGGAAAGGAATCGAGGTGTTCTTGCTCCTCCGAAGGCTGATGACGCAGCACCGAAAAAGCGTTGGTCACCACGTGCTGGAAATTGTAGGGGCTTTGATAGCGCTGGACGTTGTAGGAGTTGGAGTTGTAGTTGGAGTTGTAGTTAGAGTTGGAGGTCGTGGAGCCTCGTCCTGGTGCGTAGGGATAGCTGCTGGCAAAGGAGAAATTCTGCACGCGCTCCGGTCTATTGTCGGGGAAGTGTTCTGGATCTGAGTTGGGTGCTGGGTGCTGCTGCTGCTGCCTCGCCTCTGGCATGGTCTTCTCCTCCTCCGGTTCGTCCGCTTCGGTTATCCTTGCTGCTGCTCCCACCGGTGGCCACCGGTCGCCTCGTTCATTATAAATAGCCACCACTCGCTCTCACACACGCCGCGCAAAGTTCCCAAAAAGTTAATCAATATTTTTTCCACTATTTCGTTTCGGTCAGGTGTTGCTCGCTCGCTCGCTTGGTCTTTGTTTAGTTTTCACCGCGGAGCACCACGTACCGCACGGTTCGAATGGCGAACGCCAAATGACCAAAGGACTCGCAGGACTCGAGCTCGGACTCGGTTTCGATTGTGTTTCGGCCCGTGGTCAACTGTCGAACGGGGGAACTTGAAAAAACTAGGGCTTAAAACTATTTATTTAGGAGCTTTTGAGGATTTGAAACCATTTTTAAGAATTAACTAAGTCAGCGAGGCAATAAGAAAGCCTTTGTGTGTCTTATTCTTTTTTTAACTTTAGAAAACTTAGCTTCTGTACCTCTTACTTTGGTATAAAGTAAAATATAATATTAAACAGTTCGCTAGAGATTGATTTTGATATATAGAATTCTTTCAATTTATTTTAGTTTACTATTTTTCTGCGAGTGACCCTTCGGCTTTTACTTGGCAGTTTGGGGGCCTGACCGATGGCAGGTGTTGCAATAATAATGCGAACTGTTAACAGGCGACGGCTATCCACGTTCCCAAGAAATCTACTTTGCATAGGAGCACCACCCAAGTCCGCCAATTAAAGGTTTTACCTGGTAGTACCCAGTGGGACCTTGAATTTTATTCGTTGGTGTCCACATTTCCGCTTACTTTGCTTGGGAGATGACTTCACGCATTTCGCTGGCTGACATTGAAATCGGAGGTGGGTGGTGGTCAGTTCTTTTACTGGGAACTCCTCCTCCCTCCGAATGTCAATGGCCAAGGTCAATTGTTTGAACCTTCCTGATAAGCGGAATTCTAGGGAGCTTTCGGAGCATAATTAAGTGGATTTCTAGGCACTCCAAGGAGGTGACCAAGTAGTAAAGGTCAGGCAGTAGATGCATATGAGAGATTATGGTTTTGTGAGTATTTTTGGGTGTATTTGGAGTGTATTATGGACACCTATACTTATCATTACTATTTGAGATCAAAAATTGCATTAACAGCGTAGTAATTATCCAAGGCTGACCTTAATTCTGTATTATCTTGAAGAATAGAGAACTTGTATTCAGTTATTAAAGTAGTTCTCTATTTGTATCAATTTTTACGATCATTCTTATTGTTATTTGACCTTAATCCGACCCAAAAAGTACAGCCCCCGTCATTATCTCTGAGATATATGTATATATTTTTGTGATAGTGCGTCAATTTCTAGTTTTAAGCACTCAACGACTTGCACACTTCTCGTAATTTTCCCTTCATCATTCCACAATACCTATATATACTCTATATTCCTTTGTTCCCTTTCGGGACACGAAGGTTTCCTATTCCGTTCCATCGGTTCGCGTGTCCTTTGCCTAGGCCTTTGTATATTGACCATCACACCGCGCCGCGAACATGGCCCAGCGTTTAATAATTTATTTACGCAATTTATGACTTTCGTTTTTGGTCTTGGATTTCATTGACCCCAAGTCAGGGGGAAATCCCTTTCTGCAAGCGTGACGGGAACTGACAAGGATTAAGATGTGCAAGGTACCTGTTACTTAATTTGACAGAGATGTTGAAAATGTAATAACCTTGGCGTTTATTACACTCTAGATAGAAAACTTTTTTTTAGAGATTTGAAAAGTGCAATAGGAACCCACATTGCATTTGTAATAATTGTAAGCATATTTATTATGTTTCAAGTTTAAATAGTACCCGATTTGTAGCCTATTTTCATGGGTTAATAAGCAACAAATAGACCCACTTCGCATACTTCCTTACAGGGTATCAATGAACATTCTTTGGGTGTTGTCTGTTTGCTACTCACTTGGGGCAACCTTTGATTTTGATCGGCTTGGGCTGGCTGGCCCACCAGAAGGCCTGCTTGCAGGGTGGAGCCGGGCACGGGGTATCCTGCCACTTGAGCTGCATCTCGGTGACCTCGGTCCGATTGATGAGGAAATCCATGCCCGAGCCCTTGCTTCCACCGCCGTTGGGCTTGTAATCGCGCTTGGGGATTGTCGGCATGTTGTATTTTCACTAAACTGCGGTTTTCGAATAGGTTTTCACGTTTTACAAATAATAATGTATATAATTCAGGGGAGCGATACGTGGCCGTTATCCGAAATTATGTGTAAAAAAATGTTTCTATCATGTGACACATTTTCAAGGCACTCTCTGTTCTTCCATGTTAAATTCGAAAGTATTTTTAATGTTTTTATTATTTATTTTGGGTTTTTAGTTTGGTTCTGGTTGTATTTCTGCTGACTTTGGGCTTGAATTTGTATCCAAAATAAACAACAACGGCGGAATTTGCTTAGTTGCCATGGGAATTTTATGTCGGCATTGTTAAACTGTTGCTGTGTGGGGATGGGTTCCCAGAAAATATAAAGGTTGAGGCTAAGGATTCAGTTGGGGTTCCCTTGCAATGCGGATTATTCGATAGATATTATTCGGAAATATTACTTTTACGTAAATAAATCGAAATCATACAAGTTTAAGGATTTTCTATAGAAACTTTATTGCCTAGTTAACTTCTCCATAAATTATTCAGAACTGATTGCCTTTCAGTGTGGGTTTATCTATTTATATATCTCTTAATCAAATGGAAGCCAAAGTAACAAGTCACCGGAATTACTTAAAGGAGCTTTAGCTCTTAGCTTTAAGCTTCAAGAACGAAGTTATAACTTTATTTATAATTTATAAACTAAAAGAAAATCTCTAAGATTTTCTTATTTAATTTCCTATAGATTAGTATCGTCCTATAAAATAAGATGGTTTGTTTTGAGGTTTCGCTGTTAGCTTAAACCTACTTAGGGATATAATACCAAACCTAAAAGGCTATACAACTTTAATTAATAACAAAATACATCAAAATAGGCATTGTTAAAATAAATGTTTCTATTTATGTCTCTCGCTGAGAGCTATACCAATTTATTTATTAATTACTTTTTTCATTTTCAAATAAACAACTTCTATGTTAACAGTAAAGTTAACAGTGGAAGCTAACATTGCACTGCTTTTACGCACTGCTTGTTAACTGCTTTATCACAACACATACTGCTTATATACTGCTTGTTCCAATTAAAAAAGCAGTTTCTTTAAATATGCTTCACTGCGTTTTATGCTTCTGATTAAAATTATAATACTATTCTTTGAGTCGATATTTGCCAATAATTTTATAAGAAAACTTTGTATTAAAAATAAAATCTTTAAAAACTCATATCTAAGCCAAAAAGGTGTTAATTTTAATTCGGAAAGCTGCCCTATGTTAGTTTTTATTGGCTTAATAAATCTGCATACTCAATAGCCAATTTTAAGAATTTTTAAAATTTTCTTAATTTTTCACAATTTAACAATGTAAATTTATAAATGAAAAAATATGAAGAAAAATTTAAAATTTTTATTTTTTGTCTGAGATGGCTAGATCGATTCGGCTTTTTGTGCTGATCAAGAATATATATGATTTATATGTTCGGAAATGACTCCTTCGCATCGTTTTACGCTTCAGACTAAAGTTATAATACCATTTTCTGAGTCGATATTTATCAATATTTTTATATGAAAATTGGTCCTCAAAATCAAATCTTAAAAACCGCATATCTAAGCCAAAAAGGTGTTAATTTTAATTCGGAAAGCTGCCCTATGTTAGTTTTTATTGGCTTAATAAATCTGCATACTCAATAGCCAATTTTAAGAATTTTAAAATGTTCTTAATTTTTCACAATTTAACAATGTGAATTTTTAAATGAAAAAAATTGGGAAAAAAATGTAAATTTTTTTTTTTGTCTGAGATGGCTAGATCGATTCGGCTCTTTCTGCTGATCAAGAATATATATGATTTATAGGGTCGGAAATGGCTTCTTCACAGCGTTTTACGCTTTTGACTAAAATTGAAATACCATTTTTAAGTCGATATTTACTAATATTTTTATATGACAATTTTGTGTAAAAATGAAAGCTTAAAAAATTCATAACTAAGGCAAAAAGGCATTAATTTTAATTCCAAAAGCTGCCCTATGTTAGTTTTTATTAGATTAATAAATTTGCATACTCAAAAGAAAATTTCAAAAGGTTTAAAATTTTGTCAATTTTTCACAATTTAACAATACAAATTTTTTGATGCAAAATATTAAAAAATAATTTTTAATTTTTATTTTTTGTCTGAGATGGCTAGATCGATTCGGCTCTTTCTGCTGATCAAGAAAATATATGATTTATATGTTCGGAAATGACTGCTTCACTGCGTTTTACCCTTCAAACTAAAATTGAAATACCATTTTTTAGTCGATATTAACCAATATTCTTATATGAAAATTTGTCCTAAAATCAAATCTTACAAATCTCGTAACTTAGCCTAAAAGGCATTAGTTTTAGTTAGTTCTTGTGTTTTTAGTGTTAGTTTTTGACAGGTTAATAAATCTGCATTCTCCATTTACAATTAATTTAAATTTAAATCCTTGATTATATCCTTGTTAGATCCTTGAACTTAAAAGTGACTTTGAGTTTTCCGACTCATTTATCAAATATAGAAGCTAACTCTGATTTGCCATCAGTATAATCCATTGGCAACTGAGCTCCGCCTCCGAAAACCGAATCGAATTTCCCCGGAACGTGTCATTTAATTACATTTTCCCAATCCGTATCAATGTCTGGGGAAGACTATCAAGCGATTGTCAATTATTCCCCTCAAACACAACATCCTTTGTGTTGTTTAGCTTATTATTCATTAACAAACAGAGTCGAAGAGGGAACAAAACAGACCAACAATGACTTTGCTGTCAGCGATGACGTTTCGCTTTCATGCGGGGGTGATAATTGTCAACTTTTGTGGCCAAACAAACGATGGGACGAACCCCTTCCGACTGCCTAATAAGATCGCAGGGATAAGTGGCCAAGACCATGACTCGGCTCCTGCCTGCTCGCCGTTTAAAAGGATGCTTGCCTAATGATGCCCACACACATGGTTAGCAAGACGACGCCAGGCAGCGATCGTGTCCAGCTATATCCCTCGATCTCCGATACGGTTTCTGCCCGGATTCTGCGAAGGTCTCTTGTCAAACAAATCATTTACAGATCCTGCGTAGGAGGAGGTGTGAGCTGCCAATTTTCCCAGGAAAATGGTATGTCCAGTTTGTGTTCGAGTTTTGATTAATTTATTACCCAATTTCCGAGGGGAAAGTGATCTCTTCGGGGGCCCTAACGGTCGAGGATCGTAAAAAACGATCTGTCGAGAGAGAAAGAGAAACAATTGTAAGATAATCTGCGGGCTTCCATTTGTGGGCTTGTCTTTATTTTCTTTTTATGAGTTATTTATGTGTTGCGATGGCGCCAACAGGGAAATAAAAATAATTATTGAGCAATATAGGTTTTTTTAAATATTTTTTTATTCAAATATTCTGCCACAAGAAAGGGTGACACAAAATTGGGGTTAATACAATTTATACTATCCATTAGAGTTGATAAATCATTCGTTATCAAAGGTGTTTGACGGTTTTTCATTGTTATTAAATGATTTATTATGTTTTTAAGCAAAGTTAAGAGTTAGCAATTAGCGACCATAACACCATAAAATATTCAGATTATCCAATTACTTGTAAGCTATATAAATTACAATTAAAATGAGACATATTTGACATATGTGTTTCCAATATTTAAATTCCGCTTTTTTAAATGGTATTTCCATTTAGTATACTGTAAAATTAATAAATATAAATATAAACATTTATATTTATATCTCCGCAAATTGAAGGTTTAATTCTTGAATATTAAAGATATATATATTTCTTTTATTATTTATTCTACTTCCATTTTTCTATTACCTTTTATTAGGGCTAAAACAAATGGAATTAAATTAATGAATTGCTTATAAAATACTCGTAAACTATTATTTTACAACCCTATCCTCTTGATTCCTGCATAATAATACCTTCTCTATGATTAATTTATTATCCTAATATTTACCAAAAGAATTCAATAATTTTCGTGAGGTAATTTGGCCACAAAAAACCAAGTTAAATTGACAGTTAATATTTATTTACAAACAGCGAGCACTCCAACCAACTCCCCTCCTCTGCGATAAACAAACTCAGTCAAATTAAAATAAATATAACAATTTTTCTCCTAATGACAAGCCCCATATATATTATATATATCGTACCTACGTACGTATATATAAGAAATGCAAAACACGCAAACATTTTGTGACTGTTTTTGGGAGTACAAACGTTTGCATGACTGAAATATTTCCGAGTATTATTGATTGCCGACATTCTGGGCACAAATGGCTCTTTAACTTCCCGGAGAAGTTGGAGCCGGAGCCGGAGCCACTGACAAATGTGCGAGGTAAGTGAAAATGTGGTCGAGTTTAGTCGGTTAGCAGCAGTCAGACATTAGACCCCCGGATAGCGACCCCTCCGTTGTGCGCCTCATTTGCATTGGGTCGGCCTGGAGTTGATAACAGCAAAATCCGACCGCCGTTTGTTGATCGCTTCCAAGCTACACGGCGCGGAATAACTTAGGCTTTTTGTTGCCTTTACACACTCGCACTGGCCGCCGGCAGGCGGGGCAAATAGAAAATGAAATAAAAATAAAAACGCGATCGTCTGATCGTCAAAACAACAATGAGAATGAACAATATAAATGGTCGCATCGGAATTGCTAATTTGCTTTTCAGTTCGCTCGGTCGGTTGGTCGGGGTTTTGGCTTGGCTTTGCCTTTGGGTTTCGTTTCTCCCTTACTTATATTTTTTTTTAAGCAGATATATATGTGTGTTTTTTCCGAGGGCCGGAGTCGGGTTCCTGGTCCGTCTGACCCTCCCTTTTGGACCCCCAGTGGACCCCAAGTCGATACGATTGATTTTTGTGCGACATTTTTGACATGCGGATGTGCCATGTTAACGACTCGGACAACTGTTCGCTCCGAGCTTGGCTTGGCCTGGGTTTGGGTTTGGGTTTGGGTTTGAGTTCTTCGAGTACAGCTGCATTTGGATTTGGTTCCCGAAACAAATCCTTTTGCACATTTACAATAAATTGAATTTGACCAATGCTGTTGCGGTTCCCCCTTCTTACTCTCCCCCTTTTGCAACTGAAATGCTCTGAAATGCTGGTGAAAACCGCAGGAAATTCGTCGAATTTGCCATGCGGTAAAGCTGGAAATTCCTGCCAGCAAGGATTTCAGGAGCTGCTCCGCTTCGAGTCCTTTGTGTGCGTCGGCGTATGCATAATTGATGCGAATGTTTGCGGCGGGGCTCGGGCTCAGGCTCAGGCTTAGGACTCTTCCCGAAACCAAAAACCATTCCTCATAATTGAGTCGAACCTCTCGAGCTGCTTCACCCTTTTGAGAGAAAAAAACTAGAGAAAAGTTTAGTTTGCTGCCAGCTGAGATTTTTTCTCTGTCTGTCCGTTTGGAAAATGCAATGCGAAATGTTGAAAAAGCCGCAATTTTTCAATTACATGTTGGTCAGAGGGATTTATTTCTTAAAGCTAAAGAGACTCTGAACTTTGTAAAATTACCCACAAAGCTAAGTATATCTAAAGTCGTCGTTCAATTTGCAAATTTATTTCTATTACATGTTCTTACATTTTGTAATTGTTCGACAATCCCTACATACGTAATTTCTCAGATTCTTGTAATACGAAAACGATTTGCATTGCAGAATATAAATAAACATTTATGATCCAGGCAAATATCAATATTTTAGGTAAACTTTTTATATTATTAAGCAATCTTTGTTTTGCTTAGTAATCTCTTTAATCTCCTTCTCCTAAAAACATTTCACAAACCTACAAAAACAAGGTTCAACCTTCATCACTGCCAGCACCGTTAGGCGCCACCTGTATCTTTCCTATCCCGTTGCCAGGATAACGCTGAGGTCCTGGATAAAGATCTTCCTGCTGGGCACACTTTCACTTGCTCCTGGCCAGACGGTTTTCCCTGGAACCTACCTGTTCCTTGCACGTGCAATTCTTAGCCTTCCCGCAGGGAAGTTGTGTGTGTTCCTGGAAAAATAATAGTAAATAATATTGTTTTGGGTTTGAAGATGGGTCTGGGATTGTCCCGATCGTAATCGATCTATTGGGTGCTGCCTTGTTTTGGCTCATAACTCAATTAGCCGGAAAATGCCAAGGACTCTCGAGTGGAGCGAGATCTTTATTAGGCGAGGAGTTAATGTCGATGTTGTGGTGGTCACACCACAAGACGAGCCCAATGACTTCCGTTTTCCCTGGAAGTCAGCCGAGAAAAGGTGTCGAAAAATATAGTCTTCCTGTTGCGACTTTATCGGGAAACAAGTGTTAAGGATGCGCGTGACCGGGACTCGGGAATGGTGTCACGTAGCGGATTGGTGGGTTAAGACTTTTTCTTTGGGGATTTGGGGAAACGTGTGAAAAGGAGGGATTTTTACTGTTAAGAAAGGTTTGATTAATTGGCAAAGATTTTTTATGTGTAATATAAGATATCATTTTTAAACTTTGAAATTAAGAAATCATAAATATTTTAGTGTGTTCGCTAAACAAAACAAATTAGGAAAAAACTTGAACATAAAAAACTACAATATATAGAACTTAAATATGGAATTTTAGAACTTCGTCTCTAAGATCGTTTCTTAATACTAATAAACCTATAGATTTCAGAAGCTTTAGGACATAGACATGGCAAATTAGGTATCAACATTCTTATAGATGGAACGTAGATCAAGTTTTGAAATTTTTCCGTTACCACAATAATAATTTCTTCTTTCTAAGTTGCTCTTTCTTATACCTAAGCTTTTATGTCTCCCCTTGGATCAAAATAAACAACTAATATAAAAGCAGTAAAATGTTAGCATTCGTTTTAAGCTGCTCTGATAGATCTTTCCACTCAAATATCAATATTTTGATATCTTTATAACCACGGCTTTCCTCAACGGAAGTTTCTCTTCACCAAATCATCATCAAATCACATATTCATAGGACAATTTTACAAGTTTCCTCAGAGAAACCAACCCTTCGATATCCCTCCCTCTTAGATTTATCCTCTTACGACTTAACGATTGCCTACAAATTGGTATTTAATGACAATCGCCCCTTGCCTCGGCCTTATAAGCCATACTTAGTGGGATATATTCAAGCGATACGATCTCACTTCATCGAACTTTCAACACAACAGTCATCATCCACTTCACTCGCCATCTATATATTGTTTTTATTATTTTTATTGTCAACGAAATTCGTCTCGAAGGAATGAGCATATGCCACAAAAGAGGCCATAAAACCCGAAGAAAACTATGGAAGAAATAAGCCAATCAATGGATTTTTACGGACTTTTATTTCTTGGGTGGCGCTGCGTGGGGCTCTCAGCGAATCTTTCACAACTTTTGACTTTCCTTGTTTCGATTTTTTTACGGCCCTAATTTATTATTTGTTTGGGATTCCTGAATTTCAACTCGTTTTTAATTATTGAAGAATACACACTTCTTATATAAAGCATATATATTTATATACTTTTTATGGCTGGTAGCCAGGCATTCTGGAAATGGTTAGACAAGTTCATAAAACGCAACCCCATCAATTCGAGAATATTTATTACACTTTTTTTTCGGTGGCCGTTTGCTGGCAAACAAAAGGTCGTCGTGGCGCACAGGAAGAGTGGATGGGATGGATGGTCTCTAAAAAAAAATAGGAGGAAAAACAAGCGATATATCAATGAAGTTGTTGTCCTCGAACGTGTGTCCAGGATGCGTTTAAAAAAGCAATCCCTTCCGCTCGCGCCGCGTTTCTCCATTCTGTTCCCTGGCCAAATGAGCTGGACTTCCGTTGCAGCGCGTGCGCCAATGCCACGCCTCCTGCCCAAAAAGCCCTAATGCAGTTGTCATCGTTAGATATATATATTTAAGATATATATCAAGGGGAAATATTAAGGTTGTAAGTTCAAGAGTACTTGAATTGAGAGGAGAGGAGTCAAGCATTGAAAGTCTCTATATATTACATACTATAAGAGCTAAAGCTACCATGGTTTTTCTTCATTTGTTAAGTTAATTTTAAAAATATTTTCAAAGCTTCTTCTAAAGAACTCTTCGTATAATAAGATCTCCCAACTAATATCTCAATTAATGATGGATTTTTTCCACTGTGTAGAAATGGCAGCAACTATGCTAATCGTTGGTATGCCAAATCGAGTCAAGAACTCGTCCAAACCAAGGCGACGCCATTTGCAGTTTCACACTTTTTTATATCGGACCAATTTTTATGGGCAGGCGTGCCAAATTTGTAAAAATGCGCCACAGAGACAAGTGTAAAGCCGTCTTGGCTCCTCTCGTTGTGGCTTTTGCCACCGAGCTGCTTCTCAGGTTGTCGCGTCTCTTGCATAATGGCCGGGCAGCAGCAGTCGCTGCTGTCTCCATAATTTGTGCAATAAATCAAATGAATTTCACTCAGACAATAACACAATCGAGGGGGGAAGGAGTGGGGATATAGTGACTTCAAGGCAACTCAGGCAATAATTATTAACCAAAAATGCCTTGGCAACGATCAACCAAAGAGCCAAAGACCACAAGAGCATATCAATAAAAGTCGCACACGCAAACAAGCGATTGACACGCAAAAACACATTTAAAATTGATTAGCCCGGTCAAGCTGAAACCGAAATCAGAAAGCCCAACTCCAAATCCCCCAATCTTGAGCCTCCACATACCAAAATCCCCCTAATCCCGGCCTCTAGAAGATGTCTAGACGAAATGAAACCCTCTCTCTTCTGCCTATCGCGTGGTGTGACATTCGGCCCGAGGCTTTTCGAACTTCTCCAAAAATATCCAACCAATTTTCTTGGGGGCTCACAGGTCAAATGCGTGTGTGTCGCGTGCTATATATGGGCAGCGATCACAAAATTATATTTTTTAGCCAATCATTGTACATTAGTTAAAAGAGAAGTATTAGGGGGAATTTTGAGTTTTTAAAAGTTGAGCAAGGGATACTCTATAGACAGTATTTTGGGAGAATTTTTTGGGTATAAGAATAAAGTTGTATGCTCTTTTAAAAGAAATATAAATGTGTGGATTTTAGCATTTATAAATAATATCAGTGTGTAATGTAATACATTGCAAAAAATTTGTGTTTTCTGAAGACTTTTTTTAAAGTTATGTTACTTTCTAAAGAAAAAATACTCAACCTACGTATGTATTTAAGGATCATAAGTTTAAGGACAAATTTTTAAAGGAATCCATTAAACATTAGTAATAGATATAAGCATTACAAAAGCTTTAAAAGAAGTGCATAATGATTATGTTCATTATGATAGAATTATCATCTTTTAAAAGTATCACTTACAGTCTTGTTTCCATTAACTTTCTAACTATATTTTATATTATATATATATATCTATAAACTTTTAAGATTATTTATAAACTTTTAAGATTATCTTCGAAACTTTTAAGAGTATCTTCGACACCTTTATGACTATCTTTGAAACTTTTAAGAGTATCATATTCCCCATTAGATTTTATAGAGTATTTCTTCGATTTGGAAAACTTTTGGGCTCTCTCTAACTGATAAGCAAAAATGCTCAATCGCCTCGGGCTCTTCTCCAATAACAAAGTAAATGTATCTCTGGTATGGAATGTCTGCGCTGCGTTTCACTCTCAATTTCTCGAGAGGATGGATGGATGGATGGATGGGCAGATGGATGGCTGGGCTGCTGCTTCTGTGAGGGTTAGGAGCGGAACCAAGACCAAGGGGAGCGGGATGCCATAATTATTGGGTCAGCGTGCGTCGTCATAACGGAGGCTTCGCCAGGCGAAGGAGAAAAGACAAGGGCAAAACTAATTTCAGCCAGCCAGGCCCCTCTCTCGCGGGCAATTTCCAGTAAAAGTCGATGTCCAAAGCCCCTTATAATATTTCGTTGGCATCCACAAATATGATTTATGAGCATTGATCAATTTGATGGATATTTTTGGCAAAAGTCGGCGCGATCGATCCGATCGGATCGGATCGGATCGGAACCACCACCACCCTTAAGGCCATTCCCAAAAATGCTTAAACCAATTTTTATATTTTTACCAAAGCCAAAGGAGAGCGCAGAAAAAAGAACAGCATCCGCGAGCTTAATTAAACGGAATCTCTTCCTGGACGCTCTTCCCGAGTCTTCTGGCGAAGCCATCAGAAGCCTGTGCCCTTTCTGTGTTCGCTTCTGTGTTCGGTCCTCCGATTCCTCCGATCTCGGTCCGAAGAAGCTTCAATGGTGGTCGTCGCCCCAGAGACACGATAAACGCGTACAATTGTTTGCACTTAAGATTTTTACACATGATTCAGTAGCCAGAAGACCCCGAGTCCCAACTCCCGATCCCGATCCTGGCAGTCATGTCTGCATATGTTGCACTGCCACTCGAAATCGAAATCGGAATCGGAGTCGGAGTCGGAGTCGCAGTCGCAGTCGAAGGTGGAGAGACCCTGCGCTGCCCTGCCTTGGGTCTCTTCTATCAGATGCAATATTTGCTAACGAATAAATTGGCATTTCACAAGTTGCCCCTGACAGACAGAAGACGACTGCCTGGCTGGCTGGCTAGCTGGTGGGTTTCGGGTTCCTGCTCCTGCTCCTGCTCCTGCTCTCGTCCAAACCCCAGAAACTGGTTGCTGCTCGTCTCCTCAATTCATCCTGGACGGCAGCCCCAACATGCATTGCAATCATTTTTGTTGAATCTAAAATTGACGCATCTCGGCTATGACTTCGTCATTCTTCTTCAGCTGCTGCAGCTCCTTCTGCTTGTGTTCCCTCTCCTCCAGCTGCTTCGGCTCCTTCTGCATGCCACAGAAAGGCATCGCAGAAGGCGGCCAAGAAACCCCAAGTTGGCCAACTACTGTGTTACGCGATGCTGGGCTAAAATGGCCAGCGCGTCAGGCATTTTTCGACGACATCTGAATCTGATTAGAGAGGCAGGCAGAAGGCAGAAGGCAGAAGGCAACTCGGCGTCCTCGTCCACATATACTATATGTCCACGGCCTCATCCTCGTCCGTCCATCGCTTCAACTTGACGTTGAGACTGACGGGCCAGGCAATGCACCTTTTGCACCACCACTGCAGCCACTGAGACACTGAGCCACCGAGCCACCACCGGAGGCAACTGCTGCAAACACAATTCGCTGGAACAGACATCGAGGGATCCTCGATTGTTGCACAGTGGAGATTGATAGGTTCAAATTATCTGGAATAAATGCAAGAAAGATGATTTTAAATAGAGAAAACTTTACCTATAAAATAAATAAGGCATTTTAGGAAGAAGAATAATAATAGTGCAAGGGATTCTACAATGAAATATTAATAGGAATCAGCATAGAACATTCTTTCTAAATTGTAACTCTCTAAATTATTTAAATTCAATTTACTTCTTCGTTTTTTTTTTTTTTTTTAACCCCTCTACTGATCTTCCACTCCACTGTGCATTTTGTTTAAAGTTTTGTGTGGGGGTTGGATATGTCTCCGTTTTACCGAGAACTTAAAATCTGGTAGTCCCTTCTTGCCAAAGAACATTTCCTTTAGTGGTTATGCTTTAAACAATATTTTTGTGAGCCATAAATTGCATTTCATTGTCATCTGTCTCTATATATATATATATTTTGATTTTGCCTTGAAATGGTCAGTGTTTTTTTTTTCTTACCTTCTTTTTGACCAAATATTATTTGTATAAAGAAAACAAGCAAACAAAAAGCTCGCAAAGACAAAAGAAAAATGCAGAAATCTACTTTTGGCTGCCACGTTTTGCACTTTGCATAAATTGTGTGAAATCGTAGAGGCAAAGCTCAAGTTTAATAGCAACAAAAAAATCGTATCCTGGACGGACCATAATCGTGTCCTTGTACAACAAAAGCAATTGCTACTGTTTGCCGCATCGTGGGCCACATCATGTGGCATATATCATGTCGTTGTCGTCGTCGTCGTAGACACAGGCGATGGCCACGCCCCAACGCCCTCGAATCGGACGAAAAAAAAAAACGAAAAAAAAATGGAAAATCGCAAAACGCAAATCTGCGCCTGCGCGCCATCGCCATCTCCCCAAAAAGACGAAGAAAACCCGCTGTAAATTTGCATAAAATTATGCAAAATCATGCAATGCGCTTAGTGTTTGTTGTCTGTCTGTCTTCGGTGGGCCTGAGTGCGCTTCGTTTTATGAATGGAATGGCTTACTGGGGATGTGGATGCAGCTGAAGTTGGTGCTGCAGATGAGGCGGAGGCTGGGGATCATCATCATCGAGCGACTTTGCCTGCCTGCAACTTGTTGCCGCTGTTGTACATTAATGAAATTTGTTAGTATCACGACTTTTATGCCTGCTGCCTGCCAAGTCAGTCTGCTTTTGTTTTGGGACTTGATTTCTGATTTTCGCCAGTTCGTCGTTGTTTTTGTGCTTTGTGTCATTTGCATTACAATTCAAATATTTTTGCACATGTTTATAAAGAGTTTATGATGCGATTATTCCATTTTTGGTTTTGGTTAGATTTCGGTTGGGGGGAAAGGATTACATTTTTAGGGAAAACCTTTAAATTTCTCTATTTAAAAGGAAATTTTGACATTCCAATGAGATAAATTAGAGGCTTGTAAAGCGAAGAAAAAGGAAGCCAGGGGATTGATTTGTAGAAAAATGTTCATATAAAAATATTGATATATATCGACTTAAAAAATGGTATTTCAATTTTAGTCTGAAGCGTAAAACTATGCGAAAGAATCATTTCCGACCCTATAAATCATATATATTCTTGATCAGCATAAAAAGCCGAATCGATCTAGCCATCTCAGACAAAAAATAAAAATTTTAAATTTTTTTTCCCAATTTTTTCATCTAAAAATTTACATTGTTAAATTGTGAAAAAATGGCAAAATTTTCATTTCCTTAAAATTGTCTATTGAGTATGCAGAATTATTAACCTAATAAAAACTAACATAAAGCAGCTTTCCGAATTGAAATGAATGCCTTCTTGGCTTAGTTATGAATTTTTTAAGCTTCGGTTTTTACACAAAATTGTCCTTTAAAAATATTAGTAAATATCGACTACAAATTGGTATTTCAATTTTGGCCAGGATCGTAAAACGCTGTGAAGGAGTCATTTCCGACCCTATAAATCATATATATTCTTGATCAGGATAAAAAGCCGAATCGATCTGGCTACCTCAGATAAAAAATAAATTTTTTAAATTTTTTTTATTGTTAATTTTTACATTGTTAAATTGTGAAAAATTGACAAAATTTTAAAATTCTTAAAATTGTCTTTATTGACGTAATAAAAACTAACATAGGGCAGCTTTCCGAATTGAAATGAATGCCTTTTTAGATTAGGTTTGTTTTTTTTTTAAGCTTTTTTGTAGAAAAAATTGTTATATAGAAATGTCGATAAATATCAAATCAAAGAAAGCGAATATTTGATGTGATCATTGTTCGATACGATTCTATAATTCAGTTTCAAATTGCAAGGGTATAAAAACATCGGTTTCATTAAGAGTAATTTTCTTTTTGTTTTATGTCGAAACCTTAAAGATTCTTAGCTCCTTTTTTATCCAGGATACAAGTTCGTTAACCTCTTTTCGAGCCCTATCTCATCACTCCATCATTCTGAGGGATCCTTGCTCATACAATAGCGATTTGAAAACTCCCACCGCATTCCCCATGTTTCATCTGCAATCCAATTCTCGCACAAAGGCCGTGTCAATCAAAGTTCGTGTGTATTTTTTGTATTTTTTGTCACAATCGCATTTAATCGCAATTTTTAACATATTGATCTAAGGGGAATCCTCGGCGGAGAATCTAACCAAACCGGGCGAGCATTTAGCCAAACGACGATGCGTATCTGGGTAGCGCTCTGGGATCTGTCTTTGGGGTGTTCCATCAGCGAATTTCTTATTTTATTTATTTCTATTTTTTGGCTTAAATGCTGACTTTTTCGGGGTTTATCGCATTACAAAAAAGCAGCAAATGCGCATATCTCTGTGTTACGATCATACCCACACAATGCGTGGAGTTTTGGGATTGGGATTGGGTCTCAGATTGGGTTTGGGTTTTGGTTTGGGATTGGGATGGGGATGGGGATTGGGGTCTAAGAGATCTCGACTCTCCTCAGGTTTCTATCTCAACTCGCTGGCAGTCTGCTGCTGCGATGTAATTTATGACAATTTATGCAGCGTTAATGTCGCTGGTCGCCCCGTTGATCGATGTCTGTCACTTGGATCTTGCGTTCTACGACGGCTGCTGGTTGACTGCCTGCTTATATAAACTGTCCAGATTTTTATCGTTGGTTTCCTCCGGACCCCACCCCCATCCCTTCCACTCTACTCTACGGAGTCCACGCAGTCTGTCTTTGGGGATCTCCACTGTATTTGGCACCGCCAGCCCCTGTCCAGCTCCGAGTTATGTTTATCAACGGCCGCTGTTGCATTTATAATTGAACGAGATCGAGATCGAGAGCGATTTGCATGATCTGGGGCTCAACCGAGCCCTGTTCTGCCTAAAGAGGCCAATCGATCGCATGTTTTATGGATGTCAAATACAATTGCTACAATACAAATATTCTAAGTGGTTGCGCAAGTCCCCCAAGTCCTCCTTCTATATAAAATATGTAGAAACAAAATTGTTTCAGTCAGTCAGTCCGGGTCCAAATAAAAAAGATATTTATTTATATGTAAGAAGAGACAAAAAAAACCAATGCCAAAATGAAAATCAAGTTGCTTTCGAGAAACCTTTCAACGAAGTGGGAATGCCCTTGTCGCGGTTTTGCTGAAACAGTTTCACTGCATAAAGAGTTTATGTGATATGCATGAAGATATATCTGAGTAGATCCATCAGGTAGGACCCGAATTCACTTGGGTCTCTTATGGAAATTGGGGTGTAAGGGCTTCCTTAAAGAAAGAGAATAATAAAAGGTAGAATCGAGCTAAAAATCTAACTTTAAACTTCAAACTACTTCCTTAAAATAACGTTTTATAAGCCAAAGAAAATTGATTACTTTATTTTATTTATAAGTAATTTGAAGTCATTATGCCAACTGTATATATTTTATGTGGGACTGATTTATAATTAGATAATTAGATATTAATAGATAATATATATATATGTATATTTTTGATATATTAATATCTGTACATTCTTTAAAGAAAGAGTATTTTATAAAATATATATAAAATATTTTTTTTCTGATCATAAAGTTTTACGAACATTTTGTACTAGATCCTATTTTATCTTTTCTTTAAATCAGTTATTTTAATTCTGAATAAGTAATGTTTATTGAACTATGAACAATAATCTAATTGACTTACAAGATGCATTTATGTGTAACCTAGGTTTATTACATATTATACTATCAAAAGTCGTTTTTAAAAAGGCATTCTTAAAGGGAATTTCACTCATTTATTAATTATTATGCTTTTTTTTTTTTTAGTAAATTAACTTCAGGCAAATAAATGTTCAAGCAAATGAGAATAATCTCACAACTATTATAATTAAATAATTAAAAAGTAGTAATTTCTAGACTCAATCCATACATTTTGAAGGCTTCTCCCCTGACAAAAGCAAATATCAAGGGTATTTAGTGAAAAATGTGTGGTGTTGTTGGCATATATTTAATTTATTCACTGGACGTTTTGGCTGGACGGGCAAATAAGGGCATGTCTGGCCAGTGGCCATCAGCTGCAAAGCGCAGCAACTGCAACAGCAGCAGCAGCAGCAGCAGCAGCAGCAGCAGAAATCGCAACAGCAACAGCAGCAACAGCAGCAGCAACCAGGACATGTTTGCCATGCATGCAGCAATGCGGCAGCTCTTGGCCTTCAATTAAACAGCAACAACGGCAGCGCGCATAAAATACAATAAATAACTGGCCGGTCCCGGGCAAATGAAGAGATATAAACCAAGTCGCCAGTTCCCCCCTTCAGTCAGTCGGGGAGCCAGGGAGCCCTGCTGCATACGCAAAACTTGCTGCCAGAGGGGAGGCCAGAAAGGAAAAATAAAAGAGGGCCAAGAAAAGAATGAAAACCGTGGCCAGAAAACGCCCTAAAACGTACAATCAGCAATGGTTTTTTATGTTGTTGTTGTTTTTGTTGTAATTTTTTGCTGCGTTTTCGCACGCAGTGGGCGTGGCAGCAAGGGCGAGAGCTGGGCAAGGCGTTCGAAACGATCCGATCCGAAAACGCTGGTGAAAAATTCCGTTTGTGACAATGATAAAATAGTTTAACCTCGGCAAAAGTCGCGTTTTGAATTTGAAATGCGATTTTTTTGTACCTGCGTTTTAGTTTTGGATTTTTATTGTTGTTGATGTCTTTTTTTTTATTTGGTGTTTCGTTTCAAAAATTTATTTTTCGCTGACAATTGACGAACTGCCGAGAGTGTCCACGGCTACTGTTGTTGCGGTTTTGCGGTCCCAGGAATTGGGGCTACCCGAAAACCATGGCATCGAGTGTCGCTGCTTGGCATTATTTTGGTGACAGTTTTGGCCAAGGTTTGGCCTCTTCTTCTGGGTTTTTTTAGCCAATGACGTATGTGAGGGTGTTTGTGGAGCTTTGGGTTAAGAATTTGGAGTAAAAATGGAATGGAATATTCATCAATTTAAATAGATGTTTTTTAACACGTGTATTTAGGTACTACTTTTTCCTCTTTTCTAGTTTATTTTTCATCATTCCTTAAAGCTTTTCTTTTTAGATTTTGTTGATTTTTATTTTTAGCTTGCTGATTTACAAATCTATATTTTAAGTCTCAAAATGTGATAGAAAACTAATGTATCTCTTACAGAAAAATGTAGTTAATATCTTGTTCCTTCCTATACCTTTTCAAAAGGTTCTATAATTTTTGTCAGTGAAGGAGTCATTTCCGACCCTATAAATCATATATATTCTTGTTCAGCATCAACAGGCGAATCTTTCTAGATATCTAAAAAAGCAACAAAAAATTTTGAAATTTTTTCCAAAATTTTGTAACAGGTTATAGCATTGTTGAGACTTAGAAGTTTTGACAAAAATTGTAATATTTTTAAAATGTAATTCAAGTATGCAGATTTATAAACCTTTTAAAAACTAGCACAGAACAGCTTTCCTTATCGAAATTGATGCCGTTTTAACTTAGTTGTGGTTTTTTAAGGTTTGATTTGTCCAAAAATATATCATGTACAATTATAGCAAGATATCGATTTAAGGAACGCGAATATTTCAGGTTTTTCCTTTGACATTGTTGATAATAATTCTCACAAAATATTCCCCAAACCCAATCTTAAATCTAAACAAGAAAAAACTTAATAAAATAATCACACTAAAGCTTAAGTGATATGTTTGGCGTTCCCTTTCTTCACTCATAAATCATAATGCAAACCAAGTCCTCCCTCGCGTTTTTCCCGGGACATACGTGCCACAGCCGTAACCGAGCTTCTGTTGCATCTGAGTGCCGCCGTTTTCTTCACGGTTGTCACCGGACAAAACCAGTAGCTGGAGCAGCAGCTTATCATAAGCTGCAGACAGAAAACATATTTTGACTACGAAATCAGAATGGCGATGCGGACAATGCAAAGAGACAATATAAATAAAATAATTGCTGGCATAAATAAATTCAAAACTCTTGTAGACGGCGGTGTCTGAGTGGAGTGCGTGGAACAGATTTTTTGGTCTTTTTTTTATATTTATTTTTATTTTTATTGTTTTGCTGTAACCATGGCACTGCCTTGGCATTATGTGCGCAAAATTGTTAATGGCATTTTGCATGCTGGCGGCGGAACCAGCAAAATGCAGGCAGCTCTCCTAGGCTTTCATTGTCGCCGGGGCACCAAACGAAAGACTTAAGACACGAACTTGCCCGCCAACAACCAGGGTGAGCTGCATTTTTGTTTTTTTCGGCTGTCTGTGTGTGTGCGACGCGTGTTTTGGGACAAATTCTATTTTTATAAACAATTTAAATTCAGGCAATTGTCAGGGTGTGTTCGACAGCAGGGACAGCGGAGTTATGTCTGCATTTTTCGCGCCTGCTTTTGTGGCAAATTGACAACAATTGCTGTTATTAGCTCGGAGCTTGGAGTGGAGCTCTGATTTATGCAGCTGGAATGTCTGTCAAGGGCGTGGACATACTCGGCACAAACACGAAAAACTTCCGCTTTGCTTTTAATTGAGTTCTAAGCGGAGAAGTGACGCCTCTACAGGAAAATAGGAAAGGAAGATGCTCCTCAGGCAAGACTCCCTCTCAGGTTCATGAATATTAAAAAGTAAAAATTAAACCCAGAATTGAAAATAAAAACAAAATGTATGCTAGCCAACAATGTTTGCACACTTTTCGCACATTAGGCCAGGGATTAACACAGAGAGAAGTCTTGATATAAAATCTCTTATCCAGCTGAAATCTTTAGCGATAAGTTGTTCCTACCTCTAGCTTTATTTTTATCATTCTGCTTAATTTCCTGATCTGGGCTTAATCAGCAAATCAGCGTCAAATGTTGTGAGCTTGATGGCTGTCGTAAAAAGAGTGAGCACCTTGTGGAGGAAGTCTTAGCCTCCTTTTAATGACGCTCGTAAAATGGCAAACAAGCTATTTCTGGCCCCCAAATTAATTGCCGTGTGTGGGTTATTGTCATGGAGTGGAATGGAATGGAATGAAATCAAATATAAGGGCCACAGCCAAAGGAAGTAATGAATCAATTAAGTAGGCATCAGAGCTAGGCGATGGGTTGGGGAGGAATAGGAGCCATTAAAGTCAAGGAAGAAAACAGCAAGCGAAGATGTCTTAATCGCGGCCGAAACGAGTTGGAGTTCCTTCAACCCGAAATGGGATTACTCTTTATATATGTTTTATTTTCAAAATTGCCTTCGTTATATGCGCCAATTAGACAATAACATAACTAATGAATTTATTGTGTGAGCGCGTTTTAAGTTGGTTTTATCCACACACAACCATATAGCGATTATAATTGCATGTCATGATGGCTTTTCTCACTCAACCCCTCCTCCTACACTTGCATGTGCCTAGGCAATTAAACACCAATGGGGCAGCTCTTTCCTTCAGTTTTCTTTTAGTTTTCCTCCCCAGACTTGATTGCTATATTTACCAGAAATTGAGCAAATTAAACGGAATGCAAAATATTTATTGTTCCACAGTACGAGCCTCAAAGTGCCGACCATAAATATTTGTTGATACGATTCGATTGAGTGTTGACAGCCAACAAATTGCCAAAAAAAGAAAGAGGGGAAAAAGAGAAGGCTAAAAAATAGCCATATTGTTATTATTGACTTGACCAATTAGCAAGCCCGAAGCTTGGAAATTTTTACTATAATTCTTCGCCCTTCTGCGCCCCTCTGTTGGTGTTTTTTATGTTTGTTCTTGTAGCCTGGTTGTTGGTCGTGAGCGGGTTTTCTAATTCAAACGCAATTCTTTTAGTGTTTTCGGTTTTCCTCCGTTGCGATTCAATCACGTGCAGTGCTCGACAATAGATACTCCTCTCTGTCGTTAAGTTTGTGAGCAGTTAACGCGATACCAGTACGAGTTTCAAGCCCCCTCGTCCCCGCCTCTGGTGCAGGTGCAAACTGTACTCTAAGCCAGGTTAATATGGCCGCCATGGTGAGGAGTTGGGCTGTTGGTGATTGTTGCTGTTATGGCCACGAATGCGGCGAAGAGCAATAAAAACAAAGCAAATGGCCAACAACATTATACAATGTGTACAATACACACACTATACAGTCTAAATAGGAATAATAAACTAGGAGGATCTTTAGTTTATTTATATAAATTATTAATTTATTGATTTAAGGATGAAGGAAATCATTTGTAAAGGGAATATTGCTTAGAATACCTTGTGATTTCGTCCTTGTTACCTGTACTTATATATATTTACCTCTAAGGTAAATCCTATTTTCGATTATAACGACTCTTTACTGTATGTGAGAAGCACCAAAAGCAACACACACACTCCACACACACTCTTACACTACTCCCAGTGGAGCGGGGAGGCAGTCAGTGAACTCGCATGGCCGCCGCACGAATAACGTTTCGTGACAACCGCCAACAACAATTGAAGGTTGAAGTTACACTCGCGGTGCGTGTGTGTGCTCCGTGTGTATGTGCGTGCAACGCCATTCGGGCGTACCAACAAAATAAAATTATATACTCGCATAAACAAACATATATACTATATAAGAAAAATGAAACGGAGGCCACGCAATTGGCCCCCTCCCAAAGCAACCCACCTGCACCACCATTACTGCGTCTGCAACTCTTATTTATTTCTACTTTATTATTAACATTATGTAGAGAGCAGGGAGACTTCGTTTTCAATGCCTTCGTTTTGATTGAGGAAATCGCAGTTGTCGCATTGAAAATTCAGTGAAATTTTTTGTGGCTTTTGGTTAAGGCCAAAATGGGCGTCATTTGTATGCGGGGAATGCAGCTATCGCTCTCATATATTTAGGCTTTAATTGAGGTGGGAAAGGGCCAAGATAGGTAGGTTTTAAAAAGCCTGAATTAAAGTTGATTAATAATTACAATACAGAGGAAAAAGTTGAGTAACATAAAGTGTCTTAAAACTATATTCATTTAAGGGAAATATTGAAAGGAGAACAAAGAAGAGATTTAATTAGATTATTTATAAATATTATATGAATAGGCAAGTATAATTTTATCTCAGAATAGTTCCAAGAAAATATTTAAATATCACAAGTGAAACAAAACTTTGAAATTGTATTAATTTTTTTCTTATCTTAATTTTGTCTGAGGCATATTTAAATGTATTCTTTTTTTCTACTGAAATACCAAATATTAAAAATATATTTCGTAGTTTAATTAATAATGTACAAAATATTTCCCATATTCTTGATTTATGCAAATTCTTCTCGAATGAAAAATAAAACAAAAGACTTAGGCAACGAACTTGCTGTCGATAAAGAGGTTTTTGATGTTTTTGATGATTTTTTTGTTGCTTTCTTGGCTTTGCAGATGGAATATTTGGAGCAGAGCCATACAATTAGGCAACGAACTTGTTTTGTCAGGGAATTTGTTGATCAACGACTGCATTTCGGGGCCTGATTAGGTGTCTCCAGGTGTCTCCGGTGAACCGGAGGGGATCTCCGATCCCGCCGAGATGTCTGTCAACGCAGACGCAAAATGCGGGGGCCATAAAATCAGTTGATGCTGTTTTGGCTGCCGTTTTTATGGCGTTTCTTCTACGATTTTATATCGCAGACAAAAGAGTCTGCTGGTGTGTGTATGTCAGGTCGTTTCCTTCGACAATATTTTCAAATTAACAACATTAACAGAGACCTTTTAATTAAGTTTCTTCTGTGTTGTGTTTCTTCTCCCTAGCTGGCATTGGGAAACTTTATCGATTTGTGTCGCTGATTGGCCAGCTTTGGTTTGGTTTTGGGTTTGGGTTTGGGGTTCGGTTCGGTTTTAGTTTTATTTTGGAGACACATGTGAAAGCTTTCTGTTACAAATCGGCTAAAATGACCATCAGGTGCCGGAGCGGCGTCTTAACTGCCTTTTTTAGCTTTCGCTCGTTATCGGTCTGACCTCTTCTTTGGCCAGGGGTTTGGTCATTTTAATGGTCGTCGCCGCACACACACACAAACACTCAGAAATCCAAAAATTGTTCCCATGATTGTCGCCAAAGTGTTTTTTTCGTATCCCCAATACAACCAATACGTGCTGCCTTTGACTATTTCTTATTGTTTCTTCTTCGTTTTATATGTATGTACACATGCTCTGCTACGAAACAAAAAGGCTGAAAAAAGTGGCCAACATAAAGAGAAATACTTTTCTGATACCCATCGAGTTATCCATCAAGTATTGCCTCCTCTTTTCGTGTGTGTGTCTTAGGCGCTTAAAGCTTTTTAAGGGTTTTTAAGATTTTTATCTAACAAACTCGCTGTGCATACTTAATTATGTATTTTGAAATGTGAGACAGGTTGGCAAGGCATCGGGGCCCCGGCATTTATCTCTGGGTACGTCTGTATGTATGTATATTTTTAGGTACGAAAAGGCAACAACTATTTCCAAAGTCCGGTTACGGGGAGCGGAGCTACTGTCGTTGACAACTTGGGCATAGCAGGTGCAGTACAGTTTCGAGATAAGACGATCCAAAGACGATGACTTTTATCGAGAGGTGAGAGAGAATGTCAGGAGGTAATGCTTACGATCGAGTTATTGATATCGGTAGAGGAGGAAAACTATACAGAAATGCATATAAAAATAATCAAAGTCTTAAAAAAAGAAGTATTCTTTCTATGCTAAAGAAACAAATATATAAAATAGACATTATAGATAATTGTCTTATCCTATAATCATTGATTAAATGATACCATATTTCACAGAATAAATAACAACACGTTTAATGCACCCTATAATCCTCCTCTATAATCCGCAAATACTCGCCATAAAGGTGCCATAATACGCATAAAGAGTTGATTAAAACCTTTGGTAATTCCGTTTACTTATCGCACTCCCATCTTCAGTCCTCCTTTGTCTTGGCCTCCACTTATAAGTTAATTTACAAAGCGTAAGACTTGCCCCCACTGCGTATGCGTAATGCATATAATTTGCAACTTACCGAATCGAAGGAAAACAAAAAGAAAAGCGTAAGAAGTAAATATAAAGATATGAAGTACCACGGAGGCCACGGAGAGCTGCCAACCTTAAGGGCATTCAAATAAAGTTGTGAAGTAGCGCTGGCGTATAAATAACCGACACTTGACCAGGGATTCTATTGATTAAAATCAAAGATGAAATTTATACCAAAGCTGGAGCCCAAGACCCGCTCTCTTTCTATCTGCTAGCCAGAAGCGAGGGAGAGATGCTGGGCGATGCGATACCGTGGCATAACTATGTGCCAGGCCATTTCATTTTTCAACAATTGGCCAAAACTACGCCTCAATAACCAAAACGGGGCGTGTGCTGCCACAAAAGTAATGAGCAGTTGGCCACGCGCGCCCCCTCTCCACGAGGGGGAAAACACATTATCCCTTGGGCGATCAGGCAGAAGGATGCACCGAGGACTGGAGACTGGAAACTGTAGCCTGTGCTGCTGCTGCTGCTGCACTCGAGCCTATAATTATAATTGAAATAAATTGATTTATTTGCTCAATATCGGAACTCGCCAGCCAGACTCTGGCCCCGGCCACGAACTCTATGCCAAAACGCATAAAGCCATAAAGAAAAATGGCAACAATACAATTCATGGCTCTCTTTCTCTCTGTGTGTCTCTTGGGTTGTGCATGGTCGTGTATATGTGCTTAATTGTTGTTATTGGTTTCTGTGCTTAGGTTCACAGGGAAAAAAATCAAAATAAAATTCAAAAAAATATTATATGTGTGCTTTGCCAGCGGCGGCCTAAAGTCCGGGCCAAAACTGCAATGACGACGACGATGACGACGTCGATAAGGTCATGAGCAAGTGTCATTGCAGCGCATAAATTATGACACGAACGGGGGTAGAGTTTGGTAAATAAATAAATGTTGTACACAGGTTACTGTAGCCTCTGGAGCTTGTGCTGAAATTTCGACAAAGAGCTGTAATAGATGGGGCTTTTTTTCAAGTCATGTAAAGGAAAAAACCTTCTGATAAATGGTATATTATTTTTCTTGTCGAATTAAGATTTAGTGAAGGTATGTTATTTTAATGTCCTCCAAATTTCAATGATTAGTTCAGTTGTACCTAAAGCTGCTCTAAAAAATCGAGTGAGGGTTACCTTTTCCTCAAGTGTTTTAAAAATGTTCTTTAAAACCTTACAGTAAACTAGAAACTTAATTCCTTAATAAAAAAAAAGAAAAGTTATTAACTTTGGAAGGCCAAAGCTTATATACTCTTGCAGTTTGCAATTTAAATATAGGATCCAATTGGAAATCGATCATATTCGCATTCTTTGGATTACTAATTATAAATATTTTGATATGACAATTTTTTCAACAATATTCAATTTAAAATAACTCATAACTAAGCTAAAATAGCATTAATTTAAATTCGGAAAGCGGTCCTGTGTTAGTTTTTGTTAGGTTAATAAAACTGCATACTAAATTGTACATTTTAAAAAATTTTAATTTTTATCAATTTTTCACATTTTTAATTTGGTAAATTTAACCCAAAAATTTTAGAAAAAAAAAATTTCAACATTTTTTGTCTCCAGAAGATAGCTAGATCGATTCAGCTTTTAACGCTGATCAATAATATATATGATTTATAGGGTCGGAAATGACTGCTTCACTTAGTTTTATGCTTCTGACTAAAATTATAATACAATTCCTTTAGTCGAGATTTATCAATATTTTTGTATGGAATTTTTCAAAATATCAATGTTTAAAAACCTCATAACTAAGCCAAAAACGCATTAATTTCAATTCGGAAAGCGGTCCTGTGTAAGTTTTTAGTAGGTTAATAAATCTGCATACTAAATTGTACATTTTGAAAAATTAAAATTTTTGTCAATTTTTCACAATTTTATTTTTATAAATTTGACCCAAAAAAAAATGTGGAAAAAAATGTTGAAATTTTTTTCTCTAGAAGATGGCTAGATCGATTCAGCTTTTGATGCTGATCAATAATATACATGATTTATAGGGTCGGAAATGACTGCTTTAGTACGTTTTATTCTTCTGACTGAAAGTACAATACCCTGTAAGGGTATAAATATATATGATTATTTTCCCTTATTATGTTATTACCACGAAAGACTAGTAAAAATTCCGAGACAGCGCCAGTCTATCAAAACCCATTCCTTTCCAAATGCTTTGTTTGCCAGCCATTATTTCTTATCATTAAAATATTTTGATGCCGTTTTAAATTATTATACACAAAGAGGTACAAACAACAGGGAAATATGAGCGTTAGCTGGCTACTGTTAAATGATCACGTTGGGGCCTGGTCAGCCGTGTCCCATGTCCCGTGTCCCGTGTCCCGTGTCCCGTGTCCGTGTCCGGGGCACTCCTCTTTGGGGCTGCCTTCTAACAACACTTACAAGTGCTGGAACTACATAATCTAAAAGCAGAAGCAAGAAGCAGCCGCAGCAGCAGCAGCAGCAGCAATAATAAAATTGAAACTGATCGCATTTCGGAATGCTCGGCACGTCGCGCAGTTTATTAAAATAACTTGGCCAGAGGGACGCGCTGGAATGGGCAGCGGAGAAGGAGGCAGGGATCGCAGCGCGGGGACCATCACCTGCTATGGGTAAAGAAAAATTAGTTTAATCATAAAAATGCTCGACATCGGCAGCGGCAGAAGTCGCTGAGGAAGGCAACTCTTTGGGGGCAGCTACCTGTTTTGAGCAAGAAGATGACTTCAATTAAAAGCTTTTAACAATATCACGTACGGCAAATCGCCGGTGAGGCGGGGCGGGGCGGGAGAGTGGCCCGGGAGTCTGATTACATCACAGTCCTGTGGCGGTCTCAATGGATGTGTCTCCTGCTCTTATATCTCGGGTATTTCGAGGGTATTTTTTGGGGGTATTCAAACAGGGGTTTTTACAGGGGTTTGTAGAAACAGGAGTTTTTTAGTGCTCTAAATCTTGTATCTTTATTAAAAGAAATTTATTTCTATGTTAAGACTTGCTTTATTAAAAGTACAGGATATTTCCTAGTCTCAAGACTGTTATCCCCCACATTTCACTCTTCTTAGTCAGTCAGTTATCAGGTGTAAAGCATCGCGCTCAAAGCGGTTTCAATGAAAACGCGTTTGTGTCCGAAGTCTTTTGATTTTCGCCACACATCTCTGGAGGATAGAGTGGAGCCTCAGATACAATCACCGACTGCAAAAAAAAAAAAAAAAAAATGGAAGGGAGGGAGAAACCCCTGCACGTGCTATATATCCACCCCCGACAGCTGCCCCTCCGCCTGCCGCCCGCAGATCAAAGACGAGGGTTATCCCTTCGTCAAAACAAAAAATAAATATAAGAGAGAGAAAAGAGGAAAGACCGTCTTGACCATGTCACGTCAGGGCGTCAAAGTCTTTGTCGGCAGTTTTTTTTTTTTTTTTTTAATATATAATATATATTTCGCTCCCTGTCACCGGCTCTCCACAAAAGTTAATAACAATAACAGTAACAGTATAAGTAATTCCAGCGGAGCAGCTACACAAAAAACTCGAAAATATTTCGGTCACTTTTTCGATTACAACAATTTCATTTATGTCTTATGGGCGATTTGCAATTTCTGCGTAATTTGCAATGTACATTTTTCTTCTGCACTTGGCGCGTGCGATTTACGCAATAAAAATGGCGTTTATGTTTCAATTAACATTCATTTACCCCCAGCTGAGCGGTAAATACGAAAATTATGTAATTTGGAGGTGTAATTTAGAGGACATTTACGAGAGGGAAGAGTGCTCAAGGTTGGTTATTTAAATCGGATGATTGGGTTTTTTTTCTTATAAAAGTAGGGTAGAAAAGATTTACTTTTAAATAAAAAATGCATTTAATTTCGTTTGTATTTTATTAGGAAATTTATTTTACATATATTTAAATTTTAAATACTATTTAAAATACTGTTAAAGGACCTTTATTTTCACATTGGCAATTTTTATGGCAAGGTCAAGAAACTCACCACTGCAGCCCATATCCACCCCTTGTCGCTGGTTCGTGCATAGGCTAAGCATTGGTGGGGTTAGAAGGGTTCACTTCCGTTTCCTATAAGACCTGGCAAGACACACTCGCAGGAACATGAGCGCATAAAAACAATTGGAAGAGTTGATTGGCCTTTGATGTGTCGCGGGACAGGAGCAGGGAAAAAGTGTCAGTCGCGGGAAATGTGTGCCACTCACTGTGTTTAGTGTATGTGTTTTTTTTTTTTTTTTGTGGCTAATGATATGCACCCCTCGAACTGTGACCCCTTCGAATGCGATATCCATCGTTTGACGCATTCGTTGTTTTTCGTTTTTTCGTTTCTCGTTTTTTATTTTTATTCAGTTTCCCTCGTTTTTATTTCGAAAGGAAAGGAACATGCGTGCCGTAGTTGGAGGCATAGTTTGCGAGCTTCTATCGTTCTGTTTGATGTCCTCACCTGGGCACAGGAAGAGGTTGCCCTTTTGACTGCATTATGCAAATGTTCTTTTACGAAAAAAAAAACAACAACAGATTTTTTTATTGACATATGTTTTTTTTGGTATTCCTTATGGTATCGGTTCAGCTTGGTTTTTGGTTTCCTGTCGCCACTTTCGGTGGGTGTGAACAGAGTTTTAATTTTCATACATTTTCCCCGGCTGTGCATTTCGTTTGAAAGTGAAAGAGCCCCACACAAAAGTGAAGTTTATGGAGATTTAACGCCTTAATGAATTATTTATTTTTCTAGTTTTCCGAGTTTTCCTCTGCGCCATCAGAAATCGAACTCTGGAGTTTGGATCATGAAAGTGAGTTGAGCGAATGCCAGAGAAAAGTTGTGTAACTCTAAAATTTGATGTTCCTAGCTTGGTTTTTTTTATGATACATTTATGATGGGTGTTGTTTTGTTTTAAACTACTAATTTATTGCGGTTTGAAATGAACAAGTTTGGGATTAGGAAAGTGGTTAGTGGGATAACAATAATCATGTTTATGGGGTTTGAGCTTAAAATGATATTGAATTAAAAGGAGTCCAGTTAGTGGCAATTATAATTATTTAGTTTTGGGTAATTCTGTAAGCTTAGATCCTATATAAATCCTATTTTTAACGCTTAACTCCCTGATTTCCCCCCCTTCTATTAGGTATACCCCATTTAATCGGCTTTATTGTCACATACTTAGCTACTTAACCAGCGATGAAAGCCACGCTTACCCCACACACACAAGCCAAAGAGCGAGGAAAAAAAATTGTATCCAGGTGTTGCAACGCTTTTTTCCGTACCTCCTCTTTTCTGGCATTTGTATATGGGTTTCGCCAATAATTCACGACCCTGACGGGTTCGCGCTCTCTGCCTATGGGACGTGTCACAGCGCCGCAGAGATAAATTAGTTAATAAATAAAAAAAACAGGGGGAAAAGTACTAACTAATTTGCATATTTTGCCCTTTGCAATGGCAATGCCAAAAGCCAATGAGGCGCACCAGAAATGCATTTGAAGCGAACTAACAATATCGGGAGGAAAAGGAGAAGGGTTTGCTGCCCCTCGAAAAAACCAACAATTGCCATTTTGCTCGCTCGTCGAATTGTATTTTTTACTCTTTGCCCGGTTTTTGTATTTTTTTGGCGGGACGCTGAACAATTTTCTATTTTTGGCAGCGAGCTCATTTGCATATGAGACAGCAAGGATGCGGTGCGTGTGTGTGTGCAGGATATAGCAGGATATAGTGTGTATGTAGGGGAATTTTTGGCAAACTCACTTCGTAGGTAGAAAGTGAAAGGATTTCAGCAAAGGATAAGCGGCGCCCTGATTGTAGACTCTTAACGGCCGTTGCATGCAAAATTGCAAAAATTGAAATTGCAAGAGGTACGTCGCGTCGCCCTAAAAAAAGATGATAAATGGGTCGGTTGCATCCACGGGGAGATTTTGCAAATTTGCCTATATAGTAGAGCATGCCTATGCAATTTGCCTACAACCGGTGACCTTGCCAAAAGAAAACAAAAAAATAAAAGGGTTGCTCAAGGGGTGTCTTCTTCGGGCGCTGTCTTGTCTGTATTCTTCGGTTCGTTTTTTTTGGCGCGCAAAAAATAATCGAGAGTTGGTCGGGCATATGGTAAAGAGTTGTCCGCGGCTTCCTTTTTTTTCCTTTACGCAAATTGATTGCAGCTGAGGATGAGTCGAAGTCGGAGTCGGAGTCCTTCCAATGAACCGTTTGTTTGCAAATGAGCAGAGATATATCCTGCCAAGGGGGGTTGGGTGAGGGAAAAGAGGTAGGTTCCTGGTTGTAAGGATTATTTGCATGAAATGTACTTTCAAGATGATGTAGGTAAGACAGACAGGCAGGATTAATTGTCTAGAAGAGTGTTTAATCGATTTTTCAGGGCAAGGATTTTAAACCAACTGTCAAATCATTAAATCGAGTTTTAGAAATTAGGAAAATCATAAAAAGAGTCTGGTTAAAATAAGAAACATTAAAACAAAAAAATGTATATTATAGATTTTATAATTAACTAAATCAGAAAAATAACTTTCAGACCCAAAAGACATTTTTATGTCCCCAAAATCACTTAATTTAATACTCTACCAAACTAAAAATACGATGCTCAGACACTTTAAATAAAAATAATAAAATAAAAAAGAGACACCTACTGCTTGACATATATCCGATTAAGGTCAGCGTAATAAAATAATGGTTTTCTTACCTAAAATCCTGTTTGCAAAGCATTAAATACCGCTTAAGCGAATAAAATTGCTTTGCATTTGCCACAAATTAGTGGCCAAAAAATTATACAGCAACACCCACATATATAGATACGAGTTTATTTATATATATACTTGAGTGTTTTCGCATTAATTGTGCTGTGCGATAAACAAAGCGATCAAAAGCAGACCAGTTTATATGTCTTGATTCGGAAATTATGGCACTTTAATTACCAAAACAGACGCCGTGCCACGAAAAGCGAAACCCCTAAGCAAATTAATGCAAAATAAGAAGAAAATTATGCTAATAATTATAAGCAAGTGCGCATACAAAAAAAGGAAACAACAGAGAGGTGTGAGAGGGGAGGATTTTGCCATTTATAAAAATGCAGCCCAAATGCTAATCGAGCTCATTATCATCCAAATCAACGGCGAGCCGCGGCCACGAGAGATCTTCTTTCATTCATAAACGCAGCGCTTAGTTATGTATTTTTTCCTGTTTATTTTTTACCATCGCTGCTCATTTTTTTTTTGTATATTTTCTCGCATGCGGCGCATAATTATGCAACAAGTCCTTTGCCCGAAAAACGCGGCGCGTGCGCATTTAGCATATGCCGGTGGAAAAAGTAAAAAAATAAAATAAAGACAGACTTGAAACGCACAGAATCACCGGGGGAAACAGGATTTTTTCCTTCGACATTTGAAATTTAAATAGCGCATTTTTTTCCTGGTTGTTGTTTAGCGCCTCTACCTAATTATCATGTAAATTTTTGTCTAAGGACGAGCACACACAATGAGTGGTGGACTGCTGACCCTATATACATATATATTTTGTCACTCGGGTGTTTTGGGTTGGAAAAGAGGCGCTTGCTTGGCTTATTAATTATGCCCAAGTGCGTGGCCAAAGGATATGGTCATGGGAGAAAAAAGTGTAAACAAATTTCATGCAAATTCGTTGTCTGTGTCGTCTGGCCTGCGTCTGCTCACTCGCTCCGCTGACCTTAGTTTGCATAATTTTCATTTTTTGTGATTGAGCTCTTGACCTGCCGCAAAATGAGGTCCATGGATATGTGTTAAGAATTTATGGGGGTGTAAGAATGAGTGTGTTTACTTGTGTAGGAGAATTTCATGAAATATTATAGGGGGAAAGGGAAAAATTATCTATGTTTTATAACATATATATGAGTTTTTAAACTATATTAAATACAATAAAGCAACTAAAATGTGAATACATAGCCTTTTAAACATACTCCTCATAACTATAAATAGTAATTACTTAAAGCTAGGATTATTCAATAAAATATTTTAAGTATGAGAGAAACAGGGCTACGTTATGTATTTAATATCTCTTAATTAAGGTATATTACTTTTATGAGTAATCCTAGACAAAATAAGATAAAATACAGAAATAACTCCTTTTAAAACAATTAAAACCAGAAGAAATCACAGCCAAATATCTTCTCTTTTAAAGAATAAACTAAATAGATTTTCTTAAATATTTCAAGTTAAGTCCAGCTCTTTTCATTCATTGTTCCATAACTTTTTGAGTGGTTTTCCGTTCGATTCTTCCCATTGTTCCGCCACGCTCCACTAAATCAAAAACTGCACAGTGGGAGACAAAAAGCTTCCCCTCCTCTAACAAATGTTTAACTATAACGATGCCACAAACAGTTCCTTTAGCTATGCTAATTTTTGTGCGATTTTTGTGGCAATTTCGCCAAAATGGCCCATAGAATCAATGACGCTGACAAATAAAGTAAATCAAAAAACTATTGTGTCGGCGAACATAATTTAACTGTAAACTAGTCAAAACACAAAGTCGCTTACAAAATCCAGAAAGAAAGAAGTTATCGTGGAAAAGAAAGGCACATTGTCAAAATGAGAAATAAAACTGATATGCATGACAAAAACTGAACAATATTCGGTTTTAGAGGAGGTAAAGGTAGAATGGTTTATCCTAAACTTAAATATATCCTAAAGGTATATTGATTTTAACTTTGAAATGATTTACTCATGATTTACTTAGTTTAAGAAGATTTATACTTATTTTAAGTTAACTTAAGGCAAGGTTATGTTTATGCCTTTTATTACTTATACACTATATTATACCCTAAATTATTTTGGAAACAAAATTTGAAGTAATTCTTTAGGTATCTCTTCTTGTTTTGGAATAAAAAATATATTAAAGATAGGTTCTATTTAAACCTTTACTTTAATTATCTTATAAAATTGGAAATAACCTTGTTTAAGACCAAATGATATTTATTAAAAATTTAGTTATTTATATTATTATTTATTTATTGAAGAGTTGGTTCTTTTAAAAGTGTGCTCTTAAAACTAGATACAACTTTGTTTAGGGCGAAACTATTAATGGTTTTTAAATATTATTATTATTTTTACAATTATAAAACAGTGTGCTTTATTATAATAAACAAATGTCTTTATCGTAGCAATCATAGCATATCTACTTAATACATTATTAAGCTATTTTTAGTAATTTAAGTTTTCTTTGACAAGATACTATATGACTCTTTAGAGTTTTTACTTAAAGGACTAACACGTATACACAAACATCAGGAATGGGATTAAAATGCTGATATCTTATAGAGTCTAAACATTAAATTTTCCCAAGATTGTTGGTTGGAATAATTGTTATCCTTTCAACACTATTAGTAATAAGATTTCTCCATGTCTTTCACTCTTTGATTTTTTTTTGCAACCCTTAAGAAAAGAAAAGCCACACACACTCACAAAACGAAAGGAAAAGTTGTCTGGCCAAGGAGCAGCGAGGAACTGAAGCAAAGCTTCCTGCGGGAGAGAGAAGTCCTGGCGACAGGCGAAAGCTTCCCTGGCCCCAATGCTCCTCGGAGACCCACTATAGCCCAGTCTCGCTCTCGCCATTGCAAAGTGTCACTCTTTGCATGGGAATGTGCAGTGCTCCAGCAGCTCTCAGCGCTCTGTCTTTTTTCGCCGACCCGAGATCGCCTGGCATTATTTTCCTCTATATGCTTCGCTCTCTCTCTATTTTCTTTTCTTTTTTCTCTCTTTCTTTTTGGGGGCGTAACGCTGGAATACTTTGAGTCCAATAGAGCGCAAGTCGCCTTCCAGTTCGCGAGCGCCCCTAGCGCCATCTCGTTCTGAGCATTTGCTATCTGCCCTGCTCTGGCGCTCGCTGGAAACCAGTTTCCCTTACCGGCTGCTAGCCGTGTATCTGTGTGTGTGTGTGTGCGTCGAACGGGGTGCGGAGTGGTGTGTGTGTGAGTGTGTGTTGCGGTGTGTGTGTGCGCGACGTACGCTACGTAGCGCTGCGGTGCGAGACATGACGTTAGTTCACTTCGATAGCTCTGCCAGTCTGCACGTGAATTTTCCCTGAGCTCTCCCGGCTGTCTGTCGAAATTCTGAGACAAGAAGAAAGCTAAAAATCTTTCAATCGGAATCGAGAAGTCGAGAAATCGGAAACGGAAACAACACACACACACACAACCCACACGCTCTGAGTTTCTGAATATTGTTTCAAAACTAAAAGAATCTCAACCCAAAACACACACACCATACGCGTCTTCTGTGACACATTTTTAAGCTAAACACAAATTAATAGTAGCGAAAATCGAAAAGTATACCCAACAAATAAAAAGTGCCAAGTGTTACAAAAAGTGTTTGCTACAAAAATCTAAATGAAAGAAAATACAATAGATATAATGCAAAATCAATAATCGTGCAACAACGAAAAAAGAAACAAAGTTTTCCCGACGGGAAATAACAAAAAAATCCAAGAAAAATCAAAACCACAAGAAAACTTGTTGAGCGCCAAGGAGGCCAAGCAAGGAGAATAGGATAGGACCAAGAGGAGCCTAACCGAGATTCGGAACATTTCTCGCCTGCCACGTTGTACGTAAAAGACGTCAAGACGGTTGCCTCACGGTTCGAGTGGAATGAGCATAGGGACCCCGGTCTTCCTTTCGATCGATCGGTGTACAAAGTCGTTAAACTGAGCCCCAACTTGGAGCCCTACCCCGCCAGCGTGGAGGGCCTGAACAGCCCCAGAGCGGTGGGGATGGCCGCGACCTCGTACATGACCCCGTCCAGCGGTGATCTGGACATGGCCCTCGGCGGCGGCGGCGGCGGTGGCGGCTATCACACCTCCTCGCCCCGTTCCGCCGCGGATGCCGGTGAGATGAAGTACATGCAGCATCATCATCACCATCATTCCGCCGTCGCCGCAGCAGCAGCCGCACATCATCAGTTGCCCTCGTCGCCGTCGCCCAATGGCCAGGGCAATGGCACAGGCCTGGGACTGGGTCCCGGCTCGGGGCTGGGCTCCTGGAGCACCCTGCATCCGGATCCCTGGTCACTGCCCACGCACCATACGCACCATCATCCCGCTGCTGCAGCTGCTGCCGTCGCCTCGGCGGCGGATACAGTGAAGCAGGAGATGTCACATCTCTCCCAGCAGACGAGGATCCAGCAGGGCATGGCCTCGCCCTCGCCTCATGCCGCCTGGCATGCCCCACATGCCGGTCACTATGCTCCCAGCGGATCGCCGCTGGGCTACCATCATGCAATGAACGGGATGCTGCATCATCCGGCCCATGCAGCGGCAGCGGCACATCACCAGAGCGTGGCGCCGCTGCATCATGCCTTGAGGGGAGGGGAGTCCCCACAGCTGCACATCCACGCCCATCACATGGGCGGCGGCGGCGACAGGGATGCCATCAGTGGCGGCGAGGAGGATACCCCGACATCCGATGATCTGGAGGCCTTTGCCAAGCAGTTCAAGCAGCGACGCATCAAGCTTGGATTCACCCAGGCGGATGTGGGTCTTGCCCTGGGTACCCTTTACGGTAATGTCTTCTCCCAGACCACGATCTGCCGGTTCGAGGCACTGCAGCTGAGCTTCAAGAACATGTGCAAGCTGAAGCCGCTGCTCCAAAAGTGGCTAGAGGAGGCAGATTCCACCACCGGATCACCGACATCCATCGACAAGATAGCGGCGCAGGGCAGGAAGCGCAAGAAACGCACCAGCATCGAGGTGAGCGTGAAGGGGGCGCTGGAGCAGCACTTCCACAAGCAGCCAAAGCCCTCGGCCCAGGAGATCTCCTCGCTGGCGGACTCGCTGCAGCTGGAGAAGGAGGTGGTCCGCGTGTGGTTCTGCAATCGGCGGCAGAAGGAGAAGCGCATGACGCCGCCAAATACACTGGGTGGGGACATGATGGACGGCATGCCGCCGGGTCATATGCATCATGGTGGCTATCATCCGCACCATGACATGCACGGCAGCCCCATGGGCACCCATTCGCACTCGCACAGCCCGCCGATGTTGAGCCCACAGAACATGCAATCCTCGGCGGTGGTCTCGGCGCATCAGTTAGCGGCTCACTAGCAATCAGAAATCCAGGAGTCGAACTCAGCTGCAGCTGCGTCCACTCCTGCATCCCTCAATAGCCTAAGCCAGCAGCAGCAGCAGCAGCAGCAACAGCAGCAGCAACAACAGCAGCAACAGCAGCAGCAGCAGCAACACCTGCAACAGCAGCAGCAACACACACCCAACACACCTTCCTCGAGTGCGGGATCGTCGGCAACGATGACCAGCCAGGTGATGTCGCCGCAGAGTCCGCTGGGCAGCTCTTCCGCTGGCAATAACAACAACAACAATAGTAGCACCAACAACAATAACAATAATAATAACAACACGAATAACAACAACAACGAGGAGCAAGTGAAGCACCACCAGCAACAGCAACAGCAACAACAGCAGGCCTCCAGCATTGCAGCCGCTGCAGCAGCCGCAATGTACATGGATCCCATGCGCTACCAGCATCCACATCACCCGCACCCACATCCGCACCAGCATCCGCATCTGAATCCCGCCCACCATCCGCACCTGTTCCATACCAGCGATCAGCTGCAGCAGCATCCCCAGCAACAGCAGACGCCCGGCAACGGCGGCGGCGGCGGTGGCGGCGGTGGCAGCAACTCCCAATTGTCCCCGGGAGCTGGGAGCAACAGTGGATTGCCCCTCCAACCGCCCAGCTCGGCATCGCCGGCGGGCTCCGCCTCGAGCGTCCTGGGCGGCCATTTGAACCTGAATCCGCTGCACCAGCATCATCACTACCAGCACCATCATCACCAGCAGCACCATCATCACCATCAGCAGCAGCAGCAGCAGCTCCATGCCCGCCGCCTCTTCGAGCTGAGTCTGCAATTTGGAGCCGCCGCGGCACCGGGCGCCGTGAGGCACTTCAATAGCTTCGGTGGGGCGGGCGGTGCTGGCGGGGAATAGCATTCGTCGGCCGCCTGGTTTGGCTATGAGTCCTCCTAGGACTCGGCGTCGAACGGGTGGCCGCAGTTCAAGCGGGAGCGGGAACGGGAAAGGGACAGGGAGCGGGACCGGGAATAGCCCTATAATCGTACAGTCGAACTTTTTCACCATAACGATTCAGCAGAGAGTAGTTTTTTGAATTTCTATAATACAGTGTGGGGTTATCCCTAAAGGTTTTTGTTAGGTGAAAAGTGAACTTGAAATTTAAAACCACTTTTCAAGAAATGTTTGTTCATTTTTGAAATATACACCATTTTCCAAGTAAACTTTCATAAGAAAGTGAGTTTTCCAAACCCTTAAAAATGTGAGAAGCTTTATAAGTTATTAAAAGATAACAAAATTAAAACTATAACTTAAAAAGTGTTCCAAAATTCTTGAAAATTCTATATACGTTGTTGAAATAGTTCGATTGTACTACTTATAGGAATATAGGAATAAGTTAAGGTCTCTATAGATGATGATGATGATGATGACGATGTTAATGGGGTTGAGAGATCATCTTTTTTACCAGTGCATTAATCTGTGTTAAACTTCAGCTTAAAGAGGAGCAGGGAGCGATATGTGGAGGAGGCTGTCTGTCATCCACCAGTTTAGTTTTGTTTTTAAAGTTTGAAAAACTTGCTTAAATTAAATCAATTTTAAATTAAATGTAAAACGGAAGCGATTTCCTTTTGTATAAAGCGAAATAGATACACGCAATTCAAATCAAACGTGAAACCAAGTGATGTTGTTTTAACCTAAAAACTAAATGCTAAAAATTAAAACTAAAGCAAAACAAAGATATATAAAAAGAAAACCAGAAAAACTAGTTAAAAGTGCGACCCAAGTGTTAAGAAAACCAAAAAACAAGAACAAGTAAAATGAGAAAAGAAATTCCTCAGCTGCTCCACCACAAGCAAAAGGTAAAAAGTCCACAAAAATATTTTTTCGTTCTTTGTCACACTTTGTCGCCGCCGTCTAGATCAAGTTAAAAATTTAAACAAAATATTTAAGGATTGAAAACAAAAAGGCTCAAGAAAGCCCCAAGTCGGTTCTAGCTAGGGCTTAGGTTCTTAAGCAAGCCGTGTTTATATATATTATATATATATAGCCAGTAGATTGTACTCTAAAAAATTTATATATGACTTCAAAACAAAAACAACAACAAAAAAACAAAAAACAATGGAGAAGACACTAGAATTTAACGCGCGGCGAGATGAAAATGGTATAAGTAAATATTAATACAAAAACACCCAAAACATTCTGTAAATAAAAACTTACAGTTAAGTCATATTTTTTAGCTTTAAATGCAATTGTAGATTTTTTAAATAAACCCTACGAGAAAATCATGAAAAACACAACTAAAAAAATCCAACAACATTTATAAAATATATATATATATAAACTGTAATTTCTAGGTGGTAATTTTTAAAGAATTAGGCACAACGTGAAGAGTTTAGTTACTTAGTACTGTACTTTCTATTGTAAGCCAAGGAAAAACGAATGGTAAAAACCAACCATAAGAATATAGCTAAATCTTAAAACTTAAACAAACGAATAATAATCAAATACAACCACAACAAATGCTAAATTGTAATATATTAATTGATGTACATTAAAAACATAAAAACAAAAACAAAATACGAAACATGGCAAACCTAAATGCTAAACAACAAAAAATTGAAATTATTTCAACAAAACAAAAATAAACGAAAAATTGTGTAAAAAAACCCCTCAATTTGTGTTTTTTACTCGTCATTTTTGTATACTTTTTACTTCTTTTCTAATAATCTCTTTTGAAAACAATCTTTGGGTGTTACTTTATATACATATATAGACATATATTCTAGAAGTAAACGAAATTTTTGTTTAGTGTACTCTTTGTTTTTGGTATGTTGAAAAACTAAGCTATAAGGAACGATGCGAGAAGTGAAACCGAATATTTAAGATTAAGCCATGCCCTCAACTGTATAATAAATTATATATACACAAAACCACACACATTTATGCAGCAGCAAAGTCAACAAAACACACACACACACACAGAAGAAAAAACAGATGAAAAACCATAAGAGAAAATGAAATGAAAAAGCCAGAAAAAAAACTCTTAAAAAACAAATAAAAAAGAATATTATTCGAAAAAAAAGACGGACCTTTTATTATTATTTAATTAGCGCTCAGTTTGTTTTGGTTAATTTTTTTTCTCGCCACTTTACGAGACAGTTTTACAGACATTTTACAGCCAGCTTTTGCAGAGATACTGCTTCTGCTGCTGGGCGTTAATACCTCGGATATCTGCCGATAATTGCGCGTATTTATTAATTTCATTTGTTTGCTTAAAGTGTTCGAAAAGCCATTAAACAATTAAGTGGGCATATTATAATGCGATTGCCTACGTCAGCGAGAGCGAGCAATTGGTAATTAACTAACAAACACCCCTCGCAGATCGAGTTGGGATCGTTAACGAAAGTTGTCATTAAAAAGCGTGGCATTTCGTGAAATTACCCCTTTTGTTTATAAGGCCTTTTAGTGCCAGTAATTTGATGGATATCCTCTGGATGTTCCTGGTCAATGCTCAATCGTCAAAAAATATAAAAATATTGACGTCAATCGGTGGGTGATTAAAGTGACAATTTGCCAGATTTACGGGGTCACCAGGGAATTACTTTTCTTTTTGTCAAAAACAAATTAATGGGGTTAAGATTCCTCAGGAGTTTATTGTTTATAATTTGTCACTAGAGGTTAAAGAAAACCTTTGAGAAACCTCATTATTATCAAATACATGTCTCATATCAAATTTGGGGTTAAGTGTTATCACTAATATAATAGTTTATTTATTATACGTAGTTTAAAGTTTTGTTTAGAATAAATTCAGGTATGTGTTAAGCTCCTTAAAAAATTCCCCCTAAAATAATTCCCATATTTTTGATCTGCGTTAAAGCCAATTTAATATTATTATTATGCACCGAAAAATGCAAAAACAGAATCATAAAATATCATTAAATGCGTCTCATTGCCCCCTGCGACTGCCACTTGATCGAAATCTAATGTGCCGCACGCTTTTAGCATTTAATTCATAATTTAAATGCATATTTCATTGGATGTGTTGATTAACCGTATTCACAGGCCCCGAAATGTTATTGGTTAGTACGAGTAATTCCGCATAAAAATTGCATCAGCCTGTAAATATATAGTACATATATCCTGAACCCTCCCAGCCAGACGCCTGCTTATTGAAAGCCAGTTTTAGGCTTAAATATATATAAATATATCGAGAACGAAAACAATAACAAACAGCAAATAATAACAATAATATATAATACAGAAGCGCAAGTGCAATGATTTTTATTTATGCGTCGTCGTTATTTTCGTTCGAATTCGAAACTGAATTTGGCAACAAAAAGTGGCCAATAATAAGGGAAAATTAAACATGAAAATTATATATTTTCTATTATACAGCCATGGCAAACGCCCACGCGATGCGCTCCATGCACTTGAACAATATATATATACATATATATATTTATTATGCCCAATATATAATTATTCTCTCTCTCTGGTCTCTTGATTATTTTCTAACACAGAGAGAAAAAAATAGAGACGTCGAAATGGAATGAAATTTAATGGGGGAAACAACATGGCGGCAACTGCCCACAACAGCCTATTTATACGTTTTATCTATTGCCACCTGCCTTTTTGGGGGTAGTTGAAGCACACACACTCTCAGTACACACGCACACCCACTCTGTGCCTGCCGCCCCTCGGGCTATATAAACTTTTATATGGAAAAACGGAAAGGAAAGGTTTTTTAATGGTCGAAATACGCTTAAAGAATTTATGGGATTTTCTGAGGATTGTCCTGAATTTTTTGGGCGGAGAAATTCCTTGCTGGTTAATCATAGTTAATGGATTTTAATGGTAGATTTAAATATGTAATAGAATTCCATATGTTTAGTTGAGAAGGAAAATGTATTAAGTTGTTACCAGACTAAGTTCTTAAAAGGAGAAACTGCAAAGGCAACAACTAATGACTTACTTATATAACCTTTAGAAACTCTACTGAATTAAAACAATGAATATTTTATTATTATTTAAAGTATTTTTCTTATCCTAGTATTCTAGTTAATACACCCTTGTTTTTTTTTGCCTAATTTAATGGTCAAAACTATCATAAAATTCAATACACAGGAGTATATAGTTTATTGCCAACTTCGTTTTTGGTTCATTAAAACTATATGGCCCACCTTTTGGAGTACCCAACAATCCGCATTATGTGATGATAAAAGAAAAGCCACTAATATGCGAGGGCAAATTGTAGTTTTCATTGGTTTTAATGTGGCCATGCGTGCCAAGTGCGACGGCAACACCCCCTACACACAGAGCACACCCTCCCCTATACATGTATCCATATATATAAAGATATATACTATACCCATTCGTATCTGTATCGGAGCGGGAGTGAAACCCCTCCTCGAGGCAAATACCGACATTTTCATTATTATTATTTCGAGTGGAGTTGGCTTTTTATTATTTCGCGTGGCAAAGCAACACGCCGCACCACCGCTGCCACCGCCGCCTGCTTTTGTGTGTGCTTTTTGGGCTGCGTGCATACAACCGTGTCAATAATTACCCGTGGGACTGACACGACCAACGAGAATCATTCAAATGTTGCAGAAGCTGAAGCACCAGACCCGGCTAACAATGGCTAAAAACAAAAGCCACAGAAGCTGGCAGCAGCAGCGCAACTTGGTAACGGAGTCGCAGTCGGGAGAGTCGTCGCCGTTCCACAATGGCCAGGCATATTGCCATTGTGGCAGCAACGCGGCAACTCGGCTAAAATGGCTGACACTAGTCAACGTCACCCGAAGTCGTCGGGGGCCCAACTGACGAACTGGGTGACTGACCATCCCCCAGGAGCGGATTGTTCAGGGTTATTTGGAGGTTTTTTATTTTCCATTTTAAAGACAAAATTAAGGCATGTACTCTCTCATTTTATTAAAACATGTTCTTGGAGGTTATTCCTTGATGAAACTTTAAAAACTATGATTGGGAAAATCACCAAATTTATACATTTTATTTATTACACATTTCATTATTTTCAAGTTCGCTGAACTATAAAATAAAACCTATATTATGTGTTGAATAATTTATTAAGTTTGTTTTTACTATTTACCATTGTAAGATATACGAATAGGCTTTGTTTCAAATTAATATTTAAAATGTTTTTAAATTTGTTTAAATCAGGCCCCTTAAGTATTATATTCTCTTATATTTTGTTAAAGTATCCCAAGTATCTAGGTCTTCGGGTTTTTAATACTTTGAGCTAATTTTAAACCTTAAATCCGTCCCTGTGATTAGACCACACTTTCAGTTCGACAATAGTTGGCTTTCGGCTTCGGCTGGTCGACTTTTTCACTGGCATTCGGAGTCTCGGGGACTTCGGACTCATTATCTATGCTTCCTTTGGGAATTTTCATTTTCTTTTTCCCGCTCTGGTTTTTTCTCATTTCTTTTTTTTTACCGAGTTCTTGCCGTGTGCGTTCGTGTGCGACAGTTTGGCCAAGAGGAAACAAAGCGAAAGAATAGATGAACAACACTTTCCAGATGGGAAGTTCGTATATAAGTTTATATATAGATTTATTGTGCTTGGCTTGAGATTTAGTAGGGATATTGGTGGCTTAAATCCACTGAAAAACTACTACTAATGGGTAGCCTTGTTTCGCTGTAGGTCAAATCAAACCTTACGCTAATTACAAAATTTACGGCCTCACGGAAAACTTAAAGCGTTGGAAATTCTTTTTAACAACCAACAAAAGTAAGATATATAATGAAAATAGAGAGAGAGATACACACTCCCACACATCAGCGAATTAAGCTGTGACTCTGTGTGTAAAATGCAAGCGAAACAAGCCACAAATTGGGATGCGGCAGGCAGGTGGAGGTGGTGCTGGTGCTGGTTCCATAGGTGATTCCAAAGGTGGTGTGTGGTGTGGTGTGCGGGGGCGCCGCCATTCGACACCTTCGACTGTTGGAGGCACTTACGGCACTGGATCAGCCTAGACACCTAGACAAATAATGCGGGCATGCTATAAATGGAAGATTGTTCTGATATATGTGGCTGTGCTCTACGGGAAATTACAAGGGGTTGCTTCAAAAGCTTCAATTTGAAACGCAGAAATATTTGTTAAACATTCAATTATAGAGTAAAGAAGGTTGCAAGGACATTGGTGATTGATTTCGGTAAGGTTATTCAAAAATACAAATCTTAAAGGGAATATTTGCAGACATATCTTTCCCTGTTGCTATCTTTAGTAACAATTCTGATTCCTCTTTAATTATCTCCTTAAATGATAACTCCCTTGATAGCAATTTTCACACTGATTGATCAAACTCTTGGGACCACCCTCGCATCCATAAAGCCATCTACGGCGACCAATCCACCGGAGACAAACACGCAAACATCTCTCTAATAAGCAAACGCAATTGATGCCTGAACCATGACATTGTCGCCGATCTCCGTCGATCTCCTCCAGTCACCATTTACGTCTCGTGTGCAGTTGCGGGGCTAAAAACTGTTGAAAATGCGCGGGTTATTAATGGCTTTATAAGCTGCTGCTGCTTGCCAGCTCCCGCGGACTTTGGCAAGCAAATTGGCAGCCAGTAGAGTTGGTCCGAGCCTGAGTCCAAGTCCGCGAAACCAAGACCGCCGCAGCGATCGAGCGGCGCAGTGTCAAAGCCAACCACTTTGCGCTGTTTTTTCATACCTTGGACTAGCAAGAGTCACAAAGGGTATATTGTATTTGAGGGAAATTATATCAAGGGATCTTAAGTGTTGAGATATTCATGGTAACAAGGATCGAATGAAGCAGATCAGCTTAATCTCTAATATGTAGTATACTATTAACATACTCTTTAAGTACGAAAAGGGGTTTGCTTCTTATATTGATACTAATAATGTTATGAAATATTAAACCTATTCTGTGTGTTCTTGTGGTCCACTTCACCAAGTTAGTGTTTCAAGCCTTTAATGAGCTTGGAGTTCAGGTCCATACAAATCTTTAACTCTACCGAGGTATCTCTTAGTCGTTTCGATGTCTTTTATTTGCTATTTTTATTGGAAGTGCTGCTGCTCTTTTCGCTGCTGTTTGCACACATTTTTAACGTATAAATAAAAAGGCAATGGGTGGGGTGGTGATGGTGGTGGCGCACAGATAAAGTCAACTGTGGGCCACCCTGGCCCAGGTTTCGGATCCGTTTCGAACTACAAAAAAAGTCGATATGTGGAAAAACAACTACAATTTTCTCACACACAATTTGCAGACAGTCGCAGACGTTGCTTGACATTTTGCCAAACTGGCAACAAGGTCGCCCAGCGCTCAAGATAGCTATCTAAACGCAAATACTAGCCAAGTGCACTCGAAGAATTTACCATAATACAAAGCTGAGTTGGGATAAAATTCATTAAAAAATATTGATTAATTTCTTAGTATTTAAAAAGGCTTTTCGTAAGTAAACATTTCAAGAAAACTACATAAGACTTGTAAGCCGCTTCCAGTATTTATGAAGAAGTTAAATATTCTTAAGAGTAACTGAATTTCTTGAAATATTTTCATGGTTTATGCTGTAGATTTTCCCCAGTGCATCTCAGGTGCAGCATAGAATTTAAAGATTTGAATTTTATACCCGGCAAATGGCCGTGAACGAATGCCACAGGCATTCAAGTCAGCGGCGGTCAAGTGCATGGGGAGCAGCTGATTCCGCTGATTCTGGTGATTCTGGTGATTCTGGTGATTCGCTGCCAGTGCAGCCATAAATCTCTTAATGAAAACCGGCAATAATCTTTTTGCCGGCGGCGTCGGCGCAGAACCGAAGCCGAATCCCAAACGGAACAACAGCGTCCCGGAGTCAAGCGCGAAAAAATGCGCAAAAGAATTAATAAACAAAGTAGCCGGGCATGTTGGCATGTGCCCCTCTGCTGCGCCCCATCTGGTGCTGGGGGATGGATGCAATCCAACTCCGCATCCAATCGGTAGGAGGTAGGCTCAGGAGGAGCTCTGGGATTGGGAATGGGCGAGTTATTTTCTGCGCATGCGCGCACGTGCTCAGGAGATGTCGATGAGTCGCTGAGTTTTCCGTGGCCGCACGTTTTTGCACTCGAATCGGCTGCCGTTGCGCATGCGCATCATCAAAAGACAAACAACAACGACGGCGACGATGGCGACGAGTCATCAAAGCGCCAGCATCGAAGCCCAGAACCACTGCATCCTCCTCCTCCTCCTCCTCTCCGCCAGCTGCATTTGCATTTCTAATTTTTCCAGCATTTTTTCGCATTTTCAATGCAACGCGAACGATGCTTGGGGCGGCGTGGCAATGGCTGGTAAAAAAAAAGGTGGAAAATGTTGAGGCGCCGCCGCTGCTTCAGCATTTCCTCATGCTCATATTTGCCGTAAGCCTAAGAGAATTACTACCAAAAAATGCAAATCAAATGGTTTTTAAAAATAAATAAATAAATACAAACAAAGAAAGCAAGTCAAAAATTCAATTTAGAACTTGAGAAACTTTAGAACATTATTTTTGGAAATTCTTTTGATTAATATTTAGCCTGTTTTTGTGTTTTATCATCTTTTGAATTGAGGGCCTCTCTCTGCGCTTCTCAGCAGTCGCACCTAGGCCAATGTTTGATCACATGCAAATCTTTTTGAACAAAAATAAAACTTATGCAAACTAATCATACCTCCCAGCTATTGGATATTATAGTGTCGTCGGGTTGTCTAGACTTTCAAAATCTGACAGATCATTGCGGATCCAAAAATATGCGTTGATTCAGGCTGTAAATTCACCACCGAAACCCCCCAAAAAATACAGATGAAGAAGTTAAAGTAAAGTTTTGATTTTTTTCCACCTTTTCTTTGATGACCAAGTGTTGTTGGTGTTGGCGTTGGCAATTTGACTACCGAAAAGTATTAAACAAAAAGCTCCCCCAGAGTGGCTGAAAATCAATACAAACAGAGGCTGAACAAAAAATAAATGTTTAAATATTTGCAAAAGAAATCGCTGGAACAAAAAGAGAGAAAAAAAAACAAAGTCGAAGAGAGAGAGAAAAAAACCTTTGGCAACGCGGTAGCCATAAATCAAAGTCGCGTTAATGAAAGCAATTAAAACGGGCTTCCCAAGGCAAAAGAAGGGGGCTGGGGGGGTGGCAGCGGTGGTTGTGCCGAGCATATTTGGGCCAACTTAAAGCGCAGGAAATTAAATTTTATGATGCCGAGTCGCATTGGCAGCTAAGTTGGCCATTTGGCCAGACCCAGACCCCAAATGCAATTGTTGCCGCCGCCGTAGTCGTCGTCGACTGCAGTTAAATTTTTGCAGTCGCCGAGCTTGTAGTTTCTTTGGCTGTCTGAAAAGTTGCACAAGGTTGGCCAAAACAACAACAACAGCGAACGGAGTCGCGCCGTTTGACGGCTGCTAAAACTTTTATGCAGCGCCACTGACACCTACACCCACACACCCACACACCCATGCCCCATGCAACACACACTCACTCTCAACTAAGCCATAAGCCCGGCCAGACTTGACCTACAAAACGCCGCGTCGTCTGTGATTATGGCGCCCTGGGCGTACCACTGGCTTTGGGTTCTTGGGTTCTTGGGCTCCTTGGCTCTCTTCGCCTCTTGGGTTCTCTGGTTATTCTTTGCGCCTTTGACAAACTGCAGTTAACTTGGCCAAGTGACGTAATAGCCGGATCTAGATGGATTTCTTGAATCAACCGAAAATAAAATATATATATAAGGCTAATTTTGAGACAGAGCTCTCTGTCTTGATAAATACGATCATAAAAGTAATAAAAAAACATGGTTCTAATAAGAGTTAGGCGAATATTGAATACTCCTTATAAATAGCTTTGGATTTTCAGGTTCAGTAGTATGAAAGAAGTAATAAGTGATATATTTAAAGTACTTTATCCATTAATTTCTTCACTTGAATTACAAAATTAAGGGGAAAAGGTTAATATAGCTTTATAACCTTAAACTAATTTATAATATTAAATGAAAAATACTGTTTAATAGATCCCCTCTTAGTCCCTTTTGATTTTATTTTTAAAGCACCTCAGACAAAACAGCGTCAAGCTTAATCGAACTCAAACGATATCGTTTACAGACCTCTTATACCCTCACCGAAGCTATAAACATTTCAGCAATTCACACAAAGCTGCTTAATTGAAATCAAAAAGTAAAAAAATAAAGAGAAATACAAAAAAACGCAGCATTTTACTCTCGGTAGGCCGGTCGTCGCCTGTTTGGCTTACTGACCATCAGCTTCATTACCATTAACCAACTGTGGCCACAAATCATGCATTTAACGCCTTCTTAACAGGCAGTTGAGTTCGGCTGGGACTGGGACTTGGTTGGGAGCAGGGAATCTGGCTGGGATGTGGCTGTGGATGTGGATGTGGCTGTGTAGCGCCTGCAATCAAAACTGGCAATAAGCATGCAAAACAGCCACACAGCAAACGAAATGAAATGAAATCAAACAGGCTTCGGCAGGAGAGGAGCAGGAGGCGGAACAGGAGGAGGATGAGGTGACCCTGGCAGTGGCTCTCGGTGGTCAGGTGTAAGTCCCAGTCCAGGCCTCGTTTATTGAGTTGTCCGAGAGGCTTGAGCCCGAGGACCCTGATGAGCTGTTGATGCTGAGGCCTGATCGTGCCAGTTGACAATTACACAACGAATAAGAGATGGGATTGGCAGGGGATCGAGGGGATCTCTGGCCTAATGGAGCGATCGTTTGCCAATTTTATGGGTCTACCCGGCTACCAGTTTGCATGAATGAAGCCCAAGTTGAAGCTCTCTGGCCGACAACGACTCATTCAGGTGCAGACCCATAAAGATAAAAAAGGATTTGCTAAGTGACTAGAGTGTGTGTGTGCATCCGCCATTGGGGTCTGGTGTCTGCGTTCTGTCAGCTTGTAAATCAATATAGGAAGTCACATCATCGTCAACATCATCATGATTTGCTGGCCACAAAACGAGTTAATTCGTGGTGAAGACAAATCAATCCATCAGATTATTTGGCATTAGCCATTTGAATGAAATACGAGAGGGAGTGTTTTGGGCTTTTGTTTCAGTCACTTTGAAGGAGTGAGGGTCTATTCGTTTTTTGATGGAATTGGACTTTAATTTTTATACCCTTGCAAGGTATTATAATTTTAGTCAAAAGCAAAAAACGCTGTGAAGGAGTCATTTCCGACCCTATAAATCATATATATTATTGATCAGCATGAAAAGCCGAATCAATCTAGCCATCTCAGACAAAAAATAAAAAATTTTAATTTTTTTCCCAAATTTTTCATCTAAAAATTTACATGTTGTTGAATTGTGAAAATTGTCAAAATTTTAAATTTCTTAAAATTGTCTGTTGAGTATGCAGATTTATTAGCCTAATAAAAACTAACACAGGACAACTTTCCGAATTAAAATTAATGCCTTTTTGGCATAGTTATGTGTTTTTTAAGATTTGATTTTAAGGACCAATTTTCATATAATAATATTGATAAATATCGATTCAAAAAATGGTATTTCAATTTTGGTCAGAAGCGTAAAACTATGCGAAGGAACCATTTCCGACCCTATAAATCATATATATTCTTGATCAGCATGAAGAGCTGAATCGATCTTGCCATCTCAGACAAAAAATAATTTTTTTTAATTTTTTCTCAACTTTTTACATCAAAAAATTTACATTGTTGAATTGTGAAAAATTGACAAAATTTTAAACTTCTCGAAATGGTCTATTGAGTATGCAGATTTATTAACGTAATAAAATTAAACTAAATTTTATATTATTAAACTGTCAAAATTTGACAAAAATTTAATATTCCTTAACTGTAAAACTGAGTATGCAGATTTATTAACCTGGCAAAAACTATCACAGGACAGCTTTCCGAATTAAAATTAATGCGTTTTTTGCTTAGTTATGTGTTTTTTAAGCTTCGATTTGTTGAAATAATTGACAAATAAAACTTTAAATAAATATTGATTCAAAGAAAGCGAATATTTTATGCTAAGCTATGATTACATTATAATATTATTCCAGAGAATTCGATCTTCGTTATTTCCTTAACCTACCTTCAGTCCCTTCTTGTCAATGGCCAAACGACTCAATCACAGCTTCAACAAATCAATCCATCAGATATATTTTAGCATAAACATTTCAAACTGGAGTCTACTCTTCACAAAAACTTTATAGATATTTTGTGTTGTATTTCTTTATCTGTTTTTTTTTTTGCGGTTTTATGGACTTGACTTTGGCCAGTGTGTTATCGATGCCACACTATAAACTATATATATATACTTATAACCCAATAGTCATAGTCACTTAATTTCTACAAAGGAAACCAAGTCCCAGATATTAGCGCAGAAGTGTCTCTCTGCGATGGCTTAGGAAGAGTTAAAGACCAAAACCGACCGGGCCACAAAATTAGCCGCTCGTAAAAAACCTGACACAGGCGCACGTGCCGTTTTCGAAATACCCGGTAAGAAAAAAAAAAACAAAAATCAGCTAAGAAAAAATAACCACAAAAATCCGAAACGCCTCACTACACAAACAACAACAACAACAACAACAGGGTCTAAACGGCTAAAAGCCAAAAACAAACTCGGTGGAGACAACAATAATTTCACTACAACAACGATGGCAGCGGCGGCTTCGGGCCACATCGTCGTCATAAATACCTTGTCTTTTGGCCGTTGACAATTTTGCGCCAAATTTATTAACCAGAAATTGATTGGCCAAACGGCAATCATCTATGGCCAGATTTTCTCTCTCCCTCTCGCCCCAGCGACTTCATAACTTACTATTAGCCAAAGAAATATATTGAAAACAGAAAAAATACAACAAAACGTAAACTAAACTTTTTTGTGGTGTTTCGATAACGTTTTGGGTCCGTTGAAATTTCGCATAATTATGATGCCTATAAATTTGTTTTCTTTCATTAGTTAAAGTTAAAGTTTTCTTGTTTCGCTGCTGGTCCTCTTATTAGACGAAGGTCAACGACGACATAAAAAGTCAAATTTTATTTCAGTTGCCAACAAAAAAAATACACGACACAATATTGTCCCCAAAAGCTTGGGTGTGTGTGTTAGTCGAGTTTAAGTTTTTGTTTTTATGAACATTTTAAAATCGATTAAAACATATGATTGCTAGCTTATGGGGGCTAATGTTGGGTTTGTTTTGATTTAGGGCTGTCTTCGTAAAAAGTTTAAAATGGGGATAAATTGGGTAAGACTAAGTGGTTGATTTTATATATTGCATAGTTTTAATCCTACTTAGTTGTTAGCAAATATTAGGCAAAGTTAATATAAAACATAATTGATTAAAGGAAATGTAGGTTGAGACATTTGTTTAATTGGTTAATCCCCCCTTTATAGGCCTTAGAAAGAATATTTGTTTCTATATTCTTGTACTCCTTTTTTCTCTCTAATTATTTCCCAGAAAAATGTGTAAATAGGTAACATCAATTTGCATTTACTCCCCTAACTTCTTGGCTTTTTTATTGCCACTTAAAAGTGGTTTTTATTGGTTCCCAGCTGACCATTGTTTCGACTTCGTTTAGGTTTTATAACTGCTATTTGTGCAATTGCACGAATTTGTGGTTTTCGACTTTAGTTTCGTGTTTTTATGGTTTCCATTAGTTGATACTAATTTTTTTTTTGTAAGCGGTACAAGCTCTAAGTAGATTTCTCTCGATGATAAGCAAAGGAACTTATCGAGAAAGAAACTAAAATTAAAATCGATGACATTTTTGGGTGAAAGTTTCAAAAAGCAGTTTAGAAATAGAAAGTAGGGAGGGGCGTAACTTAACTCTATATTTTGAGTGCAATTTATATGCCAACAGAGTTGTGGCCAGAAGAGAAAGATCTTCCTGCTCGAAATCTTGCAGCTTTTCAGGGTCCGATGGAGGTGTCTGTGCTGGGTACATCAAATGTGCAAACAAGCCACATAAATCTCGTATAAAGCGAAATTATTTTTTACTACTCAATTGCAACAGCGGCAGCAGCGCGAGTTCCTTGAGCTGCCTCTTCCTTCTCTGGCCAGACAAAAGGGTCCTTCCTGGCCAAGTGCATAAATCTCGCACTTCTTCTCTGGCTGGAAACTGAACTGAAATCATCTCAAGTGCCCCAGTCCCACTCCCAGTCCCAGTCCCAGTTCCAGTCCAGCTCGGAGTCCGAGTCCCAATCCCGATAGTTTGTTACGGGTCTCGGGTCCGATAAATAATTGCGTACATTTGAACAAATCGTGTTTGATGTTTGCTGTTTGCTCTTGTTGTGTCGAACTGTGTGTACGCCGAGTGTGTGTTGTTTTACTCGCCGTGGTGGTGTTGCTTTTTATTGGTTTGGCCGTATATTTCGGTTGGGGTTTTTGTAGATATATATACACTTTTTGTTGGTTTGGTCAGTGCTTTTATTGCTACACATGTTGCGAGGGAACAACAAAATATAAAACAAGTGAAGAATGGTCAATTAAAATTAGTGTCGACGTTTAGGGTGCTCTATATTGAAAATTTTCCAAATGTAAATAATTATTTACTTGACCTTTATCAGTTTAAAAGTACAGTAAATCAATTTTACTATGTTATTTAGTACATTTTGATATAAAAATATCAGAAATAATCAGAAATCTTTGTAGTTTTATTCATGGTATTAAAAATAACTTTATTTAGAATTATATTATTATTAAATTCTGTAAATATACCTTTAGGTTCTTATAAATAAAGTCCTTTACCGAAAACTCCTTCTGCATTTACAGGGTATTCCTATTTTTCTCTCGCCTTTACATTGATTTGTCTTTAGTACGTTTTCATTGAAATTTATTGCGTTTAACAAAATTAGCTAAGCAAATTTATTAAGCACTTTGCCTGTGCTCTGGGCATTTGTTTTATGAACCCTTCTGGATTCTTTTAGGGGGATGAGCTAAACCATTGATGAATTTCCCGGTTTGTTCTTTGTATTGGTGGCCACGTGTAAAGCATTCCAAAAGCCGAAGCCAATCAATGAACCCATTAAAGTTTAATCACAATCACGTAAATAAAATGTAGAACTTGTCGCATAAATTATGTGATTGCCAGAAATCGCTGGAAAAAATTAAGCAAGCGTCTACAGTTTTTTTTTCCTAATGAATTGCAAATTTATGCAACATTTTCGAGGAGCGCCAAAAAAGAACTTGACTTCTAGTTCATTTAAAGATATATTTATTTATATTTTTTGTTTTTGCTATCATCGTAAAACCTAAAAGGTATTAAATTAAAGAAGAGCTTGGCCAAAACGATCAGAAGAAGAGTTTAATGAGAAAGAAGAAACCTGACGGCTTGGGCTCCTCTTCCAATTTCCAAAAATGTAACTTTCGAATTTAGCGGTACGCCTTTTTATTCATTGTTGCTGCCGCTGTTGTTGTTGTTGTTGTTGTAGATAGCCCATTCTTTAGGTTGTCAACTCGATGAGACATAAATTTTACAAAAAGGCCAAAACGAATAGCTGAAACTGAGCTCTCCTCCAGCAGTCTCTCAGCCAAATGGCGGCAAATGGTTTTTGGACACAAAGGCGGCCCCATCTTGCGACTGCGCCATGCTGTGTCACTTGTGCCCCAATCTAACTTGGTTTTTTCATTCCGTTTTATTTGATTTTAGTTTCAGTTCCCTGAGTTTTTTTCATTTTCATTTTTTTTTTTGGACTAATCAACGACTCTGAAACTTTGCTGCCTAGCTCTGCCATAAATTTCCGTCTTAGCCCACATGTAAAAGATGGTCAGAAACATATATATATATATATATTCGGCTAGAGAGTTCGATCTGAAATGTTGGCTGTTGTTTTTTCTGCCTTTTCCCTGCTTTTGTTTCGAGCTTAATTACAAACTCCCGATAAGGCGTCGATGGCTCGGAACGAAAATATCGCCGTCCCCCGTTGGTAACAAGTGTCTTGGCGGGTCTTTGATTAGCCACGATTGCTTATCGGTGGGATTGATCGACTTTGCCGCATTGAGGCATCTCATCCTCCATCCTCCACTGCGCTTTTTGTTGGATTTAATTTGACGCTTTGTTTTCGATTTTAAAATCTTTCAGTTTGGGGTTTTTTTTTATATATTTATTGAGAACTAGTTTTGAAGGGTTAGTTGAGATCATCAAGGGAAGAGTGAATTAAATGTAGCTAATCTCTTTAACTTAATGCTAATAATATATATAAAATACAATAATTATATTGTTTATTAGCTAATACTAATGAAATTTAAATTATTTGTTTAAATAAGAGAATATTTACAATATACCATAAAAAAAGTATTCAAGTATTATTAGCTGTGGTAATTTTACTTCTTATTTAGGTTAAATTTTAACCCACATTTAAAGATCTTTCTCAAGAAGTTTTAATTATACAAACCACCTTATTTTCGACTCCATCTTATCTTTGATCTTCTCGATCTTATAGTAAAGCCACTTCTCCTAATCATTAAACCAGAAAATTTCCCATTTGATTATTGCTCGTCTCTTGCTTTATTTATTATTATTTTGTTTTTTATTGCTGATCAAATTTGTTGTGGGAAAAACTTGGAAGAGATAAAGCCGAGGCTGACGAGCTGCCCAGACGACGACGACGAGGCTGACTCAGAGGCGGCCACACGCCCAGCTTTATACATATACACACTTATATCTATATAGCTATTTAGATATAGCTTTGGATCTGAGACCCTACAGGTTGCAACCAACTGCTAGTGCAACTGTGTGTGCATTACTCAGCGGCGACCGGGTAGCATTTTTAATTGAAATAATTGCGGGTTGAGTTAATTAAACGATAAATAATGTAATTGTGTATAAAAAGGCGATTCACAGAGACGCAGAGTCACGGCAAACAATGGAGGATAAGCAGTCAGAAAAAAAAACAAAATTATATTGCACATAGGTTGGGTTGCATAATGCACATAATGCACGATGTGTCTCTTGGCATTCTTAACCGCAATCGCTGAATGCTGACTGAGGCTGAGACTAAGACTGAGACTGTAATTAGTGGCATATTTGTTTCAGCCCGGTCACAACAACATCAGCGGATTTTTTGATTGATTATGATTTGTGTTTTACACATAAAATAAATACATATTTAAAGGGAAAAGTGCGAGGTGCTAGATTAATTTTATTATTTTTATTCTTGAGTATCCACTGAACTTATTTTCAAGATAGATAAAGTAAGCTTAGCTTTCTTTGACACAGTTTAAAATATTTAATATAATATCGATTTATTGTATGATAAAATATCGTTTATATACCTGTATATCTATACAATTCCGATACATCGATTAATTTTTATTAATTCCCAATCAATCACTGATTGGCTTGTTTTTCCGTTTTTGTTTTCCGTGTGGTTAATGATTTAAAGAGACCAAAAGACCCAGAGACTCCCTCCCATTGTGACTCAAAGGAGGAGCGTGGGCATTTCAATTTGAATTCTGAATGAAAATGAAAACGAAATTGGCCCGTAATCGAGGGCGCGTGCGCACAGCTCCCATACTCTAATCGATTCGCGGCAGTTTAATGATATCGAATCTTGTGCGGCTGTGGCTCTGTGTCATATAAAAAATGTAAATAAAAAGCTTGAAATTATCTTCATGCTCAATTTTCAGCGGTGCTGAACCCGCAGTTCAGACATGTCGTATACTTAACATTTTGCACACGGTAATATTTTGCGGTTCAGCAAGTTTTATATATATAGATGGGGGTACTAACTAGTTATGGGCCTGATCTTAGGGCTGCGACGAGTGCTAAATGTTGTGCTAATTAATCAAACAACTAATTGACTGGAAAAACCCGACCTGAGACTTAACTTCCATTTTCCCTAGATGATAGTATGATCTATAAAAACCCCTATCATGTAAAGATTTATTTGATCATAAATGGGAATTACCTTCTATATATATATATATCTAGATATTTTAAGAGTGCCTTTGATAAGCTGAAAATTGATTGTGTTGTTATTTTTTGTATTTCCCACCTATAAATAGAGAATTATTTCAATTAAGTTATTCGATCGACCTTTCTAAAAGTTGTATCACTTTTTTCCAGACGTTACGCATGGCTAATCATATTTTTCTCGATTATTATATCATATTAATTGGATTAATAAGGGTAAGTCCAATCATTTCTCTAACCCTGATTTTTCTGCATATCTTAGAGAGGTTTTTTTCCTGTCATTTATCACTTGCCTCTGTGATTTTCACTTAGCCAGCTCACCTCCTATATCAATCCGCCCACACATGACCACCTACACTCTTTAAGCTTGGAGAATGCCAAACCCAAACCCAAACCCAAAACGGGAGACAGAGATATGGAAACAGAAATAATTATTTCTGCGGCATTTTCCCTGTACCCAGTCTCTTGGGGGAGCTCTCTGCATCACAACGACTGCCCAGCCAATGTCCTTCGTCCAGTTTTTGCCCTTCAGGACTCTGGAGTCCACAGAAAATCAACGAGAAAACCAAGAAAGGGAAGAATGCAATATGAAAAAAGAGGAAACAGTACACTGGGTTAAAAGTGGGACTTGTATTTTCAATTTTTTATAAATTAATCAGAGAATTTTCTGAATCATGGTCGAATTTAAAATGTATGTATATATTACAAAAAAATATATAACATATTTTTCCTGCTGGTTAGTTTAGGTTTTCTTGTGAACCTATAGTTTATTTTATCAGTGTTGACCGCTCGGCAACATATTTGCGCTGTGGTCTCGTGGTCAACCGGGGCACTTACGCAGTCCCGGCCTTAACCATGCCCTGGAGCCATGATGCGGATGATGCCGTTGCCGCCGCTGCGGATGATGGAGCTGCTCAGACCCAACAGATGACGACGATGACGAGCTGCTCCTTTGGCAACTGATTTCGATTTCAATTTGCAATGGCTGCGCTTCATCGTTCATGGAATGCAAAAAGCCAAAGCCCAGGCAAAACCAAACCAAAAGCGGGAAAAAAGACCCACTGAGCGAACGGCTGACAACAAACAAACAAACAAATGTCTTTTAATGGCCACATAGAGCAGTGGCCTGTGCTGCCTTTGCTGTTGTTGTGGGCGCAACAAGGCTTGCAACGCTTCCTGTCAAGTGATTTATGCCACAGGCAAGGCAGGGCCAAAACTCAAGCCCAAAAACGCAGGGCGAGATCCAGACTCTGGGCTCAGACTCTTGGAGCAGTCTGAGGGATTCATGCTCAGCTGCGGGACTTGGCAACTAATTTTCTTCTGCGCGTTGCAGAAAAATTGACTGTCTTTTGTCTGCGATACTTCGCATTCGTCTTGCTCTCGTCTCAGTTAAGCACTGGAGAAAATTTTAAGATATTTATTGTGGGTTTTTATATTTCTATGGTCCAAAAATCTATTATAATACTAAGAAAGTATTTGAGTGCATAGGTTCAAAAGATTAAATGCTTTCACTTATATGAGTAAAGCAGGATTGCAAGGCGTTACGCATCTTATGCATAGTCTCTCGTAGGTCTCTTTTTACTGTTATTCCCTAAACTCCACTTGTTAATCAAGTTTGTATATTATCCTCAATTTTTCTCACAGTGTAGCCTGATCTCTGATGAATGCTGGCAAGTACCACGCACTTTTTTTCGCCTTCGGTGTGTGTAGGTGCAATTTGCGCAATCATCGGATGTCTGCGATCCTCGCGAGCTGCTTTGGGCTCGGCGCGTGCGCTCCGTTTAATGGGGGAATGCTGTGTGCTTCCCCCAATTGCACTTAAAAAACAATTCAATTTGCCATTCTGCGGGGGGGAGGGGATGGTTGGGGCCCAGGCGATTTATGAATGAACCGCCAATCAGTTTAGGCTTGGCCACAACTCGCACTCACTCAGACACACCGAGAAAGAGAACGAGAGAGCGCAGAGCGACTTATACAGAAATTTAATTAATGACAATCAGTCAAAAACAAAGCGAAGAAAAAATACGCAAACGAAATAATTAAACGGCAAACAGGTATTCAATTTCCATTTCAACCTACCCATTCTACACACATTAGTCAGTCAGCCGGAGTCCGTCATCTCTGGGGGATCTTGGACGGATGGACAGGCGGAGAGACTCACTTTTGGCCATGTGGCTCTCTGTTTGTTTTGGTAATGAAGCTCATTTCCGTTGGGCATACAAAAATATGCATATGACGGGAATATATATACTATATCGGGAAGTAGTTAAAAATGAGTAGTTAGAAGGCGGCTAAAAATCAATGAACCCTTGACTAAGGTTCCTCTAATTTTAATATAATTTAAAAATATTTTGTAGGCTTCGAAGAATCTTTTATCCATATTTTTGCGGCTTATCTTTCTGGCTAATTTCCATTCCGTCAACTCGTCCGACAGTTTAGCATTTCAATCACTTTGAGATCTCTTTTTCGCCTAATTCAATTCAAAGCAATTATGCCTTATTCGCTTTAATTTATTATAATAAATGTAAAATACAATGTGAAAAATTTTAAATTTCACACCAAGTGTTAAAATATTAATTATTTAAGCGATACACGCAGCGTTATTTGGCGCGCGTCTCTTGTATATTTTATTTTAATTTTTTTGTTTTTATTTTTATTTGTTATTTTGCCGAGTGCCGTTCCATACGGCGTCTACACATGTTTGCTGCTTGTTTGTTTGTTTTAAAAATTGTATTTTGCGTTTGTTTAATGAATGATTTCTCGGTTCACAAGAGAGCTGCTGGCCGGCGAGAGCAAGTGAATAATTATCATGGATTTTTGGTGTGTTTTGCTTGTTTTTTTATATTTTTTGTTTGCTCTTTACAGTTTTATCTCATTTTTTGATTGACAAATTAACTGTCACGATTTTGTAGCTTTTTTTTTTTTATACAGTTTTCATATTTGCATTAAATTTTTATGCATTGATTTTTGCTGTAATTTGTATTTAGAGTTTAATTGTTCTTTTCTGGTTTGCTGGTTAATTAATGGTTGACTTGGGGTACGGATAAATACGCAATTTGTTTGACTTTTGTAAGTAATTGGGAGATTAATGAGAGGTTTTTTGTAGGTAATAATTCAGAAGGTGGTATCTAATGTGTGAAATTTTTGGTAATTAATAGGGGGTCATTTCTTTCTAATAAATCTTTCAATAAATTTTATTATTACTAACTGTATTACTAACTATATTTGGAGGCAATTCTAAAGATCGTCGCGGCCAGCCCCCTTTGTGACTATAGACACTTAAAATTCCATCAACTGAAAGCCCAGTAAACAGTCTCTCTAATAGATCCAATTACAGTTTATGTCACGTACTTAATTCCACTTAGACGGTGTCCAAACGCTTGGCGTTTGTTGTTTTTACCTGGCCGCAGTGTGTTTTGCACCTGCAATTAGCCAGTCGGAGCCTCATAACAACTCATTTTTTATGAGCTTGGTATTTGTTTTTACTATTTTCTATTTTTTGTTTCTATTTTTGTTGTGTTTGTTGTGGATGTTGGATGGTGGCACAACTGATTGCGATTTAAACGCTTTTGTCTAATTGCATATAATCATAGAGATTTAAGCGATTGACTCTGGCGAGGGGGCTGTGTTCGATTAAACGATCCGGCGATTCATCGATCCGCAGATCGATGGGGTAATCGATTCCTCGACTTTGTCACACGATCCACATTCGTGTGTCGTCGCCAGATCACCCACATTTTTGTTTCTCGGTTTTATTTTCCACCTTGATTGGTGCAACCTGTAAGCAGGCTATATATCAGTCAGATATCGTCTTAAGACTTGGCCCCAGCTTTCACTGGGCTCCAGAGATACCACTAAGCTAGTCCCGGGTTCCAATCCCAATGACTTAAAACAAGTTTTCTTCGTTTTTGGTGGCAAAGAAAAAGAGCCGAAAATAAAACCAAATCTAAGAGCGAAGAGTCGCTCGCTGGTGTCCCACAAATAAATTATTACCCAAAGGGCATTCAATGCCTTTTAACAACAGGTCAACCTTATCATTATTTTTATTATTATTATTATTATTTCCACTCCGCAGAAGGGCCCCAAACTCAAACCTAAAGAAAAAATCGATACCCAAAATGATCTTCGCTTAGTTTGCCCCTTTTCCTTGGGTCTTAGATATATTTTGGATTTTATTTTTTGTGCGTGCGTTTTAAATTTTGGTTCGTCTTCGATTTCGTCTCGCCCTCCTCCCTTTGCAGTGAAAATCAGGCAACAGACTCTTTGACTTTGGCTTTGGACTTGTCTGGGGGTTTTTTCTTTATTTTTAGTTTTTTTTTTTTTCGAAAGATTCGGTGCTTCGTTGTTGTAAATTTAATACAAGCGCGACACAAAAGACGCACAAAAATGTCATAAATTACAAAGCGACCATGATAGCAAAGCAGGGATGGGCAAGGCAGCCAAGTAACTAAGAAAAAAGAGCTCTCTATAAGCGTATATAATGGGTAACATTTGATACTACAAGTCCAAGCCGAGGGAATGGGAATAGAGAGCTTTGATTAGTGGAATGTGCGTCACAACCAGCTGGGCGAAAAGGCCAAGCCAATTATGCGATGAGGTAATCCCACCAAGAGACCGACACTCTAAGACCAACTAGCAAGCAAAATCTGAAGCAGAAAAATTAATTGAATACAAATTATATATTATAAGGCATAGACAAATATAACATCCTTATTTTCCCAGAGATCTTAAATCGTTTTCCCACCACTAAGAACATCCTTGAAGCAGCAACAGTTATAGGGAAATTCCCATAACACTAATCCCCCAGCTTCACAGGAGTATCATTGAAGTATCCCCTAGATTCCCATCACAAGGACACATTTCCAACTGTATTTGGCCTTTGTGAGATGCAATCCTTTAACGGTAAAGGCTACAGGTTATTGTTATATGCAATTATGCAACGGTATTTTTGCCGATACATTCTTGCCACTTGACTGCGTGAGAATTTTTGTATTCCAAAAAAAAGAACGAGTGACACTTCAGCTTCTCAGCGTAGCGTTGCCTTTGACCTGTCGCTCTTCCATTCGAAAAGAAAAAACCCTCGAGATGCATATCGCTCGAGGTGCAACTCCAAGCAGGTGTCCCTCTCACGGGTTTGGTGCATCATTAGGATCTGTGGCAAGTGTCGTTAACCCCTTTATTTTTCTTTACACACACAGTGAGTCTGAAATGTAGTTTAATCATATGCTCAGATGCACAAACACGCAACACCTACACAGGATAACAAACAAGCAGACAGTGCAGCAAGGGGGCGAAAAAAAAATAAAAAGGAACTCTCCTTCGTCCTGTGTGTGTGTTTGTGTGTATTTTCTCCACTCTCTCGCTCTCTCTCTTTATGGTTTCTTCTCCCTTGCTCGCTCCAGTTTTGTAACGAGGTCGTTGGCTGGCTCTGTCTGTGTGTGAGGAACGCATCCTGCATACCAAATAGCTACCGGAAATTCCTGGCTGTTGGAGAACCTGTGGACCCCTTTTTTGCCACCCAAAACACACACTCTTAGTATCCTTATATTTTTGAGTCCCTTTTTGCATGCACTAGGAAACAGATATGTTCAAATTATTTGTTATTATATACTCGTATTAAATTCTATAAAGTTGTATTATATTTAAAATGTCTTTATAAAGGTTTTTGCATAATTAAATATATTATTACTAGATACGCAGTGAAGTAGTCATTTCCGACCCTATAATCCATATATATTCTTGATCAGCATCAACAGCCGAATCGATCTGACATGGCAGCTAGAGAAAAAAAAATTGGACTTTTTTTTCAAAATTTTAAATCGATAAAATTAATTAAAAAAAATCAAAAAAATAATTGTTTTTATGTTCCAATTTTTATGTGCTTATTTGTTAAGCTAAGACAAACTAGCACAGGGCAGCTTTCCGAATTTAAATTAATTCATTTTTGGCCTAGTTATGATTTATCGAAACTCGTCCCCAGGGACTGCAAGGAATTCGGCCTCCTGAACTTGGCTTCTTTCTTGTTTTTATTAAAATATTAAAAATAATGAAATATCAATAAAAAATTATATCTGAAATATAAAAGAAATATGCAGCTAGTTTATTTATAACATTATTTTTGAACCGTGAACCGTGTTTCCAATTTATTAGCCAGTATCAAGGCTATCAATTTATATTTTATTATTACAATATCCTTCAAACTCAAAGCACTTTTCCCTCTGTGCATCAATAAAGTTACGCAACTATTTCAAAGTCTAGACAAAATGCAGTGCGCACTTTTTAATTGCCCGCAAAATGCGTCTCAATTCGACAGCTAAGCAACATGTGGGAGGACATACCCGGCACAAATATCCATTCATTCTAACACAGAAGCAGGGATTTTCCACTCACACACACAGAGACAGACATATCCTCGCCCCTCCCCTGGATTTTCCTGGGAGAAGGCGGCACACACCTTCGCCTTGGCTTGTTTGGCATTCAGATTGCATCGCATCGCGTGTGTGTTTTGAATGTCCTGCTAGCGAGTGGCGATATGAATTATTCAAAAAATAAAAAAAGAGGAATGCAGAACAGGGAAAGATGGGGGTCGGAGGGGGGGAGAGAAACAATTTTTCGTCGCCGCCAAGGACGAATATTTTGAAGCGTTGCGCGGCATACAAAAGAGGCCAGCGGAAAAAGCAGGACGAAGCTGCTGCTGCCAGTTGCCATTTGTTGGATTTAGCCACATATGCTTGGGTGTGTGTGTGTGTGTGCAGGTCCTGTCCCTGGCTCCACTCCTTTTTAGATTCCACCTCAGCCCCCTTGCTCCGCTCTGTCTCTCTCGATGTGTCGCATACAAATGTCCCGAGTCTGAGTCTGAGTCTGGGTCTGGTTCTGGTCTGGTTACATTTGCGGTTACATTTGTATTGCTGTCGCTGTCGCGCCACTCAAAGTTATATCCTTTGACAGGACGCCGCTGCAGTGCAGCAGCAACAGCAGCATTTCTCCGGGCGAAAGTGAAAGTCAAGGTTAATCCGTCTGCAAAAATTCAATATTTTATGCATTAAACTTTATGCTCCCTCACGCTCACGCTCCCCTACTCTGTCGCTCCCTCGCTCTCTCTGCATAAAACACTTCTTGTTGTGTGCTTTTCGGCGCCATTTTGAAGCTGCCGAGGAAAATGGAAAATGGCATGGCGGGCCAAGTGGGTGGTGCATTGCGTGCTGCATTTTCCGGTGGAGTTTGGCTGATTAATGAGGCCAAGCCAAGGCTGCGCACGCAGGACAATAAATCACCATAAAAAGAACATATTAAATATTAGCCTAACATGGCTAGCAGAATTTTTTAATTTATATTTTAATCACAAGGAATAATCTTAATCGTTGGTTATTAGTAGGAAATTAGGTAATATAATGAAAGATTTAGTTTGTTGTAGATAAGTTTGAAGTAAATAATTGTAAAGAATTTAAACTGTATTGGAACTTTGTTTATATATCTTTTAAACCTTTTTATTTTGTACTTATTTATGTATAAATATAACATATATGACAAGTAAGGTATAAATATATAATTAAATATATTTATAGAACTATAATTGAAGTAAATGTTAGGGAAAGCTCTTTATTACATTGCTTTAATATCACAAAATATATTATATTATAAGTATTTAATATACTTTTAAAAGATTCCGCCTTTTCCATGCAAATTTGTCTCAATTTCATGGACTTTTCATAGGCATCATCATCATGATCATCAAGATCCGAATGCTGTGAGAATTGTGAGCTTGGGCACACTCAGCTCATTGACCCACACGTTTCATCTTCAAAGTTGTCACATCAATTTGAGAGCCGCGAGACCAGGGCCAATGAAATTGAACTTTAAATTGAGGCAAACAAAGGCAGAGTACCAGCTACTGTAGTGTCAGTATAAGTAGCAGTAGCAGAAGCATCTGTATAGCAAAAGTGACACAGCCAGGGTATAACTGGGTTAATGGGTCTGTTTTGGCTGAGGACAGGTTACATGACGCACACGCGGCGTATACGCAATGCACGCGCGCCGGCTTCAACCTTTCACTATGCAACAAAGCCTGCAATCGGCACTCGTTTAATTGAATAATAAGCCCCAGTCCAGCTCAGTCCAGGCCAGTGTCCAACTGCAGCAACTGCAAATCTCGGCTTCAGCTGGAAAATGCAGGTCAGGCTGCAACATGGCGATCTGAGAGTGGGGCATGTGAGTGAATTAAATTCGCGAATGTCGCCGCTGCACGTGCACACTGATTGTTGCGTAAAATTTTCGCTGGAATTTGATACTCACTTTTGCCTGGCTCCTCTGTATCTTCCTCTGTATTTGCCCCGGCTTTTGTTTTCGTTTCTTTTGGACTGATCTGTTACAATATTTGTAGCCCCTGGGAGCTGCGAGGTCAATTGATTGAAACAACTTTGAACTTGTTGATCTTGTCACAAATTAAAAGAAGATTTATAAACACACACAGACAGTAGGACAGTGCGGCATTAAGCGATACAGATACAGCGAGTACAGTGGGGTTTAACTAAGAGGGATATGTGGGTAATATTATTACAGAGATTGGAATAAATTTTTAAATTTTTGTATATATTTTTAGGGATATTTAAGGAGTATAGATTAGGTATCTACAAAGTGTCATTAGATTTACAAGTTTTGTGAGGTTTAAGTTTGCTCTACAGTATAGATCTAATAATATTTGTTTTACATACTATTTTAAGCCTGATTTCTCCTTTATCGACTGCAATCTTTTGGGTTTCTTATACATTTCTGTTAGCTTTTAGTACTCTTTGCTTGGGGCGTTAAAACCGATCAGAGTAGCATCATCTTCCTCATTCAACCCATCGTGTCTTTGTCTCCGTGAAATCTTCTCCTCATCGGGCGCACTTCGATCTTTTTTTCGGAGTTTTGGGTTTGAGTTTGAGTTTGGGTTTTTTTTGTGTTGTGCCATGATTTATAGTGTTCCAAGCTATCAGTTTTTCTTTGGCAGTCAGGCAGTAAAAGCTTTCGGTTTTTCGTTAGCGGCGCCAGCAGTTCGGGTCAAGTGGCTATAGGCCATAGAACGTGCTAACACTTTGCCAGCAGGAGAGGAGCTAGACCCAGGGCTAAAGATGGAGTTGGAGATGGAGCTAGTGTGGCCTACACAAGACAGTTTTCTGTTCGCTTCACACGCAAATGTCTCGCAGCCAATTTGGTTGATGTTTTTATACCGCATTTTATTTGGCATCTAATGAGCGGCGGATCGATCGATGGCGCGACCTTCGCGTTGTAATCGATCGCTGGCCATAAACCCACCACGAAGTGGAATGTCTTTGGACGGCTTTTAATGATCATGATCTTTGTTGTGAGACTGCTGCAGCTTGTTTGTTTGTTTTTCTGGTAAGACAAGAAATGCACAGGGAGAAAATGTTCAGCAAGTCTTGAGAGTGTTTATAGATCTCTCATTTAAAGGGAAAAATTAATTAGAAAACTCAACTGTTAACTTGGGTTTTTAATTTCAATATCAAATATTGAATAAAAATTCCATATAAAAATTACCTCAATATCATTTCAAGAACTTGATCCCTATTTTTCGTTGGTCTCTTAGAGGAGTGAAAGGAATTTCGTTTTCGCTTGACTTTTTCTTGACGAGCAAACAATAGAAATCCTTCAAGCCAGGAAATGTTATTTCTTTTTTTAAGGAATTTGTTCCTTTTTTACAACAATAAGGCAAAGGCAGACGACAACTTTAGCCTTTGGCCACGCCACATAAAGGGTATTTTTTTTGGGTTCGTGGAAGTCTCGTGTTTAGCACACGCGTAAATTTTAGTAGCCCCTTTGGCCGTCGTTTTGGCCATCATTTTGGCCATCTTCGGCGGAAGGCTCGGCGGTGGCGGCATTCGCTTTGAGCCGCGTCCGCCATTCGCAACGCATGCGCACAAAACGGTACCGCTAGCGGCTATGATATAGGGATATATATATATATATCTTCACTTTTCTTGTCCTTTTTGTCGCCGCATTTCATTGTTGCAACTTTGCTTGTTTTTTTTTGTTTGTATCTTTTCTTATTTTCCTGTGGACGCACGTTTAAGAATGAATCTTCGTCGGAAATGATGATAAAATGCTGCAAGACACATCCCAGCTTCTTGGTCTTCAAGGTCAGAAAGAGTTTTGTTACTGTCTGTGACTTTAGTTTGTTGTCTTGGCTCGTCTTTAGTTTTATTTTTGTATTTATTTTTTGGGTTTTACTTTTCTTTTTTGTCAACTTTATAAACACGTCAGTGTATGTCAAATTGCGACTGAGTTACGTTTAGCAAGTTTTAAGGAGGGTTTTGAGGGTATAACCTATACCTGTGATTGTTTATATATTTAATGGGAGTTTAACATTAAAATCCTAACCTTTGGAAATCACAAGAATAATACCAAAGACTTTACCTTTAGGTTAGCAAATTGATTTGTACTTTGACTGCTTATTATTTAAATTATTTTTAATTATACAGTTTTCCTATATATGTATATGTAATATAAATTATTGCATTTTATTAAAGGGTATCTGAAATCTTTACGTTTCCAAAAGAAAGTCAATTTCTTTATTTTGTTTTTCGGTAGTTCCAGTCAAAGTGCCAAACTACCTTCTTGACTTGACTCGATTTGCTGCTGCTGCTGTTGCTGGCCTCTCGAAATAAAAAGACACGCAGCAGCACCGCACTCGGGGCCAGGTTATTTCCATTGTTTGCTCTTTTGGCCCTTTTCCTCGACTGAGAATGAGGATGAGGATGAGGATGAGGCTGCTGTTGTTTGGATTTGTTGTATTTGCTTATGAAGTGCGCACAACTTGACTAAAAAGGGGCAAACAATTGCATTGATCTGGTCAACCGACGACGGAGGCTCTTGAGCATTTTGGGCATAAAGTATGAGTAAAGTATTTGCTGGGATCTCTCTTGCTCTCTGCATTGTTTTGGGCCATGTCTTCTGGGCCTTCGTTTGCATTGGCGTTGGCGTCGCTGTACGGTAGCATCCTCATCCCCATCCTCATCTTTCCTGGTCCTGTGCCCCCGCACTTGGCTTCGTTTTGGGGTTTTTTGGTTTTTGGTTTTTGTTCTTGATCGTGTCGAACGGCGAGCGCCCCTTTTAACAGCGCATAACAGCGAAATCATGACTTGCCATTTACATTGTTCGCTCGTTTTGGACTTTATTGTTTTTGACGGCCCAGGAAAAGAAGCAGAAGAATAAGGCCAGGCCAAGAAGAGTCCACTCGGCTCCGTTCTTCAGACTCTGCCCTCCGTTGGCCAGGCTCTGTCTGCGGATTCTGTGGATGTGGCTGCTCCTGCTTCCACCGCTGCCTCTCAATTCAAACGAAAAATAATGAAAAATTATTCAATAAAAATTATTTCGAGGGAAAGAGCCGCTTAGAGAGGGAGGCAGGGTGTGCTTTGCACTTAGCGAAAAAAGTTATCAGGGAAAATAAGAGTATAAATGGAATTTGTATAAGAAAAGGTTCCAATAAATAAATACAAATTTGTAAATACTATAAAGACTAGGATATCGAATATTAACAACGATTATTAAGAAATTACTACTTATATGCAATCGATTATACAAATATTTATCGATTGTAAAACCTGAATTCATTGACATTGAATTTATCGATTATTTCTATATGACATAGAGAACCTAAATCATTTTTCGTTTTTATCGGAATAAAAATAAGTGTTTATTTATTTCAAATTCACTTGAAGTAAGAACCGCTTTCAATTTAGAAAACTTTTCTTTACAAAATATCGTTAACCAAAATCCTTGTAAAATAGGAACACAATTTTTCCCCCCGTGTAACGTCGTGCGTTTTCATGGTCCGAGGCAACTTCCGTTGCCAGTAGCTGGATAATCTCAATGCCCCCAACTGATCGCGATCGCGATCGTGAGTTAAGTGATCGCGCTATAATTTTCCCTTTTGGCCCATGGATCGCAAACGGAGCCCCATGAAAATGATTGTTAAACGATTTTGTGATTTGTTGTTGGCTACTGTGTGCGCCTGGGCACCCCGTCTCCAACTCCTGCTTCGGCTCTATTATTATTAGCCCGGGATGGGATGGGATCGTATCAGATAGATGAGGTTAGATTGAAGGGTGGCCAAGGTGGTGGTGGTGCTGGTGGAGGTGGATCAGAATCGGAATCGGGATCGGGATCGGGATTAAACAAGCACCAAGTGGCAGCCAATGCCAAAAGATCTGGAGAACGCACGATTCGCTTAAGTGCAGTATGACCTAGTTTGTGATCTCTCCTGTGCTCTCTTGATCTTTGACTGTAAGTGCACTGGGAAAAATACAGGATTTTATATAGGAAATCTTACATATAAGTGAGAAAAAGAGGTGGTTTAAAGCCAAGTGTATTGAAATATCTTGAACTTTTGATCATATTTTATATAGACAAAATCTGGTATAGTGTTTTGCCAGTGCATGTTTCTTGATAAAGTGCAGTGTCTGGGATTTGTGCGCTTTGACAAATAGCAAACAGATGCAACAACTGCAACAACATGGGCAACAATTGACACAACAATGAGACTTGGACTCGGACTCGGACTCGAAAACCGGCAACGGATGCGCCCAATGAGCAGACAAAGCTGGCAGCTCGCCGGGAAATTGCCTGAAAAGTCTAGGAAAAGTCTAGTTTGAAAACGAGGGAAGGGAGGGAGGAAAGAACCCGAGTATTTATGCGATTGCCGCTCGCCAAGTGGCATAGTGACTGCCACTTGAGGAAACACGCGAGCCGAATTAGCGTGCCGCCTTTTCAGCTTAGATACTTTATGTTGTGTATCCCACAGATACACGTACTTGCACTGATTCTACCTATTTGGTGCAGAGCAGCGACTGATTAAATGGCACTTCCCCTGGCACGGGTCAAACGTAGAAGAAGAACAAAACCATTAAACAGAAGAATCTCCTCTTTCTCCAACTCTCTGCCACAATCAATTCTAATTAAGATGAACTGAGAAGAAGAAAGAGGAAAGAAACCCCGTCATTCTCCAGAGACAGTCCCGGACAGCCCGAAGAAAAGTGAATCATGAGAAAATTAGTTTCTTGGAAATCATAGTTGAATTTTTGGAAGCTGAAGAAACCTGTTCCACTTTTCGATCTCGCCCCACTTAATGACTCTGAAAATGTTTAGGTAAATTTCTTAAGAGATCTTGAGGTCTAGATAGGCGCTACACGAAGAGAAAAATGAGCTGAATGATTTAAATATATATTTAAAATTAACTTGCAAATGTTATTTATAAAGCACAAAAGAGTAACTGCAACATTTCCCTTTCTTCTATTATAATTTCCTCTTCTCGTGTTTCTCATTAATTCAAGGCTAAAAACTAAAAACTAAAAACATTTTCCCATATTATCGACTCATTTGTCACACTTTGAACTGAACTGACTGACTGATTGAATGATTGAACGAATGAGCTACTGCAAAAGTGAACCCGAAGAGCCCAAGTAGACCGCATAATTGACACATTAGCTCGTTTGTGGTCTTCGGTCTTCGGTCATGCCCGCTTAATTGGCACTGAGTCAGAGCAGAGCCTCTCTTCTTTGGCATTTTCAGTGTTATTTTCCCTTCTTATTATACATTTTGTTTTCCTTTTTGCCTGGCTAATGCGTTTAAGAGGCGTGATCTTGTCTTTTGCACGCCCTCCTGCCCTCCCCGTGTTCCGTGTCCCGCGTCCCGCGTCCCGTCCTGGCTGATTGATCATTGTGAGTGGTCCCTACCTAGGTGGTGGTAACAATATCGATGGTGACCAAGTGTGAATGTTGAGGCCTCGGTTTGTGTGTGTTTTGGTAGCAAAACTGTCGGGATTATGGCTTGCGACACAACACAGGACCCAAAAGTGCTGAGCCAGAAAATTAGCCAACCACATGCGGCGAAGAACGGAGGCTGTCAAGGAGCCAAGGAAGAAGATCAGTTAATTGCCCAAGCCCAAGGTTGGCCAGGAGTGGGTTAAGTATTCAGGGTATTCCCTGGGAAACTCTAGGTTTTGCCAGGTAATTAGTAGGTTTTTGTTAGTGAGTTTTTATTCCTTTTAGGCTCCTTCGAGTATTTGCAACAACCTTATAAATAAAATATGTTTTCGCAACAATCTGGAATATTTTATTCCAAGCTTTAGCAACTTGGCATATTTATAACTTATTTCAATATAACATTTATGAGCACATACTCTATTTTCTCTATTATTGTTCCCATCCTTCTAAGTCCTGCACTCACCTTAAAAAAAAAAAACAGTAGCTGGAATCTGGAATCAGAGCCTGTTATTTGCCTTCGAATCGTTTTATCTTTCGCCATGCGATACCAAACATTTTATTTTATTTATTTTAGCTACCTGTCTGAATGCTGTCCGTTTGTGGTGCTGCTACTGCAACTGTTGATTTTATTTCATGCCGTTTATGCAAATGAAGTTCAAAAGGATAAGGCCAAAATACAGCAGCCAACAGCAGGCAGCGTTGGCCATCCTCCTGGCCTCACAGCATTTGGACATAAAAATTATTTCTGAATGAAATTCGTATGTCCCGAAATTCGTATCGATGTCCCTGTTGCCCGCTGCCTTCTGTCTCTCCGTCTGTCCCTCTGTCCAAATGCAAATGGCATGCCGCAAAAAAATCAAGACCGGTAGCCGGTTTAAAAAATTGTGTTGTGATATCGAATTAATTAAAAAAGGAGCCGAGCCGAGCTGAGCTGAGAGCTGAACCGATCCGAGTTAAAAAGGGAATTGGATTCGGTTGGGGAGTCGTCAGTCTGTGGCGCCAAATGTAAATGAGGCAACAGTTTCGGAAATTAGACCTGGCCAAGAGATGCTCTGGGTGAGGCGAGGAAGCTGTTGGTCCAGCACCTTGTGAGGCCTGCTTCAATTTGGCGCTGATTTGGCGGTCGTGTTTGGTTTTAAATACCCTGTAACAGTGGGTTAAAGACAGGTATGTTGTTTTTTTTTTTAAGATATATTTCGAGGGGGGGAAAACAATATATTCTAGATCATTTGTGTTAATGTATTTCTTCATTTTCAAATAGTTTTTGAACTAATTCAATGTTAAAGTTAGCATGTAAGCATTTGTTGTGGGATATTTATGTGTGTCACAAAGAGAATTTCTTTAATTGATGACGGGAAGGTTAGGTTAGGCTATTATCTCCAAAAGCCTTAAAAATTACTCTAGTAATCAATGTAATATATAATTTTTTGATTTGTTTCTAATTTAAATTGGAACATTGGATACTCCATTGTCGAATCACTCTAGTTTACATTTCTTTCCTAAAACCTCCTGTGTTTTTTGGGGAGAAGCTGAGTGCGCATGCGTGTTGTCGTTGTCGCAGGCTCCTCCTCTCCTCCGGGGCGACGTGCAACAAGTTAATTAAGCCGCATTTGCATGATATTGTCAAAGGAGCAAGGTGAGGCGCGCCGGCGAGGCGAGAGAGTGAGATCCCCTAACAACCCACACTTCCTGTGGAGGATGCGAATAAATAAAAAAAGGAAAACGTGTCGCAGGCGGCGTCTAGAAATCGACCATTACCCCAGCCACTTTTCCAAAAAGTATACAAAAAAAATACAACTAACAACGATCGATCACATGCTGCGAGCTGCGGTAATCCGCACTTCCACGCCTTAGTCGCATTTTCATTTTCATTTTCATGCGCGCCCCTTTTGTCCGAGAAAACCCAAAATACAGGACAGGACACAGAGAGACAGGCAGTTTATTTATGATTGATTGCAAATAAAAATCGCAAATATGAAACACTCACACTCACACATGAGGATGGTATGTTTACTTTTTGGTTTCGTATCCTTTTTTTGTGTGTGTGTTAGGAAAGGAACCCATGTGCTTGGCGGTGGCTCGGTGGTTGGTTTCAGGCCCAAAGATTGGACATATGTCGTTGACGTGACTGCCACTGTAAGCGAGAACGATTTGCACTAAGTAGCTGGCCAAAGGGCGTTACTTTTCTATTTTTCTTGTCATTCTTTCAATATATAAATATATATTTTTTTCTTTTTGGCAAGGCTAATTATTGTCAGCGAGAGGAGCGCATATGTTCAGATATATCTTATATCCATGGGGAGTATACATTTTAGTGGTTGGACGGTAGAGAAAGGCTTTGGTTTTGATATTAAATATGATGGGGTTTGCTTTTGTTCAGTTAATAGCTTGTTTTGGTTACAAAATATTTGTAAAAACAGAAATTGAAAGTTTTTAAGAACAAAGAACATGAAATTTAAGCTGAGTTAAAGCTCAAGTATTATTTTTAATAAACATTTACACATGCATTGCACTCATTGAACTTGCCCCAGAGCCATATCTTTTGATCATTCATCATCCGACTTAACTTCCCTGCCCGTTGCACTTATCGCTCATCCTTGATCAATGATTGACCACATCACTTTAAGCCAAAACCAGTAACTTGGCCACAATCGTCGTGCCATCACGGAAGCCAATGCGAGTGGACTTTAATCAGCGGCTATTGTAAATGTGAAAAAATAAAAAATAAGAAAATAAACTGCAGGCGATGAGCCATCGGCACCACCAGAAGCACCTGAGCCACTCGGCGGCGCCTGTCAAAAACTTGTCATTTGCCGTTTTTCCTATCAAGAATTTATTTCAGACATAGCATTGAAATTGTTTAGACAACAACGCAGGCACAGGCATTAAAAAAAAAGAATCAAACGAAAAAAAAAACAAACAGAAACTTTTATTTCATTTCAAAAGTTTCAAATGCGTTGCACATGCGCAGCACCCAACAAATACTACTACAAACTTGATGTCGATCGGTGGAGATGCACAGGGAATTATTGTCAAAAGATTAGGAAATATTATTTATTAAAGATTTAAATATATATTCTATTAACAAATCAAGACAAAATGTTGGCTTGAGATTAGATAAATAGGTAAAAGGTTTTGAATTTAGTAAAGCATCATTATTTAGGGATTTTAAACTTATTTATTAAAGAATTTGGTTTATTCTTAGCATATATTCAGAAATTGATGTGTGAAGTTTCTATTCCTCGTTTCTAATTAGGAAAATCGTCTTAAATTTGAAGTCATTTTTGCTTTAGTTCCAAAAAACCCAAGAACTCCCCTAATACAATGACTTTATAATCCCCTTTTTCTCACTGTGTAGTTTCAGTCGCCTTTGCGTCGTCGTCGTCGCTTGGCTCGTTTCATGCCGCTCCATAGATAAAAAATACACCTGTCGCATTACAGCTAAATTTATGTCCACCGGTAGACCTTTACTTTGCAGCGGCTAGAAACGCGCCCCGCGTTCACCGCGATATGTGTGTGTATATATGTATATATGGTATGTTATAGTATATTCGATCGGGGCGATCGGTGGCCGTTTCGATTGCCTGAGATCTGGTCGGTCGGTGGGGGTCCGATCCGATGCGATGCCGAGTGTTGAGGCATTTCAGGTTTCCAGCCAGCTCAGCTCGTTGTTGATGCGTTGCCTCTGGCCGCTGTCTGGGCCGCTTTGTTTTTTTTTTCCTTCTTATTTTATTTTTATTTTCATTTAGTTATTTTGTGTTTTTTTCTTCTTATTTTGCGTCGTTTTTTTGAAATAAATACATAAAATTCGATCGAAAGTTTGTGTGCTTGACAACGACGGGTCCGGCATTTGATTTCGCACAGATACGGCTGGATTTAAGCTGCCGAGATGACGTCAAGAGAGAAACACTAGAGTTACGGGGAGTATCTTGTAGCCAAGAAACTTGGACAAATAGTTTACGGTACTGGGACCCACGAAACGAGCCCAACTGCTAACTGTTTTGGGCCCAGAGATCTCCCAATGATCTCCGATTAGCAAACAACATAAGCCAAGAATCTTCCACTCTATCATTAACTACATACAACAAACCCGCAAAAAAACAGACACTGCGCACTTTGTTTTCATCGATCTAAGCAACTAAATAAAACTCTTCGTTCTGTTAGGGTATTCAGTATGAAATAACTATTTATGGGATGATAAATATTTTAGGAATTTCCTGATATATCTTTTGAGAGATGTTCTAGGCTTTTATAGGAGAATTTCCCAATTTTTACTCTAATTCTTCTCAGAAATTATGCTTATGTGAAGACACACTCTTCCTTCTTTTAATCTTAGTAAATTTAATTAGAAGAAGAAATAACCCATTATTGTGTTACTTCCAAATTTAATTATTTAAGGCTAAATATATATGTTCTCATATTAAGTAATATTTATTTATTGATTAACAAACGAGTTCTGTTTTCTGTTTTGTTATTTGTGTTATATTTATTTTAATAATTCCATTAAATTCTGAATTTGTGGTTTAATTTCCTAATTAATTATCAGATGATCATATTAATGTTCAGAATATATTATAAAGAGTTTATTTTAAGCAAATTATATTAAGAAAATCATTCATAATTAGTCTTGATTGTCTCCAGTTATTTTATGAACGAATTAAACAAAAATTAAAAAAAAAGGTTCAATTTTTTTGTCCCAAAACCCAAAGAATGAGCTTAAACTCTTAATTCTTACTTTTAATTGAAAGCAATTAATTCTTCCGCTTTTTTTCACTTTAAAATTATTTAGAAAATTAATATAACTCCATAGAGCATTCCACTATCGCCTAAACCTAGCTTAGCTATTTGTTTTAGCTTAAATCTTGTATTTGCTTGGCCCATAGCTGGCGGCGTATTTTACTCGACACTCGGGGAATTTTCGGTGTGTTGTTGGCTTTTCGCTGGCAAGTATTATTTCTTCTAAGACAACGCATCGCCAGCAAAAGCTCATTTATCAAAACGCCGATTGATAGCTTAGGCTAAGCGCTTGAATTTGTATTTATTTTTGCTTTTTTTTTGCTCATACTCTTTTTTTTGTGGTGGTGAATGGCCCAGCGGTGAATCACAGGTGTGTGAGTCAACCGATTGCAAAGTGCGACTCATCAGTAGTAGTTACATGCTCACCTGTTTGGGAAACCTCTAAGCAAATGAAGGAAAATGTTCCAAATACATAATTAACCCAAGGCGGCAGCATCCCTTAGAAGTCGCTGCTGAGATCGGTGAAAAAAAGGTCATTGCTATCTGGGGCTGGTCTAAACGCTATTATTAAAGGTCACAAATCAATGAAGTCTTTATCGAAGGGACAACCAAATGGACAGGGACTGGGACTAGCTCTGGAGTGGGTCTACCTCCTCATTACAACAAATCTGGGATCTGGTGATTACAATAATAAAAAAAAGCCGCGCGCTTGGGAAGCTGTGTAACCCCAAAGAATAGGGATTGAAAAACACGACACCGAAACTAAAATTTATTGACAATTCGGATGGAGAACATAATGGATACAAAGCAGAAAAAGAAAAGTGTCCAGCTGGGGAGAAAGCCGGGCAGGAAAGGCAGACACACACACACACACACAACGAAAAGAAAGATGGCCAGAAAGAAAGTCAGAGTTGAGCCGAGCAAGTGCAGCTAAGAGATTCGTTAGGCTAACACGACTAAGAAAAAATAAAAAGGGCAGACTATAAATTTCCCGAGATCTGTTGGGGTCTCGCCTCGGAGATCCCATTCCCATATCCCCATTCCCTGGCCGATCCCAGGATCGCCTCGATCAAACGGATCGTTAGACGCCGCCACCACCGATATTCGACTCGATCGATATTGCCTCCGGGTGCCAGACACAGCTATAGTCTTAGACTGAAATTGAGGCCCAATAATTATGCAAATTTCCAGGTTTAACGGCCAGGATTATCCATCCCGTCGATCGCATAGAAGCTGTGCCGGAACTAACTCGATTTGCATATCGTTGCTGCTCCGGCACTCGAGCAACACGCGTCGTCGCTTCGACGGGACCTTACGGGGGACGGGGACCAAGGACCTTCATAATTTAAATAATTGTGCCACTTGCTGGCTTCCTTTCTGCTTAGAGATTTTTTCGACAATTTTTTTTGTTGTGTTTGAGTACCCAGTAGAAGGATTAATGTGGGGATATATGGGTATTGAATATAGAAATATATATATAAATAGATGATAAATATTCACCTTGTTTAAGATACGAGTACTAATAAGGATTAAAATCTTTTTAAATAAAAGTAAAAGTACCTTTTTTTAGCCTTGAATTTAGAATACATTTTTATAAATGAGTTTATCATATTTTTACATTCATTTAAATCAAGATTTTATATAAAAGTGTTCCTTAATTATTTCCTATGAATATTTATAAATCATTTCTCTTTATATCTTAAATTACCTAAGGCTTTAAAAGTATATTGTAGCATTGATGCTAACAATTGTTTATAAATAAATATATATATATATATTAACCATTTCTTTTATATGTTATGATCTAAGAATCAAGAAATGATACATACGTAAATCTGTTTAATGTAAGTGAAGTAAATTTATAAAATAAATACATACTTTGCTGCAATACTTTGACTCCCAGGTATCTCATGGTCGAAAAGCTCTTCCAAATCTTTAATTTTTTCTTGTTTTTTCGTATTTATATATATTTTTCCCTGTGGCACGGCATTTGGCATAATTATGTAGGTCAAAAATTGTTTATTGACACGCAAGGCAGCCGAAAACAACAAAGAAATTTGCATAATTTTACGCTGCTGCCGCTGCCGGTGCAGTCGCCCTTTGCCCCCTTTGGCTGCCCAACAGCTGTTAATTATAGTGCCGGGCCAAAGGGGGTGGTGGTGGTGTTGGTGGTGCCGTCGGTGGTGCTCTAGTGGTCAGTGGGTGGGGGTGTCTGAGGTCAAGTGGCGTACAAAAATATTTGAAAGGGTTCCTTGGCAAGGGTTAGAGCGCACGGTCCCCACATTTTTTTGCACCTGCTGTTCGGGAATTGAGACATAAAAGAAAATTGCGGAAAAAAGAGGAAATTTTTGGAGGAAAAGGAAAATTTTTGGGGGACGGGTAACAAAAAATGTGAAAATATTGTTAGAGAAAATGTGTCAGCCTAACATGTTCGGCTCTTAATTTATGCGTTTTAATTAAGTTTTTCTGCTGGATTTTTCCAACTGATCTCCGCACCCTTTTTTTTTTTTTATCAACCTAGCAAATGAGTGACTGAGTTTTCCATGTTCAGGTTCTGATATTATTATTTTGCGCACAATTCGAGCCGGCGGAACGGGTCAAACTTGTTTCGAAAACAGAAACCGTATTTTCCATGGGCTCCGAGACTCAGTCGAGGAATGCCCCCCGAGCACTGACAGTGGGAAAAAGTTGTACCGGGTGTAAATTAGATTAATTTATAAGTCGTCTTGCGATGCTGACAGACAGAGATAGAGAGAGATAGCGAGAGAGAGAGACACCTGTCCCCAGGAAGAAACCCACAAATAAAGGATATATCCTGACTTCCGTTCTGCGTACCGAATCCGTCTCCAGAATCGTGATAAACATCTAAGCCGTGACGCAATCGTATATCCTCATGCCGTCTTTTGTGTCAATACATAAAGGGATTACACTGGGAATTTTACTCTTAAAAGAAATGTGTTATATACTGGGAAATATTTAATTGAAATAAGATACTAGATGTTCTGTTATTTTTTTTTACAAATATTTCAATTGACAGTGTCAAGTAATATATCAGATAATAATATTATCAGTTGAATCCTTTCTCCCGTCACATCTGCGTTTGTTTTTTTCACAGTGCAGTGAAAAACTAAAATGTCCCGAATGTCAAACTCCTGACAAGAGCCAACATGGAACACCAAACAGCAGCCGTCTGTCAGTGTTGCGTTGTCTGGACTTGTTGGTGTCATAAATCGTTATCGACCACGAACATCAGGTGGCACTCGGGGCGCACTCATTTCCACGGGCGAGCGAGCGGGCCAAGGGGAAGCTGCTGTTGCATTTTCCTGGCCATAATCCGTGGGACAGGGGATTGTCGTAAATTAACGCTGGCGAAACAATGCCAGGATCTATCGGGGGTGTGAGTTGGGTGTGTGTGTTGTGTGTGCTGTGTGTGTTTGGTTGCAACATTAGCGTCAGCCTGCGCCACTCGAAGCCAAAACATGCAAAACAGGAGAGACCGAAAACAAAGGCTCTGCAGTTTATGGCTCTGGATTAGATTACAGCGTGGCGGCGTATGAAGAGCTTCAAGTTCCCCCCATAATTAGCCATGGTCTAGAGGGAAAACTTTTTTTCTTTCCCAAGTGCTGGCCACTCGGAGTGAGTGTCATTAAGCCAAGTTCAGGCGCGGAAAATAGTTGTACTTTAGATTTGAAGGTACATTTGTTCTGTGAGATGTTGGAAAATTGGTGGGAAATGCTTTTACTTTTATGAAATGTTGAAGAAAATGTTTGTCTTTTCTTTTCGAACCAAAGAATACTTGTATTTTTCACTCGCAGATTCTTAAAAAGAAAGAAACCCCCATTTAAGCACCGGCAAAACATCCATCAAATCGCTAAACTCGTGTCAGAATTGTGTTTCAACACGCTTTCCCTGCCGCAGAAAACAGCTGTAAATGACATTCGGACAAAATCAAACATTTTAACACGCTTCAAAGTTGGTGGAAATGAAAAGCAAGAGAAAGGCGAACAACAGAACAAAAAAAAGGAAGAAAATTCTTGTAACAGGGTAAAATGTCAAAAAAGTACGGCGCAGGAAAAGCTGGCGGGGAAAACTCAATCAAAAGGCAACATGGGCATCGGGCCTCGCATAATGTGTGCTACGACGGTAGCAACGCGTGTGTCCTGCCACATCGTCTGGGGGTCAGAAGCGTCGACGTCCTGTGTACCCTTCGGTCCTTCGGTCCTTCGGTCTGTCCTGTCTGGAAACATTGAATACGCATTACAAGACCGCGGACCGCAAAAGCAAAACCAAAACCGCGTTACCACATGTCAGCGGCGGTGGCCCCCGGCTCGGGGCATATGGGAATACGCTACACACTGAATGTGCAACACATGTTGTTGGTGTTGTTGGTTCTCTCTCTCGGTGTTGGTGTTGCCAATGTTGCTGCTGTTGCTGCTGCTGATGATGTTGCTGCTGCTGTTGGCGGTGTTGCTGTCTGATTTTGGCCCCCCGCTTGATTGGTTGAAAATGTCGGAGAGTTGGCCAACACAGGACACCCCCTTTGGTCTGTCAGAACTTTTGTTTTGCCATAATTTCTGGCCCTGTCATTGCAGAGTTTTTGATTTGTGGGGTTATAATGGAGGCAAAAGAGATGGATTTTCCCCTGATCAAGGGGCATACATCACACATTTTGACATAAATAATATATAAATTCAATTTGTTGGTCTACAAGTTAAATATATTAAAGAGGATATTGGTTGATATTATTTAAAAAAGTATTTCTTTAAAATGAGAAAGAAGAAAAATTAAGGGAATATTATATTCATTGACTACGTTTTTATCTCTCAAGTTCAAACCATTATAAGAATTTTAATTGATTTATTTTGGATTTAAATTTCATTTAATATATAAACCATATAACTCTTTATAGTTTTTTTTAATTAAAAGATTGTTCCTTTGATTTCAAGTGTCCATAAAAAAAGTAACTACAAATTTATGTTGACATTGAGTGACAGGAGAAAGGAGTTGCTTCTCTAGTTAAGCACCCCAAAAAAAAAAAAGATAAAAAACCGCCAGCTTGTCTACACATGTCCCAACATTTCTCAGCATTTACCCAAGCTCTTCTCTTCAAGACATTCTCCTGCTGGACAGCGAGAATTCCATGAATTCTTGGACACACAAGCTTCGGCTTTGGGCCAGGTCCATTAGCGGGCCAACGAGGGATTTTCGAGCGCACTAATCTTCACACCTTTCGATACAAAAGGAACGAAGGAACATCGCCGTCGAACCGGGGGGCTGACTTACCTCGAATTGGCGGACAAACGTGAGCTGGATAGCTTCCGAAGAAATGCACTGAAGGCTCTGATCGAAGATGCATATTGGCCGAAGCAATTAGTGTTCGTTCGGAGTCCCAAAGAGTTGGCCAGAATTTTTTGGTGCAAGTGCAATGTGTGCCAAGCGGTTAATGAACAATTTCATGGAAATATTGTCACACTTTTGTTGGCGTTGGATTCCTCAGCTGTCAGTCTCCCCTCCACTTCTCTCCCTTACCCCGGACTGAGTCTTGGTCTCGGTCCACTCACTTGGCCCATGCTTGCCTAATTGATTTATTGATGTTTACATGTGCCTGCTGCCTGCTGCCTGCCTGACTGACTGCCAGGCGACTGACTGCATCCAGCAGCCTCTCTCTGAGCCCTCCTCTCCTCGGACTTGGTCCGCTCGGACTTACAACATTGCCCACAATTTGCTCTAAACGCTCGTCGAGAGCATTGACAATTGTTTGGGCCATGTTTGTCATCATCATCGACGTGGTCGGTTTTTACACTTGGAGAATATTTCAATAGATTTCTTAAATAAATTATAAATTTGTTTGAAGATCATGTGATAAACATAGAACATTATTAACTTAAAATGCAGAAAACGGGTATTTCTATTACATTTAATTAGAAAACCTGCATTCAAATGAATAATATTAGTTTTAAACCTTTAGAAATGACCTCTTTATCTGGTCTAAACATCTTCAATAAGTTGTGTTGTGATATTTTTGTAAATTTACCTAAGATACTTAAGATTTAGTAATTTTCCTCAGTGGTACGCCTGATGTTGCCTGTTGTGCTTTCCGGGACAAAACATCTTCGAGTCTGGCCGGGCTAGACTCTTTGGTAGCCAAAGTTTAGACAGACCAAACAATTCGTCAAACCCCAAAGACGGACGGAGCAAGTAATTGTTGACCTTTTACGTCGTCGCAGTTTGAGTTTGCGATGAGTTTGGCTTTGGTTGGGCCTGGGTTTCTGGCCTTCCTCTCCCTGGATAGTGTTGTTGTTACTACTGCTGCTCTGTCGTCATGTTTTTATTACTATTTGCCCGCCCTGGCCGGGGACCTCTTCTGGACAGTGTGTGTGTGTGCCCGGTGTGCCTCTTATTTGCTCTTCATAAATAGCATGAAATCTTCGGCGCTGCACGTCGAGAGATGCCTGAAAGTCTAACACGACAATTTCCAGTCTCCCGTAACCGAAAACCCCAACACAAAAACCCGACATCGTTTTCGATTTTCATTGGAATTTTTCAACTCAGTCAAGAGGGGGTGCGGCGGAGGAACTGCTTCCATCTTCTCCACTGGAGATTTCACAGTTTTTTGGCTTTGTTTGATTTGTCAAAATGTTAAATGGATGGATCCCCGAGGAAGATCCATCCAGCTGTCGTTGGAAATTGGTCAGAAGAGCGCTTTTGGCCAAGTGGCAAATGAAAGTGGTTTTGGCCTGTGTATGGAGGTTACACTTGATGGAGAGGGAAAAGTAATGTCCTTTTTCAGAGGTTTTACTTTTTTGTATATTTCGAAATATAATGAAAATACGAAAAATTTTGGCATATATATTTAAAATGGGTTAGTAGAAAAGAATATAATACTATGAATGAAATAAAAAACTCATAACTAATCCAAAAATTCATTAATTTCAATTCGGAAAGCTGTTCTGTGCTAGTTTTTATTAGGTTAAAAAATCTGCATACTAAATTTACCTTTTCAAAAAGTTTAAATTTTTATCAATTTTTCAATTTTTAAAAAGCGTAAATTTCATCCTAAAAAAAATGAAAATTTTTTTTTTCAAATTTTGTTTTGTACCGAACATGGCTAGAAAGATTTGCCTGTTAATGCTGATCAATAATATATATGATTTATAGGGTCGAAAATGACTCCTTCAGAAGTTTTTAAGATTCTGAATAAAATTTAAATTCCTTGAAAGGGTATACAAATTTATATTTCTCTTCAAACTTAGCTCTCATTTAGAGAGTCCATTAAAAACTGTAGCTTTTAAGAGCTAATTAATAAATTTATATATTTAAAAAGGTGGCTATTAAAATATATTTCAAATAGCTAAAGCATCTATTTAATATTTATAAATAAAATATTCTCAAGCTCAAAGCCAGGCCTTTTTGACTGTTTCCTCTTTACTCGTAGAATTCCTTCCTTTTTCGCAACTCATTGGTAATTCACACACCAGTTAAACACTTGTGTACTTTTCCAATATATATATTTCTTAATATCTTTCAATAATTTCTGTGCTCTTATGATTTGTTACAGCCGTCGAGTGTGTGTGTTGTTTGTTGTTTGCTGTTTGTTGTGCGGCTGCATTTTGCAAAAACCACTTTGATCACCAGGTGCGCACCGAAGTTGTTCTGGTTCTCCTTGTTGTTAACTTTAATGTTATTTTTTTTGTATATATTTTGCTGCTGCCGCTGGCTGCGATTAGGCCAAAAGCGAAATATGTTTAGAACCTTGTTAAATGTCACCATTTCGGTATGCGACCTGAAATTGATAAATCGCCCAAGTGCGTGTCGGCTAATTTCTGTGCAATATCTTGCCGATTTCCAATTGCCGTCCTTGGGCCAAACAGCGAACTGGTTCTCCTCTTAATCAGATCCGAAACCGGAGCACTAAATCCTCTAGCTCTAGCTCGGCTGCAATTTCTCTGCTTTGACAAAATGTTATTAATTGAACAACCGCAGACAATGCTCACTCAATTTGGCGAGATTTCTCGTACCTCAAGTGCTAATAATTGGCAACAAAACCAGGAGACAATGGGCCAAAACCAAAGGAGATGGCTATCTATAAATGAAGGTAGGAAGAAAATTCTACACAAGGAACAAAGAGGATGATACAAATAAAATTATGAGGGAATCTGTTTATTTTAAACAAGAGTAATAAATGTTTGTGTTATGAGTTTATGAACACTTTCTCCTTGAATACATTTTATAGTTTATACATTTGCAGTCTTAAATTCTTACATAAATGTTGTATGATCAGTAAATTTCCTTTATTAACCTATAATATCTCCAGTGTAGACCCAAAACCCATGAAACCAAACTGAAATTGATAACCAAAGGAGCCAAGAGCGGTCAGAAGTTGGAGATACAAAAAAGGATGCCCAGACGCACCTTGACTTTGCCGGGCCAGAAAATAATTTGTGTACCTGTGCAGCGGACACAAAAGGTGTTCGTCTGCCTGTGTCCCGGGGAAAAGGCGAAAAAACAGTAGGGGAAATAATAAAAAAAAGAGAGAAAACCGAAGAAGGAGCCAACGATCGCGTTCAACTGAGCGCATAAATGCCATAAAAATTGTTCCAGGCACACGGTAATTAGTTGTTGTCCTGGCCGAAACGATCGAGACAAGGACCCCCGGTTGCCACGGCAAGGTGTTTTACCGCAGCCCGGGGTCCTCGAAACTGGAACCAACTTGCGACCTCTTTAGTTTGGTTCATTGTCTCTGGCTTTTGGCCATGTCATGGTAGTCAGCGGCTTGCATTCGCGGCTATAATTCATTAACGCTTCGCTGGACGTCGTTGGTAGAAAGTATGCCACTTTTCCCCCTCGTCCTGGCTACCTTTTACCTTATCGTTCAAGGAGGAGGAGGAGAGGGTGAGGAGCAGCTGCCAAGTGCCCGCTAAAAGGTGGATCTCTGACCGCAGGTTCAAGGCTGAACTAGGCCACTTATCCTCCTAAGGTTTCACTGTGCCACCTGAGGCTGAGTCATGGGTTAAGGCAACTATAAATTAATATAGCTCTTAGAAAAGACAATCCAGGGATCCTTTATTATTAATACATAAATATGCAACCTAGAGGCCTTACAGCTTGACCATTTCTGCCACATCGAATGTGGCTTAATGTGCCACCAAACCAACGGCCAAAACTATGCAAAACTGTGGCAGCCAACTTTTCCTCTGGTCCGGAAAAGCAAACTCCCCGAGTTTGGTTGCACAAATGGACTCGCTCTCTCCCTCTCTCTGTGTCTATGTTTTTTTTCTCTTTCCCTCTTGGGTGGCCGCCTTGCAACATCGCCAGTTGGCCAAATGCTAATGTATGCAACACCCGCTGCCGCTGCCGACTGACGGCGACCTTGAAAAATTATGCAAAATCGATGTAAAGTAAAGTAACGAAAAAAAAGAAAATAAACCGAACTCACACTCGCACAAACAAACAAAATGCGAAAATAAGTTCAACAGCAGGAGAAAAAAAATGTAAATGTGGCACCGACAGTACGGTGGGGAACATTAACTGACTGAATTTGTTGATACCCTAGCCAGGGGTTATTTTAGTTTATTTTAGGGATTTGTAAGGATATTAAGGAGGCTTAGTATCTGACTTTATTTTACATACGACCAGGATTACAAGATTCATTTATATATGATTTGTTATAAGAACTAAAATCGTACTTCTAAAATTAACTTACCCTCACTCTTTTATTATTATTCTCTCAGTTCTTATAATAAGTAATAAATTGTAATTCATGTTCAGGTGATATTGATTGAAGGATTATACTTTATATTATAGTATAGTATAGCATAGTATAAATATCTACCTAATCCTACAACTATAAAGTAATAATTACAATAGCTTTAAATGTGGTTCTTGAGTTATTTCACTGATTATTATTATTATTGGATAATTAGATTTGTTCGTTCCAGTTATTTAGTAAATCGGTATAACCTGAATTGAAGGATTATACCCATAAAGATTAAATATATTGCAAGTAATAGGATTGAAAAAACACCGATTTTTTGTGGGTATTTGGAGATACTCTTTAAATATTACCCCGAATTGTACTTTTTATTTCTAAAGATGTTACTACTATTCAGTTATTCTAAGGATGTATAATGTGAAGAATATTTTTCTATATTTATATATTTAATAATTTATTTAAGTATAGGGTATATCTAGTCTCGTTCCATTTTGCCTGATTTTTCACTGTTTTGCATTCGCAATTTTTTGTAACCCTCCTTGCCTTCCCTTTCTATTGCTATTGTTATTGTATTTTTATGTAAAAAAATTGGCGCAAATGAGCCAGACAATGTCGGTGCTCATGCGCGGTCTCCATTGCGAGGGGCGGTACGCGCCGCAGCGGGGGCGTGGCTGGTGAAAAGTTAAGCGTTCGCTGAACTTTTGCCTGCCAGCTGAGCCGAGCGAGCGGAGCTGATTTGCATAAGATTTTGTCTGCTGCCCGCGGAGAGGAGCAGAGAACTTCATTTTCGCCGGGTTTCGTTTTCGGCAGAAGCGGAAGTTGCCGCTGCCGTCGTCACATTATGGTTTGTTTGCCATTTCCGTTTGGCATTTGCATGCGCTTTGCTTGCCAAAAAAAAAAATGGAGGAAAGAAAAAGGAAATGAGAGCAATCCTTGCTCTCTCTGTCTCTCTCGGAGGACCCACCCTGTTGATTTTCGGGGCTCCTGGCCTCCTCGCCTCGTGCAATTTAAATAATTTTACATAATTTTTGGAAATTGACTTATGGATTTCTCGGCGCTCTTCATTTTTATGGCCGCCACTTGTTGAGCGAGCAGCCGAAATTTTTTGGCAGCCGAAAAACTTGCTGTAGGTCATGTCTGCCATGGCGGTGGAAAAATTATGCAAAAATTATTTTCACCAAAGTGTTTTTATTTATTTTTTGTGCCACCGCCCCCGCCCCCGCTGCCACTCTGCTGTTGCTTGTGCATAAATTTTCCCTTAAAGTTTTCGCACAACATGATAAATGAGACTTTAAGTTGTTTGACAACAACCTCCCCCCTCTGTCTCAACCCATTTGCCTCTGATTTCTTTTGTCTAAGTTGTTAAATGTTGTTTGCTCTGGTTGCTTCTGCTCTTTTTTTTTTGTTTTTGGTTGCCTTATCACAGCGTTTGAGAGTTGTTTTTGAGTTTGTGGGTTTTTATTTTTTGCGATGATAAGTTCAGGGAAAGAAGTCTGGTTATACACACTCACTCGGTGTGTGTGCTTATGAGGGGGCGTGCAGTAGTAGTTGCAGGCCCATAAAAGACCGAAAAACCCAACGGGGCCAACAATTGAAGACTTACATAATTTATGACTTCCCCCTGCGTGCTCGCTTCCCCCTGGCAACAAGGCAACACCAAAAAAATAGGTAGAAAAAAATACAATAAATAAATTGAGGATCGCTGTGACAACTACGTTCGCCGGCTTGCCAAACACGTAGCTCCGGTCCCGTCCCGTTCAAGCCGTTCAGGCCAAACAAAGTCCAAGTTGGGAACGTTTTAATTTCTTACACTTGGCAGCAGCAGCAGCAGCAACAACAACAGCAGCAGCAGCAGGAGAGACGCGCGTGCGTTGCGATCCATCAACGTGCGCGGGCGTCGCCATCGTATGACCATAGTGATAAGGTCCGCGCTCCGTAGCAGAGACAGAACGGCTATATAGGAGGTACTACAAGTGCACAGAGAGAAATAAGAGGTATAGGTTCCTTTTTTGTTATTACTTCTACTTCTACTTTCAGTCAGAAGCTTCAAACGCAATGAAGGAGTCATTTCCGACCCTATAAATCATATATATTCTTGATCAGCATCAACAGGGGAATCTTTCTAGGCATATAGAAAAGAACAAAAATTTTGGAAAATTTTTTCGAAATTTTTAATAGATTTTTATCTTGTTGACATTATGAAATTTTAACAAAAATTTTAATATTTTAAAAATTAAATGTAGGTATGCAGATTTATTAACCTATTAAAAACTAGCACAGAACAGCTTTCCGACTCGAAATTAATGCAGTTTTGGCAAAGTTATGAGTTTTTTAAGCTGTGGTTTATAGAAAAATTGTTATGTAAATATATAAATAAAGAAATACCTTTGCAGGGTATTATAATTTTAATCAAAACCTTTAAAAACTATGAAGGAGTCAATTCCGACCCTATAAACCATATATATTATTGATAAGCATCAACAGGCGAAACTTTTTAGCCATGTTCGGTTGAAAAAAAATGTCAAAATTTTTTCAATCTTTTTTTTTAGGTTTAAATTTACCTTTTTAAAATGTTGAAAAATTGATAAAAATTTAAACTTTATAAAAAGAATAATTTAGTATGCAGATTTATTAACCTAATAAAAACTAGCACAGAACAGCTTTCCGAATCAAGATTAATGAGTTTTTGGCTTAGTTATGAGGGTTTTAAGCTTTGGGTTATAGATAAATCCTTATTTAAACATATAGATAAATGTTTGGTATTATACATTCAGTCAGATGCTTGAAACGCAGTCAAGAAGTAATTTCCGACCCCATAAACTATATATATTCTTGATCAGCATCAACAGGCGAATCTTCCTAGGCATCTAGAAAAGAAAAAAATTTGTGAAAATTTTTGCAACATTTTATGAGGGACATTTTGACCTTGTTGACATTTTGAAAAATTGGCAAAAATTTAAATAGCTTAAAAATGTAATTTAGGTATGCAGATTTATTGACTTATTAAAAACTAGCACAGAACAGCTTTCCGAATCGAAATTAATGATCTTTTGGCTTAGTTATGAGTTCTATAAACTTTGATTTGTTGAAAAAATTGTCATATAGAAATCGATCCGGTATTACTTTGTCAATTAAATAAAAAACTATATAACGCTCAATTTGAAATAGGTATTTACAAACTTCTTAAAGGATTTTTAAATGTTAATTGTAAATGAAGTTTTAAAGTATTTTATTGAAATTCTTGTATTTCTGGTAAATACATTATTGAGTATTATCCATGTTACCCCACTTGTTCTCTCTGTGTATCTCTGCTCGTCTCATCCAGTTCCCTTATGGCTAGCTTGTCTCTGGCATTAACCGGAAGCCTGCGCCAAACGTGATCAACGGTTCGCTTTGCGGCTGTACAGCGAGTGAGCTGCTGCTCCTGCCCCTGCCCCTGCCTCCTGCCCCCGCCTCCATGCCACCACCACAAGTACCCTGTCACCAACTCCCCCTCTGGAACCTTCAGAAATCCCTCCTCCACCTTCTCCTCCTCCTACGCCTCTGAATGGCCATTCATTCGTGCGTCGCCGCTTTAGCCGCTGAAAACACACTGGGAACAAATAAATTCTTACAAAATAATAATTAAAAAGTATTAATTAAAGCTTGAAATTATTATTGGAAGTTTTTTAAATGATCTATCAATAAAATAGGAGAATTTGTCTAACTTTAAGTAGGAACTATATTTTAGAGTCTTGATTTCTGGACCCAAAAATGTTCCAAGTGCATGACTTCCACTGCCGCTGGTGATGATTCCACCGTCGTTGTCACCGATGAGCGCTGATACGTAAAATGAAGACAGGGAATGGGAAGAGGGGGGTGGGCAGAGACTACGACTGAAACTGCGATTCCGTCTGTGACTGTTACTGCGACTGCGACTGCGACTGCGACTGAGTCCGTTCATGTCATACGTTTGAATGAAAAACGTGCGTGCCGCCACAGAAGGAACGTTGACTTTGGAACGTTGGCGTTGGAGAAAAAACGGAAAAAAGGGAGTTACTCGTCGAGGTATGGTCATGGCATTATTCCCCGCTCATTTCTCAACATATTTAGTGCCACTCAATACAATTCGTCTCGTCTTCAGTTCCCCCACAAAAAAGTAAAAAAAAGGAGAGACAGAAGCGGCAGCAGATTATAAGCAAAATGCAATGCACAATGCTGAATGCTGAATTGTTGGATGGATGGTTGGGATTCATAAAAAGGAAAGAATACGAAAGACGCGTTGGTGTTTTAATTTTACGTGTTGCCCAAGAAGATTTCTTTCCTCTAGCTAAAAAGTACAAAAAATGGGAAAAACCAGAGGGGCAGCGTAGAAAAAAGATAGTGGAGAACTTGTAAAGATGAGTGAGCTGCGTACGTGCGTAAGTCAGAGTTAGGTCGGAAAAAGGCAGTTGGGGCTCTCAGATAAAGATAGATCAGTGGCAGGGCTTTGATGTGACTTAAAATCAACCTAATGCTTCAGTAACATTTAGATATTGAATCATTTTTACTAGATTTGTGACACAAAATTCGGAATATGGGAAGGTTGTTCTAATTCAACTTGTCTTGCGTTTGTTTTTATATTGCTTAAATATATATTTTCTATTTTTTGTATATTTTATATACTATATACTACGCTTTTATATACTATATACTAACTTTTCTCAACATTTTTGGCAATAAAAAATATTTAACTTGCATATTTCTCATTAAAGTTAATTTAAAGTGAAATTTCCTTGCTCCCCTGTGCGCCTGGACGTATGCAACGTTAATTTTTCGCACTCGATTGTCCAACTCATTCGCACACACTCTTACACTCACACGCACACACACAAGCCTTTGGGCTAAATGTTTTATGCCCTGTTGATGGCTGTCGAGTATTTAAACTTAACCGCACCGAAAACCTCAAGAATCACAGCCCCGAAAAGCCGCACGAAATAAAGAGTAACCCCCAGCACATACACACATGTGTCCACAGTCAATTAAATTTATATAAGTGTGTGTCCATGTGGCTGCCATATAATCAGTGTGCGTAAGAATGGGTGTGGACTATAGAGGTGAATATAATAGTTACTTTTAAAAAATATTAAAAATTTATAGAAAAATATTCTTTAATTCTTAGAGAATTTTTGTGAGATTTTTATGGATACAGATTTGAAAATCCTTTGATTAAAGAATTCTAACATAAATTTAATCTTATAATATATTAAAGACTTTAAATATCCCCTCAAAACAGAACTTAAAATAATTATTTCTATATAATAAATTTATAATATTATATAATATATGCAAAACAGAGAGGTTTTCCTATTATTCCGAGCTCTATTGTCTATGTATATATATGCAAAAATGGCAAACGGTCTGTTAAGCACACATGTGAGTGCCACGCCCCCCTTTTACGCCATCGAGTAAAAGCCGCCCCCAGTCAACAATCAGCAACTGGCAACAATTTGAAAGATACGAAGCGTAACGGCAAACGGAGTCCTTTTGCGGGGTCCTGGAAAACAAGTGAAGAGGGATCCTGACAAACCGGGGATACCAGAAGCAAGAGCAGAAACAGAGAAACAGAACCAAAAACCAAAACCAGAGAAACCTGCCCATGTTTGAGTTGCGTCTGCAGTTTTATCAACCCAACGACATCAACTTAAAAGCACTCAGGGGGCAGAAAAGGGTTAAGGGTGGCTCTCCAAACGGGAGAGGCAGCGACAGGACCAAAAACCAGACGACAATCAACGCAGTTTATTTATGGAAAAATAAAATGAAATAAAATGACGATGATGAGCAACAAGAACAGCCATCGACGCTGCGATATCACCAGGGTTAAGGGTTGTGCCCTGTTCCAGAAATTAATTTCGGGCAACACTTGAAATTAAAATTCAAAATTCCCAAACTCCCAACTCAAACTCCCGCCTCCATCCCAAAAAACAGTCATTAAGCTCGATTCAGATGTTGATAAAAATTACGCCGATAAGAGTGTGGCAAATTATTAATTTTAATGGCTCTGGAAAAGAAGATATCGGGTTGAAATTTTACTGGAAGTGGAATTAGAGTAATTAGTGTGGGGTTTTCTATAGGTTATTAAATATTTAGTGGGGTTTCTGGACTTATATTTGTTGCAGAAAATGTTTTAATGTTAAAAAGAATATTTAAAAAGGAAAAGAAGGAATTTAAGATATATTTTCAATTATAAATAACTAAATGGAAGAAAACTCCAAAAAATGATGTTGCATTATAATTAAATAGATAATAACATTTTAAGTTAATGTAGATTCGTGTTTAAATCAAAATATTTCCTTTCAAGCTCATTAAGTCCAATCAAGATTTTTTCAAAAATTCACACCGATAAGGCACTGACAAATTGTTAGATTTAATGGCTCTCTACAAAGATAAATAAATATATTTGTTAGGAATTTTCTGTGAGAGTCATTAGAGAAATTAGCGAAGCTTTGTCTATCGTCGCAGGGCCTTGACTAATGGCCTATGATGGTTCCTAACTATCCAGAACTCACTCTGGGTGGCTCTCCATATTGTGGCCCAGAAAGTCAGTCCACAAAACAACAAATGTAATAACAATAAAGGCGGTCACATAAATTACCCCGACAAGTGGAGATATTTGGAGTTAGCCAAGCGAAACCCGCTGCTGCTGATGGTGGCCTCCGACTGATGATGTCTTATCAAAACCGAGGTAACTTTCCGACTTCCTAGCCATGACATTTTCCGTGTGTCGTCTGACTGTCGTTGGTCCGCGTGTTCCTGCCGCCTTTTGCGGTTCAATAAACCATAAAAGGGCTCATTAATTATGCGCATATCGCGCCTACAGGGGCGGAAAATGTGTCACTATATGCTCCGGTGTAGAAATGGAACTCTTCGTATAATGTCTGCCTTGTTACAAGGCGGTTAAAGATCACTTTGAGGAGGTATATGGGTTTTTTAGAGGGGTTTACTAGGTGCAAATCAAGATGAAAATAGTTTATGTAGTTCAGATATAGCTAAAACAAATTTTTAATATCGAAATATATATTTTTTGATATAGTATATATATTTTCCCAAGCTTAACCTTCATAAGAGCATTACAAATTCACCTAGAACTTTGTCTAAAACCACGTTTTTTTCCCTTTAGCTTGTTATCAACCCCTCAATGCCTTTGCTCTAGTGGAACCATCCACATGTCAGCGGTTGGCAATTAATTAAAACAAGAAAAAAAGACGAAAAAAACGCCAACGAATTAAGCGGGCCCGAAATGCTTGACATACTTTTGACATGCCCAGCCGAAATAAATTTGATACTTTGATACGGGGGGGAAAAAAAGAGAAGAAAATTGTGGTGAAAAACTGGGCCTAGAGCTAGGTGTTGCCAGCTGAGAGCGACCTTTGGCTGATTTTTGCTGTTCGCAGTTAGTTGCATTTGGCATGCAACAGTTTTGCATTAAACGCAGAAATAATAATTAATTTAATTGACAGCTTTTGGGGCTGGGCTCCAGACTTCGACAGCCCAACAGCAGACATTGTTGACTGACTGACTGACTGACTGAATGCCACGCAGGAAAAGCTAAAGCCAGAGCTAAAGCTATGTACGAGATCGCGGCAAAACACACCTCGAAATGTGTCAAAAAGGCAAAACTTCAAAGCAGCCAGCCAACACACACAGACAATGTACAAAGGCCCCCAAAAACAAGCCAATAAAATAAGAATCAAGCCGGGTTTGCAAACATTTTTTTATATATTATTGCGTGGACTGATTACAGACTCAGCAGGCACCAAAGAAAAATCAGGGCGAGCTTCATGAATGGATCGCCGTCATGATGATGATCATTACAACTTCTTCGCCGTCTGGCATTCATTCACAAAAAAATATAAAGAAATTGTTAAAATAAAAAGAAACCAGCAGGAAGGCAGCAGGAGATTCTATGCACGGAGAAAAATGAGATTATATGGGAAAAAATTATAGCTCACTTTGATTTTAGATAAATTATAAGATCTTGAACAGAAAATAATTATTTACTGAATCCAACATAGCTTAGAATCTCTTTACTGAATGGTTTTTTAAGGTTGCTCATATTGAAAACTAAAATCATTTTATTAAATATAATAGGTGTACAGGAGACCCCTAAAATATTAAGCCTTTTTAAGCTCATTATCAGCACTCTTTAATTATATATTTTTATAATCGATATATTTCTCTTAATGATTATATGATAATTATGATAATTAAATAGTTCTTTATATGGGTATTACATTGTCCTTTTTATACCCTTGCAGGGTATTATAATTTCAGTCAGAAGTTTGCAACGCAGTGAAGGAGGCACCTCCGACTATATAAAGTATATATATTCTTGATCAGGATCAACAGCCGAGTCGATCTAGCCATGTCCGTCTGTCCGTCTGTCCGTCTGTCCGTCTGTCCGTCTGTCCTTCTGTCCGTCTGTCCGTCTGTCCGTCTGTCCGTCTGTCCGTCTGTCCGTCTGTCCGTTTCTACGCAAACTAGTCTCTCAGTTTTGAAGCTATCTGAATGAAACTTTGCAGTTAGTCTTCTATATACTCTCACTCGTATATATGTCGGAACGGGCCGGATCGGACGACTATATCATATAGCTGTCATAGGAATGATCGGAAAAGTTTTACAAAAAATATTATAAAATTTTTATTTTTCAACAGAATTTGACCAAATTTGAGATATAGCCATTTCATATTATTCTACAATTTTGTGTTAAATTTTATGAAAATCGGACTACTATATCATATAGCTCCCATAGGAACGATCGAGAAATTAATACAATTAAATTTATAACTTTTTTAGTTTTCAGCTGATTTTCATCAAATTTGAGGTATAGCCATTTTATATAAGTCTTAAATTTTGTGGCAAATTTCATAAAAATCGGACGACTATATAATATAGGTGCCATACAAACGATCGTTTGATGTAGAGGAAAAATGCAAATCTGTGAATGTAAAACTGCAAATATAATATGTATAGGTGAATGAAATGAAAGCAGGTATTACTTCATTGTTTTTTAACACAAATATATATAATTTATATTGTATGGATTCCTATTCATAGAAGTTCTATCTGCAAGGGTATATAAACTTCGGCGTGCCGAAGTTAGCTTCCTTTCTTGTTTTTTGTAATATATATCATATATACGAAATCTTTTGTTTTTTCCAGTGTTTAAGCAACCCACGAGCCTTATGGCTCAGTCTTAGCGGATATCATTAAGCCAGGCTTTTGTTTTCTTTTACTTTATTTTGTTTCCAACCAAAACGATCGCATTTCGTGGCCGTCGTCGTCTGGTTTCATCTTCGTCTTCAAGTAGGCGCGACAATTGCAACAGTTTTTCTGTTCCCTTAAGCTCGTCTGATGGTTATTTCTTCTTGAATGAAAAGTGAATTTCTGTGGCGGATCGAGAGGTGTGCACACGCGCTATAAGGATTGGCCGATCCGCTGATTGACATGATCATGATTTACACCTTTCTGGGTGCGTACGGGAGACACCCACCTATGTATGTGTGGCAGTCAGACAGAGAAAGATAATGCTATGATCCCTGTTGGATACCGATTCCTGAAGGCAATGCCCTCCTGCACACTAATTCGCAGATAAATAGGTCTAACAAGAGGTATTTTCTGGCTTTATAAATTACAAAATGCGGTCTACAAAACTTATTATATAATTTTTATTAAATGTTCTTTATATTTCTTAAGTTTTTTGTTTGGTTCTCCCCATTTGCTGGCCAGTGTAGGCCTCAACTAATTGTCTCTGGGGCCATCAAAGCAACACCCGCACAGCGTTCTGTCTTTTTTTTTAGCCGCTGTATCTGTATCTGGAAGATAGCAATCTGCGTGTGCCAACAACACGTCGTCGTCGTTAAATTACTACGCGACTTTTAACGCGCTAAGCACTTGGGTTTTTTCGGGATGTGGATCTCTCTGGAGTCTGTTGGTCAGGAACTTGAGCTTGATCTGGGGCCGTGAGTCACTGGCGGGCGAGTTCATGACCCCCAAGTACACATTAAGCTGTACAGTACTGTTTATTTGCCTTAATAAATCAAATGAAGAGTTAATCAACAAAGGGCTTTTCTCCGGCAAAGTTTTCGCTTAATTTTAATCCTTTCCGTATCAAATAAGAACGCCACAAATTTTCACCGCAAATAATCATAATGAATGAGGCTGAATGAGGGGTGGTGGTGGTGGTGGTGGTGGTAACCCCGAACTCTGACCTCCCACCTACCACCCTCCAGATTCATCCTCAATCCACGAACCTCGTGCAGCATCCTCATCCCCATACCCATACCCAATCCTCGAGCCACTTGCAGTTTGAGTTCTGTGTCTGCTGTTTGATTTCTGAGTTGTGTTGCTGTTTTGTTCGCGCGCGGCAAAAGTCAACAACAGTTCGAAACGTCAACAAAACCTTTTAAATTATTATTTGCCTTTGTGTTTCATTGTTTAACTTGGCAGGCGGGGGCGTTGTCTACGAAAAACAGGGGTTGCTGGCTGCATAACCCTTCCTTCTTGAGAGTGCCAGCTTTTGATTTTTGAGCGTGAGAAAAATCTAAGAAAAAATACAAAAAAATCAAGAATTACTTGAGATTTTTGGGTGCTTATTATTTGATTTATTAGATAAATATTTTACATTAAAAATTAAAGAATTTTTGCTTAAGAACTTAAGGTTTTTATTATGTATTTCCTATGGTATCTAATGGTTTGGATTTATTTTAACCAAATACAACTAAAATGTAGATTTCCATATCTTCAAATTCTGTTTTAGCTATTGGAACTAAAAGTCTTTCTTTCTCTTCTCTTTCCAAACAAATAACATGAACTAACCAAATTGAGAAATGTTGTAAAAGTACGTTACAAAATCGATTTCCCATCCCAGTAAAGATGATCATCTTTTGCCAAAAGTATCTGTCAATTTGAAACACCCCTTGGATCTTCGTTCCTTCACATTTTTGCACATTCAAATTTCACATTAATTTAAATTTATATTTTTTATGGCATGCAAAAAAAGGGTTTCGATCTTTTTACATAGTTGATTGCATCTTCAATAGACGATCAATATTGTCTTTTGTGCTTAGGACACGCAGATCTTTTCCTGGGAAAGAAAAATCTCCTCAGGGTCCTGGGAAAATTAAATAGTATGCAAAAAGCAGGAAAGCAAAAAAGCCGCTGAGGAGAGGCGAAACACCCTTGGGCGCACACAGATGTCATCCCATTAGACGCCGTCTAGCCCTATCTTCTTGCGATGCAAATTACCTTTACCTAGGAGGAAAGCAACCCTTCTTCGGCCGGGGAAGAAGATGCCACCGAAACCCATTTGAATACTCATCTTCATCCGTTTGCGCAAAAAGGGTTCCCTCATCTGCATAATTTTCACAATAGGCGATCGCGATCGGACAGAGAACAACCCTTAGAGATCGCACCCCTTTTTTTTTCTGGTTCAGGACAACACGTGCGTCCGTCCTGAAGAAGACGCTCGCTCGCCAGACAACCGGAGGAGGAGAAGACGGTTGCCCGACCAAATATCAATTTTCCTCATTCTCATGCAAATCAAATGCCGCCTCAAATAAATAACACAAAATGTGACATCAAAGGGGAAGTGAGTGGAGGGAGCACGAGTAAGAGGATCGGATGGTTCAGATCGAGAGATCGTCGCCGGGGTCGCGATCTCGGGTTCCTTGGGTTCAGCGCTAATCTGTCTTAGGGGTTGTTCCTCCTTATGGTTGCTCTGTTTTGCCAGGCAACGTCAACAGTTTCGGAGCTCCGGAACTTGCTCCTTTCGCCCTTAATGGACAACCCATTATTAGGAAACTCGCGTCTTTTTCGCAAACCCCTTTCACGATTTTCCTTCGTTTTTTGGCAAAGGTCTCGGTCTTTGGCCTTTTGTAATGCAAATTTTCCCTCCGGAAAGGAGTAGGCTCTCGCGGTATTGATCCTTAATTTATGCATAAATGCGTCACCTTTGACTGCTGTAGGTAGTAGTAGTTGTGTCCTGATACAAATAAAAAAAGGGTGCTGTGCCGGCCCTCCTAGCTAATTTTTAATTTATGCAAAACTCATTTCCCTACCTTTATCGCGATTATTGCGTAATTCGAGACACACACACAGGCTAAGATGGAAGGAAAAGTGAAAAGAAATTTTCCTTTTCGCTGCATGTCACAATTTTTCGCGTATGCAAATCCCATTGTGAACCTGCCCCGTCGAGGCCGTCGAACTCCGGATGAATGTGTTGTTATTTCGGGTTCTGCCTTGGGTGCTGCTCCGCCACACACACAATCGTTTAGAAAATTTAATTTATTTCCCCTGTCGCTGCGAACGGAACTGAACTGGGAACTGTACCATTGTAGCGAATTTTCTATTTTTCCCAAATTCTATTTTCGGCTGGCTTTTTTCAATTTTTCATTATTTTACCGGGGGCAGTTTGGAACAGTTTTTTTTGCTACTGTTTTTTATATAAGAGGGTATGCAAAAAAGGTTTAACCCATTCGAATTTCTATAAGGTTTTTAAGTCTTTGGAAAATTGATGAATGGAGGTTATAATTTAGGTTTTATATTGCAAGCTGTACTAGAACAAGAAAAGTTGTTAAAGGTTTTATTAAGAAAGGGAAATAATATTTGGGAGTTTAGTATTTTCTTTTAGAAATCTTAAAGTAATTTATTGAAATATTTAAGATACTGTTTTTTCAGACTAAAATATACAAAAAAAAGAAGTCCCTGCTTATGATTTTAAAGAATAATATTTATGATGATATATGACGATTTTTCTATAACCCAAAGCTTTAGATACCTATAACTAAGCCAAAAAACGATTAATTTCGAATCGGAAAGCTGTTCTGAGCTAGTTTTTAACAGGTTAATAAATTTGCATACCTAAATTAAATTTTTAAAATATTACAGTTTTTCGAATTTTTCAGAATGTTAACAATGTGAAAACCTGGTCTAAATTTTGAAAAAAAAAATTATCAAAAAATTTTTTCTTTCCTACATGCCTAGAAAGATTCCCCGGTTGATACTGATCAACAATATATATGGTTTATAGGGTCGGAAATGATTTTTTCACTGCTTTTCAAGCTTCTGACTGAAAGTATAATACCCCGAAAGGGTATATATTTATCTAAATATTTATATGACCATTTTTCTACAACCCACAGCTTAAAAATTTCATAACTAAGCCAAAAATGCATTAATTTCGATTCAGAAAGCTGTTCTGTGCTAGTTTTTAATAGGTTAATAAATCTGCATACATCAATTCAATTTTTAAAATATTTAAATTTTTGTCAATTTTTCACATGTCAACTATGCAAAAATCTGTGAATAAAAATTGAAAAAATTTTCAAAAATTTATTTTCTTTTCTTAATGCCTAGAAAGATTCCCCTGTTGATGCTGATCAAGAATATATATGGTTTATACGGTCTGAAATGACTCCTTCACTGCTTTGTAAGCTTCTGACTGATAGTATAAAGTGGTCAAAAATGCATAACAATTTTAATTGTTTAAATATCCAATATTATGTTGTACAGATATTTATTGCGTTATATACTTTATAATTTTTTTTATTTTTATCTAATAATCATTTCTATGTATTTTTATTGTGACTCACAATTTATAAACTATTTTTCCGCCTGAATTTTCCATAGTTTCCCTCCGAACTAATTCGGTTTTAACCCGTCAGCTTGCTTTTGTTTTTCCCTATTCTCTTATCAAATTCAATTTCAAACATTTTTCCACCGTACGCTTTTGTTCAATATCTTTTTTCGCTTTGGTCTCTTTTTGATTTGGGGAAAAAAAAAACTGAAAATGAAAATGCCACCTGAAAATCTCATTCTCTTTTATGATACCGCCAGGTTCGGTCGGGTTGTGTTGTGTCTGTGTTTGCGGCAATTTTCTTTCACTGTTTTATCAATTTGTGTGGAGCTCGTTACTTATTTTTATTTATGCCGCTCTGTAGCCAGCTTCCCTTTGTCCTCCTCCTGGCATATCTATTCACCCTTTTTGCAAATTTTGCATAACCCGCGAGCAAAGTTCCTAACAGAAATAAATTCTTTTTATTTTGCAGTTGATAAGCTCGGGTCCGGGGTCTCCTGTTCGTCGTAGCTCATGCATTTTCGGGACTCCTGTCATATATCGCATCTCGATAGCGAGCGGTCCTGCGAGTCCTGCGAGACCTGTGAGGGCGGAGTGCGGAGTGCGGTGAGTGTGCCTCTGTCTTTGTGTCTCTGTGCTTTAAGTGTTATGTTGTCTCGTTATTTATGACTTTACACATGCAAATGCCGCCACCGCCGGAGCCGTGTGCGACAAGCGCTCGAGCTTAGTTCCATTTCACTGGAGAAACGCTCGAGTGGATCGGGCATGGGTTGGGGCAAAGCTGACTGAGTGGCACCCTTTTACCTGGCGGCATAGTTTATGGATGACATTTCCCGCACTTTCATTCAAAAATTGCATGGAAATCGAATCAGTGGCAGCGATGGCGGAGTAGCCCCATCGAAAGCTGATTCGATTTTCTGCCTTTGGCCAAAGGGGAAATTTCGAGGTCTTCCAATTGCTTTGTCGGCGAGCTACTAAAATTTATATATCGTTCCGTACTATATCGATTGGAGTCAGGGTTAGGAAAGCTACCTCTTAAAGCGATATCTCAATTTGTTTTGGGGGTTTTCAAAGGGGAAATCATAAATATTTGTTACCATTTTATTTTAGATTTCTAAAAGGTTTAATGGAAAAACGATTTTACGGTTTTACGAGGATCTCATAATTTACATTTCCACAAGAATATGTTTCTTTATATGTATGCATTATTTTAATTTTATTAATTAACAAGAATCACTTTGTATAAGGTTAATAATTCTGTTTATGAGGACCAGGAAATCATTTGCTCTTTAGAAATCATATTTAAATATATTTTCCTTAATTATTCAACCGAATGTAAAATAAATGCTAAGAGCATTAATCTTAATTATTCAACATAATACAATAAAACTCACTTTCCTTTCATCTGATTCTCCTGAAATATAATAAATTTTTATGGCACTTTCAATACTTTAATTGATTTTCAATTAGGATACTTATTTAAATAAAAGGTAATAAATAAGGTATACACTTCAGCATATTCAAAACAAATTACTTTCTGCACTTTATAAAAACATAAAAATATACGAAAAAAAAATAAACATATTATAAGCAACAAAATCACACAAATCCTGTTGTTAAGATACCCCTCGTTTTGCATTTAAAACTCTCCAGATTCTCGATATATTTATGGTAATAATTAACATCTGTGGCAGCAACCTGCTCCGGCAAATGACTCCGACTCTGTCACAAATTGCCATGACTTAATTATTGTCCCTCGGCCGCATCCTCGCGCCTGTCATAACATTGGTCTCTGGGCTCTGGCCCAAAAATTATGCGCATAATCAAAAAGTCAACACGCCAAAAAGGCTATGCGCAGAGATGCCGCCGACTGCCATTTGAATAATTCAAAAGCTGAGCTGAGCTGGGCGCGTTGTCCTTTGCGCAGGCGCTTCCTTGTCTGTCTAGCCGAGGTTGCATTTTAATTAAGCGGCGCATGCCGCACACACAGAGGCATCCCTCGGAACCCGGGAACCCGGGAGCTCAGGAACTCCGAACTTCGGGCCTGTTGCGCCGCCGCAATTACAAATTCTAATTTTATGCTAATGCTCCTGTTTTCCGCTTTATTTTTGCTCCGAGTCCTTGGTCCGAGCGGGCACATTAGCGCCGCACTGCCGATCTCTGACGTCGCCTAATTATTATGCACCATAAACGCAGAGACGTCATTTGTATGTATTAATTTGAATGTTAATAAACTGGATTTCTTGACCCACTAAACTAGAGACCACCGATGCTGGGGCGCATTTGGTCAGGCTCTTTTTTTATACTTTAATGTGCAAATCTCGTACAGTATTAAATGAATAATTAGTTGTTGTTGTTGTTGCTGTTCGCTCGTGTTTCTTATAATTTATTTCGGTTTTTATTCGTTAGGCACATGAATAATTCAGCTTTGGTGTAGCGCCTTTGTTTGCTGCATTGTTTGTTGTTGATATTGTTTTTGTTGTTGGGTGAAAAGCCGTAAAATTCATATTGATATAAATATTAATATGAAACAGAGAATTCCTCTTATAGAAAACCATATCACAGGTATTATGGATACATTTTAGCAATTACATGGCAACAACGAGAAAATCAACTGTGTTGACATGAGAGATTGTCGGTTGATTTACTGGCCAATTGTTTGGCCAATTAGCCAAAGAAACGTATACTTTGTCAGTCGACCGAATTAATGAGGGTGTCCATCAAGTTAGCAGGCCAAAATCAAACATTTTATTGCATGCACCATAATTTGACATTAATTATTCGTAATCGAGGTCCGAGTAACCATTAAGGAAATCATTAATTTTAATTCGGAAAGGTTTTCTATTTCAATTTTTATTAGTAAATATAAGTACATAGTTTGAAATATAACTTTATTGCCTTGTAGGGTATTCTAATTTTAGTCAGAACCATATAGTTTTAAAGAGTAAAATTCGAACTCTTATCTTGACTCCTTGCAAATTTTGCTCTTCTCTCCTCTCTTCTCTTTTTAATAAGCTTCCCTCTCAAACCACTGCTGACATTGACTTCATTCATTGTCAAACTATCAAAGAAGGTGAAGTGAAATAGTAGCAGCATTCAGTCTGTGCTAAAAATAGATTATCGTCAGATCAAATTGTGATAACACCTGCAAAATTATGTGAATCATTTCATTAAGCAGTGATAAAATGTATTCATTCAACCTCTGACCCAAAGTAAACGCTGTGTCTCTTTTCAGTTGGAATTATGCCAGCCGGGAATTTAATTGATCAAGTGCCAAAGTAAATCCGGAAAATTAAAATTAAATTAAAGCTTGTAAAGCCGCAATAAGATCACGTAAGAATAAAGTAAGTGATGGAAGCCAGCTTAAGCCCCTAATATGTACAATAGGAGGGTTTTAATTAGAAGGTCAAGTGAAGATCGCTTCAGGTGTGAAATCGTTGATCAATGCAATGTTAAACGAACGAGGAGGGTGAAGTGGAATAGGATAAGAAGAATTCAGTCTGTGCTAAAAATAGATTATCGTCAGATCAAATTGTGATAACACCTGCAAAACTATGTGGGATAACTTCATTAATCAGTGATAATATTGTATTGTATAACCTTTGACTAAAATTATGTTCTTTGTTTCTTTTCAGTTGGAATTAAGACTGCGGAAAATGGAATTTATCCAGTGCCAAAGTAAATCCGGAAAATTAAAAGTAAATTAAAGCTTCTAAAGCTGCAATAAGATCACCTAAGACCATCAGCAGCCGCCAATATGTACAATATTATTATTAAAAAAAATTGGAAGTTGTCAAACAAAGATCGCTTCAGGTGTAAACACCGTAAGAAACTGTGGAAACCGAACAAAAAGAAAAATAGAAAACCTAAACACCTGCGGACAATGCATATTTGTGTAAGTGTGCATAGAAAGCTAACTAAAAAAAGTATGAACTGTTTTCTTGCAGTGTAAGTGTTTTAAGTATAAGATGCGCGAATTTACCTAGCGATTATAAAGTGCAGTGCTGATTAATTATGCTAAAGATCAGTTGTGTGAGTTGTTCGTGTGTTCTTTCCATTCCTTTCAATTTCTTTTTGTTTGTTTTTTTTAAGTGTTTAATTAATTAAAATATTAATTTTGCATTCTGTGTAAAAAAGAGTAAATCCAGTGAGTGGCCAGAATTAAGTGAGTGCAATAAAAATGGCAAAAAATATGAATGAATGCAAATATAAATATTTTTTTTATTATTTTTTTAAGTGTTAATACAAATTTGTAATATTGTGTGTGAAACTAAAGGGAAAGGAAGGAAAGAGTCGTAATCTCGTGAGTGGCCAAAATTTAAAGTGTGTTGTGTGTAATTTAATTTATAATTCAACAAAAAAAAAGACAATGAAGACAATGAAGACAATAAAGAGAAGAAAAACAAAGAACAATTAAGAGGGGTAAGTGAGAAATTAATGTAATTTTTAAATTAAATGCATTCCGATTTCCTTTTACTTAATTTGTAAAAATTGCATTCTGTGACCAAATGGATTGGTAAATCAAATTTTAGATTGGCGTTCATTATTTCTAAAAAAAAATAATTTGCTATGCATTTTTTAACTAATTTTTTACAACTAGCAGGGGATAAGATTCTCTTATTTACAAGATATTAGCAATAATTATTACTACAATAAATTCTCCCTTAGTTCGATCGTTAACATTTCTTTGTGTTTCCAACATAATGATAATGATTTTAGGGCTCAGAATATATTGCTATCGAGGATATTTCCTTTATCATAGCCATAAAACCATTTAAACCTTTTCCGATGCAATCCGTTTTTTGCGGAAATCACTTTAATTTCACTCAATGGAAGATTCTTATCAACCGCTTGAACCTTGAACCCATTCTTTAACCCATTCAGCAATCAAGTTCATCCCTGTGTCGTTTTTTTTTTTTTGTTATTTTCTTTAACCCACGCAATCAGCATAGACAAGAACAACAAGAAATACAAAGGGTAAAAGCGGGGAAGAAGCTGTAAAAAATCCGTTGAGCATAGCAAAACCATAAAAATCACACCTACGAGTACGTTGTAATAAAATGTTATCAAAAGTGTTGCTTGCCTGGTGTCCTTGCTGTCGCCCTTAACCCGCTGTATTTTCCATTTCCCGATTCCCGGTTTTCCTTTTTTTTGTTTTTTTTTTTTTGCATATGACAGCATAAGAGGCAGCCGCATCAGCAGCAGCAAAATGGCAGTGGAAAAGCTGGACGGAGGAGCGCCATTGTTAACCCTTCGATGCGACTCAGGCATCCAGGACATCCCACTCATAAAATATCCACAGTGTCTCGTAATGTGGGTGCGTCCTTTTTGGCCACCGTTGGCTTGTATGCGTGATTTTTGTGCCCTGTAAATGGTGCTTTATTCGAGGGTATGTTGTATTCCAGACACAGATGCGTCTCAGGCAGCTTTGTTCTTTGTTTATGATAAAATGAGAAGGACAATGGCATCTAGGTGTTCTGTGTGGACAATGCTGATTCAAAAATATTTTATTAATATTTAAAAAAGTTGAATACAAAACCCAGTAAATTAACTTGGATCTTACATTTGATTCAATTAATATCCTAAAATATTTCAAGAACCTTTGAGGTTGTTAATAGGTAATCTCTTAGTCGTTTCTTCGACTTTCCCCTTGTATTTTTTTTTGTATATTTTTATGCCGCCGCTGACTCTTTCTTTCTGTCCTGCGCTATATTGACAATTTTCCGTGGCGTTCGCCGCTTTTGCCTCGTCAGCGAAATAAACAAAAATCGAGCAATGTAAAATCGGAGGAGGAAAAAAAACTCCAAAGACAAATACAGTTGAGGACACAACAAAACAAACATTTCGGTCTGACAAGACGCTGGGGTGCTGTTAAATAGAGAAAAAAAAAATGAAATGAAGAGCGAAAAACCAGAAGGATAACAAGGAGTATGTACAACCCGGTGAAGAGGTGAAAAATTTTGTGCTGACGACACCAAGTAACTTGCTTTAAAAACCCCCGACGTACATTTTTATTGGTTCAACGCGAGAGGTTCGAGATGAGCGAGAAAGGAATAAATATATATATGTATATAACATATATCGCACAGCTCCCTGGGGGTTGCACTCAAGGAGGTTGAGCGGCAGGAGGATCCTGTTTAAGTGCAACTGCCAAAGGACTGCACAAGTATTTGTAAATCTTTTGAATTCCAACAAAAATCAGACACAGACACACATACATACTCCGAGCTACACACATGAGGGTGCATTTTGCAACCCTTCGCATGTTGCACACAGGAGCTGCAATCACAGCCCGGCGACATCTATTGTTCAGACGGCGAACTATCAGGCATGGCAAGGACCAAGGGGGAGGGAGGGACGGCGAGAATGCATAGATATTTATGTTGGGATTTTCTAATTTGAATTTGTTAGACTTTGCCGGCAGCCCAGAGCAAAGCGGAAATTGTTGCAGGAAGAGCATTCGATGCAACATGGCCTGGGCTGGGGTGAGTCCCTCTTGGGTTCTCCTGTTCCATGTACCGGTATTCTTGTTGGAAGCGGAAGTGTCGAGATTTTATGGGAAATGCCAGCAAAGGGTTAAGTCTTGAGTGTGTTTTGTGTGTACGGTGTGGTGTAGTGTGGTGAGGTTGTGTGATTAGGAAATGCATTTAAATGCCTTTGCTAAGGGAGAGGAAGTCAAGGAGGTGCCATAAATGTCTTGCCATATGAGCAAGCAACAACGAATATGCCTTAAACGGAAATTAATAAAATGTTAAGGAATACAACAAAAAATACATTGTTGCACAGAAAATTTATTACAAAAATTAGTCATAGTTTCGATGGTAACCCCGTAGAACTGTTTTATGTTAGCTATGCCACATTCTATGCTGAATTCTCCACACCTACCCACCAATCTCCCCAGCATCCTCCTCCTTGCAAAATCAAAGCGCCACAGAGACCAAGCCGAACGAACTCGTAAAAAATCGCGCTACAAAGGAATTCACTTAACAAATTGCGCAAATTTATTCATTACCCGCAAAACAACAGAGGCCAAGGAGAGAAAAGAGGGAACACCACCAGCAGGCGGCTACAAAACGTAGCAAAATGAAATAATCCACACTTTTCGGGGGCTTTATCATGCCGGGAGCCCCTTTAACTGGCCACCAGGCCCAGACCTATGGTCCCTGGTCCATGGTTCGCTTATCAGTGGCCACATCAGGAGGCAACTTGTGCGCAGGCCAGGCCAAAATGCAGCCAGCCACCAACTTCATCTCATCACCTTGGCTTAAATGCACTTGGGGAAAATTATAAATGGAGCCTCTGCAACAAAAACTAACAATAAATCCTTTCTCAGTGTCAGGAACGAAGATAGAGTAATAAGATCCATAACACCCATACAAGTGATTATTCAGAACTTTTTCGGATAACTCCTTAAACTTTATTGTCAGGGATATATAAAACAGTAAGTGGAGCCTTCTCCAGTTAAATTTCATATAATGTACATATTACAAATATAAATATATATATTTATCTATTAATTTCTTTCTGTGCTAACATCTCCAGCAGCCACGAAGCATCTTACAAATTAAAACCTCAGCACAAGGCTGCTGTTCTTGGTCTTCTTTAGCCCCTCAGTCGCCCAGAATCTGCGGATGCAGATTGGCATTGGGCGATATCGGGCTGCAGGAGCGCCCCTGCCTTCTGGGATCTCTCCATTCTCCGTTCTGGAATCTCCAGTCTTCCATTCTGAATTCTGCATTCAAGGGGCCGTGTGTGCCCAGTAGCAGTTGCGTTGTCGATACACCTCGCCAAAATCGACAATAAATTCCCCTCTGTGCCGTGCATGAAGTTTCTGAACCTCACCACCGATTCGTCGTGTCTCTTGGACGCTGGAAGACGAGTCTTTGGCGGAATGAAAGAGGCTTTTGCGGAGAAAGACGAAGCTTTGGTGGAGTCTCTGTGCCGTACGAGTACTCGTATCGCTGCGTGGTTATCACATTTGTCTCAGTTTCGTTCGCTTCGCAGGCCTCTGAGAAGGGAATACTCTTGGAAAGGGTCCTTGGTACTTTTTCAAGAGGTTTTATTAAGGAAGTGGCGATTTTTATAGATTTTTAACTGAGCTATAGGGTGTCTACAGACATTATTAATTTAAATTAATGAGAAATAGGTTTTCTTATTGTAAGCATAGTATATCTTATTCATACTTACCAGGAATCTCTGTCCTATATGCTTTTAATTAAAATTTCTATAATATCATTTCTTATTATTTGTTTATGGAACCACAATACGTTCATAAAGGGCATTCAAGTTTAGATACTCTTCCCCAAGCTAGCCCCCGGCAGCTGGCACATCCAATTGCTTGGTTCGACTCTTTTGGCCAAAACTGCAGCCGACTTGAAGCCAACTTTGCGAGGCCCAAAAGCCGAGTCGAAATCCCTGGCGTTGCGCTTTTCGATGCGGTGCACCGTTCGGTGTTCGCTGTTCGGCATCCTCTCCAGCTCGCAGCTCATCACCTCCGGTTGTTGATCGTTGCTTCGATTTGCTACATTTTTATCTCCTACCGTGAATTTCGTTACCGCTCGTAGCTACTTCAGCAGCCACCAAAGCAGCCAAAGGGCATTTTCGAGTTGATTTTTCGGGATTTTTTTAAAGAAGAAAACATAAAAAAAGAAACATACTCATACTCGTATTTGTTCTCGGTTTGGGGGAGGCGCCACGGAATCGTCTCAGTTGCGCAATGACATCATAAAAATCATTTAAATTAATTCGCAGTTGTCCCAACTTGGAGTCCATATGCTTTTATTTGTTTCTTTTTTCATTTTTATTATTTTTATGTTGCCTCGTCGATTTCTGTTACGCTTTTCCCCCCATTTTTATTTCGCTTTCTGTGTTCCGTTTCTGTTTCTTTCTTTTTTTTTTGAAATGACAAACGCGGCTGTTAATTTAACAAACGTAGCGCAAAGGACACGCGGACTGGCCATTACAAGGACTAAGTCCGCATCATTAAATTAAAATTGTCGCGGCAGCTAAGCGCTGGGTACTCCCCCGTTTTTCTTTTTTTTTATATATGTATTTTTCCCCAAGCAAACTTTCCGTTTTTTGTTACTGTTTTTTTACGCTTTATTAAAAATGCGCTTCAATTTAATGAAAGCCATTGTACAAATCGCCTTATGACAATTTAGCCGGGGCTCTCTGTGTACAATTTTTATGACCGTATAATGTCGCTGGAATGGATTTCCTTATTTTACTGGCGGCGGGGCTCCCATGCAAATCTCGGCGGCCACATCAGCACCAATTGGCCGGTGGCCGGTGGCCGAGATCCTGCCTGGGTGTTCCCGGAGATCGCCACTCCGGTCTGGCCGATGAACGATTTCCAGCTGAGTAATTAAGCCTTGTAGCTGCCAGAGGAACTCGGGCCCGATGTCTCCGATTTGGCCGCCTGGCGGTTGTCTAGTGTCACGCCATTAAAAAGAAATCACAGTTAAGGCCTCGAGTCTCTCGGCTCTTGGCTCTCAGCTTTAAGCCTGGTCAGCTGCCATATGGCCGAGGCAAGTCTTCAGGTTGTGTTTTGATTTTGATTTCCACGTAAGACCGGCTAACTCTTGGCTAACTCTTGGCTTTTGTCCTATCAGCGATGCTGGGTAAGAATGGCAGGAACAATAATGGGAAGGAAAGAATTTACTTACCAAAGGCTTGAACTTGAGGATACCTATGGTATTTTCAGATAATATTGAACACAGTTGGAATAATTTTACACACAATTTTTCTATTCTATTCTAAATGCTATATAACCTTCTCCAATTATAAACACCTTTCATAAAATTGCACTCACAATACAGAATGATCTTTTTATCTAACTTCTTAAGAAATTAAGACCTCAGCTCTTTGAATGCTTATACTAAGAATGCAACTAAAAAATGTATAAATAAATAATTTCTACAGATAGTGAAAGCAAAGTGATACCTTAAGCCTATATACCTCTCTCCAACTATAAATACCTTTTATAAAAATTGTGAAAAAATACAGAAAGCAACGTAAAATCATTCGTAGAATTAGAGGCAGAAGCCCAAAACGGTTTGGCTGAAATCGATTTTGGTCTCTGGTGGGCCATAACCATCCAAATTGTGCCTAAGTAGTGGGGATTTCCACTGGCACTGCTCCTTATTTTTTATCCCCCGTGCCGACCACGCACACACACGCTATCGATTAGGAATACGTTTCTTTTTTGTGCTTCTCCTTTCTGGGTGCTGGGTTTTTTTGAATTTTCGTTTTCGGTACGCTTTAAAATGCTTCCGTTTCCCACTTTTGTTTTGGTTTTGACTGGCAAAAGTCCATTTGCCAACCCCCTGGAGAAGCAGAAGCAGCAGCCCAGTAACTGGGAGCAGGGAAACGGGCACCGGGAACCGGGAACCGGGACCCTGGCAACCCCGATGTGGTCGGTCACGTACAAGATTTCCTCGTTTATTACATTTCCCTTTAGGTTTATTGCTTCTTAGTGTCGTGGCAGAAGCTCTACGAATGAGCGGATGGAAAAAATGACTCGGCCAAGTTGACTTGCCACTGACAGGCATCGACCTGGCTTTTCGTCATGCCCTTCCTCCCGACCGGCCATAAGAACATGTGCAGTTTTCCTCGTTTCAAGTTTTTTCTTTTCCCTGCCGTTCTGCGGCGAAATTTTTCACGCTTTTCAAACTCGGAAACGTTACACATTTCATTTGCCTATGCCTTTATCTGGGAGTTTATGGTCAGGCTAGCTGACTCCTCCCACTTCCCCTTGGTGTAAGGACTATGATATATGGACTCTTCCCGGAATAGGAGAAGAAGCTCCTATCCTTGAACAAAGCCCCGGCCTGACATCTCCATCGCTCTCGTCTCGTAAAATTGAAATTACCGGAAGTTATTATATCTTCCATATATTAAGTTCCATTGTCTCGGACATTGTCCTGGCCATTGTCCACTGGCCAGTGTCTCTATCTATCCTGTTCGGTCCCGTCTCCAGTCGTGCATCCTTGGAGCGTTTAACTTTAATTTCGAGCTTTTTCCGCTTCGCCTCATCCTTATTGTGTGGCCATGTCCTGTTTTGTCCGGTTTTGTGGCTTTTGTTTCCATATTTCTCGGCATTTCAAATTTGTGTACTTACTGCGACAAATTGACCCAGCATCATGTCGAGCATTCTCGGAGAGATATAGAGAGCTTCAAAAAATAACTTCACAGTTGTCTGCATAACTCATTATTTAAAGTATTTCATCCAATTTGCCGGCTTAAAGCTGGAAGGGAGAACAGAGTGGTAATATTTTTGTGTTTATTAATAATTTATTTAAGAGATTTTCAGTGAAGCAAGTTAAGATTGTTTTCGTGATGTTTTTGGTTACATATATATAATATATTCCCCGGCACAGTTTTATGATTTCAGTCAGAAGCTTGAAAAGCAGTGAAGGAGTCATTTGCGACCCTATAAACCATATATATTCTTGATCAGCATCAACAGGCGAATCTTTCTAGCTATCTGGGAAAGAAATTAAATTTTTAGAAATTGTTTCTAATTTTTATGAGGCACATTTTAACCTTGTTGACATTTTGAAAAATTGACAAAATTTTATATATTTTAAAAATGTAATTTTGGGATGCAAATTTATTAGGCCATTAAAAACTAACACAGAACTGCTTTCCGAATCGAAATTAATGCATTTTTGGCTTAGTTATGAGTTTTTTAAGCTGTGGGTTATGAAAAAATAATTATATTGAAATATGATAAATATATACTATTATACTTTCAGTCAGAAGCTGGAAACGCAGTGAAGGAGTCATTTCCGACCCCATAAAGCATATACATTCTTGATCAGCATCAACAGGCGAATCTTTCTAAGCATCTAGGGAAGAAAAAATTTTTTGATAATTTTTTTTTTCAAAATCTAGATCAGGTTTTCAGATTGTTAACACTTTGAAAAAATGACAAAAATTTTAATATATTAAAAATGTAATTTAGGTATGCATATTTATTCATCTATTAAAAACTATCACAGAACCACTTTCCGAATAGAAATTAATGCTTTTTTGACTTAGTTATGAGCTTTTTAACCTGTGGGTCTTAGAAAAATCGTTATAAAAATATCGACCTAAAGAATGCGAATATTTATACCCACTCAGAGTATTATAATTCCATTGTAATGCCGCGAAGGAGTCATTCATTGAAATAAAACTATAAACAACTAAAAAACTATCAAAAGTGTTAAAAAAAAAGTATTTCAAAACCAAATCAAGCCTTACAACTTCCCTATGCATGCCTCAACTGAACTGAGCTCAACCGAACCCCAACTGAAGTGAACTTTATGGCAATGCAAAGTGGGCTAAACACGGCCGTGTCTCGGGCCCGGCTCTATCGCTCGCATATCTATATATTCATGGTCATTGCCAGGCAAAATCAAGGTGACGTGGTCGTGGTCGTGGAGGGTATATATAGAAAAAAAAGAGTAAAACAAAAAACGAGGAGCGTCACTGAAAGGATAACACTGGCAAGTGGGAAAGTCCGTGTACCGGGAAGCGGACAGCGACCTTTCCACACATGCAGAATATTAAAATCCATCTTTGGAATGCAGCCGGCGTTCGAAGCGTCGACGACGATGATGACGTCGCCACAGCAGCTGCCGTCTCGCTCGTGCACGCCATTTCGAATTTCGGTCAGGTTGGCGCAGCCCCCCCCCCCCAATGGGGGGAAAAGGGGGAGGGAAAAACTGGGCGGGGCCCAGAAGAGTTGAATGGAGGACAATGTGTCGTGCGGCTGTTTCCGTATGCAAAGGATGTTGCGCCAGCCAACAAAGTTTCGCCTTTAGCCTGCGCCAAACTGACGGCCCAAGTGAAAGTGAAAATTTGTGCTGAGCCACCGGGAAAAGTGGGTGGATTGTGTCCTCCATTCCCAACCCTATACTCCGGAGCAGACGCAGACCCGGATTCGGATTCCCGGGCAGCGGGACCAGTGACCAAATGGCAAACAAATGCCAGACAGACGCGGACTTGAACTCATTTTTAGCTGCAATTGCATTTGGGGAAAACTCGGACGCCCGAGGACATAGGCCACCCTGCTAGGAAAAGCACTTGGAAAAATTTAGATTATTTATTTAAATTTTTAAAAATTCTTAAAGTATCTAGAATTGAATAGGTTTTCTTTCAGGTTTTTATATATTGTGTTCTTCTTCTGTTATATGTTGTCATACAAAAATAAACCATTACATTTATTCAATAATTATTTTAGGATAGTTTTGGTTTAATAGTTAGTTTTGAAAACCTTTAGCTAATATACCGAAATATATATTAGGTTTATTTAATTCTGTAACTTTTATACTGGACATACGGAAAATGTTCTTTTTATTTTTGTTCTAGGTAGTTTTGGGCTTGGTAAAATGTTCTTTTTAATTATAACTTTTGTTTAAAAATAATTTTAAAGTGCATTTTAAAGAAAATCTCAATTCCGCTCTCCTCGCCGCGCAAATTTGTTATGCAAATGGATCCAAGCGATTTAATTATCGCGCTAGACAACTGAAATATCGCCACATGAAACATAAACTGAAGCGCATTTAATTAGCGTTAATTGCTGCAATCTCTTCTCCATCGTCTGGCGGCGACAACGACGACATCGACAAGGTTCTAGTGATTCTATCTGAATGTTTAGTGCTGTTCCCGGTGCCCATCCCAGCGAGATTCTGGCCGAGATGCGGTTGCCGGAGCAGCGACAAAATTGTTGCCCGCCGGCCAAAACTTGTTTGCCATAATTTACTTTGGCTTTTCTAGGCCTTCTCTGCACCATATCCAGCCTTCAGCCTGCAGCCTCCACCCTCTATCCCCCTCGGTTTCATTCACCGTCTTGTATTCCTTTGGCGAATTTCGATCAATTTCGTTTGCGTTTGGCCATTTGTTAATCAAATGGCCTACAACGTTGCAGGTTGCCAATGTTGCTGCTGTTGCTTCTGCAAGTGGCTGCTGCAAGTTGCTGCTGCAAGTTTCTGTGTTGCTGTTGTCGTCGTCATTTCGCTTTTCAAATTGCCTGACAAAAGCCTGCGGGACTTCGCTAGTAACAGTCTTGCAGTTGTCTAGAGCTCCTGGCAGCAGGTTCCACTTACTCTGGGAGATTCCAGTGGCAGGAAGTCGAGCATTTAAAAAGAAATCACTAAGAAGAACTTCCTATGATTGAAGTGCGGATTTATTAAACATTCTAATCGGGGCAAAAACACATGTACATATTTAACAGGGTATTTCTCTTGAAAGAAGTATAGTATTCAGTTATTATATTATTATAATTAGCACAAAAAATCGACGTTTTTCTGTCACATTTCTCTTAAAGAAATTGTTTAAATCTGTAAGCTCACTACACTGATTTCTTTCGCTGATAAATAAATCACAAACAAATCATCTCTTCGGAATCCATTGACAAATTCTGAGCCACAAAGCTGGCTATTTAAATACCAAAAAAGCTTCCTGTTTACCCACAGCAGCAACAGCAACACCATGAGCAACAGCAACAGAAATATTAACCCAGCAGCAACAGCAACGCAAACAAATTGCAAGTCAGAGGCTTTGGAAGGCACCACTGACTACATTCAACTGGCAACTGCCGACAACTGCCGAGTGGCCTGGCCCGGCCTGGCTTGGCAGCGAAAAGCGCCTAAAAAATCTGCATAAAAATCAAACGAAAAGGAATAATAATTTATTATAATTTTGTGCCACGTTACCCACACACTCCAAGCGAATGCAACAGTCTGCCACGATAGAGTGTGTGTGTGTGTTTATGGGGGCATTATTATGTTACGTTGAACTTGAACTTGAACAATTAACTTTAAGTGAAATTTCGTACGCGAGCAGAAATTGTAAAGGGAACTGGGACTGCGGCTTGGGGACCAGCAGATGCACTGGGAATAAAAATAGGTAGCGAAAACTGGGAATTTTAGATAGTTCAAATGGGTTTAAGTAAGCACAAAAGTATGCTATGATTGCTGAGTAAAATGTTTACAAATTTAAATATTTTCTTTAGACATTCGTTGAAGGATTAATTGTGCGTGGTCTTAAAGCGGCTACAAAACATTACATTAAACAAAGGAACAAATTAATTATTTCTTTGAATTTCTTAAGACCAACTTTTGAACAATTTTAGACAAATAAATATTTAAAACAATACAAAAACTTTACAACTATAATTTCAACCTTTTAAAGATTAAAGACCCCTTAATTTCGTAAGTTCTCCATGCTCAAGGACGTCTCGATGTGTGCCTGTTATTAATGTCAAGTATTTTCCAAAGTGTATTGCCCATGGACTGGTCCGAGATGCCGGCGACTGCGCTTTACAAACGCGTACGTAATACGCATAATTGAATTAATTTGTATAAATGAATAGTTTAAGTGGCCAGTTGGCGTTGCTGTCGCTCTGTGCGAGCGAGACACCACACCGCACCGCAAGTGGCAAGTTGCGAAAAGTCAGAGTCCGGGGTGTGTGTGTGAGAGAGTGTGTGCATTTAAATTTTTCACATTTTCCACTCTCTTCTCTTTCTGAGCAACTGAAATTTGAATTTCAATTTCATTTTCCCGCCTTTTCAGCGACGTCGTGCATCAAAAATTAAATTATGCTGAGCGGGAGCCGAGCGGCTCTTTCTGCTGACCCAGACAGCGAGCAGACACGAAATTAATAATTCGCCCCGTACTACATGGCGTATAATTAACGTGCATGTGCCTTTCGGTTATATTATGCTAGTGACGTCACACGACCACCATATGAATATGCAAAATATGTGAATATGTGAATATGTGAATATGTGTGTGTCTGCGAGTGAGCAGTCAGCAGTCAGCCGCCCGGCATCCAAACACTTGAAAATCATTTAAAATTCTAATTTCAAGACAAATTAAAAACAAAGCTTAAGCTGCAAGCGCTGATTAAATGGCGCTTAAAATCCGTTTTACTTTGGTCAATTTGAATGTCGTGGGTGCTGTGTGTGACTTGCTGTTTTTTTCTGTTTTTTTTATTATTATTTTGTATTTTGTTTCTATTTTTTATGTAAAAATATTCGTGTTATTGTTATGGCTAATGCTGCCACCGGCGGCAGTTCGTTGACCCGGCAATTGAGTCTGGTAAATGATTATTTTTTTGAGGCGAGCTGAGTCAAGTTGACGGAGTCAGAGGGCAAATTAATTTGAATACGATCTTGGCGATTGCGGTAGGTTGTTGACTAAAATCAATTATCGTTTAACGACATAAAGTTTGAAAAATAGTAGGTTATAGATAGAAATAGGATATTTTAACTGGTTCCTAAAAATAGAATACATAAATTAACTTCGTTATATATATCCTTTTTAAGGAACTGGAAAAGCTTTGTATTTTCTTACGGAGGTGTTTGACGCCCCTTCTTAAGTCATTAAATAAAACACTGAATTATTTATTTTTTTAAATATAACATATATAACTTAAGTGGTTTTAAAGTTTATAGTCTTTGAACCTATTAAACGGTTATTTAAGATGTAATTCAATTATTTGTAATTACACAAAAACATCGATTTCTCAATGGAAGTATTATAATAAATATTAATTACAGACATGTTTAGTGACTTACTATAAATGATTACTATTATTACAAGATAAGTGGGTTTAAAAAAGGGTAAAGTACTAACAACTAGAGACCTTGAAGTAAAGGCCTTACTTAGTTACTTTATGGGTATTATGGTCTTAAAATTGTGGTAGTATTTTCATTGTGTTTAAGTTAAAAGGGCTCCCGATTTCAAAGAAATATCTACTATATATCCCCACAAGAGTCCGTAAATTTCCGTCCACCAGCACTTCGTTTTCCTTTCCTTAGATTACAATCGCTGAGGCAAAACTAAATTTATGTGTATTTTCTCGCGTTCAACCGTTCCATTCAATTTCCTTTCAATTTCTGGCTTTGGTCCTCTCGGAGCAAATGCTAAAAAAGAATTTATTACTGAAAATATTTTGACAGTGCGCTAAGCTTAAAAAGCAGCCAAAGCAGCGGCGGCCAACTAATCAAGTGTGCGAGAGTCCTGGGCAGCAGCCGTTCATCAAATCCATCGGCCACACGTCGCCGCAGGACTCTAGCGCTAAGCTAATCAAATAAAAATGCTGCCCCAACCCAACAAAAAGGCGACTCCTGGCTAGCAGCAAGCAAGGAATCTCCCGCCTGGCAGACACAATGCGGCAATTTAATGCTGCATCATGTGCCTGGAGGGCACTCTTTCCATGTTCCACTCCTCATCCTAATCCCAGTCTCGGTCCCAGTACCAAGCCCACCTCGGAAAAGGTCCAGGCGGCATTAGTGGGAAGCGCTCGCTGCAAATCAAAACACACGTGGCCGCAATTGTGGCGCGTAACACGTGCAACAGTAGCAGCAACATCAGCGGCAATTTCAGGAGCTGCTGCCTTTAAATGCCACTCGGCAAAGTTGCAAGTCAAAAGCGCACTTGAAAGGCGCGAGTCAACTTTAAAGCATTTGCGACCCATATAGCATACTTCTGTGCACACTACAGTGGAGAGTGGCTAAAGGGGAACCAGTGTGTTATTGAGAAGAAGAAGATAGAAGAAGTTCAAAAATAGGGGGTATCAACAATGAGTTTAACAATACCTTTATTAGTTTTAAACTAATGATTTCAGCAATTGCCATTTAAATGTAGTATTTTATTAAAGACTATCAATGCCTTTCTCTGCGCTTCTCATACATTGAACTTAAGAAATCTCTGTGTATCATATATTTTTAGTATTTTTTTAGTATTTTATTAAAGACAATCAATGCCTTTCTCTGCGCTTCTCATACTTTGAACTTAAGAAATCTCTGTGCATCATATATTTTCAGTATTTTTTAGTATTTTATTAAAGACAATCAATGCCTTTCTCTGCGCTTCTCATACTTTGAACTTAAGGAATCTCTGTGCATCATATATTTTTAGTATTTTTTAGTATTTTATTAAAGACTAGTAATGCCTTTCTCTGCGCTTCTTATACTTTGTACTTAAGGCCTCTCTGGGCATCTCATAGTATTTACTCAAATCCTTTTTTTTTGTATTCTATCAAAGAAATGCCTCTCTTTGGGCTTCTCATAGGCCTCTCTGGGCATGTCTTATAGCTCCTATCTTCGTTTCGCATAATATTCCCCAAAATCATCTCTGATAGTGTTTATTTAAATAACTCTTTACTGAGTATAATAAATCTCTTAAAATTGATTTAAAATCAGGCGTTTAAAATCGAAAGAGTAATTTAAATATTTCATAACTTGCAAGTTCAGGACTTATGAGGATTTTTAACGAATATAACTTAGCAGTGCTCACTGTAGGCAATATAAATTACCAAAAAAAACCGACGCGACGCGATGGTTGTGGAGGTGGAGGACTTTCCTCATCACTCGTCCAATAAGGGGTGTCGCGTAAATTGAATGAATGAATTGCTCGAAACGAGAAAGAACCCTGAAGCCATTGGAGTTACCATCGCTTCGGGTCGCTCTTTTTTTTATCGAGGGTGGGCACGAAGACCAAGGCGGCACGACTGTGGTCGTTTATTTACACAAAAGCTTAAGCTAAACCTTAAAAAAATAACTGTTACTGTTATTCTTAAAAAAAAGAAGAAGGAAGAGGAACGAGCCAGCTAGCAATTCGTATCCTTGCGGGGTTGTGCTCTCCCCGACTTGAGGGTGCTAGGCAGGACTTTGGGGGACGTTCTCTAGACCGAACTTAAGTCAAGTTCTGGCAGTAAATTGCGTCACGTTTCGGCACGCTCTAGTGTGTGTGTTTGCGTGTGTGTGGTTGTGCGTGTGTAGTGGTGTATTCACGTACGTGTGCGTTTTGCACGCATTGATTTATCATGATCAACTGAGAGCGCCGGCAAACCCCTTGGCCATACCACCTCTTACGGGATAAGACCCGGCCATAAAACTTAAACTTTAAACTGCTTTTTCCAATCTTAAGATCCAATCCCCCTTCTTTACCTCCACGTAACTCTACATTCAACTCCCACTCTTGCCTCTCCTTTGCCTAAATTTGAAAAGGGAAATCAATACAACTGCAGTGCCCTGAATGGGGTTCACCTCCTTCTCGTCCATGACGACGCCTGCTCATCAGCTAAAGCAATAGCCCGCGGTCAAAATTGACTTACCCGATGCCTCTGCACTTGCGGAAAAATCTATATGAAATCGCTCTCTATACTTTAGCATTAATCTGAGCACTTGGAAAAAAATGTGTCTTCATAATAATAATTTAGCTGCAAAATCTAAGGGCTTTTGGCTTGTGTTTTTCAAGAAGAGAATGTTTATAGGACTTTCGTTTTGTATTTGATGTTATACATTTTTACTACACATAGTTTTTCAATACTCCCATTTATTCTCAGTGCATATCCAGCTCCCGTCTCGTTACAGTTCGCCTTGCGGCAACGACTCCTCTGTGCAAACTCCACATGGCAGCGTATCCCGGGATGCTGCTGTCGGTTGTCTGGACCACGCTTCACTTGCTCCATTCTGGTGGGCCTACCTACATCTCCTCTTCAGGGCACTTTGGACTTGCTTTTGACTGTGACTCTGGTGGCAGCTACGTGATCTTATTTTGCGCTACGTTTTCCCTTTTGCGTAGTGGCATTTCATGCCCAATTTTTCTCGTTTTCTCCTTCGATATCCATTCATTCATTTGCCGGCTCTCGTCTCTGGCTTTCCTGTTTTTTTTTTTCCTTTTTTTTTTGTATTTTTGGTCTTGTTGTCTTGCCGTATTTATCCTTACGCCTGTCGTGAATTAAAAGGATTTCAAGTCGTTATACGCGTTCTGCCCAAAAAAGATAGTCGAATGTTTTTTCAACTTGCGGTTTACCCTTTGCGACACCCTCATCAAAGCGATTCAGTTTAGGGTGAGTAAGTGAATGTCTCTGTGTGTTGTTTCTGTGGGTTATTACTTTTCAATATTGTCCTTGCGGATTAGAGTGACATGTGCCCAGGGGTCGAGACAGGGGGCATCTCAGCCAGTCCACCGATCCATAGCTGATAACTGGAAGCTAGTCGAGGCAAAAGAATATTTTTTGGGAAAGAAGTTTTAAAGTTTTAGCTTCCCTTTTTCTCGGGAAAATAAAGTTCAACTCGTCCTTTAAGCGTAGAATATTGATTAAAGCTATTCTCTGCGCTTTTCATAGTACTTACTTCAGTTGTAAGTTATATACATATATCTTCTCAATATGTAATCTCAAACTAAACGCATTGATTTCCGATTCAAACCCTTCTTTGCGATTCTCACACTTGCCACTTGATGGCCACCTAAAGTGCCCGGAACCCTTTCCAGCTCATTTGCAAGTGTGAATATGAATAAATTCGTAAATAAATTGCAGCTTTAAGTCCCTTTCTTCTTCGAGGCCAGGCTCAATCAGGCCCAGGCAGTTGGAGCTTGCACACAGAAGGCGGCAAATATTATCCTTTCAAGTTGATTTGATCACGTACGCAAAAGGGAATTCCGGGACGCACAGCCGTACAAAATATGAGCTTGCCGGGGACTTCAGGCTTTGCCGAGAAGGCTTTCAGGCAAATCAAAAACAGCAACAAAGGACTTGCGGCTCTTGGTGTTACAGCAGAAGACAGAAAAAAAGGCACAAGCGCGGGTTTTGTCGAGCTGCCGCCTAAAGGGACGCACTGCCACTTAAACATTAATAGAGAAGTGGCTTGGCTGGCGATGGGGATGTTGGCGCACGACGCACGATATGCGTAATAAATGTCGAGAGCACAAACTGCTCGCCAAATCCTAAAATATTAAAGCCGGGGCGAAAAAGCGCAATAAGCGAAATTAAAACAATTGTGTGCTAGTCTCCAGCACGGACTTGAGCCGCTCGCATTTAACTGCCAAAAGAAATATGGCATTCGAGGGAAAGGTCTCCCAGCCAAATGAGCCTTAGCCTTAGCCTCGTTTTGGGCAATTTATGCCTCGTCGAAGACATTCCCACTAAGTCCGAAACAAAACGAAACGCGGCGACGGCCAATTCATTTGCCCAAAGCCGCGTTCGACTTCATTTAACCCGGCCTTCAACCCTTTTTTCCGGTTTGCACCCCTCCGCCCCAAATGTCTTCATTACTAAACAAAACGAAAGGAAAGGAAAGGAAGTCCTGCTGCCATTGGTCACGCAACTGTAGCCTGGCCTGAAATTAACAGGACTCTGCCATAAAAATCGCGTTTATTGATGCTGCCAAATGGTCGCGAAATCGTCTTCGTCTGTCTCCATTGAAAGTGAAAATCCCGGTTAGACTTAGCGACATCTGAGATTTTTTAATGGCAAATGAAAAGCCCCCCTTACTTAAGAAGGAGTTATAGGCTTGTTTTTCCGCACTGAATGAAGTCTGTAGTCTGAACAAATTATTTGTGAGATGTACTTGGGGTAACTTTAGTAAATCAAAAGTTTAATTCAAATAGGTTTTTATTATTAAATTTAATTATTCTAGAAAGCTACAAAATAAGTAAAAGTAGAGGAGAAAGATATGTCAAAAGGATACTGTAATTTCCTATTATCTTCTTATTTTGAAACTATGAATAAAGGGAGTGAGCTTGAACCCTTATTTAGAAGATCAAGTTAAGTAAGTTCTTTGTTGCTGAATATTCAGAAGACTTGGGATAACTCTAAATTATAATCTTACAATTCCTTAAATTATAAAAATCGCTTACCTTCTTTTCTCCCTGTGCACTTTCTTCTTCTATCCACCTTACATTCCATGGGTAATGGGCAATGGGTATAGAAATTCTACAAGTTTTAATTACAAATGCGCACGTGTTCCATCATCTTGGCTAACCAGACTGCTGCTGTTAGCTGGATTTAATTCTTTCAACTATCTCTCGAACAATCTAGCGGCTTTGCAGCTGCATCTGACAAGAAACTGTCAAAAAATAACCCGCCAGGTAGTCGCCAGTCGTTTATCTATCATCGAATCTATCGCATAATTAGAATCACTTGTGATCATTGAAAATTGGCATTGACAGGTAAATGACAAACGCTTTTGATTGCTCGATTAAATCGCGGCAATTGTTAATTGCAATTTGTGGTTACCGAGTGAAATGTGGCCATAATGCGTGTGAGTGTGCCTTTCGAGTGTGTGTTTCTGTGTGTGTGGAAAACATTCTCTCTCTAAACTTTAAACAAAGTGGAGATGGGGGGCCTTCAGTCAGTCAGGTGCCGCCACCTTGCTTTTATTGATTTCTGCGGCTGGCTTTTATGAGTTTCGTTCGGTTTACGTTTCCTAACCAACCCGACCCGCTACCCCAAGGCTTATGCAATTAAGAGCACATGTGTGTGTGTGTGTGTGTGAGTGTGTGTGTTTTGAAGGATATGTTGGGTGGAGGGGAGGTAAAAGGAAGCGGAGGAGGGGCAGCACCTGTGTGTGTGTGTTTCTTCAGGGGGGCCATGTAAAATTTTACAACTTTCGTGGCGCGTAGCAAGTTTGACGCCTCATTGACTTGTGTGGAGGATTCGCGTTTCGGAACCTGGCTCTTGCTTCCTTGTATTTTTATATCCTTGCAGGGTATTCCAATTTCAGTCAAAAGATTACAAAAGAGTGAAGGAGTCATTTCCGACCCTATAAACCATATTTATTCTTGATCAGCATGAACAGCCGAATCGATTTAGTCATGTTCGGCTAAAATTTAATTTTTTTCAAAATCTTGGAATTTTTATAACTGGAATTTGGCAAAATTAAAATTGTTAAAATTTGACAAAAATTTAAATTGGAAAATTTTTGAAATTAATTATGCAGATTTATTAACCTTGCAAAAACTAGCACAGAAAAGTTATCCGATTTGAGATTAATGCATTTTTGGCTTAGTTATGATATTTGAAAATCTTTGATTTACCCTAAAAATTAGCATATAAAAATATCGGTTTTAATATACCAAGAACTTACATATTTTAGGTATACGATTTGCAATCAAAATCTTAATCTTAAATCTTAAATAATATAATAATAAAGAGCTGATACCTATTTAAAAATAATAATTGTTTTTAAATAATATTTTGAAAAGGAATTGTTTTATATGGCAATAGAGCATCCTAAGGCAATGTATTTTTATGCTCTTAATGCATATTCACAATTTGTTTTTCTTCCATAAATCAAGTACAAGGTATCCCTAAGTCTTTATCCTTTCCCTTATCCTTTCATCTTGTGTGTAGTTATTTTTTTTTAGGTTTTGTTTTGGCGTGTCACATGCATTTGGGTCGACTTGAGCGTTACTTTATGTGTTGCTGCTGTTGTTGCTTCTGCTTTTTGCTTTTGTTTGTGCTTTGGAAAATGACGCCCTATATGTGCACATTGTACACGCTTTTCTCTGGTTTTGTCGACTCGACATTGTTGTTCTTGTTGTTGTTGTTTGGCGGTCTTATTTTTGGCAATTAAATGCATGCGGCGATGGCGAGGACGACGATGATGGCTCGTGCCTGGTCGGATGTTACGTTGCATGCCGCATACTAAGTGTCATTATTAGCCCGCGTGCCTCCGTCGCTCCATATTTTTTCCTCACTCTCTCACTGCCAGGGATAAAAACCCACTCCCACTCGGCTCGGTAAGGACTCAAAGCTCAGGAGGGCCTGTCATTATTGAGAGAGACATCCGTGGCCACAACCCACACACAAATGTCGCAATTACGCCGGTCAAAAGGAATGAAAGAATGAACGGAAGAAGAAAATTTGCCTACAGGATAATCCAATTTAAAGTGTTTAAATCAAATTTTTAAACAGCACAACGACGTGGCATTGTGGTGGTTGTTCTCGTGCCATTTGGAAATTTTTGAATTATGTTTTAATAAATATGGTGTGGTGGTTGGTTCTCGCTCGCTTGTTGTACCTACGCGCCACTAAACCATGAAATGCAATCAAATTTGCGGTCGTCAAATATTGTGGCAAATATTACGTATACCCCAACCCAGCCAGGACACTTTAAAGAAGGACCAAGCGGGGGTGTCACTGCCTGTCAGTGGGCATCAGTTTGCCAGCTCGAGCTGACAGCTCCCAGAGCTCGAGGACGACGACGACAACGAATCCTGGAAAACAACTGGCTAGAACTCGCCCTGTTACAACTCAATTTTGAATTTTTTTTTAACAAGTGGAAAGTATTTCGAGAGGTATTTTGGGTTGCTAGCTATTACATTTTATTTTTAAGTATTTGAACATTTTGTAAATATTTTCTACAATTATTTCAATAACCGATTTTCCTAAAAATATATTTTAAAACCAATGTTTCCTTGAGTAATATATGAGAAACGAAATTTTCTTTAAAGGATTTACAATTAAATTCCCATTTCTTACATCCCTTAGAGGATATCAAAAAGTTGTAACATCTGTAAGCTCCCTTTGACTTGTTGAAAGTTGCCCTGAAAAAGATATTTGGCTGGGATAGGCCGCAGGACCAAAAACCAAAGCCACACACACAGCCTGTCGACTAACGACTGACGACTGCGCCTGTCGTCGCTGGAAAAGGCGATGGCAATGGCGATGGCGTCGCGAGTTAATGAAAAGGATACACATGTCAACTCCAATTTCTGTTTTAGCTTTGGCTTTGTTCGATTCGAAGCGCTGAGGTGTTTGCCTGGCCACAAGGGTTGCTCAAATTAGTTGCTTCCTGCCCCAGCCGCCGCCACAGCCCCCGAGGGTTGACTCTCCAGCCAGCCTCCTTTTCGCTGGATTTTATATTTTCCACGTAGGTGTGGCCCAGTGCAATCTGTTACATTTTTGATTCAGATTCGAAATTGGATGGAGGAAGCTCGTTTTCGTTATTGTTGGACCGTCACAAATATTTGCACTTGCGCCCAGAGTGACGCCGAGACGCTAATTCACCCACAATTTGTCCACAATTGTGTTGGCCAGCCAGGGAGCGGGCTTTGTTTGGCCTGAATATTTGCGCCTGCCCTGTGTTTGGCCAGCAGTTTAATGCACAATCAATGTTTGATCAGAGGAAGCTTTCGTTTAATTAGCCAACTGTTTTGATTGAGTGGGCGGGGTAAGATTACGACGGGGTAACCCATCACCAGATGAGTTTCCAGGGTCAACTTGTTGACTGGCAAATGCATTCCGCAAAACGGGAAACTCGCTAGAGAAACTATCTAGCAAATCAATTAATTGTGGCATCAAGAAATTGCGATGCAGATCTCAAGTAGATGTGCTAATAAAAAAGCTCTTAGTAAGCGTAAATTGCTTTATTTAAATTGATATTGCCATTATGACATTTTGAAGTATCATATCTCAGATTGGCACTTTACTCACATCCAGGTTACACTGCTAGAAAGTACGGGAAAAGAGAGGTTTCTACTAAGGTTCCTTAAAAGGTGTGCTAATAAAAAACTGTTGAGAAGTGCAGAGAAAGGCTTTTTACTACATTTTATTTTTAATTGGTTAATTAATGCATATTTAAGTGCACCCTTTATATAAAAAAATTTCCAAATCAGTGATAAATCACTTAAGCAATCACTTTTGAGAAGCGCAGAGAAAGTGGTATGAGGTATCACTCGGCTTTCGTAGTATCTCCAATGGGAAAACCCCTCTTGAAGTGAGCTAGAAACACCACATTACTATTAATTAATGTAAATCTGAACACCATTATGACATCTCAGAGTATCATATCCCCGATTAGCACCTGACTCTCTCACGTAAAACCCTTGAGAAGCGCATAGAAGAGCATCAGCTGTGATCTCTGTCTGTAAGCCGCTCATTTAAATTTCCATTGAATTTAGAACTCGTTTTCACACAGATCACAAGCTTGAACACAATAAAAAGCCATAACATGCAATGATGATTTATTGTGTGATTAAAACAGGAAGATATTTTTGTGTTGCGGTGTTTTTCGCAGCGTGACTTGCGAACATGTTTTGTGGATCCCTCCACACAGCACACAATGCCTGTGTACCTGTAGCTGTTAATTGTTTGCCGGCCTTTTATTTATACATTATATTGCACAAAATGCGCTTTCTATTCTAAATTATAGAATTGCATTTATAAGTATTATTAATTAGCTATAAATAACATGCCAGCGGGGCTTGTAACTGGTTTTGTTTCGTTTCGCCATTATTTTATTTTTTTTGTTTTGTTTGTGCCAGAGTAAGCTGGGAGTAAGAGCCGGGGCGATTACATGCCGCAGATATAGTTAAATAATATATAACGTGCTATAAATCAATTGGTGCAGCGGTGGTCGGGGCGGTGGCATTGATAAGTTTTATCGCACGGGCGCGTTCGGTAATTAAGAACGAACGGAGAGTGCGGAGGATAACATAACCCTCCCCCCGAACTAGCATTAATCTAGTCGGAATCCTAGTGCCATTCCATATCCTAATCAGTGGGTTATGCCCATGCGTATCCGTATCTCAAGCTCATTAGGCACAGCCTGTGCTCGCACTCGCACTCGCACTCGGACTTGGATTCGGACTCGGACACCGACTTGACCGCCAACGCAAAGTTCAAAATAATTAATGACCTTTGCCTTGGCCAAAACTTAATGAAAGACGTAATTTTTCCTTGGTCCGAAAGAAGGGGGGATTGAGGGGCAATTATATTATGAATGCAGTGTTTGTGAGGGGGGTGTGAGCCTTGATTTATTTATGGGTCAGTCAGGCCAAAAGGCAGCTGGCTGATTAGCCGTAGATTTGACCTCTGGTGATTGAGTGCCACACTCTTTCTTTCCTTCTGTTGGGGTAAGTGTCTTGTCTAATTCACACAGCTGGAAAAGCCAAATAGCCACAAGTGGTTTGGGGGCGGAAAACCTCTCAAATTTTAGTTACAGGTGGAAGAACCTAGTCATTATTCAGAGGATTTCCTTGGAAAAATTGCTTTTATTGGTTAAAACTTTTGGTTTTTAAAAAGATAACCAAAAATGGTCGAAATTTTGTATATCATTTCCCTAAAGTGCTAGACTAATTTCCCACAAATTTCCACAGCCTTCGCCATTTGTGGTCCTTGACTTTGGGATTGCCGCGTTTAGTGGAAAACCAGCTCAAACCGAATCGTGGAATGCTTAACGATATAAATCGCGTAATTGTTGCAGCTGAGCAACAACATTTATAAACAATAAAAGCAACAACAGCAACAATGTCACGTTCAAAGTCAAATGTTGAGCTTGGATAAAATTTGCAAAGGAAGCGTGTAAAAACGTTTAAAATATTTTCTCATTAGACAACTATCAGCGAGCGCGGTCTCTGATGTTTATTTTGTATTTTCCTCTGTTCTTTTTTTTTTTTTTACTTTTTGCACAAGTTTATAATATGAAATGTCAAACGGCAACAACAATTTGACCTTCATTTCTCGCAGCAGCAACCGCAACTGCGATTGCAACTGCATTCGTAGCAGCAAATGGCAACAACAACATGGAAGAGTATCAACCCACGGCTGCTTTGGATATTTTATCTCCAATGGCCGCTGTCTCGGTCTCAGAGACCAGATCTGTAGATCCCAGGAGCGGCGAAGGAACTGATTTTTGAGGGGAGAGAGGACAAGGCGTTGACAGCAACATTGAATCGCTGCCGTAGCTGCATTTATACACTAGGAAATAGTTAGGAATAGAAATTAGGGTATACAAATTGGTAAAATATTAGTGTAAAGTTTTTAGATATGAAGATATTGAATTATCTGAACAATAGAAAGAATATTTGTATATAGATTTCTGTAATTTGTCATCAGTAGATTAGATTAAGAGTCAAAGATTAGGTTTGAAATAAAAACTTTAGGAGTAGCCAGAGTGTAATATATGTTGCAAAGTCTCTAAATTATTTTTATAAATTTATTTAAAATGTTTCTAACGAAATCACTTAAATATTTTTTATAATAAATATTTGTGTGCCAGAAAAATATATTTTTAAAGTGCAGTTATGATTTTTAAGCTATGATTATTTTACACTTTCTTGACTGGAATGCTTTTAATTCCAAGTGCTTATTCATAAAAGTCTGCAGGTCTTCTGTTGAAGTTAAAAACATTTACTCTTTAATTTGAATTTGTATAATTTAAAACTAAGGATGTTGTTTGATAATTATTTTTTAATTATTTTTCCAAGTGTTTCGCTGGCTGTCGCTGCAATCTTAGCCGGCTGGCTGTCTGCTTACGTAAGTCAGATGGCAGCAGGGCGCTCATAGCGGCTACTTCTACGCCTGTTGAGCAACATTTTTACACACACCACACACAATAAACACACAGCACACACCACACACAGCACACACCACACACATATGGGGGACACTGCCAACTATCGACAGTTATCGCCATAAATTTGGACACTCATCGCATTGGCAAATGCAAAAAAGTGTCGTCAGCTTTTGGACGTCAGCGAAATGGACAAATTGTCTGTCTATTGAAATAATAGGGGAGAGCAGCATGGCCCCTCATTGGCCCCACTTAGAGATGGTCAAGAGTGGCGTGAGTCACGATTTAAATTGGGAATATAACTGGGAAAAACTAAAAAATAAATATATATTTTAAATATTAAATCTTTCTAATTCTTAAATTTACTTTTATTGATTAAAGTAATGTAGAAACAAAGGAGCCTCTTTTGACTCATCTCTAGTCTCACTCTCTTTGATTCAATTTCATTGTTGCCATTTTTTTTGGCTACTTTTTTTTGTTTTTGGCAAATCCTTTCAATGTTTGCGCTGTCACGCAGCAAATGTATTCAGGACCCTCCGCCCCCAGAGCCACACCCCCGTTGGAGTGGCCGAAACTTAAGCTAAGTAAATATTTTTAAGGCATATTAAAAATAAATCACCAAATATTTGAAGCCTGCCAGCGAAGGGAGAGTGAGTCCCTTTGATTTGCCAAGCCATCAAATATACCCCAAACCCACAGTCATAGTCGCCGCGTGCTCTAAGCAAACAAAGGCGGAGAAGCGGAACTTTTGACGTTGGAAAATTAGAAAACAGTGCAACAATTATTTCCATTCCAAACTTGAAACACGAAGAGGGAAACTAGAGGATGGAGGAGAAGGTGGGGTCCCAATCAGGCAAAGTTAAGGGGAATAGAGCTGGTCTTCGGTGGAAGGGGAGGGGACTATGCCCGCGAGCCTCAATTTTGAGGCATCCCCTTGTCACTAGAGTCCTGGATCCTGTCCTTAGCCGAGACCCCATCCTTTGCCTCCGCCTCCATCAACAACTAACGCAATCATCGACTGAAAGCAACCAACCACCAACCGAAACGACAGGCGACAAATGCCTCATCAAGTCTCGCTCTCGCTCCTCTCGCCGCCGGAGAATGGCGACGCCATGGCCTCAGTCACTGGAGGAGGACCACTCCTCCTCCATATATAGCTATAGCTGCACGGGTGCGGCAGACCCATCCTTATCCTTCACATCTCCACATCAACATCACAAAACCCAAAAGTGTCAATCCAATTACCTGTTCGAGCGCTGGAATCTTTTGCGACATGTTTCATAACTGTGGCAGCATCAGAGCTTCAGCGTAGAAAGGACTTTCCTTTTTTCGGGGAGCCAGCGACTGGCAGCCAGGGATGGGTAAAAAGATGCTAAGGAACTCGGGAAATATTCAGATAACTTAGTTTAGGTTAAAGTTACCCTGATGTATACGGAAAAGGTTGGTTTTGCAGAGAGTGAACCAATGTTGGTGTATAAAATGATATACAATTTAAAGCTACTTTTAAACCTATTTAGAGTTCACTTTACTTAAAGGTTTATAATCATTCATAGATTATACTGATATTACTTGCATAACTAAATTCAAGGTTGATAGACTAGACTTGAACTTGAGTAATTGCTTTAGTTTGAAGCCACTCCCTATTCTTAGTTTCCATTTGTCTGACTTACCCAGTGATCACTCCTAGATTTTTTCAAATACTCAATTAACTTGAGAGAAAAAAAATAACATAAGCTTTGCAATATAATAAGATTCTTTATCTGGTACTTTATAATGTAAAATCTTAATTATAATTTCTAGAACTTGGACCTTTAAAAACCCCTTTAGAATTAATCTTAAAGCTATCTCCTGTTCAAGCCAATCATGTTTTAGTATCCCTGGCAAAAGTCCTCCCAAAACCCATTCCATTTTCCACTACCATTGTCAGAGGGAAAGAGAATCCAAAGCACGCTTCGTTGGCCAAATTGTGGGGGGAAGTATATGGGGATACTGTTGCCAATGGCGTTTATCAATTTGCCGGTTCCAGACTTCCGCTGAGCGAGGGAAATGGATAGATGGACACACAGGCTCGGGATACTCTGGATGCTCGCCAGCCCACCCATAAAGACGAAACAAATCGAAAGACCGAATCGAACCATTTCGATTTCCATTTCCATTGAGAGTCGCCCGCCGTTGGTCCACTCATTAACACGTGTTTACTTAGCCAGTCCTTTTGGATCTTCGATCTTCGATCTTCGATCTTGAGGCGACGCCAATAACAAACGATAACTGCGCGATCATGGCGCATGGAATGATCTGTCCAGGTTCATTCACCAACGATTCGAGTATTATTATTTTCATTGTTAATATTTGTTACACGCCTTTTGCTCGGAACACTCGGAAAAACTAGTAAAGAAAGAGCAGGAAAATTTAGTTTTTTAAAAAGAAATTGTGGGTGACTGAAAGGACCCAATTGTAGTTTAAAATATTTGTTTTACGAAAATAGGAAATGTTTGTGAACTCTTTTTTTCTTGGTGCATTTCTGCATCCAAGCCCCTCCGGTTGATTGCCGATGATGAGGATGATGATGACTCAATGTACGGCTCCCGATCTCGATGGCCAGAGTGCTTATTTAGTGACTGGACGGGATCCGCGCGGCTCGAAACTCCCAACTCGAAACTCAAAACTCGAGACATGAGACACTTCTGGCTGCCGTTTTGGTTGTTTGGGCTGTTTGCCCAGCCACTACACAAAGCCCGAAACCTGGCCAAGAGAGAGACAGAGAGAAAGAGAAGACCTGGAGCCAGGAACTCGAATTGGAGGAGAGGATGGACCCTCAAGTGGCGCAGACAATTCCCGGCTCCACCGCTGAACTCAAGTGCAGCAAGATGACCAAGTTAATTTCGACGACGAGACAACGACGACCACGACGATGGGTTCTCCTCGCGTTCTAACCGGGCTTATCAATGGACTTCCTACTGGAGCTGGAGTTGGTAAATGGTAACTGGTAACTGGCAACTGGTAGCTGGTAGCTGGTAGCCAACTCTAATTGATATGGCTAAATGGCCGTCTATGTTGCAGCAGCAGGAGGAGGCCTAGAGAGAGAGAGACATGTTTCATGTCGCCAGCCTGTACGTGGCAATGCGTAGAATTCCATATAAAATAATTAATGAATGTCACAGCAAAATGTTTCCAGCGAGGCCCGAGATGCGGTTCCTCCAGCTTAGCTCCTGCTCCTGTTCCCGATGCTGATGATGAGGTTGAGGATGCGGCCTTCTGGTGGTTGGGTTTCTTCTCCTCGTGCTCCTACTTCTGTTCCTTCTCGAACTCCCTCCTCTCATTCTCGTATCGTTTTGCCAGCATTGCGCGCATATTTGGCGTCAATATTAAGTGAAACTGATGGATGCTTGAAGGCCCTACAGGCCTTCTAAGTACACAGGGAGAAACAAGGGAAACTTGCTTAGGAAAATTCAAAATTGAAGGTTATTTAAGGTTTCAATGGTTGAATATATCTACTTAAAATTATAAAGATAGTAGTTCTATTCATATATCTGAACCCATTTAAACGACCTCGTACCTTTAAGTATTAATAAATTCTACAAGATACTTGATAAAATTATATAGCTTATATTATAGTTTCATTTAATGTACCCTTTGTCCCCAGTGTAGTCCCGTCTGGCTGTCATCCAGGTAGGGCCCGGGCCCCATCTTCGTCTGTGCTTCTGCGCTGGCCCCTTGGTAAAATGCGAAAAAATAATTTTGAAGCACACTGTGGCATGCAGCAAATGACAGAGAATGAAATCGTGAAAATATTTGCGTGTGTGTCGTCGCATGGTTACTGTGACACTTGCACACACAAACCCCCTGTGAATGTGGGGGATATGGTGGCTCCTTTAGTCTGAGGTTTTGTCAGTTCGTCAGGTAACTCCCCCAGCCCATTCGACTTGCCCTAAATGGATGCAAAATGGGATGCAACAACTCTCGAAGAGAGCTGGGTAAAAATGCTTTACACTCCTTTTTGTGTTGCCTGTGTTGTCTGCATAGCAAATTTGTAAAATTAAACAGTCAACACGGGACAGGGACAGGGAACGGAACGGGTCGGGTCGAACGGGGGATGGAGACCGGGACAATCAAGTGAGGGCGAAAGGCTGAACCATACTTCAATTAAACCAACTTCATTAAATTTCAGCTAACAAAGGCGTTGGACAAACTGGGGGCGGATGGATTCGTACTGAAGCCAGAGAGTCCTGCCAAGGCCCGTCATCATCAAGGCTGTTGTTGCACGTAGATACAGTCATAGATGTGATGATAGCTATTGAAAGTAGGGAAAAATGATGGGTTTTGTAGAAAATTTAAGGGAAATTTCTTAAGAATATTATGTACTTATATACACAACTGTATTTATTTGTAATATTATTTATTAATTTTATTCAAGAGAAATTTCTTTGTGCACATATTCTTTCCACCTTAGCTGTCTGTTAGTCGTAGACTAAATTCGCTTAGATTCTCTCTAGCCGAAAGCGAAGAGTGCTTGGAAATTGTCAGTAAATTGGCTCAAACAACAGGCAATAACAGCAACAACATAAGCAAAGGCAACAAAGATGCCATCAGCAATAACAGGAACAACATTGAACAAAAGGGAAATTCTTCGTAGCAACATTTTACTTCGATTTCTGGATGTTTTGTGTTTTGTCAGCAGAAATTTGCTTATGCGAATATGTAGAGAATGGGGCCAAGAGATGTGTGTGGATGTTGGGCTAAAGGTGAACCAGCAATAAGAACAATGCACACAACTTCAGATATGGATGTAGTGAGGAAAAGTAAGGACGAAAAGGATGAGGTGAAAGTATACTACATATAAGGAGAAATAAATACCTATGTGAGCTTAATTCTTTTGGGATATTGAAAATTGAATTCTTAGATCCATAACTTCAGCTATCTATGAGAATAAAAATGTAAATAGCAATAGATCCAACAATTATTTCAATTGATACTCTCAATATGTAACTTCGTCCTGCAAAACAAACAACTTCTTCTCCCCACTAGATATTAGTTAAAGATTTCTTTTTATTGGCAGTCACACTTCCCCTTGGGTCATCAGTTAGTTGTATTTTTTTCTGACCCAACCAAAAAGCCTTGGTCCATTTCAATTGGCAGCGAAACCGTCCACAAGCAAGCCCAACAAATTATCCCAGTTACTGCCCCATATCACTCTCACTTAACACCTAACAGCTTCCAGCCATCGAATGCCGGGGCAATCGATGAGACAAATCACATAAACGGGAAGCCACCCGAAAGAACCAATTTTCGTCCTCCTTGAACTCTGTGATTTCCCAGAGAGAAAAAGGAAACTTTTCCGGGGTCCAAATTATGCTGTTATCTTCATTAGACCGACATAAGTGCAGCACAAATGCGCCACCCAAAGGAATTGGTCCTGGAATCGGAGACACAAAAAAAAACCATCGATAGGACAGTGAAAATTGTTTATAGAGCATGGGAGGGAGGTGGGGGCTAAGGACAATGGTCAAGATATGGGGTTTTCGGGGTCAATTCTATGTTGTTGTTTTTCCTAGCCCTGTTTTTTGTGTCCTTGTTGTCGATACGATTCTTACCGCCTAAAACATCAAGAGTGTCAAACGTCTTAGATACGGGGGGCGTTTTCGTCCTTTGAAGGAGCTGGGGTTCTTACTAACACACATATGTGCAGTGTCAGCAGTTTCGGGTTCCTTTGTGTGTTGTTGACTCAAAGGAAATCACAGCCATGTTTTATTGGCTGCTAGTCCTTCGGTGCTTTCAGCTGTAATGCGTATTTGACAAATAAACAGTTGATTTGCCCGGGCAACGATAGCAATCGATAGAGCAGGAGCCATCCCGCCACCAAGTAGTTAAGTTGTTTGATGCTGGTAAACAAGTAATCGCCAGGAGCAAGAGCGAACGAATCGCAGTTGGAGATGAGATCCACATCCAGATCCAGGTCCGATGGCTGCTGCTTAGCCCCGGATAAGCTCTTGGCAAACAGGTCAAAGTTGAGTTGTCCATGCATAGTTTTGTCCGCATTTCCCCCTTATTTTCGACTCTGAGCTGGCATCTCGGGCATTTTAAATTTACAAATTCCAGGCGTGCACATAAAATCAACAGACAACACTCAAGAATGGCCAGGAGGGAGTAGCCGCCGAGTGTGTGAGTGTTGTGTGTAGGGAATCTAGTCACTGAGGGAAAGTCCAGAGCTCAAAATAGATGGTAATATTAAATTAGAAATGGGAATATTAAAAAAAGAGAACTAGGGATACAATATAAGTACACAAATCTTTTAGTCTCAATTAGGATGTAATTAATATAAAATAAATGGTATTTTCATATTTATACATATTTATACAGATCTTTCGATCTGAATCCCTCTAATGTTAAATAATAATCACCAATTAGAGAAATTTCTAAAAGATATAAAGTTTCTCCTTGCAGTGCACTTTGAGGTACATCCCTACACATGTCTAACAATACCCTAACCTAGAGCAAAAAAGGCCAGGGAACCCAGTTTGCTCCTTTTCTAAGCACCAGGACTTTCCTTTTTTCTCTCGTCCTGGTCCAATATCGATTGACTAGATGCCGAGGGCATCCCGAGTTTTGTGGGCAAGTGCCATTAGCATGCAGGACGCATCCCAAGGAACGCAGCAACTTATTGATTGACACAACTTCCACTGCGCTGGCATTTCATTTCGCTTCGTTTTGGGGTCTTTACATTTTTTCGCCGAACGCCGGAAGCGCTGTTTAGGTTTTTTATTTATATATATTTTTTCTTCTTCACATTTATTTGTTGTGTGCTCTTTGAAGGTTTTTAGGGGGTCCAGTGGCCTTTTTTAACTCTGTTTTCACTCTGATTGCGGGGCTAAAAACAATGAAGCTGCTTTGTTGCAGATTTAATGAGCATAACGGTAAAGGCTTTTGATGAAACAATACCAACTGAAGAGCTGAAGAGGCTGAAAGGTTGAATTTAACAAGCAGTCGTAGATCTTATCGTCCCGTCGTCATATTCGCGGCGACAGTTGAGCCTCAGAAGACTCAGAAACTCAGAAGCCTCGAAGATGTCAGTGAAGAAGGTGCAGACATCGTTCGTCTCGCAGACAGAAGACCAAGGATTGCAGAGGACGAGAGGACGTGGACGAAGACTTGGACTCTTGGCAGTCACATAAATCGTCAGCTGTCAAATGGCGAAAAATGTCTGATCGGGCAATTCGAATGGCGTGCTGGTGAAGATCGGAAGTGCGTAACATCAGCAATTCCAGCAGAGGTGTATGGTGGCGATATTGGTGATCGGGGATTGGGGAGACCAAGGGACTGGAGTACCTAAAACTACTGCAGCTGGAGGCCAAGACACTTATCTTGGTCATATAATGCTTACACTTAGTCTTCCCTGGGATTCTTTAGGTGTGAGGACTAGGGATGATAGTGTGATTGTACCAGAAAATATATTTAACTATAGTTTCAAGTAACAAAATGTATAATTTAAAGTCTTAGATAAGATCAAAGGATTATGACACTGTAGTGTTGTAAAGGAATGTCTTGAATCCATTAGTAATAGTATTAGTATTACGAAGAAAACCGTTTGATATTGATTCTCCCTATCAGTTTTAAATGTTCTTTTATAAAGCCAACATTTTCCTTAATTTTTTGACAACCAAATCTTTGTATTTTAGTAGTTTAAAAATTGTTCAGAGTTCCTCCATCGTGCTCGTGAGTCATTTGCATCACGACCCCATCCCCGGAACGCTCTTGGCCAGCTCTTGGTGTCAAGACATGCGCCGCCGCTGGGGAGTAGAGCGCGTGATTTAGTCGAATTCACGAACTTAATGAAGCCCTTTAAATCACGCAAACTTTTGCGCCACTTAGAAGTCGGCAAGGAGCCAGGCAGGAGCTGGAGGAGCTGTAGGAGCTGGAGGTGGAGAGTCCAGTGTGTCCCGATTGAGCCACAACAACTAGTCGCCGTGCGGGTCGGGGGCCTCTTTTTTTCTGTGGGTTAAGAGGCATGCAAGATCTCATTAACACCACGCGGGCATAATTAAAGCCGACGGGGTCCCCGACAAAAGCCGTCCCCAATCGCGATTGCAGTTTCCCCTTTCGAGAGGGAGAGCGGCATGCAGACCCAAAAGGCTCAAAGCGTGCACAAGAAGCCCCAAAAAAAGTAAAAAAAATATACAAAAAAACAAAAACGTAACCAAGGAGATGCAATCGAGGCAACGACCAGGCTCTGCAACTGGCGCTAAGTGTTGGCCTGTTTGGCTTATAATGAGCAGGATATGCTCGAGCCTCAATAGCCGATGCCTCTTGTTCGGCGCAATCTTAATAGCCCATATCAATGTTCGGGGCTACTGGGGGCTACCAAGATGATCTTGGCCAAAACACAGAGAACAATAAGCGTTGGGGATTGCCAAACTCCAAACTCCAAACTACAAACTCCAAACTTTTCAAACTTGCCAGTGGAGCAGGGTTTCGGAATCGTTCTCTTGACATTTTTGCTTGACATACGCATTGATTGATCGATGACGGCCAGGATGTTGGGGCCTGAGATGGGGAAATCGAACTGGAAACAACTTTTTCCTCACCTACCTTTTGCTTTTGTTCTGGTTTCTTTAGAATTCTTACATTTTTACAAAGCAAAATGAAGAATTTAAGAGATATATATCCCAATACTGGTATGTTGTAATAATTGTAATATATCTGCAATAGGAAATGTTTACTTAAAATTATTTTCAACATTTTTGTGGAGAACAAGGTTGGATTTTAGATTAATTTTGTTTTAAAAGTAATATGTTGTCATGTTTAATTGTAGAATAATAACTCTTAAAAGTGTTTACAAAAGATAAAATAAATAGTCTATCTTCTACTATATTTAGTCTTAAACTTACCTGCAAGCCGCACTCCAAGAACCAGTAATTTCTTTTAATTTGGCAAGTTTGGTGAAGGCAATCCTCCTCCTACTAGAAACCTCGAATCCCTTTGAGAAATCACCTAGATAAGACGGTCGCATAAACAAGAAATCTGTATCGGTTTCTGGGAAACTTCCTCCCCTCCCGCTTAACCCTGATGATGATAACCTGGAACCCTAAGATGGCTCTTAACCAAAGCCAACTACTCGTTGTATCAGTTGGCCATTAATTTCGATTACCACGTGGCAAGACACACGACCTGGCGGAAGTGCTGCTCATCGCTGGGCAAACAGCAGAGCCAGGATTCTCGAGAACCTGGACATGCACAGGAGCCGGGCCAGGACCCACTAATAAACGGACATTTGTAGCGCAATCAATTGCTTCGAAATTGTTGTTCACCATTATGCTCATTGTACCCGGGTCTGCTAAATGGTTATGGCCTGTCATAAGTTGGCCAGGGGTGTGTGCCAGAGTCCTAACTCGGAGCCCTCATTTCTCCCCGGCCCGGGCAATTCCCAAATGAATATGCAAAAGCCAGAAGGAGGATATACACGGGGGCCGGAGCAGGATATCTCATGGCCGTTTCCGTTTGCACAATTATGTTTATTAAGAGAAAGGCAGGAGGAAATGGTATAGGGAGGGAGCATCGCCTGGCCTGGCCTGGCCTCGCATCGCATAGCAGCTATCGTCAAAGATGATTTAGTCACTTCCGCCCTGGTCCTGGTCCCAGGATATTCTGGGGCGTGTCAGGAGCGTGGGCTGGGGAGGGCAATAAAAATATATTAGTGCAATTACAGCCAGCGCTGGCTGACTGGCACAAATACTAAACTCGCAAGCAGACAGCGTCTAATTTAGGGATCCTTGCCGGATAAAGATACTGGATATCCTTGAAATAATATTAGATAGTATAGTATATGTAACTAATAAACAGAGGAAGTTTGCTCGAGGAAAGTATTAGCTATGCACTGCAGGGAAATACATATATAGAAGAATATCCTCAGAAAGCTAATTTATAATAGATTTATTTGCATTTTTGTTCTGAAGAAAGGATTTAACATTTAACTATTATATCCCTTTACTTAATTTTTCTACTCCCTTTACATTATCTAGGATTATATCTTAAATATTTAAATTGGACTTACTATATTCTCCAAGTATAAATACCGCTGCCAAAGAGAGCTCAAGGAATATCGCAATTACCATTTCTTTGTTAGTATGTTTCATTTGTTTTTAACCATTTCAATGTCTCGAGGGGATTTTCCGACTAACTCCTCCCTATTGGCCTACAAAATGCCTATTTATATGCCAGGACTTGGGCTGATTAGGCCAGAAATTCAACTGTCGATTTACGAGACATGCCAACAGACACTACTTACTCAGTTTAGTTTACAAGTTTCGAAGGAGATCCTCGCGTCGCCACGACAAAACAAAACAAAATATAAAAGCCAACAAAAGGAGCTTAAGTTTGGGCTTGAGAGAGATGCCTTTGGCGAGATATCTATCCATAGTAGACACAGGCAGCCGTTCAATTTGCCTAAATTGGCTTGTGTTAATCAGAAATCCGAAGAGAAAGGAACAAAGAGCGGAAGAGGCAGGACCTTAAAGCGAGGATTTAAAATTGGCTTGGAGGCCAGCGTGGTTGTAGTAGTGACGGGGCACGCAATAACCCCGCCGAACTGCAGACAATCAATCTTACTTTGCGCTTTAATTCAATTTCGATTGTGACATCTGCCTTTGGTCCTTACGCAGGCACAGGCACAGCGAGCAAGGAGCAAAAGCAGCAAGGACACTGCAGCCAGGATACTGTGTGTAAGAGTGTGTGTGTGCGTTTGGGAGCTCCTGCACTTTCGGCAATGCGCCGCCGCGCTCAGGCGTGCCACTTGCAGGATTAACGACTGCGGCTGCAATCCGTTTGCCCATGTCCTTTCCACTATAGCCTTCTTTTTTTGGCAAGCACTAAGAAAAATTCCTTTTACAATTATTTTTGTATTGAAAAATACGTTTTTTGCAAGGGATATGTATAGAAAATAGAGGGGAAATAAATGTATTCAAAATATATATCTTTAGAAAGCATTTATTTCTTCTAATTTGAAGTCCAAATCAAACACAATTTTAAAACTCTTTGTCTTGAAATCTTATATTAATAAACAAACGATTTCTTGCCCTTAAAAATCTAAATTTAATATATTTCCTTTAAAAATCCCCACAACTTTCTCCCAGCGCACTCAATTCGCCTCCGTTTTGGTGACATTTTTTGCGTTGTGTTGTTCCTGGGTGTCCTAGGGAGTCCTGGGAGTCCTGGGTGTCATGCGTGCTACTCAATTTCGGCGTGGCGAGGGCAGGCAACAAAAAGGAAAAAAATTGACAGTCGCCCAAAGGATATTGTGACAGGCATGCTCGGCATTGCTCCGGTGACAGGCGCAGGACAAAAGGATGAAATCCGCCCGCCGAAAGGGGTGACCGGCGAAAGGATTTCCAGCTCCTGCGGGGGTACTCTGTGTGTGCGAACGCGTGTGTCAGTTATTAGAAAGTCCACTAAACGATTTTGCCAATCGAATTTCGCCAATCTCATACACACATATTCTCCCGTATAGATATGTCCCGGAAAAGGGGTTCACTTGACCGGAGCGCCGAAGTTAATCGGAAGTTAATACGCCCTGACTTGCCAGATTTCAGTGTGTGTTTGTGCCGACTCACAATCGAAACTATTCCAGATGGAATTTTCATTAAAATCAGCTCATGACCGGGACGACACTTTTTGGGAGCTAAAATATTTGCCACCGCCGCTCCCTCTGGCCGGGAACTAATGAGAAATTCATAAGTTGTCCGAAAGCCACCCCCTTAGCCGCACATCCTGCCTCCCTCCCACCCCCACACATTCGCGCCTTTGTGATCGATCACAATTTCTGTGTACTTAATAAATAATTGCTAAATAATTATGCACGTCGAAGGCGACAGAGGATAGTCCAAAAAGTATTCTCGTTCAAGGCTAACTGGCACAAACATCTGTCGCAAAAAAATACAAGTTTGGCGAAAAAAAAGCAGGAAAAGTTGGGGTTAGCAGGCGATTAGCCGAAGGTTGGGTTGTCTTTATGCTTAATAATTTTCATATTATATTTTATTAGAAAATAGATAATATAATTTACGAAAGTCAATGCATTTGCATACAATTTTCGCATTCTTTTAATCAATGTATATCGAAATTTGTATATGACCATTTTTTTAGACTATTCAAAGTCTATAAAACTCATAACTAAGCCATAAATTAATTAATTTCGATTCGGAAAGCTGTTCTGTGCTAGTTTTTAATAGGTTAATAAATCTGCTTACCAATATTAATTTTTTTAAATATTGCAATTTTTGTCAATTTTTCAAATGTCAACAATCTAAAAACATCTTATAAAATATCGACAAAAAATTTCAAAATTTTGTTTTCTTTCCTAGATGCCTAGAAAGATTCGCCTGTTGATGGTGATCAAGAATATATATGGTTTATAGGATCGGAAATGATTTCTTCACTGCTTTTCGAGCTTCTGACTGAACGTATAATATCCTGGAAGGGTATAAATATTCCCATTCTTTGGGTCGATATTTATCACAGATTAAAAAACTCATAACTAAACCAAAAAAGCAATAATTTGAATTCGGAAAGCTGTTCTGTTTTAGTTTTTAATAGATTAATAAATCTGCATACCTAAATTAAATTTTTAAGTTATTTAAATTTTTGTCAATTTTTCAAAGGGTCAACGTTGTGAAAACCTGTTATAAAATTTCGAAAAAAAATTTCAAATTTTTTTTGTCCTTCCTAGATACCTAGAAAGATTTGCCTGTTGATGCTGATCAAGAATATATATGGTTTATAGGATCGGAAATGATTTCTTCACTGCGTTTTAAGCTTCAGACTGAAAGTGTAATGCTCAAAAATCACAGAAATGAACTAGATAAATTTCACCTTAAGTAACGTTTTAAAATAATTCTTAAAGTGCCTAGAAATAATACTGTTAGAAGCAAAACTATGCCACTAATTACTTTTAAATTAAATATATTGATGACCTTTCGTAGACTGACTTAAAATCTTTCCCAAATCACAATTGTCATCATCTATAGAAGCTGATCCCATCTCATCTGGTGCTCATCTAATTAGGATTCTCTAGTCTCTGGTCCTGGTCCTGGTCCTGGTCCATTGTCATAGTTATCATACCCTGTGGGTAAGGGCATAATGAGCCTGCTCCACTCGAGCATACACGGTAACTTGCGCAAATTTATTTGATGGCCTCGGGCAGGGAACTGAGTAGTAGGACTCGCCAGGATCAGAGCCACTCCACTGTAATTTGGAAAGATATTTTGGAGTGGCAGCAATTGTGCGAGGATTGTTGCCTGCCTCCCTGTGTGTGTGTTCATCTTGGTAGTTTGACAAAATTACCAACACTTTTGGGTCATGTCGTTGATGTCCTGGCGATGTCCCCCGAATTGCCGAATTTCAATCCTCATCGAGAGCATCTGTGCGGGATTCTTGGCCCGCGGCTATTGGCAGCCAATGAGCCGTGTCTGTTCGTCTCTCTCTCTCTCTCTGTCTCCTGTTGACACAAGAGTCCTTGATGGATTCATATCCCTGCCACGGCTAGTGCCCAGCATCTATAGTCGCAATTATGGTCGCAGTTTCCCAATCCGATTCCGTTTCTGATTATGAGCGGGATTTAGATGGAGCTGTAGTCGGAGTTGAATTGAATATTTATGAAAGGCCAATGGAAACAGGACACTAGCTCCAGCTGTCGCCGGGTCCTGTTCCCGCTCCTGATCAAACAGCAAGTGTAATCAGACTTTCTTTTTTTTTTTTTGTTTGGTTTTTTGATGCCCCCACCGTGGCCTCGCTTCGCACATTTTATTTGCTGCGAAATTCGATTGTCGCTGATCAAAGGCGAACGCACTTAAAAATGCTAAATTGAATTTGCCGCTACGAAGCCTCCTCCACGGCAGGTCCTGTTTTTCGCCGTCCAGCCTGTCCGGCTTCCGCCATGAAAATTTTCCTGAACATTTTCCACATTGGTCGTCGACGGGTTTCCTCGTTTTTTTTTAGTTTTTCGCTTGGGTGTGAAAAACACATTAAGACTCATTTGGGCGTCAAAATGTGTGTGGCAGGATATCAGTTGAAAATCCCGCAGGATTTTCAATTTGGCAATGCACAAAAAAAAATTTTGTAGAAGGGGGAAGACAGAATGCACTGCAGGAAAAGTTTTCAATAAAACTGTAAAGAAAGCATTAATAGTTGTAATAGTGTTTGCTTTTAATGTACTCTTTTACGTGATTCAAACTCATAAAATATAGTAATGAATCTGGTATATTAGTTACAAACCCCCTTTAATTTTAGTGATATTTTCTCACTGTGTATGGCTGAACTTTTACATTGACATACCGCTGACGAGGCTTGATTTTTCAGTGCACTCGGCGCTCTGTTGTGCAATTTGCGCCTCGCCTTTTGAAGTGCCGCCGCGTACACACAAAAGTGCGTAACTTATAGCCCCGGGTCAAATTACACACTGGCACTTGCCTCGAGTGCCCATTAACAGGTACTTCAGTTCGAAGTTCCAAAGTCCTGCCGGCGTCATGGACAACCCCCAGGAAGTGGAAGGACAAAACCCTTTGCCGGTCCGTGAATGGACCGGCAAATACCAGCATTTGGCATGGAAAATCTACAAGATTTAACGCCGCCGTTTTCATTATTAATGATTAATGATAAGCACACCCAGATCTAGATCCAGATCCAGGTCCTGCGGAAAATCAACCCTTCTTTGGCACACACTGAAGCTGAAGCTTTTGGCAAACACTAAGCGCCGCTTTTCGCGCCTTTCCACGTGATTAAAGGCAAACGAGGTACAAGGATACACAACAGGGTAACGGGGATACAAGGATATACAGGATACAGGCCATGCTGGCGACATCATTGCACTCGGCAGCGGCGGCAAATATCGCCACTTTCACACGCAAATGTACTTCGGGGCCACAAAAGGGTTAACCCCTTCGCTCGCAAGAGGCGTTGCCCAAAATATTTTGCTCTGGTGGGTGGTATGTTCCCTATAAGCATATATCTACATATATATCTATCCGTATTTGTATATATATTTACATCCACTGTTGACTGAAGCTGGCTTTTGGGTGGTTGCTTTTGCTTTTTGTGCGGAAAAGAGCGTGCGTTCGGTCCGGTTTGGTTCATTAGAGCGCAATGATTGCCCTCATTTGGGTTAATCAAGTGTTGATATTAGTTTTATTGTATTACTGCAATTGCGAATGGAGGCGAAAAGAAAGCGGAAACGGAAGTGTCAGAATGGGAAACAGCGAACAGAGATTATCAAGACTTTCAAATGGAGATATTGGGTTGGGTTTTGAATAGGTTATTCCCCTTTAAAAAAAAGTATGGATAAGGTTAATCTTATAAGCTTTAGATTAATGTATATGGATTTTATTTCTTAAATTATACGTGGGGGCTGCGGTATCCTGATTTAGCTATAGTATTCATTTATCAAGAATTAACATTTATGTTTAATATAATATCTACAGCCTTTGGAAATCGTCTCACACCTTGCTACCAAATTGATCCTCCATCATCATCAGTCGTAGCTCTTTTTGCCACTTACGCAGTTTTCCTGCTTTTCAGACCACCTTGAGCCTCCGCTCTTTGTTTCTCCGCCCTCTTCGGATTCTACACCCCCTCTCCTACCATGTTTCACTTACCCCTCTCAGTGAACCCCGGGCACGCTTACCCCGGGACCCCCCTTACCCATTGCCAACTGATAAAAATTGATGCAAAATACGCAAAAAGTCGCGAAAATCCTCGTGGAAAAATTTCAAAATTTTCACAGCTGATTTCTCGCTATAGTGACAGATAGGTAGCGAGTGTGGGAATGGAAAAAGAGGATTCTGGCTGGTTGCCTCACGCTTTTGCATATGCCTTAAACCCCCACCAGCGCCTCCTCCCCTCCCCTCGAAATCGTCCTGGAAAACCCACGGAAAACCCCGGCACTCTGGCACTCAATGTGCATGGCATTATGTCCTCTACTCCTCCTCCTCCTCCTCTTCCCATCTCTCCTCATCATAGTCTCTCCATGTTGCCGCCTTGTTTGTTTGCATTTGCGTATCATCGACGCATGTCGCGACGCCGTCCTCCTTGGTCGTCCTGCGTTGGTGTCCTGATGCCCGTTTTTGGGGTACCAGAACTCGCTGGCCAGGCCGCTGGCCAGGCCGCTGGCCCCTGGTGCCTCGCTGATGGCTGCTGGCTGCTGGCTGGTTCCCGGTTTGCTGACAACAATAATTCAGGCGAATTGCGTGCTGGATGGGAAATGCCTTTAATCTGTTGGAGTTGCCAGCTGTCACGAAGCGAAATGAAATGGAAATCACACGCACTAATGGCAGAGAAGAGACTGGGCTCGAAGGACACTCCACTCTGCCGTCTCCCGTTCCGAAGGATCTTTGCTTAATGGCGGATTTTTTGTTAATTTTTTTCGTTGTTTCTGACAGGCTAGAGCTAAGGGGAAATATAATAATATAAGGAAAAATATTAACAAAAGGTTGCTTGTGGAAGGATATTTCTTCCATTGATTTATATAATTTTGTACCTTTTAAAGATTTATTTAAATGTAATGTTTTCCAAGTTGGTAAATTTAAATGAGAGAAAAGCTATATATTTTAAAAAGAGCTCACACACAAAAAATTATATCAAATTACTATAAAGGTCTTTATAATTTGAATTTAAATCCAAAATAGTAATATAAAACTTCATTCAAAATTCATACAAAAAAACAGTCTACCAAACTGCGTCTTCCTTCGATCGTATAAGCCTCCTTTTAAGACCTTAAAAAACCCTCCCTATATCTATATGGCATGACATCAACTTTCACGCAATGTCTAATTCGATTTGTTCTACGCCAACACTTTCATAATTCCGCTGTCTATTACGGATACTGCTCGGTGCCCATCGTTTCCATCCTTGGTCCTCATCTCGGTCCTCATCCTGTCCTGTTTTCTGTCTTATCTGCCATCTTTTTGCGCTGTTGGTAACCTCAAGCGCTCTCTGCCTGTGCCCATCACCCTCGTCCTTGCTGCGGAGTGTTCCTTTTTTTCATACACTTGCCCTGCCTGGGCTTTTGGACTTTATCACTCGCAATCAATCTGGCCTGGGCCGTTCGTATCTCAACTTTTGCGTTTTTCAATCTGAGCATTTTTACACAAGGGCTAAGTAAGTTCCAGGCAATGGAACGATGGTCGCCGCCCTCAACTTCCTCAGTTCCTGGTCGTAGTTCTCCCCGCTGGATGTCTTTTTGGCATCGCTGTCACTTTCGCTGGCAACCAGCTTTAAAAGATGGAGTAGTGAAAGAAATATTTGAAATTTATTTATATCTAATATTAGGATAAATATAAAAGATAGAAACTAGAGATACCTGAAGATTCAGTATAGAATTTGATATACCAGTAATCTTTAATACAATGATATTTATGAAGGGTTACCATACCATTATCCTTTCATTTCAATACTGTAATGGTTAGTCCTCCCATTTCTCCCTGTGTAAACTCTGTCAAGGGCCAAAATAGTGGAATAAGCTGAGAAGGAGCGACCCCAGAGCTTGGCCCAGCGGGAGGCCTTTTTTCCTGATGTCACAAAAGGATTCACTTGATATTCATCAACATCAGTGTCTGTCAAACAGTCAGTCAGAGAGCAGTCATTCAATACCCACCGAAAGCCCGCCTCCCTCAGTCCCTTGTTCCCCACCAAAAACTAGCAACAACGTCCGTAACATACCGAAGTGTGCATGTCAAGTTTGGCTGTCGACTGTGGGCTGTCTGTCTCCCCCACCATTTCTCTGAGTGTAGTGTCCGTGTGGGTGGCTTGCAATTTGATGCAACACAAGAATAGAATAGAGAAACGGAACGGAACACAAGAATTACCAGTACCAGTACCAGTACCAGTACGAGTTCCAGTACTCGTACTCGTACTCTTACGTATGCATAATGCCATTGGCGTTGGCGATACTAATCTGATTAGTGTCAGAACGGTATAAAAAGAGAGCAAAAACCTGCAGACGTAGTCGGAACAACAGGCATTGACAGGCGGCTTAGGCCAGTCGGATGGATATATATTTATGAGCGATAGAGTTGCTGCTCTCCTCGTAGCCTGTCACTGAATGCCGCATAAATTTCGCAGCACAACTAGTTCGCAGCGATTACTATGGCCGAGTGCAATTGCGAGGGCGAATCGAATTTCATTGAATAGAAACGGAACAGTAGGTGGGTACACTTGTGGAGTGCATCTGGTATTTACTAGGATTTTATATGCATTTTGTTTTATATTTGTATGGTGTTAATTCTATGAAATGGAAGTCATACTATAGGAATTCTGTAAAAAATAAGAGGGTCATAGTACCAAGACTTTTTACTGACTCTAATTCTAACTTTAGACACTTAGAACATATTTTTATTATAGATCTAGAAAATATAAATAGTAAGACCATTTCCTGTTAGTCATCAAATATCCTCATTATACCATTTCAGTCAGAAGCTTACAATGCAGTGAAGGAGTCGTTTCCGACCCTATAAACCATATATATTCTTGATCAGCATCAACAGGCGAATCTTTCTAGCTATCCAGGAAAGAAAATAAATTTTGGAAATTTTTTTCTACATTTTATGAGCCGTATTTCGACCTAATTGACATTTTGAAAAATTGACCAAATTTTATATACTTTAAAAGTTTAGTTTAGGTATGCAAATTTATTAAGCTATTAAAAACTAGTACAGAACAGCTTCCCGAATCAAAATTAATGTATTTTTGACTTAGTTATGAGTATTTTAAGCTGTCGGTTGTAGGAGTAGAATATCTACCAAAAGAATGCGAATAAGTATACCCTGCAGGGTACTATAATTTCAGTCAGAAGCATAAAACGCAGTGAAGGAGGCATTTCCGACCCCATAAACCATATATATTCTTGATCAGCATCAACAGGCGAATCTTTCTAGACATATTTTAAAGAAAACAATTTTTTATAATTTTTTTCACAATTTTTTAACAGGTTTTTGCATTGTTGACATATTAAAAAATTGACAAAAATTTAAATAACATAAAAATGTTATTTAGGTATGCAAATTAATTAAGCTATTAAAAACTAGCACAGAACAGCTTCCCGAATAGAAATTAATGCATTTTTGGCTTAGTTATGAGATTCGTAAATATAGATTTTTCTAAAACATTGTGTTATACAAATATTGATAAATATAAATTCAAAAATTGCGAATATGTAAAGCCTAGTTCCGATTGATGTTTAATACGATCCTAGAATCCGATTGCAAAACAAAAGAAACTATGGCTTCTCGAAATTAGTTCGCTTTCTTGTTTATTTTTAAACTTAATATATATTTAAATGCTGAATTCCAAAGTCCGTTCTTTGAGCTATTGTTATCGTATAAAATCCCATAAAAAACTCCTAATCTTGACTGCAAGTTTTATTTGCCGATGATAAAAAGCCTCACGCTGGGTTCAATTAAAAGGCATTTAAATCGGGGATAAGTTCCACCTTCACCCCCATCCTTAGGGTTTTGGCAAGGACAATCGCTCCCCGTTGAGCTGCACTGTGCACCCCTGTGGCAATCCTCTGGCCAGCGACAACAACTCCCACAACTCATTTCGCTGTGAGCGTCGTTTTAATTTAAAGGTATTTAAGGCGATCCATCATACGCGTATCGGTGAGAGAGACAGACAAGGGCCAGGAGGGAGACCTCGCTCGGTTGCAACCTGATATGAGTGCGGCAATCTGTTGGGCAATCGCCGGGCCTTCCTTGCTTTACCTACCTCCCATACACCCGGACACCACCCACCAGCACCCAGGACATGCCTCCCCCTTTTTGGCAACAAGCTCAACTCACCCATCACCCCGCGGCGCATTATATTGGCCTGTCACAAGGGAGCAATTCGACGTCGCTCCTGCTCCTGCTCCTGCTCCTGCTGATCCGATCCTTAGACTGCAGTCCGCTTACCAAAAAGAAGCCGAAGCGGACGCATTAGTGGCGGGTCGGTTGCGTTTGACTTCCAACACTTCTGGGCAATTGTCCTTCGCGGGAAGTGAAACAGGAACAGAAGGCGGAACAAACGCCGGAACATAAAAATGACAGAAGAGTAAAGAAGGGATGCTCGAAAGCGTCAGCAAAATGAGGGGTTGGGGTGTGGGATGCACTGGGAAAAAGTTCTATATACTTTGAGGAAAATGATAGTATAAGGAGCATTGAAAATATAATTGAACTTTGATGTTGTGGTACTCATGCTATTCCTGTCACCTTTTACAATTAAATTTCGTAAATATTTTCCCAATGATGATTAAGTAAAAATAATAATAATTACCAACAATTTTAACTAGATATTAAATTTGTAATCAATTATTTAATATATAAAATCACTGTCTTAATAGAATACTCCCTTTTTTTCTTTAAAGCTAAAAGTGTTTTAAGAACACTTCTTAAAAGAAAGTTTGTTGGTTAAATCATTCTTTAAGTTTCTTTAATCGTTCCCAAACTATTTTCGTATATAAAATATATTATAATCCCACATAGTTAGTAGTATTTATTACTTATTTAAACCTACCAATTATCCTCTATTGTATAGAATTTTCTCCCTGTGCAGGCGTTGACAAAAAGGCCTTTGCGTTTCATTTAGCAGTGCTGCAGTGCATCCACCCTTGTCGTCGCTGCCTCGCTGGCCTCGTGTCGCCTTTTTCTCGCGGTCTTAAAACGATGATTAGGTTGTTATTTTAATTTGCCCATTGATATAGCCTCAGCATGCCAGCCAGCCTGCCTGCCTGACTTGGTCCTTTGTGGGGTGGCTGACTGGCTGGCTTGCTGGTGTCGTTGCCTTTGTCTCTTGGGCGAGAGTGAGGGTGCAGCATTGTCAGCGTATTTAGCAGTCACGCCAAACCTACATCCATACCCAAAACACAGGGAACCCGGGAGAGAATCCGGGCATCCGGGGATCCGCATCGAGCTCAGCTCGTCTTGGGTTCAACTACGCGTAACGTGTCCGCAATTTGTCATCGATTTTGTATTGCCGCATTTCAGGCGTTTTCCGGGGTTGAGGTGGTGGGGTTGGTTGAAGCGAAATGTTTTAAATTATGCTAATTAATAAATTGACTTGGCAGTCAAATCATTTGAGCCAAATGTTAAATTTATTTGAAGGCATTTTCCTTCTTGTTTGTTAGCAAATCAATAATGATTTTAGTAATTATTTAGAAGGTAATTCAAGTAAAAATTGTGTTACATTGAATATAAATATAAAGACAAATGTTTTGTCTTATAGTTTATAATATATTTCAATATATATAAATTTAAGTATAGAATTCCTATTGACTTGATTTTATAAAATGTCAATATCTTATCAAAATATATTTTCTTCTATGTTTAAATCTTTAAAATTTAGTATGAACGTTTACTTGACTTACTGCTTCTTTTATGCCACATAAAGCTCTCCATTTGGCACTGAAAATAATACTAATTAATAAATTGACTTGCCGAGTCCAATTATTTCGCACAAATGTTGAAATAATTTGAGCAACTTTTCAGTCAGGGCGACCTTGAAGTGAAAAGTCCTTTCGTGTTTTGCTGCTTAAGCGAAAACTTTGTCGGTTTTATGGCACTTTCATAATCAGCGTAGTTTATTTAAATTTATTTTAATGAAGCAACAACAGACAATGGCAACGAGGTAAGGGACTGTGTTTTGGGGGGCTACGCAGGCGGAAATTTCATGCCCGAACGAATTAAACGGGCCAAAGACACGAAAGGGTTGCAAGGACACGTGAAGAGGATTTCCCTGGAACGGAGCATGAAGCAGGAACAACAGCGGTGTTAATGCTCTCGCCGACAAGTGCCCCCGGGAGCTGGATGCTGGGCGCGCTGAAGGTCCTGCGGCCATGGAATGTCTGCGCCGTGAAAAGGAGTAAATTAAATGATTAATACGCTTCGACTGTTGCCGGGACTGTTTAATTACCCCAACTCCTCGATGCCATTCGTTACGGTTTTACGCTTATCAGGCACAACTGTCAGCAGTCAGCTCAGTGTGCTCACCGCTCATTAGAAGATGAAAGTGTCCTGTGGACTATTCAAAAATCAGTCTGCTCCAGGAGGAAATACATTGCAAATGGGGAAACAAAAAAAGGAATTTCTTGAACTGCAAATCAGGAACTAAGAGGGGGATACACACAGGATACAATCCTGGATACTGGACACTGGTCACAGGAAACGGAAGCTGACCATCGAGTGGGAGTTTTCTTCTCCTTTTTTTTCTGCGGATGACCAACGCAAACGTTGGTTGGCACAATGAAGTACTCTATGTGAGAGTGTAATTTAGTGGAACAAGTTGCTTTTATAGAGAAAGGATTGGGTACTTGGTGAACTAGATCAGTTTATTGCTTAAATAAAAACATTATTTTTTGTTTGTCTGAAATAAATTGATTTCAAGATAATTCATTGCTTAGATTTTTTTTCTATTTTAAAAACTGTTTTATCTTTTAAATTCCTGTAGCTTTAATTTAGACTTCCCCTTCACTCGTAGTCAAATTTAATTAAATCGAAACGGAGACCATTAAAGAACCAGTTCAGTTTCATCTCCTGAAATCTGAAATCTGGCAAGAGCATCATCGCAACTAAAAGCAGCTTGGGGGAAAAAAGTCCAAACACGAGGCAGGCACGAGCAAAAACAAATACTAAAAATAAGCGGACCCACGCGCAGTCCTGCCAATTCCCCCATTTATATATGTGTGAGTGTTATCCTGTGGGTGTCCTGTTATGTGTGTGTGTGTATTACAACACTGGCTTGGCTGTCAATGGCGGATGCTGTCGACGCTGACGACTGCCGCCGACTGCCGGCTGCCAAATACCGCTGATGATGACGAGTAAAGAGGAATACAGGACGCAGCACAGGACGAACACAGGACGAGCACTGGACGAGGCAAAAATGAGAACGAGGACGAAAGCGATCCTCATTTGTATTCCAGACGCGTGTTGCAATGCGAGCGCAGCACGGAATGCTAACGAAGCCTGCACCGCCCCCTCGCATCCCCGCCACAACTCCCTCGTTGATGATGAAAGTGGGTGTGGTTGTGTGTGTGTGTTTGTGTGTGTGTATGTGTGTGTAGGTCGGATATATAGAGGACGTTGCTCGGCTAAAGTTTGGATTTTGTATACAAAATTAAAGAGCCGTGGCTAAAAACAGCTTTAAGTGACAGAGCTTGGGGAGAGGAAAATGCAGTGGGAAAAATATGTCAAATTCCTTAAATTATATATATTATTTTATATATTATATATATATTTATAATTTGAGAGTATGGAATAATATTTTGTTAGGAACTATCTATAACATAATATCTTAGCAACTTAGAAGTTTTAAATTATAAATAAATTAAAAGGCTATCTTCAATTTATTTTGGTTAATAAGAAATAAATTATTATTATATATAATTTAAAATTTCCAACAAAATAACCTTTACAATTTATTTTTCTGTGGAAATTATTTTTTTTGGAATGGTAACAAGAGGCCATTGCCGTTGTCAAGAAAGACAGAAGACAGAGAGTCCTGGCCCCGGAGGACCTCTAGCTAATTGAAAACAGTTATGTGCGTCATATTTCTTGGAAACCAAAGAGCTCGTTGTGTGCTTTTGACAGGCCAGTGAAAGACTTTCGCCAAGTTTCGGGGTTTCTCTATATATTCTTATATTTTTTTCCTTGCTTGCTCTATGCCCATTCTTCCTATTAGCCTTGTCCTTTGTTTTTGCTACTTTATGGCCAAAAACGGCCATTTTGTGCCGACGTTTCTTCAGCGAACGAGCTGCCACTTAAAGTCTTCCGCGCGGAGTCTGCGCAGAGGTTCAAGGGGACTTTTATGGGTCTTATCTAAGCAAATGGATCTCCTGAAGCTCGCGCCAAAACAAAAATCAGCTGATTCCCAAGCACTCGCATATATATATGTACGTATATCTGGAATGGAATGGCTTGGAACTCGTAACTCGTAACTCACATTCAAATGCAAAACTCGTGCGAACATTTTGCGCCACTCTCGCTCTCTCTTTCCCCCACTCGCTGTCCTTGCTGCACATCCTTGTTGCGGGGTGGCGGTGACGTCACATATATCCCCTCGACACCCCTTTTGTCGAACTCGATTTGTAATTCAAAATTTGTTTTCGAATAGATTTGCCACTTTTTTTTCTGGAGAGGAGGAGGAGGAGGTTGTTGCTGCCGGAATTTCAAATTTGCTTATAAACCCATCTCGTTCGCTCACGCGGCGTATACTTGATATATGTTTATCTCGCTTTTCATTTTATATGCAACAGCAACAGACGTAAAAATTCAACAGTGTGTTGGAAGCTAAAAAAAAAGTATAAATAAGCGAAAGGATACAAAAAAGAATATAAAGAAATCTTCACATATGTCTAAGGGAGGGAAGAGAAGCTTTGAGGGATTGTCAGGACTGACGGGCTGGACTTTTTCAGGATATATCTTTGATATACTTAAGGAAAAAAACTTATTTAAGATAAATATTAGAATAAAGATTGATCGAAACCTTGAACCTTTTAAATTTGTTTAATCATTTTATAATAATTATTATGTTTAAATTTAAAAATGCTGAAAATACACATTTTAAATAGTAATTTAAAAGTGATAAAATTTACATGAACTGTGAATATTCTTTGACGACTTCAGGTCATATCTTTAATAAATGTAACTTTACAAATATTTTTTTTAAAACTATTACATTTTTTAACATAACATAACAATGTTTTTTTGTTTTAACCCATTTCCCTTAAATAACTCCTTAACCCTTTAAGTATTTTTTGGCATCTCTAAAGCTTGTTCCCTTGCATTTGTATGTGTGTCAGTTATTCCGAGGAAGGGCAAGGTTACGCGACACGCGATGATGACGCTGCTCCTCCGACTCATAAACTAATTTACGATTATTACACAAGAGCTGATTTTTTATGCCCCCCTCGAACCCCTCGAGAAAGAGTTTTGCCTCCTTTTCAGTACTTTCCATTTCACATCTCTCTCCGGCGGGACTTTTATCCTGTGCGCGTTGAGGTAGATCACGAAAAAGTTTTTATTACAGCAAATTCTTTTTCAGCTCATTTGTTACATTTTTTTCTTTTCCTTCACACACACACATACACACACTCTGTTGGCTTTTGTTTATTGTGCAATTTTATGAGATGCCATAATTTGTTGTTAATATCGGAACATCGACGGAGGCTCGTCTGCTCTGAGGAGTACGCCTGTCGCTGTCTCGGTAGCTCGGCAGCTCATCAGTGATGCAGACGAGCATGTGACCCAGTGATACTGAAAGTTTTTATGCATTTTGCTGCTGAACGAGGAGATGTCGATGGAGATGTCGGATGGCGCCAAGGGATGGGATGCCCTGCCGGAGGAGGATATGCAGCCTTGCTCTTGACCTTAGACATTTGCATGAGAAGCGTTCGACTTGAAGGGGCTCGACTTTGATGGAATGGGAGAGAGGCTTTGAACAAAAATAGCATTGAAGTGGAGTTATGAAACTAAATACTCGTGGAATTTAAGAATTTTTGAACTAGTTCTTGAGACTTATATAAAAGGATGCTGACTATGTGAGATACGAACTTAAGGTCTTGAGATTCGCAGATTATTTCTAGAAGCTAGACAAATTTTAAATGAAGTATTTTTAAAACAGTTGAAAATATGATTGTTTATAGTAGCAAGAAAGGAAGCAAGAGTCCTTCTATTCTTTCACCCTTTTCCACAAAAAAAACCTGAAACGCAATGCAATCAGCAAACTTAACAAATTTTCCGACAAACCGCCGGCATAACTTTCCACCAACTATAAGGAGACTGCTGCTGTTGCTGCTCGCAGGACCTCATCGATCATAATTTCCAACTGGCTGTGATTTGTACCACCAAGTCCTTGAAGGAAGATGGAGAGACCGAAGCGAAAGAATCGCCGCAGAAGAGTCGGAGTGAGGGAGAAGCGTGAAAAAGGCGACAGCCGCCGCTGCCGCGGCAGCAGAAAAGCGGAAAATGTTAAAATAACGCGCTAACTTGGTTACCAAGTTTGCGCATTTTTCACTCGGTTCGCTTTTCCTCCTTCACCGCGCGCTCCCTGGACAGCCAGCGAGGAAAATCAAGGGGAAAAACCCCGGAGGAGGCGGGCCAGTTATTCCTCTTTTTTTGTGCAATGTGGGCAAAAGTTTGCCGCTGCTGCCAGAGCGTTTATGCAAATTAGGTGCAAACGCATGCACAGACAGCGCCAGCGAAGAGAGAGAGATAGACAGACATTATCCTGGAGCAACTTTCACTGCAGACAAGGTCTGGCAGGACTTGTTCTTCCGCAGCGATTTGTACCAGCCGAGCGAGAAAGAAGTGAGATCAGAAATCGCCCGGGCATCCTTCATTTATTCGTCCTTTTGAATGGGATCCACTGCCATCAAATCGGTGCGGCCTCGTCATCAAAGGAAATCTATTACCCATTCCTTATTACTTTCGGCAGCTATTTCAATTTCAGTTAACCACAAATCAGAAGTGAATATATATGAGTAACAGTCGAGGGGAAAATTATGGATAAATGGGAAACGAAAATTTTTGGTATAGAATGAATCTTATGAAGCTTCTGAATATCTATTGATATAATACAGTAAAGTTAGGTTGTAATTGAAATAAGAAGTAAAATAATATTTGCTTATTTGATTTCCTACTTTATTTTATTCAATCCCTTTATAATTTCTCTCTCACAAAACTCATATTATTTTGTTGCTAATTGTATTTGTTTACGAGTTTTTGTATGGGTGCCTCGAATTGCATTTCGCTCACTCTATGGCCGCATATCAATTCATCATAAAATGAGATTTATGACAAAAACAAAGGCCTTATCGCAGACAGTATTTATGTAGACAGGTTGCAATGACTGACCCCTGTGCCTCCTTTTGTGCCTGCATTGCCACCAATGGAGACATCCTGACAGACAGGCACGCCAACATTCACACGATAAAATGACAAAACCCAGACACACACAAACACACACACACAACCAACACACATGTCCTTCGATGGCTTTAAAGCGGTGATAAATCGATAAGGGTTTAAATTTTGAAGCTATTTTGCAGCTAGGCAAAGGCGCCATATCAAGCATACGCCCCGTGGCGGCCCAAAAGCTTTAATTAACTTAATAGAAGAAGAGGCGAAATTATCAAAAGAAAAGGCAGAGCCAAGGTGAGGTGAGCTGAATTAGAGGTTGGAGAGGGTGACTTTACATACCTCTGCACCTCAATGCCCAACTAGCAATTATTTATTATTTCGGCGTTGCTTTTGTTTCCACCAAAAAAGGACGTGCTGAATAAGGCGTAAGGAACTGGGGAGCTGGGCAAGCGGAACACAAACACAAAAGAAGGAAAGAAAGAAAGGAAAAACTATGGAATGGGGACTCTGGCAAATACGCATGCGTCCGATATCCTGTTGCTGTGGCAACCCCCACATGGACACACACACACACACACGCACACACAATCGCAGGAAGGACACCCAACGCAGTATTTGAATATTCACGCATACCATAAACTAAATACAGGCGGCGGTGGCGGGGTGCAAATACGCGCTGGCTGGCTGGCAGAGCTCCCTTTTCTGCACTGCCAGGACTCATCGGTTTGTATTTGTTTGTTATTTGTCGCTCGTGTGCGTGTATCTGTGCTCTGGATGTCCTTTCAACCCCCGAAGCAGCCAGCACACGTTCGTCTGGGCTCCAACTCTGGGCCCCCATCCTTTCTCCGCGTCCCTTTCTCTTCGGAAAAGGTATATTTAGTGTCCCAAGGGGGGGTGCAAGAGGTGGTTTGCCGCTCTCCGATGTTGCCATTTTGTGCCGGAGATTCCTTGAACATTGTCGCCAAATAGAAAGAAATACCTGATATGTACTCAGAAGAGAATTTGAAGACTTTGAGTATGTTTGGAAATGTATTTGTAATTAATTGTAGGATTTTTAAAGAGGAAAATATTTTTTTTTTATATTTATAAAAACGAATAAATTATATAAAATTCATTAGTCGTCTTCTTTTTAAAAGACAGTTTATAAATGTTGATTGATAACAGTAGAATTTATTTAGCATTCATACCATGAGTTCAAACTATTTTTAATTAAATGTAAAACATATTTACCATATGTAACCAGCTTCTACTCATTTAAATAAATATAAAATATATATTTAATTTAATGTTGTAGTGTCGCATTTCTCGCTGTGTTTATGTTGCACCGATTTCTATCTTGCATATATCTTCCATTTCATTTTCCATTTCCATATGTGCAATTTCTATTAATTGGTGCTACATTTTGATTAGAGTATTTGATTTCTTGTTTTGTTTGTCGCCCATCAATCTGGCAATTGTAAATCATTTCTTTTTTCTGTTTGCCACGCATTTTTATCGATTTCTGCGGCGGCACAAAAAAAAAGAGGGAATTGCAAAACAAAAAAATGAATCAGAAAACATGTAAATAAGTCGATACGATGGTATAGGCCTCCGGGGAGCTGGGTAACGCATACGGGCTTGTGCGAAAGGGTTAGGATTGACGGCATTTCGCAGGACACAGATACAGGACATGGATAGGCTGGTCGAAATGTGTGCAGATTTCTATCTGCATATGTATATTCATATGCCGCGTGTGATAGTGTGTCTGTGTGTCCACAAAATATGTGTTGGACCCAAAGGATTCAGAGGCTGATAAGTAATAGGGGGGTTTTTTTTTAAACAAATTTATATATATATTCATACTAGGAGATTTAATTGGAAGAGTTTTAAGGTATAAAAGATTTATAATATAGTTACAATTCTAAGTGGTACATATATAATACTTTTCTTAAGCAAATAATTAATCATAAATCCCTGCCAACACTCTGAATTCACTAAACTCACACCTTAAGCATTTCCGATCCTTATCGTTAGGACATTCCGAACCCCAATAATTTCCCCGCCCATGTTATTAGCCAATAGGTCGGTTGTAAACTCGCATATTTCAAGTGCCTGGCCATACATAACCGCATCAGCACACACGCAATCCATAACTGCCACCCTCGAATGGATTTTCCAGCCCAGCCCACCCTTCCGTGCTACCTTGTATTTCGTTATCAATAAAGCGAAATTTAGTTTTGATTTCGTGTTTGTTGTTGTTATTGAAATTCATTGAACCAATTTTAATATTTTATTTGTTGCAGCACGCACGCAGGACGCAGGACACCGAACTAACGGCATGTGCAACCCTTTATGTGTGGGTAAGTATTTGCATGCGTATGTTCATTTATACTCGAGTGTGTGCGGGCACGTGTATGTGTGACTATTTCCGGTGGACGCCATTGTCGTTGTTCTTCTTCTCTCTTGTATTTCCTTTTTTTTCTGTCATAATAGCGGCCTCTGTTTTTCCACTCTCCCCACCGTTTTTTCGCTCAGTGTAGGTATGTGTGTGCGTTGTTTCTTTTGGCTTTTGTTTTTGCCCTGTTTCGTTGTTGTTTTTGCGCAACGTAACCAAATTTGAATATTTTTTTTGTTTTGCGCCCAGCAAATGGATTTTTTTCCACAGATTTTCGATGCCTTTTTTCCTGGCCCTTGTGTCTCTCTTTAAGTTCAGTTCAAGGGTATATTGTATTTGAGGATGGTAATATATATTTTTGTCCGGTTTTGATCATGTCTGATTGTCCGTTGTGTCCGCAAAATACCATTCACTATCTGTATCTTAAAAACTACCATAGGAAGTAATTTTATATTTTTTTATAGGTCTGTGTTCTTATATCAGGTATTCGTTCATTACAAGAATATGTTGTACTTGATTAAATAACCCATGTCCGTTTGTCCGTTGGGATCGAAAACTATATCTCTGTATCTGTGATTTGCAAAGTACTAGACCAAAGATGTTTATATTTTACTACAAATTAATTTTCCTCGTATCAGTATCAGTTTATTTAAATAATATTTATTATGTTTATGTAATAATAGAGGTATGTATAATAGAGGTAATACACATAATACACATATATTTCCCAAAAAGGATATCAAACACTGGGTATTCCATAGTCGGTACTCTCACAGACGGACACCCTTCTTGTTTCACTCTTTATCTGTTTGTGTGTGAGTGAGTTTTGTGCTCGTATCGCTTTGTTCGCCTCGCTTATGATACCGTTATGATGTATTTTATTGCCACAACAAAACCAAAGCAACGCCACTGCCACTGCCCGTGCCCGTGCCCCGCCCACATTTCCAAGCCGCCTCCCGCAAAACGGAAACCGGCGACATTGTAAATTTTCTCTGGCCTTTTTTCCATACCCATTTTTTTTCCTCCTCACTCCAGGGCCATTATAGAAATTCTGTTATTCCTATTCGCTTTTTGTATATTTTTTCGGTTCCCTTTTTTTTTCTTTTTTTTCGTGGATCCATGGTCCGAGGTAGAGCCTTTTTGTAATTGTTGTTGTCTTTGTGATTTGATTTAATGTTGATAACAATAACAGCAAAAGCAACAGCAACGGCAAGCAAACAAATACATATATAAATAACCCCAAAACTTTAGGGAAAAATATTCCCAAAAATAAAAATAAACCATATATATTTGGGAATAAAAAAGGGAAAAAAAGAAAGGAGGAAACGCAAAACTTACTTTCCAGTTCATTGGGGCTGCAGAAGGGTTGACTTTTATAGTTCTGTCCTGATTCACTTTGATGGCCCTAATAACCGAAGCTTAATGAGCATAACAAGTGGCTTGTCGGCAAGGATTAAGCACCGCAGGACATACATTCGCAGGGTGTGTGTGTTTATTCTTCGCTTTCTTTTTCCTTTACAGCGGTGCGTGCTTTCTAAGTCAAGTAGTACATTTTTATTATTTATTATTTGACATTCAGCGGTTTCTCGTGTGGCTTACCTACAGTTTCTCGTAAACACGCAAATAGTTTGATTTACAAAAGTAAACAAAAAACCCAAGTTCTAAGCCTAATGAAATCTAGGTTTTCTAACGAAAGTTGGAAAATAAAAATGTCTTTAATCAATGTCAACGAGAGGCAGTTGATTTATTTTAAATGTAGTCTAGATATTAACATAGGTGGGAAAAAGGTTCATGAAAGAGTCTTTTTGGTTTTGTTGAAGCGTTTATTTAATACTAATATTTTTTCCTTGCCTTCCCCGGGTATTTATTTATTTATAACATATTAAATATTAACTATTAATGGGTTTAATATTAACTTCTGATCTTTAAAATTAAACCCTTAATTGTATTATTTGATATCTAAGTTTCTCCTTCTTTCTAAATACTGAAAAGTACAATCTTAGTGATAGAATTTTCCCCAACACATTGTAAACTCTTAAGGACCCTTTACTTTCCTTAAAAAGCACCCAAAACTTTTAAGTCGCAAATCCCCTTTGTACAAAAATCCCATAAAATCAGCTAATTTAACGAATTGAGCGCACATGGGTTAAGGGCGCCTTAAAGCAGCCGCAATTCACATCCTGCTGCATTTTACTAAAAAAAAAACAAAAAAGGAAAAACGGAGAAAAGAGTGGGGTAAGAGAGAGACTCATTTGTTACTGTGTGTGTGTTTGTGTTTGTGTGTGCAACAAAGCAGTAGACAATGCGTAAGGATGCCCGAAAAGGATATGCGAGAGACTCCATGCACAGACAGCCGAGAGACAGACAGCACACGCACACATACATTTAAAATTATGCAAATTTTATTACGCAAACTGCTGCGTCCGTCGCTCCACCTCCCGGTGCTCCTCCCTGACTACTTGCCTGCCTTCGTCCTTGCTGCAGGAAGCCCGAGTCTTACACTCACAGTCGGCGGGGGTGCGCGCCAGCAAAAAAGGACCTTACACCCGGAGAGTCAGAATGCAATAAGCAATTGCAGGACACTCACTATACACAGTGCAGGATCAAGGCAAATGGGCAGTGGGGTTAAGGGGGACAACAACAAAGCCTGCTTCTGGCTTTTTCCCTTTTTTTTGTGCCTTTAAATGAAGAGCAAAGCTTTCATTACGGGCAACAATGTTTAAATTATTGAGCACAAGCCAAAGCAGAAGCAGAGCTCCAACTAAAAGCAAAGCAAACCTAGAGCGAGTAGGGAATAAAGGCAAGAATTCGCTCAAGTACACAGAGATAAATAATAGGTAGAAGTTTAGAAAACTATTTGGATCTTTGATATTAATAGCTTAGAAAAATATCGAACTCAATTTTCGATAAGTTTGCATCAAAGTTATGATTCCGGCATCCTGCAATTAATAAGTTCTTGGCCATTATTTAGCATTAGTTGTATTCCATTTTTTGATGAAATTTATATATAAATTTCAAACAGTTTCTTATTCTTCTCCGTGTACCAAGCAAATGCACTTATTGTCTGAAAAGTAACGCAGTCAGCGTGAAAATCGTCAAGGCGGCTTTTCGTTCCGTTTAGTTTTCCCTCTCATCGTTGTTGCTGTTACTTTCTGCTGTTGTTGTTGTTTTTGTCGAGCTACCGCTGTAAAAAATTACCAAACGGAAATGCGCCTACAAGGCCGACGCTTGCCCAAAGGAGTTTTTCCGATGTTTCACAGCGAAGAAGGAGCAAGCAGCAGGAGAGCAGCAGCGCGCCAAGCGTATCCTGCGAATCCTGCGGAGCGGAGCTTCCGACAAACCGACTAACCCAAAAATCAAATCGCTTAGCAAGCGCGCCAAACATTTTGTGAGAGGAAAACCGGAGAAAAACCGAAGAAAATCGTAGGAAATCGTGTAGGAAATCCAAAAGTCACTAAGAGAACGGCGGCGCCAAAAGCCGGTGGAGCAGGCAGTGTCGCCATCTATCGGCCATCGCCGCATGATAGCAGCCATTTTGTTTATTGTCGTCCCGCTTGCACTCGTGCGGTGGCCATAGCCTCATCTCGCTCCTTCCAGCCACCTGCTCACTGCGTCTGCGCTGCGCTCTGGCAACGCCCACTCTCTGAGCGGCGAGCATGCGCACTGGAAGCGGCAGAGCGCAAACGACGGGCAACGCCCACAGGACAGACGGCGGTGCGAGGGAGATGGCCATAGCCGGTGCCGGTACTTCCAGTCCACTGGAAGTCTCCGAAGAGCACAAGAGCTACTCACTCTCTCGCTCTTGCTGCCTCGCAGAGCGAGTGAGAGCTCTGCGATTTTCAACATTTTCAAAGCTTTTGCAAATGTGTTGGTTTTGTTCCATTTGAAAGAAGCGCCAAAAAAACAAAGTGTTTCCCTAAGTATTGAAATTTATGAAAGTTGAAATATAAAAAGTTTATAAAATAGTCAGGGTTTCTATGCACTTCTTAACGAATACTTGATAAAAGAAGAGTCTTAAGATTCCAACAATTTTAAGTTTGTAGGAGAACCCGAAACCTTTTTACGTTTTTTGTGTTTTTTTTCATATAAATAATAGTAAGGTTCAAGAAGAACCTTTACGTTTGCTCGATTTCTTTCATAACAGGTTTCTGTAAAGTTTTCTTTTACAGCAATCCATTTTCTTACGAAATATAAAATATATTATAAAAAATGCGGAAAACTAATTAAGAGTACTTACCTTAACTACCAGTTAAGGAAAGATTATTAAAAACTTCGTTTTCCTCGTTTCAAAACCCCCATTTTAATGGTAATCTGTAATCCAGCTTATATCACCGCCAAAATAAACTAATCCGGTGGCTCAACAAAGCTAATATAATTAGCATGTGTCTGCCCGATTTAATGAGCACTTTGCATGCCAATGGAAAAGTGACGAGTAGCTGAGCATAAAAAATAATAATGAGAAATGCCCGCGATCAGCTGGCCAAGTAACTGTACTCTCTTTGCATCAGCTGTCGATCATTGGGCTCCCGCTCTCTCGCACTGGGGCTCCACACTCTCGCCGCCTCACTTCCGCTCGCGTCTTATGCAAATTAACGAGTATTTTTCACTCTCGACCGCCGCTTATTATTCATTATTTGTTTGTTTTAATTTAATACATTTTTGCGCGCAATGTTGCTGCTGGCTAAGAAGCCGCCAGAAGAATTAACATAAAAATGCATTGAGCGACTTTTACTTTCAAGGTGATCATGTGTCTGGTAACATAGAAGCAGCAGAAAGAAACATAAGAAACGGCTGCGTCATTTTATAATTACCAGAGAAGAACCGGGGGAAAACAGGAGCTGGGAAACGGGGAGAAAACGAGCGTTAAGGATCCCTTCCCCTTGATCTAGGCAGGTGCAAGGGCCATGTCCTTTAGCCGTGGCATATCAATAAACCACTTAGAGGCCGAGCGAGCGAGAGAGAGATCCTTATCGCTGATCCTTCCCGGCGATCCGTTACATTTTCAATTTCGCCGACGTTACACGCTAATGAAACGCTGTGAACTTGACCGTGGCTATCTTGGCCAAGAGATCTCTTGTCTATCTCTGTGGATTCGTGGACTCCGTGGACTCTGCGTGGACTCGTCCATTAATAAAAATCCCCTACCCTCTACTCTCCTCTCTGGCAGGGCCCTTCCTCCCTTAAAACGCTCCAGTAAACCTGCACATTGCACTCGGGGGTTCACGCTCTTCGCTCCAAAAGTGATCCGGTTATGATACGCTTCTCTGCATATCCATTTCCCGGCATCCACAAAAGCCAGCTATTATTACACAGGAACAATAAGAAAAGTTAAGTTTTAAGCTTTAATTGATCATAATTCAAAGTCAGCTTGGGTTTAGACTAAGGATACTTTTGGGCTATATCATTCAGATTAATTAGGACGTTAATTTTTAACAAACTACTTTATAAATTACTACAAAGAATGAAGTCAACATTAATTTTTTGTTTCTGTGTATTAGCTTCCATATCCAACTCCAAAAAGTCAGTGCTCACTGCAGCGTGCCATGGATGCCACTCGAAATGGCCCAGAATAAAATAGCCAGGTCTGAAAAGCCAAGAGCTAATGGATAATGGAGTTGTAGGCGAGCTGGGAGAATGTCAGACTTGCAGATAAGGAAAGTTATTTAATTAAAGCTGAGCCAGATTTGTGCCAATCTCGAGACATGCACGGTGCTTGAACCGAAATAAAGAGAATTTTTCTTTTAAATTAAAAAGTTTGCTTTGAAAAAGTCTCCACATTTTGGAATATTTAAAACTTTATTTTAATTCAGAAACCCAACAAAATACAGACTTCGGAAAATATCGTATAAGCAAAACAGAAGTGACATCCGCTTGTTTCTTTTGAGTTCCGAAGCCATTCTCTTTCCTAATTTCACTTCCCAGGCAGGCAGCGAAAAATCATAATAAATTCAGCAGACAAAATCTCATTTTCTAAGAATTATTCACTCGAATCCATTACTCATTTCCCCCTCATCCGCCAGAGACTGTCGGGCGAGTGCAGCTGGCTGAAGACTGCAAGACGTGACAGCGAGCGCGAGTACCAAACTTCGGATCTCAGGACCCCAAAACAGATCCCAAATTTCAGATCCAAAACGCACCCACGACGACTCAGAATGGAGTGCAGAGAAACCCTCTGACACTGGCACTGGCAGAGTGTGATACGTATGAACTGCCGGTATTATAATCCGCAAGACATGTGTGAATTTGCCGCCCTATCGCCGAGTTGAGATCTCTTCTTCAACTCGTTCACCTTCCCCCGCTAACTGGGAACCCAATTCAAAGCTCTCTCGCCGCGATTTCCCACAGTCGATCAACATGAAATGAAAGATATGATGGGATATTTGACAGTTACGTGATTTCTTTCTCGGCTCGCATTGGGGCCTGACGATGTTCGCCAAGATGTTGCTACTTTTTCAGTCTTTTGATTTTCAGATATTATTATTCACGCAGTTCCAGGTGGCGCCACCCGGGGATTTAGTGAGTTCACAAACCCGAAAATCACAATCCCAACGAGCTCCACTCGCCAAGGACATGCGTGAATTGGGAGTCCTTTCCGCCTTGGATAAAAAACATCAAAGCACTTGTGGAGTTTCAAGGGGAGTTTTTCAGGATTCAGTCAGCTTCGATTGCTTTCCGGGGGCGGACGCAACGGAGCGTTGGCTTTAACGGTGGCAAGGGGATGTTTCTCAAATATTTTTGAATATTTTTTGGATTTCATTATTAAACTTTATTATTTTAATAGTAGAATTTGTCATGCAATGTATTTGATTTCGTTTATTAATTCACAGATTATCTATACATAATAATAATATATATAAATGATAAGATGTTTTTCCTGACTGCCCAAATTGTAATTACATTTATTGTATAACTTACATACACCCTCCTCATAATTGGCTTTTAAGCAAATAATATTTACCCGATTACGGACCCAGATACATTAAGATCACGAATGTTACAACTTGAATTACCACTTCAATAAGTTTATAATAATTAATGAGGTGTAATTAAATTAACCACATCACTTGATAAGCCTTCTGGGTGATGGATTAAAGTAAATAAATTATAATAATAAATAATCAGAGTCGACAACAACAATAGCCACAGCTCAAACTCCAGCAACGGGAAATTGCAATTTACAACAGGCAACCAAAAACAACAAAGCCATCAACAATGTGAATAAAAACAAAAAACATAAAAAAAGATGTGTAAAAAATAAAACTGCACAAACAATTTTCAGTTGAGCGGCCATGTAGAAATTTGCAATGGTGGCCAGACAACTGCGACTGCGGATGTTGTTGTTGTTGTTACTGCTATTGTTGTTGTAATTGTTGTTGCCTTTGTTGTTGAAACGTATCAGGCACACCATGAACAAAAGCAACAACATCAACAGCAAGTCAGTATGGCAACATAATGAACTTACACGCAATGGGAAGCTCAACAGATGCAGCACTCGCCTCGCCCCATCATAATTATTTCAATAAAAACTACAGCTAAAATAATAATAATTACAAAAGAATAAAAGTCTGAAACAAATGAACTGCCCATAAAACCCCAAGCAATCATCGAAAAACATCCAACAAGCCATTGAAAAATTCCAATGCAGAGAGGGAAAACAGTTGAACAATTAATCAATTAAGAACATTGCGCTTAATGTATTACGCCTCAGAAAAGAATACCTTATTCTTATTTTAACTGAAAGATAGTCAATATTAAATGATTAAATAATTAAATTTTTATATTGTATTGAGCAGTTAAAAGTTAAGTTAATTTTTAATTTTCCTAGTTCAAATTGACCCCTTTGAATTCTGCCTGAGAAAAGATTTCATCATGCATTCTCGCACTCTTACACACACACTCACGGATGACATGTTGACAATGATGGCCGGAAGTGTTGCAGTCCCCAAAATGGCGGCAGCACTCCATCCAGCACACTCTCACACAGCACACCCGCTGACGCATCAGATGCTGATTATTTTGTTGTTGCATGTCACTCAAATCAGAGATTTGGTTTGCCGCTTGGCTTAATTATCGTTATTATCTTCGCCGACTGGCTCTCCTCAGAATTGGCCAATGCAGCGGGAAAATCGCCGCCAAACACGCGATGTCAAATGTAGGATTTTCGAGGGAAATTGCATTCTTTGCTGGTGCAGCAACCTTCATACATATTTATGGCCTCAACGCGCTTTTGTTGTATTTGCTGTTGTGCACAATAACAGCCATTATTTATTATATATATACATATATATAGTGCACTTAATTTCCTGCCCTTGTTTGCCCAGCAAATACTGCCCCTGGGGGGCTTCATCATCCACATCGCCGGAGCTCTCTGCGTGCCAGCCACTAAAATTAAATTATTTTAGTTCATAATTTTAAATTATAAAATTCAACTTGTACCCGGTTGTGGGTGCTGAGTGAGCCCGAGCACGGCAACCTGGCTTGGGATCGCCCTGCGGCATCTCCATCTCATCGTCGTTGCTTGTGCTCTGCTCCAAATGCAATTTGGAAATTTTAGAAAATATTTAGAAAATTAACGCAAAGTTGTGGAAACCTTGTTGTTGAGTCTCTGTCTGCTAGATAGCATACAGCAAACTTTGTCCAAAAATATTATGCAAATTCTTTTTGAAGCGGACAGGGGGTCCAGCAGTTGATTAGATTCCATTTTTGGGGAAATGGAAAATTAGCTAGCGAAATGTGGCGAGTCTTTAAAAAAAGATTAAATTTGTCCTTGGTTTTATGGGTTTTTCAAAACGATTTCTAGAGAATTTCCTGGTGAGCATGTAAAAGTGATTTTTAAAATATTCTCTAATAACAATTTCCCTATAACTAATCTTTTAGTAACAATAAATAAATAAATTACTCTGCTGTCGTATTAATTAGCTACCAATTGGCTGTAAATCTTTGCTAACCATTTAACCCTTTGTGGTTTTCTCAGTCTTATAGTCAGAGGACCAAAAACCTTTAAATCAAATTACCAGCTAACAAGAGGTTTTCTTGTCCCTGGGTTCAAGGGTTCAAGGAATGCAAATTTCGCTGGTCAGCCAGCAGGAATGTCGTCCCTTTTTCGCAACGGACACATGCCAGAAATGTCTTGCAAGACGGAAGTTTGATTTGCTAATGAACTAGAGGAAAGGATGTTACGAAATGGCCTTAGGTGTATCCTGTACGAAGTGTTCTATTGGCCAGAAAATTGCATTTGATTCGATGTCCCTTTTGGGGCCACATGGCATGTCCTCCTGCATGCCAGGCACGTTTTGCGTGCCTATCAATTCAAGGAAATTCAGGGAAACTCAAGGAAACTCACAGGGGGGAAATGCGAAGGACAACGGAGTCGGAGTGTTTGCCTTTTGACTTCGGCTCGTGTGGTTCTCGCTCACTTGTTGCATGTGCTAGAAGGACGAAGGACTAACTGCGGCAGCCTGGGGCCGATGTTTAAATTAAATTTCTGCGGCGACGATTTCAATGAAGTGTTTCAGATAATGGCTTCATAATCCCCAAACCCAACTCTCCTCTGGACCTGGCCATTTCATTTGCATGCCATTGCCATAATTTTGGCTCATATATTTACTCAGCCATTTGACTCAATAATAAGCTTGATTGTTTATACTAGGGATGGCTCTCTGTCTGCCTTTGGGTTGCTGCTTTCCCCCTAGAAAGCTTTTTATTAAATTACAGAAGCGCCTGCCAAAATTTATTGCGAATTTTTCATAGAGCAAACCTTTTTAGATGCCTTAGAGATGCCAAGGAAGCCACCCAATATTATTCAAATTCATAAATTTCATATTTATTTTTAGAACTGTTTTTTTTTAAGTAAGAATAGCCTTATAAAACTATAAATATTTTTAAAGCAACGCTTTACAAGTAAATAAATCATTTAAAATATAAGAATTCTTTGCATCAATATTTATCAATATTTTTAAATGAAAATTTGATATTATTTGTAGGGTCGGAAATGACTGCTGATTGTAAGCTTCTGACTATAATTTTAATGCCTTTTTTGAGTCGATATATACCAATATTTGTATATGAAAATTTTGTCTAATAATCACCTTTTCGATGTAATCTTCATTCTAAAATAAGGTTAACTAGACAGCACTGAGCACCCTCCTTATTTTTGACCTGCTGCTGTCTGCCTTTGTTTTTTTGAAGTAGGAAACATTGTGAAAGTGCAAGGCGAAAAAGGAAAAAAAAACTGCGAAGAAGAAATAACATGGGGAACTTAAGTAAACATTAATTTACATAACTTCTGTGCAAATGACGAGGCTTGGAGGAAGGGGCCCAGGGAGCAGGGCTGGGCGGGGCCCGGCGAAAGCCGGATCCGGATCCGGATCCCAAGTCCGGACGTGGGCGTCAGCGCTCTTGTAGCCCGGCGTTATTAAAAAATTTAAAGCATGTTCTGCGGCGCAGCGTAGTCCTGAGTTCTGAGAGGACTTGAGGGGGTCCTGGCAATATGGCTCCTGCTTAGTTGTCACTGTCTGTGGCACTTGGCCCGGGCTGTTTGTGTTTGTGATCGACGGCACAGAGACAGAGACAGAGAGAGACTCCACCTAAATATATATATTTTTTTTGTGGGCGTCGTCTTGGTCCTTCTTTCATATCCTTGTAGCGGCAAACGGCGCTGGTGTGTCGGAGAGAAGTGCCAGCGTCTGTTTTCAATGTTGCCAGAAGTCGCTTCTTTTATGTAGCCACTTGGTGAAGGCCCAGAGATGGAGTAAAGACGGAGACTGAACACCTAAGGGAAGCTTAAGACCCCAGGAAAAATGCTCTACAATATATAGGAGAATAAAGCTACTAAGAAAAAGGGATTAAATTATATAATTGAATTATATATTTGATGTTCTAAAAGAATATATTTTAATCAAAAATTATATAATACCAGCTATTGTTTGCAAGACTATTATTTTGTAGAATCTTTGGTTTTTAAATGGTTTTTCCATTACATAAACTTCACGAACAATATTTCTGGCACATTTTGAATGAAAAATATGATATTTACTATTTCGATATATGAAGAATCTTAATAAAAAATATTATATAAATATATTTAATTCATCAAAATCCGTCTTGCAAACACGGAAAATACCCTGCCAAAGAATTAATCAAGCGAGTTACAATGACAGCGCATATTATTTTCTTCGCTTATGTCCTCGCCACACTTCAGAAAAGGACACCCCAATGGCAGTCCCTGCCTCATACCCACCCCCAAGTGCACCCCCCTTTGCACCCAACTCCCACCCCCTTTCCGGCTTTGCCAATGCCGCACAGCTTAGCGAAATTGTTTGCGAAAATACAACACAATATTCAAGAATAATGATGACATTGTTGACTCCAGTACCCGGCGCGAGTCATAAAAAAAAAGAAAGAACGAAAAAAAAGATATATTCAATGAGAGTTGGGGAACCGCAAGGACATCTTCCGCAGGATTAAACGCCCTAAACGCCCCGCTTTAGACATTGCAACGCCCCAACTGGCTCAGGGAGAGAGTCCTTTTGCCGGAAAGAGACAGGACGCGCGCGAAAAAAAGCAAACATGATTACCATATTGTATGATATGAGGCTATATCTGAGCCCGGCTATAACCGGAAGCAGGACTCCTCTGCTAAGAAAGGCAAACAAAGACTGGAAATATAAATTGAAATGAATTGAAGTTATGGCATTAGACAGTTTTGGCAATAATCAGACGTTGATGTGTCCCCATTAGCATTTAGAGTATGTGTTTTTTTCTTACGAAGTGTCCTCAGAAGGATATTTATATTAGAAAATTAAATTCCTTAAGCGAATATTAAGTGTCTCTTTAATTGTAGGAATATGTTTCATTTGGGAATAAAATTCCTTTCTATTCCATAAATTAAGATATCCCGCTTTGGTTTAGTGGTCCTAAGACCCGAAATTAAAGCATATTTATTATATACAGACTGGATATAAAAACTAATCATTAACCCTAGAGAAGAGATGAAAGGACAGAGTACTAAGACTACCAGCTGAGCTCCTCGGGTAATCCTCCTGGATATTCCCCCGTCAGGCAGGCGGTGCAATATCCACCCTTCAGGGGATTCACATGGGTCTTGTTCATCTGCACGGCCTTCACCAGTCCCTCCACACTGAGGTAGGCCAGACTGTCGGCTCCCACATGATCCGCCAGCTGGTCCGCATTCAGTTTGTTGGCTATTAGCTCCTCTCGCGTTGGGATATTGATGCCCATGTAGCAGGGATACTGCAGCGGAGGACTGGCTATGCGGATGTGCACTTCCGTTGCACCTGCATCTCTCAGAAGCTTGATAATCGGGCCAATGGTGTTTCCTCTGACTATAGAATCGTCCACCAAGACTATCCTCTTCCCCTCGACATTCTGGGCCAGGGCGCCAAACTTCTTGGCCACTCCCAGCTGGCGCAATCTCGTCGAGGGCTGGATAAATGTGCGGCCCACATAGCGATTCTTGCACAGAACCTCACCGAAGGGCAGACCCGACTCCCGGGCATAACCATGAGCGGCGGCTGTGCCAGATTCCGGCACTGAGCTCACTAAATCGGCGTCCAGCGGGGATTCCCGGGCCAACTGACGGCCACACTGAAGGCGGGCGGAGTAAACCATCTGACCCTCAAACATGGAGTCGCTGCGGGCAAAGTACACGTACTCGAAGATGCAGAAGGCCATCTTCTTGTAGTCCGGACGCTCCACAATGTCCACGGTGCGGTAGCCATTCCTTGACAGCTCGATGATCTCGCCGGGCTCCACTTCGCGGACATAGCGCGCACCGATGGAGAGGAAGCCGCAGCTCTCGCTGCTCACCACCCAACCCTCGGCCAGTTGGTCATCGATTTTCGCATGACCCGCATCCACGGGCACGATCTTGCCCAGACACAGAGGCCTATTGCCATAGGAATCCCTCACAGCGTAAATCTTGTCCTTGTGCATCACCACCAGGGAGTAGGAGAGTGGGGCCAGGGTCATGAAATGCCTGATCCTCGCCGGCCAATTGGGTCCATCGTGCTCGGACACATCCTCGGGGGCACAGCACAGGGACTGGGCGATCAGCTCGCTGTCACTGTGCGTGGACAAACCCACTCCTCGCTCCAGGACCTCGCGCCTCAGGGACTCACAGTTTACCAGCTCCCCATTGTGGGCAATGGCCAGAGCTCCATGGGCAGTGTGGACCACAAAGGGCTGGCAGTTGACCACCTCGGAGGCGGCCGCCGTGGAGTAGCGAGTGTGACCGATACCCAGGTTGCCCTTCAGCTTCCTGATGGCTTCGTCGTTGAACAAATTGTTGATCATGCCCATGCCCTTGTGCACGCTGAAGTTCTTGGAACACTTGCCCAAGCTGGTCACTATGCCCGCCGATTCTTGTCCACGATGCTGCAGTGCCACCAATCCCAGGCAGATCATCTGGGCTATGTCCAGCTGCGAATGGGAAAAATCTCAATTAGCAACAGGGGTTTACGTGTAATTGGTATAACTTATTATATATATTGTCAAGGCAATAATATTATAAAGAAAAATTGATTTCCTAGTGCTCTCCTAGATCATCGATCCCCAAAGTATATGACGATGACTTTGGTAAAAACCACAGATAACGAAATCTCTTTTTCAACCAGAATTCTCCGGGCTACACTTTCCTGTTATTTTCCATTTCATTACAGAGCCGGCATTATGGCAATAAAAATATCAACAACAGAGATTACAACAGCGGATCGCTTCGAATTAATTGACGTCACCGCAATCTCTGGCCATTGGCCACAGAATCATCAAACATAAGTCGATCAATAGAAGGTGGAGGTGGAAACCTTCAGAGCTTACCATTGACCCACTTTCAAGAGATTTGCATAGGTCGGACGTCTGACATGGCATAGAAAATGGGAATTCAAATGGATTCCAATGATCTGCATTTGACAGGCTCAATGATCATCGATCGAAGTGATCAGTGCAGTGATTTGGTTATCTTTTGTTTGTCGAGAATGAGTTGGGTAATATTTGCAGGCTCTGGTAAATGATTGTGATCTTGGAAGCTTAGATTGACTAAGATTATTCTATAAATAATTATAGTTTTGTAATGTCTGAGACGCACATGTGTCACTATGTCACTACGTAGTCATTTTTGTTCTATCTTTTTTAAATTTAAACTGCAATTCCATGACTAAAATAAGAAGCAATATAAACTTGAATGCCCACCTGTGTTGGATAATCCCCGCAGGCTATGGCTCCAAAGACGCCACACTCGCAGGTCATGCCCGTGGCATCCACTCCTTTGGGCTGTTCGGACTTGTAGATCTTGTCGGGAAATACTTTGGGCACCAAATCCTTTTTCCGCTGGCAACACAACTCATCTGAGGCAGACAAAATATAGATATAGGCATAATTAGTCCTGGAAATCACAACTAATTACTTGTATAATTAAGGCTTACCTTTCGTGAGTTTGTCACAGCAATTTCCCAGCTCACTTTGCGCCATTTTTTCACCTTATTTATGCTTTTGAGTATCTATTTTCTTGTATGTGAGTGTGGTGGCACACCACCTTTTGTGGGAATTGAGTTGAGCGAAGGATTGAGACACTGTTTGCACACTTTGCACGAGATCGCTGGCTCACTCGATCACTTGATCACTTTTATTGGAATCAGAATCAGAATCGGAATCGGAATCGGAGTCGTTCACGTCTGCATTGATTGAATGCCAGCGGAATTATGAATGTTCATGTTACAGCCGCGCCTAATTAAACCTCCGATCATCATCATCATCGTCATCATCGCACATATATGGCACACATACTTGAATATATAAAGACGTACTTATCAGTTGAAGTCGGGGGGAAATGCAGGCGAGGCGGCTGATCAGAGGGTTGGGGACCGAGCACAACCGCATCCAGAAACGCATTCCTGGTAGAATTTGATACCCCCGCAGACTCTTTTATTATTATTATTACTGTATGCCCAATGTGCCAAATAAACACTGGATCTCATATATTCTCACGTTCGGCTTTCGATCGTCACGAGGATTCAATGACCGCATTATGTCGCGTTGTCTACGCTTCAAATCACACAAATCACGCATCCAATTCGACATTGATCTCGAAAGGAGCACTGAGAGAAAATAGATTTGGGGTCTAAATTTAAGGGTTTAAAATAAACAAAAATTTAACGGTTTAGCTTTGCATCTATTTTCTCTACCCAAGAGTTTTCAATAAATTTTATTTTACTTTCCTACATGTTGTAAATATTATTTCTCCCTCTGTATGCTCGCATTTAATCATTCCCGATCTCGCCTAATCAGCTAAAGCGTCGGCACATGCATTTCAAGATCAAAGTTTAATTATTTTTGTTAAGGGACCCCCTCGGAGACAAAAAGATCTTCCTGAAAGTTATATAAAATGTTCTGTCCTGTTATTCCTTTAAGTTGCACATTGGTTTATACATTGTTGCTTATCTGGTGTGGAAAATGCGTTCATTGACGCATTTTAGAAGCGCTTTCCATACACTTTTCGCGTAAACAATCAACAGATTAAATTATGTTTTTCTTTTGCAATATTAAATGGGCTGTGCTATCGCGAAAAATATGGCAATTTCCAGGCCCCCAATGGAGTGGCGAGGGTTGATCGATCACACGATTGCCGATCGTAAACAATAAACAAATTCCAGCTCCCGTCGCTAACTAATCACTTGTGCTAATTATAGTTTATAAACAACTTGTTTATAATGCTCTCGGAAAAGCTGAGCCATGTGATCAGCTCAACTGATTTTCGGATTTAGCACTGATTTAGATTTGGATTTTGATTTCGATTCCGATTTCGCACCTCATCTGATGCAATCGCAGCAACCGCAGGCATAAGCGTCTGCTGCGGTTTGTCTACCTGATAAGTTACTTCAATATATATATATATTATATATTAAATGTTAAACCCTACAATATAGTTTATAACACCGATCGGGGCAATTGCTGAGCCGCACTGAGGTGCCCAGACAACACACCGCCGTTTTTATGAACATATTGTATAAGATCGTCGCGTCTGGAAGGTTTTAATTGTTTTTTGAACTATTTTTATAATTATTTGAGTTGTTTAATAATAGGCTAAAATACAAATTAAATTTATAACGTTGCTAAAAATTATTTTGAATGAATCATTAGGGACTTAATTTCTGCAAAATGTATTTATATTTATTTTAAATATTTTTATGCTGTGTCTGACATACTTTGGAAATGATTCTTTGGTTAAACTATTGTTTAATTTATTATTCTGTTGTATATTTATTTAAAGTTAAAAGTACTATTTTAAAACAAGAGCTATAGTAAGCTGAAATTATTTAATCCAAAGTATATTTATAAATTGAATATTTAATTTACCAAAGCTAAAGGGTGTATTTGGTGTATCAAATTCACAATTAAATCATATAGTTAGCACTTAATTTTTGCCAGTAATTCCCTATCAATTGTCACGAGATCCCCTCACGAATCTAATATTTCTTTATCAAAACTTAAAGTTTCCATTTGGGATCGTGACGAGTCACAGCAACAACATCCAGCAGCGCTGCCCTTTAACAAAGTGATAACCCCATATAGGTAGAGCCCCCCATCATTACCTTTTATTATCAGTATTTTTCGGGAAAAACAACAAACAATCAAACAAACAAACGAAATACAAAAGGAACTAGGCAAAGAAACGGCGAAAACTGAGATAATCAGATGCGGCATACATATAATGTGGAAATGAGCATGACTTGGAATGGGATGGGAGAATGGGGTGAGCATCTGGGGGGAGAGATTGGGTGTGTTCTGTGGTGTCCAAGAAAAATGACCAAACCGAAAATCGCTGTCAGGAGAGGGGCTTGGGTCGGGTGTTCCGGCAGTGCGAGACATGTGTAACCACTTGAATTTCATTTGGCGAAAAGCTTTATCGAAAATTATGCGAATGTTGGTTGACTTTTGGCCAAGCGCCACCAAACTGGCCAAGCGGCTGCTACTGCTCCGCAGGAGACTCCAACCATCCCCAACCGCTCCTTCAGGAATCATCGGAAAAATAGATCTAGAATGTTGCGCATACACATTGAGAAAAGGTGACGAAGGGACGCGGAAAAAAATAGAAGATATTTGTTAAGCCAGGAAAATTTAACAAAAAATTTAAAGGAAAAGTAGTTTAATTTTTGAAAGTAAATTTTATAAAAGTATTTAAAAAATGTATATACATTTTTCTAAAATAAATCCTTAGTTTTATTATCAAAAAAGCTTAGATAAAAATTACTAGGCTTCTACGTTCATTTACCTTTTTTCTTATATTTACGTCCTTGCAGGGTATTGTATTTAAGGTCAGAAGCTTTAAACTCTTGAAGGAGTCATTTCCGACCCTATAAACCATATATATTTTTGATCAGCATCAACAGGCGAATCTTTCTAGCTATCTAGGAAAGAAATTAAATTTTTGAAAATTTTTCCTAAAATGTTTAACAGGTTTTTGCATTGTTGACATATTGAAAAATTGACAAAAATTTAAATATGTTAAAAATTTAATTATGGTATGCAGATTTGTTAAGCTATTAAAAACTAGCACAGAACAGTTTTCCGAATCGAAATTAATGCATTTTTGGCTTTGTTTTGAGATTTTTCTTATAGAAAAATCATCATATAAATATCGACCTATAGAATGTGAATATTTATACCTTTTTAGGGTATTTTACGTTCTGTCAGAGGCTTGAAACGCAGTGATGGAATCATTTCCGACCTTATAAACCGAATATATCCTTGATCAGCATCAACAGGCGAATCTTTCTAGGCATCTAAAAATGCAACAAAAATGTTGAAATTTTTTTTAAAAATTTTGTAGCAGGATTTTGCATTGTTGAAAGTTTGAAAAATTGACAAAAATTTAAATATGTTAAAATTTTAATTAAGGTAAGCAGATTTGTTAAGCTATTAAAAACTAGCACAGAACAGCTTTCCGAATAGAATTTAATGTTTTTTTGGCTTAGTTATGAGTTTTTTAATCTTTGGGTTATTGAACAAATTGTTAAATAAATATAAAAGTATATATAGATTAAAACAATGCGAAAAATAGATCTTAGTTATGGACTTAATCCTTTTTTGAGTGTAAATTGCAAGGGCATATAAACTTTGGCTCCTGAAAGTACGTTTCCTTCCTTGTTTCATTATAAGCCCTAAATATTATTTTCAGTGTAACTAGCTAACTGCTTAGAAGGCTGATAAAAATCCAGCACACACTCACAGCTCACAGCTAAGCAAACAGATAATAAAGAGGAAAATGATGCTTCAGCGAGTGAGTTTCCTGAAGGGGATGGAGATGGGGACCTTTCGCATATGTGAGTGCCACACCCCCCGCTGCTGCTGCTGCTGCTCCTCCTCCTCCGCCATCTCTAGAGCGGCTCGGCTGCTGCTCCTGGACGTTGGTCCACGGACCGTCTGCCTCATGCATAATTCAGCAGAATTCTGAATGATTATTCTTTATGGGACTGTTTATTTCTTTTGACCATTTATTTCAAGTTGCCTCCGTGGCGGCAGCATCGGCGCTCCCCTGGCCCTTTTTCATTATTTTTATACAGTTTCCAGTTGCTTGCGCTCGAAATGATTTTGACCAACGGTGACGCAAAAATCATCAAATGGTCCTCGTTCTCGTTCTCGTTCTGGTCCTCGATTGTGTGTGCTATCTATTGAACCAAAAAGCGTTAAACCCACCCACTCAGCCAACTTATATCCCACCACCACCACCACCACCCTGGAGAAGGACAGCATCCTGGATGGACATCATCCTTTGGCCACCACACATGGCCTGGCTGTGGCTCCGCCTCCTTTTTTTTTGCGGAAAGTAGCCAAGGGCTTTCCTCCGTTTGCTCTCAACGCATCATTTCATTTTATTTTATGCTTTTTCCCCAAAAGTGACCAGCAAATGGTAACCGAAAACGAGCAGGGAAAAATACATTTTATTTGTTTTTCTCCACTGGCCGCAATTGAATAAAATGTCTTCCTCTAATGGCAAGTGAAGGGGGAAATAACTGTGGCCACAGGATATGCCCAAAAATGGCAATCCTCTATTTCTATATTTTTCAATAACTTCAATATCTTAATCAGATACTTAAAATGATTATTTAAAGTCAATAACTTAGACACAGTCTAAAGAATCATAACGTTTTCTTTTTATTCTCTTAATTTGTCCCCTATTTCTATTCCAATGTTCACCTCTTAATCACTCTTTCTTAACTCTTGCCAACTGAATCGTAATCATCATTTGGCTGGCTAAAAACTTTAATTAAAGACCGAAATCCAATTGCTTTTCCTTGGCCAAGGCGAATTTCAATTAAAACTAATTGAAAGCCGCATAAACTTGGTTTAAGTAAACAAAAACCAGTGCAGAGTCAAAGCAGAACTTTCGCGGTATTCTGCAACCACGAAGAATAAATCGAAGGGAGCCCAGGATCTCCCCTCCGTTTTTAATTCGTTTACGTTTATTATTTATTCCAAAGAAAGGAAAAAAAAACAAGGAACCAAAGAAGCTGCAGAAATCCGTCGTTTAAATTTGTTGTCTCCACCATGTTATTTGTCTTTTCGAGCATTTCTTTATATACCATTTGCATTTGCTTATATATACGGATATTTATGTACTATATAGCTCAAAATTCTCATTTCTCGACGGTTATTTTATTTTTTCCGTGGCTCTGGCTGGGAAAATTTGCATAACGAAGCAGCCACAACAACAAATAATAGTAGCGCCTGGAAAAGTGGGCGTGTAAGTCCGACTGACTGACTGGACCCAGAGCAGGGCGGGCTGTCAGCTTTCAAGTTTACTTAGTTGCCAATTTGAGGAGCGTTGAAATTGTCCAGCGATGTGTACCACCAGCAGGAGCACCTCCCCCACTTTTCTAATTAGTTTTCCAATTCAAAATATTTCAGGGGACACTGGGGGGAAAATCCTTAAAGCAATTCCAATACCTTGTCATAAAATATCTCTCTTAAGCCTCCAAAATCGTTGTCATCTTTAAAAAGTAGACCAACAAATCTGTACTGTACCTTCTTGGCGCTATTTTAAAGCCGAGTTGTGCATTCGTAATGAGCCAACGGATTGACGTCTGTTAAAGGGGGACGAGAACGTGGTCCATAAAACCTTAATGACTTTCAATTTGTGGCACATTAGACTGAAGCAGAAACAGACACAGATACAGATCCCAAATAACAAGAGCGAAACATGTGTAACACCCAAAAATAAACGCTAGAAGTGCCCGGGGCCTCTCCTTGGCCGGGTTAATTAGCATTTCGGAAACGTAAATTGAATTAAGAACTCACCAAACAAAGTGTAACTGCTCCAGTTACGCGTGAGAATTTCTGGCAATTTCTAAAGAAAAGGGACTTGGACTTGTGTGCGCATAAAATTTCAATTTTCACAATCCACAAAAAACGAGAAATAGGGGGAACCTGGCGCGACACATTCCCAAGGTAAGCTGCTCAATTGCAGGCCAATAATCATAAAATTTAATAAACACATTCTCGGGCAGCCGCTGGTCGCCGCCGACGGTTACTAGTCACTAGTGAGTAGTCAGTAGACACCCCCGGGGGTTGGCTGCAGTGGGCAGCAGTGGGTTAATGTATGCAAAACGCATTCAAATTTTATGTATCGCCTTGGAACGATCTGTGGCCGAACCCAGAGCCCGAACTCGAACCCTCACCGAACTCGCCATACAACATAATTCGCCAGAGACTATAGGGACGGAGGAGGAGTTCCAGTTCCAGTCCCAGTCCCAGTTCCGTTGTTATCTTCCACGGTCTATTGGCCCTCGTGGGTTCCATCCATCTCGCCATCGCTCCATCTGCGAGGGGCCTCTGTGCATGTAAATTGCATAGTTTCGGACACTTTGGGTCACCTAATGAGGGCGACTCGTCGTCGTCGTCTTGGTCCGTATCCATCTGGATCTGCGTTTAGCATGGGAAATGAGCAGAACTCCGTGGCAGACAAACAACTGTCCACTGTTTTGCTCTGACATACATAGTTCTGTTATTCCGGACAAAAAGGAGATCGCAAAGGTGATCTGATCTAGTTTGGATTGTGGTTTTTGAGGTGATTCTATAGGATTTTGTTTTAGGAATATAAATATCGGGAAATACTTTGATAAATAGTTCATGAATATTAACACTGATTAAAATTATGAATGAATTATGTGCGAAATTGTTGTAGGCTCATGTTTATTCAGTACGAGTAGGTTTAAATAATATTCTTTAAACTCTCTAGTTAATAAACCTACTTTACTAAAAAACCTCTTTGCCTTCGTTATTAATATTTTTATTTCATGTTCAAGTTTCAATAAATAAATTAGTTCTGAACTTAAGTGAGTCTCAGAATATCCTCCCATATGTGCCAGGACATTTGTCTTTCGTACTTTCCCTTGTCCACTTTACGGGCAATTGAACTTTATGAACCGCAAATCGCATCAATTATATGATGAACTCTCCGCTCTTTCGCCTTCAAACTTTTCACAACTTTCGCGGGGCTTCAACTCGAGAGTTTCGCCAATAAATCAAATTTGCTGCAAGCCATAAAAATGCCAAACATTAGCACAACAAAAAGGACACTTCTAGGAGCATCCCCAAAAAGTCGTCCTCGTCGTAAATCTCGGAATCACTTGTCGCGATTGGAGTAGCGAAACCTCGGGATGGTGCATTAAATTTTACGCAATTTAGGAGGCTTCTCCATCCCATTTCCTCCTCCTCGGACAGGACAGCAGTAACAAAGGATAACAACGAAAAATTAGGCACATTTGCGGTTGAGGTTTGAGGGTGACTCTCAGGGAGTTTAACGCTCTACGCATCATTCCACTTCATTGGCGACTTTTGTAACATTTGTTTGTGACGTTAATTTATACAATAATCGTGACAAGGACCCAGGGACAGCGACTGCGACTGACAACGGCAGAAAAAGAAGAAGTCCTGCCAAAGATTTCCTCTTCGTGTACATCCTTTCTAATAGATATGTCCGAGAATATTTTCATATGCAAAAATCCACACACTGACTCGCCTTTTTAATGGAATTTTAATGTATTTGTGTTGCCTTTTTACTGGACACAGGGATTTCCTCTTACTGTTTTTTTTTTTTTTATTTATTCTTTTTCATTTATTCTAAATTATATTCATACAAATGTTAAAAGTTTCACAGCCACATTTACATCCCACACTCGTGGGCATGAATATTGAAAAATGTTTCCTCCGACTTTTCCACAACTTTCATTACAAAACGCATCCATCCCGCCTCGGCCTCATATGGAAAAACTTTTCCCAACCCACCAGCCTTCGTCCTTTTTGGAATATGAGTTGTTAAAAGCCAGGCCCTGCATATATTAATATCCCAAAAGTGTGAACAGGTACGAGTATATGTATGTATATAGGTGGGCCGAGGGAGGGATAAAGTACAAAAAAAAAGTAAAACACATTAAAATTTTCATGGAAAATGTCATCAACAAAAGTTTTGAAATGCAAATAATTTGCAAGTTGCTGCTGCTGCCTGCCAGAGTGCTCTCCGGGACCAGACAAAGACTCGGCCAGGACATGCAGGACACACACATGACATCATTTGATATGCTTAGCAGACGCGGCTCACACTCGGCTCACTTTTTTGGGCCGTCCCGCATTGGAATTGCATTTGAAGAAGGCATTTATCAAGGATTTCCCAGGCAAATCCCGTCTGATCGATTATGATGGATGTGATGTCCCTGCATGATGGGAAAAAGCGGCTTTGGCGCCTGCAATTAAAATTCAAATAGATTTCAAATATCAAAGACACACTGGAATATGTATTCAGGACGTGGTCGTAATGATATCTGGACGTGATTTCATTAGCTGGTGCTCAATGGCAGGATGTCTGCCGATTGCATTAACCATAAGGCTTTGGTTCACAAAAAAACATGGAAAGAAAAGGCCTTGTTGAATATAATTCTTCTCGAGGACTTCGAGATTTTTGACTACAGAAATACCCGAATGAACCAAGACAAATCCTGTTTTTTTTCGCTGTGTAAAAATGTGATTTCTTGAGCTTTGCTGGCCTGCACTCGAGTGTCGCGACGTTCGCCATTAAAACATTTGCCACGCTCACTTGGCAACGTGGACAGCGTGGAGTGGCAAGCAGCATCCGAATCAGGAGTGCCACCAGCGCCAGAGTCCTTCGAGTGGGAGCAGCAGCAGCAGCAGCAGGAGCTAAAGGACAATTGCGATAAAAATGGCGTCTTAAGTCGAAACCCCCAGCAGTGCCTGGAAGTCATTAACTCAGCTCGAGGGCTTTTATCTCGCCACTTGAACGCATCTCAGCCCCGGGCTTTAGCCTCTCCAAAGACAGCAGTCTTAGCCTCCCCCTTTACTGTTTGGCATTTTCCCCATTTCCTCATTTCCCATTGGCAGCGCCATTTTCCTCTTAGTCCTTGTTAATTTCTATACGACAATTACACACGCAACTGATAAGCAGCAGAAAAATCCACTCAGTCCCAGCTGGAGAAGATTAAAAAGCTGAAGCCTGGAAAAAGTTTTATGGCTCCGACTGAACGGAGCCAACATAAAACAGAAGTTGTTAGAGTGGCCAGCAAAACTGCGAGGAAAATTATTTATTCTAAGAATAAATATAAATATTTCTGGGAATTCAATTTAGATATATTCATCGGCACTTTTCTCAAAAAAATGTATCATTATAACTTATTTTTCTTTATTTTTATGCATTTTGAAATTCTTGTACCTTTATAATACCCATTTTCTACAAGAATATACAAATATATTTACATATTTAAATGAATACATAAGGCGACAATATTATATGTTTATATTATTAAATTTTGTTTCAATTTTTCAAGTGCATCCCTTAGTCTCCACTTGTCTCTTGATCTCCGCCATCCCTTGGCTTTCCATCAACTCCAACTCACATGACTCCTTGGAGGCATTAATCTTGAAATTAATTGCTGACTTGTCAACAAATTTGGCAAGCATTTTACGAGCATACTGCCATAAACTAGAACAAGCCGCAACCCCCTGTATAAATTTTAGAAACCCAGAAATAAGGAAAATCCAAATCTATTAACTAATTAAGAGGGACAATGAGCGGGGGATCGAAAGCTATAAAATTAAATCACGCATCGCCATCGACAGCTATCAATTAAATTGGTGTTGAGGCGTTGTTCGAACAAGCGTGTCAATTATTTTAATGACACTGCTGCGAAGGGGATGAGGTAATGGCCACTGGTCACTGGTCACATTAGAATGCACCCCCGGGGAAACCCGGAATCCATACAGAAATTGGGGTGTGCAATGAGGCGTTGAGGTGGCGCGATGCAATTTTAAACAATTTGTACAATTTGTTAAGCAATTTGCGGTTGATTTTTGGGACACACGACAAATGAAAACAATAAATTAAATGGCATATGTGGGTGATATTCGAGGAGAGGGATATAATTTCAAAGGGGAAGTTTTAATTGCTTATTAAAACTGCTGCAGAAAGATGGAGAACATGCTGCATCTTGCTTAGCATATAAATTGAAAATTTTGCAACAATGCAAATTTCCCAGCATAGTTTTTCCTCTTCTTTTTTTGGAGAGAAACTTAAAGTTTTCGAGTGGCGGCGAGAGAGCTTAAGACCTGGACAGAGGCAAGCCTTTCTGTTAAATTAATGCAGTTTTATCTGAGCCGATTTGCATAATCGCTGTCAACTCGGCAGAGACGCAGGACCCTTGCTCCTGCTAGGATGTGGGAAATACTCGCTCTACTCCTCTCCTTGTGGCATTCATGCAATTGACACACATCATTTCACGCACTGACGCCTTTCAATAAACCGAATTTATCACAAGCGAACAATCTAAACGGAGAGGAGGAGGCCAGGATCAAAAAGCAGGAGCAGTCAACAGGGCTTTAAAATCCTTCATATCCCTCAGCATATTGAGAGACCCGAACACAAAACAGATACAAGTGTAATCAGTCAAGCGTATTGTCAGCCGCCGAATGACATCATCATCGCTCCCTTCATTCTTTTTTTTCATATATTTTATTTTTCAGAGCCAAATCTGCATATCAAAAAAAAAAAAAAAGAAGAGGAATCTTTACTGAAATAAAATAAAAGCAACCCAATTTCGCTGCCACAAAAGGGTTGCTGATTAGAGTTCCCTGAACCATGAATGAGCTGCGGTCGTCGTTTATCAAGCCATCAGCACAAAGGTGTGACTGAACCCGGGTGAGGAGGAGTGGATTACCACCCACAACCACCTCTTGAGAACCCAAAAACCAAACCGTAACCCGCTTCCATTCCCAGGCTTTGGCAACCATCTGAACTAATTCCAGCAGCGCCCAAAACAGAGACATTTGTAAATCTCGACGCGTTCTGTTGATGTTTTTAATTAATTTTTAGCTTGGTTCAAGAGAGGGTTCACTTCAGGGATTCTCCCTTTTTCGGTTGCCATATAATATGATAAACATGTTGAGGTGTTGATTTGTGATCCGCATTAATTTGTCAATCACAAGTCGTGCGTTTCGGCTGGGGAAAAAAGTTGCCTTGCGATTTGTGGTTTTATTTTTTTGCAGAAAGATTCGATTTTGTAGATAAAAAATCAAGGGAAATTATGAATATATTATAAGGGGTTTCTATAGGCTTTTTCACACTTATACAGTTATTTGTTATACAGAATAATATAAGTGGTATTCAGTGTCGATAGAGATATATTATATAGAGAGTCAAGGGACTTGTAGTATGTTCTTTTTAAGTTACTAAAATTTCTCATTTAAATTATAATAAACTGCTCAACCAATTTAAGTGTCATATTTCCTCGATTCATAAAGGAATCTCCCAGCATAATTAGTCTGTCCAGTAGACTCTTAACAATAGTAATCGACTGGCTAATAAGGCAAACACATCGGCAGCTGCACCAGCGGCTTCAGCTTCTCCAATCAATCAACATTGCATTGATTCATAAGTCCCATATTACAACACCCATTCGTCCGTCCATTCGGATATATTCATGCTATCCGCAAGTTGTACTCACAACAATGTATGTCCTTCGCTTCCTGGGATGCTTGCCGTGGCTTTTTCTGCACATTCTGGACATTCACGAAATTGATTTCATTCACAATATGCCACGTTTGCCTCATTAAATCATCACTCAGTAACTATCAGTGTTCGATGGTAAAAATCAGTCGGAGTGCTCAGAAAAATGCGGCCTCTGCGAGAGTGGAGTAGAGAACAGATCGAATTAATTATGAATCAGAAAACAATGTAATTACATGAAATCCGATCGATGGAAACGGAGACCCAAACAAACAGAAGCCAGGGAGAAAAAAATCAACAGAAAACCAAACCCAAGAAAATGCAATTGACATTTTTACAACGTCAGAGAACAGCAGGGAAAGTTCGAAAAGAGCCGGAGAAACATGACAAATATCTGTGACAATCGACTGATTGTTGTTGCCAGCCATCCCGGGATCGTTCGTGTATATATATGGGCGATATATGCGATATATAACCCCCCGATAACCCGTTCTGCGCACGCGTGAATGCCACTGAGCCAGCGGGAATTGTCTGATGGCGCTAAACGGCCTGTTGGGCCATCTCCTTGCCATCTCGATGGCACCGATTCCCGGTCGCCGTTCTCCGTTCTCCGATCCTGACTACTGTGCTAATAGCCAGAGATACCCATCGCAGCAGGGGGACCTTTTTCCTAGGACTGGCTGCCTTGGAGTTAACCCCAAAGGGGCGGCAAAAATAACCCGAATGAGCTCCGCCTTTTCCGCATTAGTTGGAAAATGACAAAAAAGAAAACTTGTTCAAGGGATGTTGGTAATTTAAATGTTTAAGCAAGCGTAGCTTTAAAAATGTTGAAAAAGGTTATAGATAGTCACATGAATTAAAGGTTACTTTAATTCATTTTATGCTTTCATTAAATATATTTATACCCTTCAAGGAATTTATAATTTCAGTCAGAAGCATAAATATTTGTGAAGGAGTCGTTTCCGGCCCCATAAATCATATATATTCTTGATCAGCATCATCAGCTGAATCTAACTAGGCATATTTGGAAAAACATTTTTTTAAATAAATTTTTTCAAAATTGTATACAATTTTTTTTGCACTGTTGGCATTTAGAAAAATTGTCAAAAATTTTAAATATTTTAAATAGTGAATTTAGGTATGCAGATTTATTAACCTTTTAAAAACTAGCACAGAACGGTTTTCCGAATCAAAATGAATGCTTTTTTTATATTGAGTTTTTTAAGTTTTGATTTTTAGGTCAAATTTTCATTTACATTTTATATGTATAATTTTATTCAACGTTTTGCATTTTTTAATAATCGTTTTAATAATCGTTTGTATGGCAGCAGGAGTCCGATTTTCATAAAATTTTAAACAAAATTCTAGATTAATATATAATAACTATGCATTAAATTTGAAGAAACTCCGTTGAAAAATGGAAAAGTTATAATTATTTTTTCTTAAAATTTTCCGATCGTTCCTATGGAAGCTATATACGTGTATATATAGTCCACCGATTCGCCATTCTTCGACTTATATACCACCGACATTATATAGAAGAATAACTCCAAAGTTTCATTCAAATGGCTAAAATTTGTTCCAAAACAAATATCGCACATCTGTGCGTATGATTCTCAACTAGTTCTAACATCCCCGGAACGAAGTGACTTCTGCCGGCAAAGTCTCAGAAATGTTTTGTGTTACAAAAATTGCAAGTCATTGTTTATTAGTGTTCAAAGTTAGTAACTAAACATACATACTTACTGGTCATAAGTACTTACTGTTCAGAGTTACTTAATGTTCATTGGTACTTACTGATCAGAGTTACTTAATGCTCATAGTTACTTATTGTTTATAGTTAAATTAAATATCAGCTCGCTGCTCCTCTCTGCCTCTCCCCCTCTCTCGCTATGTTAATCGCTCTATGTTAATCTATAGAGGCAAATCCTACTCTCCCACGCACTCACACTCACTTTCTATGCTCTTCTCTGCTCTTCTCTGCTCTTCTCTGCTCTTCTCTGCTCTTCTCTGCTCTTCTCTGCTCTTCTCTGCTCTTCTCAGCTCTGCTCGGGGACTATAAATAGAGGCGCTAAGGGCGCGCGCGCCTCAGTCTGTCCTAGGGGTACCTAGTGTTAACATCTCAAGTCATAGTGCAAGTGATCACCCTTTGAACCCAAAAATATGACGTGGCCAATGAAATACATCTGGATGACCAGGAAGAAGCTTACTTTGGATAAAGTCACCCAATCTTGGTCACTACACTGGAAGGAAGTAAACAATGACGTGTCCTTTACTGCGGTAAGTCTTAATTATGACATTTATTTTATTTATGAAGAAGCTGTAGGTGGGATTAGGCCTAGTTCTAGGCTCCGACTTATATACTAGTTAAATTATATAGAAGAATAACTGCATAGTTTCATTTAAATAGCTTGCTCTTAAATTTGTGCCAAAACAAATCTCGCACACCTGTGCATATAATTTCCAACTGGTTCTAACATCCCCGAAACGAAGTGAATTCTGCCGGCCTAGTTTTAGAAATGTGTTAAGTTACAAAAGTTGCAAGTCATTGTTTATTAGTGTTCAAAGTTAGTAACTGATCATACATACTTACTGGTCAGAGATACTTACAGATCATAGTTACTTACTAATCATAGATACTTACTGTTCAGACTTACTTACTGCTCATAGTTAATTACTGATCACAGTTATTTACTGATCACAGATACTTACTGTTCAGACTTACTTACTGCTCATAGTTAATTACTGATCATAGTTATTTACTGATCATAGTTACTGGTCATAGAAACTTACTGGTCATAGATACTTACTGTTCATAGTTACTTTCTGTTCAGAGTTAGTGACTGTTAAAAGATATTTACCGATCCTCTACTAGTTAAATTTTTTCTTCTTTTCTCTGGCAGTTATATAGTATTCCGATTTTCATAAAACTAAAAACAAAATTCAATGCAGTAATAAAGTCATTTCCGAAACCATTCGTTCGTGTGTATACCTTAAAATTGAATTTATTTTTAAACAAAAAATTGTACAGATGTACAGATCTTGGCAAAGGTAAAATAATCAGATTTATTTAAATATAATAGTGGTTTAATGCTTTAAATTCAAAGGTGTTTAAGGATTTTGTTATATCTTGGAAATCATTCTATGAAAATATATATTTTGCATTCTAAAGCCATTTAAAAATTCTGTATTAAGAAACCCAGTAAAATTTCATAGTTTTACGCAAGCAAGTTCCCTGGGTTTCAAGTGATATTTTCCAATCATTTTTGCGCATTTTGCACGTTGATATTTTTATGTTTTGCCTTTTTTTTGCAATTCGAACTGCGCATGGAAAGTTTTTCTCAGCTCCTCCTATTTTCAACGCGCGAATGGCGAGGCGCACACCCTACACACCCACACACACGTATACACTCGGAGGAAAGCTTACAAACACACAAGCAGATAGAGGCGCCCCTCACATACGGCAGCAGCTTCGTCTGTTTTCGTAGCATACTTTTAGGTGGTGGCTGCATCTTCGTCAGCCACAAGTACATAGAAAGCAGCCTCGTTCGTCTTTTCCTTATATACTTCCCTACATATGTACATATATATTTATTTATTTACCCAACTGTCACTGCAGCACCACGCCCCCGCCCCCATACCCTCGTATATGTATATATTTCAATTTGTCTGCAACTCGAAATTGCTTTTTTGTGCATTTTGTCAAATGAATTTTGCACGTCGCTCACAGGAATTATTTGGAATTTGTTTGCATCTGCCGGAGAGCTTGCCTCTACTATTTCGTTGATTTATACACATTACAACATATATACATATATATATGTGTATATATTCTGATATGTACATATAGATATAGAGTATAGAGTGCCATAAGATATGGGGAAAGGGGCACTAAAATTCTTATCTCGTCGCCAAACTAATTTTGTGATTGCATGCTGCGCGTCTCGTCTGCTGAGAGAGAGGAGAAAATGCTCTGAATTTAAATTGGATTTTTGCGCACATTAAAATGCATTTTCCATCGGCGGCAGGGGGGAGTTAGTTATGAATGCATATGAGGCACTCCAAGAGGCAGTGGGTGGGGGGGAAATCCTCCCTGCACTACGACTACACTAAATGTTTACGTTTCCTGAGCGTCAAGCAAACATGGCAAACATTTAGCATTGTTTTTCCAGCATTTCGAAAATAATTGCTGACATTCCTTGCCATTCCGAATGGAGCCATAAAAAGCCAAGCCAAGCTCACCTCACGTGACGGTTAGCCACAAAACACAGCGAAATATAAAGAAAAACACACAGAGACAAGGGGATAAAATGGTGGAAAAAAGAAAAAATAAATATAAAATGTAACGAAATACTCGTAACGTGGCCAGAACATAGAACATGGCTAATTCTTGCATGACAATTTCACATTCATAACCCTTTTTGTCGGCCCTGTCCGTTGGTCGTCGGCTCCGGCTCAGTTTGCCAGTCTTCCGTCTCATAATTATGCTCTGTGTTTGAGTTTAATGTAGGGTAGATTAACAAGTCATAAGGCTTAGGCAAAATTACCACTTAATTTTTTAAATATAACATTTACCTACAGTATTATAAATAAATGGAGAAGTACAGACTAGTTACCATTACGTTATGGCAGAAAAACTATACATTCTCAAACCATTATCAACATCATAACCAAGTTTAAGTTCCTCCGTCATTTCTGATTTTTATAAAGAGAATAATATTTCCAGAAATAAATTTATTATTTTACTCAATAAATTCAGAAAGTTTCCCGATTTGTCTTTTTGACTTAGTTAAAATTTTTTTGGAAATTTTGTTTTGTCCAAAAAATAAATAAAAATTATCGCTAAGATATCGAATTAAAGAATGTGAATAAAAAAGTCGTATTCAATCCGATTCGCATTCAAAATGTAAAAAACTGAAAAGGTATACAAAATTCGGTTTCCCAAAGCTAGCTTCCTTTTGTTTTTTCTTGTATATCCTTGGCATTTCCACGGCTATTTTGTAAGCCACGATTTGCGATTGTTCACTTCGAGCGCTCTGTTAATTGTTAATTTTTATGGTCTGGCAATTGCCGCAATAACAAAAGCAACCAAAGAAGAGATAAAACAACGGACCAGAAAAAAGCACTGGAAAATAGAGAAATTAAAGAATGGCTTCTGGCTGGTTTTTTTTTTTTTTTGGGTAGAGCGAAAGCCTATAAAAACAATTTAGTAAGCAATAAAAATGCCGAAAATAGCTTCAAATTGAATTCGAGCCACGCATGCAACGTTCGGTTTCCTATTCTATATATTTATCTTAACCTTATTGATGGTTGAAGGGGATATCTATTGATAAAGGGGGGAGTTGGCCAATTGCCTGCCAACACCCACGGCTCAGGAAACATCAAAAAGCGAGGCCATTAAAGGCTTCTTTTCCCACATTTTCCTTTTTTTTGCCTTTACTAAGCCGCCTGCCAACCCTTTCACGCACTTTCGCAGCTTGAACAAACAGGGAAGAGCAGGGTTGGGGGTTTCAATTTTAAAGTAAATATTTGCCTCTAGGGTGCTTTTGATATTTATTACCTTTCCAAGGGCTGTGGCAAAGGGAGATCTCTCTGGTCAGTAAATAGTGAGGACATTAGCCTCGAGTGCTGACCAACCGAAAGCAATTTGCCACTTTTGTTAATGGGCCAAGGCAATAAATTTGGGAATTGGAGAGAGGTCTTTGGGGGGTGTTTGGCTGTCAATGACTGCGATCTCACCCGTTAATTCAAATAAATTACAATAGTAGTAAAGGGTACAAGTACAGTAAAAGTACAATGAGAATGTTAAGAGTCAAGTTATTTAATAAGGAACACTACAAGACCCTCTTAAAAGTTAAAAAATTCCAGAGAACTCCATGGTGATAAAGTGTGAGTCTATTGGAATCTCAGCAGTTAATTCAAACAAATTACAAATTGCAATTATGCCGCCCCTTCAAAAGGGAAAACCCCATCCCCACCCATATCCGACATTCGACCCACAGAAAATCCAGAAAAGTCAGAACGGACAGCTGACAAATGACTGAAAGACCGGGAAAGAGGGCGACATTAAGCGATTAACTCGTTGCGGCCCAGGTTGGAAATGTATCTTGGGGCAACTTAACATATTGTTAACGTGGGCAAACGGCTTGTTCTGGAGCAATCCCCGAATGTCTTAAGGGGATTTCAGTGTCCTTGCCTGATGATGCCTGATGTCCAATGACATGCAAATGTATGCAGATCCAAGCCTTTTGTCATGTCAACGCAGGCAAATCGACAACCAAACCAAACTGAACCGAACTGAACTGAACTGAACCGAGCCGAAAAATGCTTCTAACCAAACTCAAAGCTCCAACTCGTTTCTTGCTTGCCAGCAATTTTTTCTTAAATCTGCGCGCATGTTTTGTGTGGTGTATAAAAAATGCAAAATAAATGCGTAAATCTCTAAGCCCAGGGGTGGAGGAAGAGTGAAGCTGGGCAAGAAAGGGTCCAAATGTGTCTGCAAACTTTTTTTTCTTCTGCAGGTGCCAGAGGTCTCTTTTGTCTGCCCGATTTTTGCAGACGAGTACGGGGACAGCTACGCCACAGCGACAGTTCATCAACTTGACTTGTGATTTCCGGTTTGCGTTTTATTTTCTCTACTTTTGTTACTTACTTTAAAAGCGGATTAGGCGGAGACAAACGCCCACGGTGGCATCAGCATATCCACAGCCACATCCACAGCCACATCCACATCCACATCCACATCCCAGTCGAGGACTTAGTTAGCATGTCTGATGTGGGTACCTTCTACATACAAGACGAAAGAATGTCAAGGTGGAATCAAGTCAATGATGTGAGCGTAAGGGAGCCTATGATAAATGTTCCATAGAGAAAACCTTTATGGTTTCAAAAACTGGGGAAGATTGATTGAAATTTTTAAATACAGTACAAAGCGTTTAATAAAACACATTCTTTTGAATATTTTCAAGTATTAAAGACAGCTCTTTTTAAAAAGCGAAATCAAATCCTTGAATACAGCGCCCTCCTCTGCGATTCTCATAGTATTTACTTGCTTCACCCAAGCCAACAAAAAATCTCATAGTTTTTTTCTGGGAATACCTCCATCTCTGCTTGGATCCTGAACAGCTGCCGCAGCTTGTTTGGAATTCACACATCGAGAATGGCGCTTAGAAGGCAGTTGCTCCAACCACTTTCCACCTGAGCCAAGCCGCACGACGATGTGCCGAAAAATCCCAACCACTCTGGCCTGAAGCTATTGATGCTAGCTTCCTGCCTGCCACTCTCCGATTCTCTCGCAGTGCAAAAACAATTTTTCCAGGAGTAGAAAAAATAAAGCGAAAATGTTTTAACGCTTCGACGCATAACGACAACAAACAAATCGCTTCATTTAACAATAAATAGCTGGCAGGCAGGCAGACAGCCAGCAGCAGCGGCAAGCAAACACACGAAATGAAAACAATTGGAAAATGTTCAACTGAAAAAATAATCGCTTACTGAACACATTGGCATGTGCCACGCCCTCCAGCGCGAAGTCATCCCACCTTTGGCACTTGTTGAAGACGTTGTCACGTTGTCGGGAGGGGAAGGTATTCACATATGGGATATGGGATATGGGATATGGCATCGGGATCACACGAGCGTGCCTATTCGGCAATTAGATGGCGATGCTCGAGCGTTAATTGCAGAGTCTTAACCGGGGGGTAACAATAATTGCCGCTCCAGTTGGGCGTGTCCACGCATGGAACCACTTAGCCGCCGCAGTTGTTCTGGGCTTTCTTTTTCCACTTGGAAATGCAGTCAAATTAACAATAGAGTGGGCAAAAAAAAGTAATAATTATAGTGATAACGATCGGTAGATCTCGTACACACAGATGTTATATGTAATGGCCGTGGAGCATGCAGGAGGGATTTAGGTGAGAATTACATAAAAAAAAAAGCAGGGGGATTAATGAGACATTGCATTGAGCAGTTCGTGCACTTTAAAGAAGCTTTATATGGGGTAATGATGGAAATGAAAGGCAGCAAAGTCATTAAGAACGGAAGATTAGAAATTAAATTACCATAATTGAATCTTTCAATGACTTTTTCTAATTGTTCGGAATTGTAATTAAGAAATCGGGTTTGAGAATCGCCCCTCTCTGCGCTTCTCAAAAGTTATGCTAATGGTTAATATTGGTAGATAATAGAGGGATTATATAGAATAATAACCTGTAAATATAATTATGAATCTTTGTTCCCTTCTCTCAACTACAAGCTTTCCTTTCGTGGTCTCCTTCTCCTGTCACATTTCCGCCTCAAAATCCATTTCTGGCTGTCCCGAAATGCTGGTGAAAACAGCAAATTGAACTTGAGAATGAACATGCAACTTCCTTCCTCAAAACGGACACGAACTTCCTTGGCTTATCCAGAGCCGTCCGCAAGGACACTTGCCTCCGCATGTGGCATGCCAGGTTGCCATTTTCCGGACATTTTGAGGCTAATTAAATCCACGGCGAAAAGAGAAAAAAGCGAATGCTAAACGCTTTCCGGCATTGACATTTTTTTGTCGCCGAGTCGCAAGTGAAAAATATTAAGCATACGACCTGTCCTCCCAGCGGAGCTACGAGATTTATGTTATGGCCGCCTCACTTTTTACACAATTAAAAGGGTCGCTGCAAAGAACGGCTATATTCTGCAGGAAATGTTAAGGCCGCGATATTTATGACACTTTAAAGCTGACTTTAAGCAAGTCCCCTTTGGGCTCCCAAGGACCAAGGACTTTGGTAATTAAAAATGCGGCGCTGGCTTATCGCACGCGCCACGACAAGTGTTGCTTGAAAAGTTTTCTGCAATTTCCACGCCGCCAAAGAAGGTGTTGAAAGTTTCGTCGAAAGTTAGTCGCAGCCGCAGGCTGTGTGTAATCCTGCGAGAGCGTCGACTCCTTGCCTCGACTTTAATCCTGCCGGGCTCGCCTTTATGGCGACTGATAAGAAATAAGTGTTCACAAAATTAGTATTATTTTCTGTGCGGTGGCAGGACAAGGCAATTAGCGGGCTAATCAAATAATCCGCTGCTAATTGGTGCAAAAGAAGGTTAGGAAGTGGCTTTATTTCCATCGCTCCTGGTGTGAATTGAAACTTAAATTACCGCAAAATGCTGTATCACAAAAATAGTGATACATTAAAGGCCTATATAAATAGCTATTTGTATAGTGAATATGCATTGATTCATAAAAAAGTGAATGACTCTGAATGACCGCTCAATAGTTGTTTTATTAGAATTTAATTTGAATTTTAAACTCTTTCCGGTATGAGGAATGTTTAAAATCAGTTGTGGAACAACAAATCTCATGAATTACGAATTTATTCAACTTTTACGTGTACTATTCACCTTATTTTAGTAGCATTGTAAATTGCTGTTAAATCCCTGATTTAACGTGGGCGTAAATTCTTCACCCTTCGTTTTCGGACAGACAAAAGTTGAACAGATTGAAGACCACGGAAGAGTTTTGCATTTTCTCCCGATATTTCACACGGCCATTAACATTTTTGCGAAATATTTCGCCCCTTGGAAATCCACTTTGATGCGCCTTTCATGTCCTGGCCAGGCTGCTTAGGAAAACCTCACACCTAGCAACAGGACTTACAGGACACACGTTGACGCACCTCATGCGGTGACAACGACCGAGTCGTGTTTCCCTAAGACCCGCGCAAAATATGACCAAAGCCCCAACCAGGACCAAGTCCTTTAAGCACTCGCCACAGGACATAAAAAAGAGAGGCAAGCGGCAAGTTCTGGTCGAAACTGAAACCGAAAAGGCCTAAACAAAATGTTCAAACAGAAGACAGAAGACAGCGGCGGACCGAAGGCGGTCTGTGGAAAATCTCTGCGAGCTCCAAGGGAAATTTATGGGCCTCGGGGCGGTAACTTCATTATGCAATGACCTACAATGAAATGGGCTGCCGTTGCACAAAATTTATGTGCAAAGTTGAGAGACAGCCTAAGTACCAAGTGCTCAGACAACTCGAGCTGCCTCAAGACTGGGCTTTGGGTTTTTTCTTCGATTTCTTCAGGCGCCCCGAAATAGTTTTTTTTGTTAAGCTGATAAAATGCCACACACACACTCTCGGGAAGTTAGCTCCACGGGTTGTCTGAGCGATAATGCCTAATCAGGCGGCAGTTCTTCAGTTACCTCTGGGCCTTTCGATCGAACGGTATGTGGGTTAGAATTCTTCTGGTATTAGCCTACTTAGGTCTTGGTTTGGGTCTTGACCAAGTGCGCTATGACAACTATAAGGTGTACAATGTGAAGATCCACGATTTGGAGCAGTTCCAGCTACTCAGGAGTCAGGAGAAGGTCTTAAAGGTGAGTTTGACGTTCAGCATTTATGTATTATTGTTTATTAACTGGTATTTTTAAAAAACCAGCTCAGCAGTTGGCGTGAGGCTCGTCATCTGGGGGAGTCCTCGGACATTATGCTCCCTCCTGAATACCAGGAGACCTTCGAACACCTCCTGATCAACCACAACTTTAGCTATAGCCTCAAGATTGACAATGTGCAGTATCACATCGATGCCCAAAGGCCGAAGCAACGGATAAGCTCCATGGAGTGGACCCAGTTCCATACCCTGGATGAAATATACACCTGGCTAGACCTGATAGAGTCCCGATTTCCCGACATAGTCACACCTTTCACCATTGGCAACTCCCACGAGGGCAGACCCATTCGAGGGGTGAAGGTCTCTTATAAAGAGGGAAATCCCGCCGTTTTTATAGAGTCCAACATCCATGCCCGCGAGTGGATCACGTCATCGACCATTACCTACTTCATCGATGAGCTCCTGGTGCCCCGTAATCCTGGTGTCAGGGATATAGCCCAAAATGTGGACTGGTACATCATTCCCGTCCTGAACACCGATGGATTTGTATATTCGCACGAAGTGGTGAGTGTTTACATAATACATTCTATGAATGGAATATGAAATGAAAGTGCCGCCGCAGATAAGATTAGCGATCAGATCAAATACGTGCTAATAATGTTATTAAGTCGCTTATCTTATCTACATATTACGTATACTAACTAGTAATCAATTAGGTCTATTACCCGCTGATAATCTCTATCTTTATTCCCTCAACGACCTCAAGGAACGTCTTTGGCGCAAATCGCGTTTGAACTCGGATCCAACGGGGGAATGTGTTGGAACAGATCTAAACCGCAACTTTGACTATCTCTGGATGTGTAAGTATTAATGAGGATTAAAGAATAATTAAATATATACGATTTATATGTAAACTTTATTACCTTTCTTTCAGTAACTGGCGCCAGTTCAGATTTCTGCGATGAAACCTATGCTGGTCCTTCGGCGGAATCCGATGTCGAGATCAGTCAGTTGACTGCCTTCATAAACAACTCCATACCAGAGGGAACTATCAAGATCTATATATCCCTTCACTCTTACGGGCAGTACGTACTTTCTCCCTGGGGCCACACCGCTTCGGAGTTCCCAGAGCATTATCCCCAGATGATGCATGTGGCCAAGGGCTTTTCGGATGCTTTACTCCGGAGATATGGCACTGTATTCACCTATGGATCCAGTGCTACCACTCTTTGTGAGTTTTATGATGTTTTCTAAAATTAATAATCATGTCTAATGCATATTATTTTCCAGATGAAGTCTCCGGATCGGGCAAAGAATGGGCCTATGCGGTGAAGGGCATCAAAATTCCATATACCATCGAGCTAAGGGACAAGGGTCAATTGGGTTTCGTCCTGCCGCCGGAGGACATTATTCCAGTGGCCAGGGAGGTGACTGAGGGGTTTGTTGGGATGATTAACGCGGCTAGGGAAATTGATATTCTTTAGGTAGTCTTAAAGGAATATTAAAAGATATCCACAACTTTTAAATAATCATTCATATTTCTTTTATGTATGATCAGAATAGACATTTCTATAAAATAGCAAGCTTAAAATTTGAAATCTCCTTCAGAAGTGTGCTAGAAATTTTGTTAATCAGTATATCTTTAGACAGCATTATAGTGACTTTAAATCCAGCTGAGAATTTAAATATCACTTCAAATTGCTTAAAAGTTATTATAAAAATTATGAATTAACTAAAAGTTATGACACGAAACCCCCTTTCGTGTGGCCAAGGCTCTCCCCCATTCGGTGGCGCCACTGCGTCGAAAGCATTTGCTCCGCCCCAAAAACGAGCTGCTTTGCCGAAGCTTCCAATCAGCGTCGACGCATCGTTGTTTCTGTGGGGGAAAAGCGGAAAAGCGAGGCGAGTGTGTGTGCTGCCGAACAGAGACCGGAGAGACCGGAGAGTCCGGGCTGCATTCGGTGCTTTCTTTGGCCTTTTTTTCCGGCAGCTTCAGCTCCTCGCAACTCCAAGTGTTGGTGGTTCCGGTTGGGCAGAGTCTCCGCCTCTTTTCAACGCGCGCGCAGCATCCTGTTGGACAAGGACGAGGCTGCTCCGCAGTTGGATATACATATACATATATATAATTATATACATATTTTCCATGCCATTCCGCTCCTACACGTATGCGCGAGTCCGGGAAAATGTGGGAAAAGCCAGGACAACGAATGACAGGCGACCAGCGTGAAATCTTCAGATGGTCCGCACAACATGGCGTCAGTCTTCTGGCTGGTACATAGGGAGTATATAGCTGCGTTCCCGGGGATATATGGTATATAATAGGAGTCCTTTTTTGTTTTTGTTGTGTACGAAGCTTGCACTTATTTTTTTCAATTTGTCTAATGAAATTGCGTTTTCCACTTGCGTCGCTGGCAACCAAAAATAGCTGAAAAAAAGAATAAATAAAAGCCAAGTGATGACAGCAAGAGATGGGAAATAAAATGGCACGAAAAATCTTGGAAAATTCGAGAAAATATAACGTTGACACTTTTTGCGCTAGCTCCTTGAAGCCCCCAGCTCCTCCTCATCCTTGGCTCTCGTGTCCCATGTCCTGTGGGTGCCCGGGTGCCTGCTTTTTCACTCACTTTTCCCTCTGCATATAAATTGAAATTTACTAACCTCTCGCCGGTCCTGTCGCCAGTCGCCTCTTCTGCTGTTGTCAGTTGCACCTTTATGACAATTTTCCTGCCACTGCCACAGCCACTTCTTTTTTCCGGAGTTTTCTTTGCTTTTTTGTTACTTTTTTCCTTCTGTGCTTTAGGTATATGTTGCGCATATTGCGGTGATGAATTTTTCTCTTTGAGTTAAGGTAGAAGGAATCCTACCTACCGAGCTGAACCTGGCAATAAAAACTTACTTAGCCAAATTGCAGTAAGCTCTGGGAGTTTGGGAAACAAAGTGTAAATTTCTAATTTGTATAAAATAACTGTCCGAAGGAGAGTTATTGCGGCAGTAAATTTAAAAGATTTATATCTCCTAACTCCAAACATTGTATAGTCTCCATCTTGGAGGGATGTGTGCGCTAATTGTGCGCTTTTGGAATGTTTTCTTTGAGAAACCCAAGGAACACATATTACGCGATCTCAAGCTCATTCTCACTTTTAGTAAGCTTAACAACATATATCAAACACCATAAAATATGCTTTTAGGCCAACATTCTGAATGTTTATTAACTTGAATTCTACTTAATTGCATTTATAAACAATTAATTCAACCCAGAAACACCCAATGACTCACCGAGTCCCCCCCGGGAATAACAATTATTTATCAAAGCACCACCTCGTAATTTGATAATTCAATTATGCATTCTCAATTCCCTGGACAGCCAATCAAGAAATCAAATCAAAGTGGATTGATTTTGGTCACCAAGCCCCCGAAATACAAAAAAAAGAATCGGCTTTAATTGCTGCCAAGGCAATAAACTTCAACAGCAATTGACGCTTGACACTTTGAGCGCTTGAGAACGCTGGCCAGCTGGGGCAGCTCCAAGCTCCAAGCTCCAGGCTTCAAGCTCCAAGATGCAGGAGCTCATATGGCATATGGTCGTTGGAACAGCAGGGAAAGTATGACGACGACGACTTGGTGCTTGGATATTCCCAACGCGCGTCATGAAGCTGCGGCGTCTGCGCCTTTTTTGGACGTTTGGCAATGCCAAATGGGCATGGAATCGCTTAGAATCGGATGAGATGATCGCATAGTACTCCGCGCTGGCGCTCTGGAGACAACGATCCCTGGTACGCCTACCAGGAGGAGTTATGACAGGCCCCAGAGCCAGAAAACCCAAAATGGGCAACGCGGGCCATCCGTTTATGGACCGACGACAGAGAGACGACGCTGGCGATGCTGGCGTGTTGACAATGATGTGGATGATTGGTGTTTTGTGCTCGATTCGCAGGAAAGCCAAGGGTTCTCGTTCCCGTTTTCGTTTTCCCGGGAATGAGCTGAGCTCTGGAGACAAGAAGGCGATGGAGAATACAAAGGCTCGGGCTTAGGCTCTTCGCATCGCAACGCATCCAACGCATCCAAAGACGAGTCTCTGGTCTCGGGTCTCCCGTCGCCAACTTACCTTATATGCACCAGCGTCTAGACAGGCTGGAAAAAATCACAGCAGCACAAGAATCATTCAGGCAATGCCAAGTTTGGACCAGGGGCCTTCCCTCAATGATATTGCCTGCCCCCATGAATGAATCCAACTCCGACGACGAGCAATTAGTATGCGCAGATTGCGATCACTCGGAAGTAATGCTAATTTCTGTTGTCTACCCGGTTACCCAAATGGATGCTACCCAGAGGGAGCCGAGTGGTGGAGGAATGACAAGAGTGAATATCCATGTTACCTATTGGGGTATATGTGATCGCTGATTGCTCTTTCAAGCTTAGATTTAGGAGTTAAAGACTTGTTTCTTCGTTTTGAACTGAGTAACAAAGCCAAGGAAGTGTCCATACTGAATACAAACTAGGGGACATTATTAAAAGTCCAAAGAGAACATCTATAGGTCGATCTTCCTCTGTTCTTTTCCCATTTATAGGTTCTCGCTTACTGTTCCCAGATCACCTTCCGTCTTCCCAGAATCCCTTTGCTCTGCTGAGCTAGTTTTTCTTGGGCTCACGCTCCAAAAGGCCTGATGCATTGGCCCAGGAGATGTCATTAACATTGAGTACAACGCAGGTGAATGAATGCAGCTAGCTGGGAGATGGAGACAGTTGTGGGGCAGGAAAAAAGCCAGGAGTTGGGAGTGGGAGGACTCCATTATGCAGGCAGCTTGGCTGTGCCATTAAGAGCGTTAACAGGAGGACATTAGTATCCTGTAGGCAACACCTGACGCAGCAGCGAAGACGAGGTCAGCTTCAGACAAAGGCATGCAAATGCGATTTGCGAACAGGGAGTGGGGGAACCAGGACCAAGGAGGGATCCCGGAAAGCATCTTGGGTTGCCTTGGAAAATAAGAAAACAACTTTCCGGACGCTAAGCAGATGAAGGACATTTGCATATACAGCAGACCAACCGACCTCGCAGGCAGTCAGCGAAGTCAAAAGCTTTTTAAAGGATATTCTCTATAATTTGGATGCTTAAAAGGCGCAGGCCAAGTCCGAATCCTGGCGCCAGGATGTTTGCTTAGCGGGAGAAAAAACCCGGAGAAGGTGCATCCTCCCCCTTGGCACGAACAGCCGTTGCTTTACCCACGTGCCAAGCGGCTTAAAAAAGCGTTTCGAAACGAAAGGAGGACGCCGCTTCCATCGTCCTTTGTCCTTTGTCCTGGTACATTTACGTACGACTTTTAAATCAATTATTGTTAAATATTTATTTCTTGACAGTCCATTTTGAAAGCTCCTCCGTCTGCGGCTGCTCGCTGAGCATATTATCCTAACATAAATTACATGATTGATTTCATTCGAAGGGCAGAACCAGGAACAGCTAGGCCTGGGCATAACAATGGGGAAAAAAGTAAACAAAATGCAAATTGAACGTGGGTTTTGGCTTGATTAAAAAGCTTAGAAATTAGCATATCATTTGTTCAGCTATTGGTTAGCATTTATCCAAAAATATTGATTGGCTGCCTGAGGGAGGGGAATTTAACTCGAAGAGGGAATATATTTTAAAGATACAACTTTAGATGACTTTTATAGGAAACTATACTATATAGGGACTTAAAGAAGAAATAATAATAATAATAACTTATCCCTATATAATTATTGTTTATTGTTTACGCTTTTCAAGAGCATGTTAGTCTGATGCAACTTATTTGTGAAACCTTTTAACCCACAATATATTTTGAGGCTACCTTCGAGGAAAGCAGCCGGCAACTGGCAGCCGGCATCATTTCTTTACTTATTTATTTATTTTGTATTTTATTTTTTACGCTCCTTGGATGCGCTGCGTCCGTCCTCTTCGGGGTAGCAGGAGCGTCGTGTGTTTTGCTCACTGGCGCGTTGACATCGCCATCAAAATGCTTTGACGTGGTTTTTGATTGACAGGAAACTCATAAATAATTCATGTCATTAAATCATGTTACATTTTTTCAGCTCTTGGTCCTCTTCACCAGAGGCAGCCGGAGCAGCGATTTCAGCATCTTCAGGTCCGGCCATTGAAACGAGTTTCTCCAAGTGGAGTGACGGACTTTTGGGCAGCAGCTCCTCTCGGTTTCCTCCAGCTTCCCCTTACTCTGGCCCCACTCCCCACTCCCCTCTCCACTTCACTTCTCCAGGCAGTAAGTTCTCTAGCAATTAAATGTCAAAAACTGTTTCTCTTCTCGCCTTCTCCCGTTGTAACTCAATTCAGAGCTCTCCTCGCTTGGATTTCTTTTCTGCTTGGTGCCTTTTCCTCGTTTTTTCCCCATATAATATTTTCCTGCTGCGGAAAACTTGAAGAAAATAAGTTTTCAATGAATATAATTATGCAAAGCAGCAGCGGCAAGTCGCAAGTCGCAAGTCGCACTCCACTTGGCTGGACCGTAAGAGGCTCTGGAAGAAGGACATTAAAATTATATATAAAAGCAGCTTGGCGATATTTAAATATTTCAACGCCTACGTACCCTATTCCCGGCTCATTTCCACGCTGTCATAATATTTTATTATTGCTTGTTTTAATTCCTTGTTTCATCATTTTACAATTTCTGCTGTTTTATTTTCGTTCTCGCATCTTTCTTCCATTTTTTCCTTTCGTTTTTTTTTTTTGTCCGGTCTGTCAATTGTCCTTCAGCGGAAAGTTTTTAATTTTTATCAAAAGATTTCTTCGGAGCTGCTGCTGTTTTTAATGAAATTTCCTCGCCTGTCCCTGTAAAGGATTGGACGCAACCAGAAATTTGCATAATTTTTTTCCAGCCATTTTTAATTTCTGATTTGACGCAGTCGAGTGCGAGTCCTTAAAAAAGTTTTCTTAGGGAATCTCTTTTTTTGATACTCGGGTTTTCTTCTCTTTTTAATTAAAGTAATTTATGAGTATTCGGTCTCTAAAAGGGTCTATTTTTGATGGGTTTAAAGTATAAAATAATTGATATATGATAGAAAAGTTTCGATTTAATATTTTGTATATATGTTATTGCGTGTTTCTCATATTTTGAATTATGTTTTTCATATTAGTCTTATATTTTTTAAGTCATTCCTCTGCCTTTGTTTAATTATAATGATTTTTATCAAGTCAGTTAGAACTCATTCGATTTCGGGCACTTAGACCAATATCCCAGCCTTTGCAGTTGGTAGGATCTTCTGGCTGGTTTGAATTTGGCAAATCATTTTAATTGCTTTGCCGCAGCTCTCCGCCCGGATACCCCAGAGAATCCCGCTCCTTTGAAGCGCCTGGAGTCCGTAAGGCTTATCCTTTGTTGTTTTGGCGGCGATTGTGTGCGGCGATAATAATTACACGTCACGCTGCCACGCAATCAAAACATTATTTGTGCAAAATCACGGAACTGAACTGAAGCGGAAGTGATGAAGGACTTATTGGCTGCACGCGTCCGCAAAAAGTTAAAAAAGAAAATACTCTCGAGCTGGAATACTCGGCTGGCCCGCACCCCATTTGCATTGCACCCAAGTGTCTCGGGAAAGGATGGTGGCAGGACCTCCAGTTCCGTGTTAAATTCAACACAACGCGTGCGGTCACGTGGCCGCCGGACACGCCCACATCCCATGATAGTCACAATCGACAGCCGACGATTTAAACTCAACAAAACGTCATCGAAAACCATCAGCAGTCCTCCCAAAATCCGCAGGAGCCGAAGCTGGTACAGGAAGGAGCTGCGGAAAATCGCTGCAAATTATGCAAATTGTTTTTTGGGGGCGAAAGGAGTGCGAAAATTTGCCTAAATGCTGGCAGGACTCTGCAGCAGGTTCAATCTGTGCTGTAGCAGCCCGCGGGAAAAATGTTAGACAATGTGACAGAAACATATGTCGCCATTATCAGCAGTTAAACGAAGGGACAATCCTTTGGCAGGACTGTCATAATTCGTTGGGGACTTGGGGTGGTTGGTCGCCGTGACTCCTTTTTCGTGGGATTATTTCGATTTTGTGGGTTTCAATAGACCCATGAATGATTTCTAATAAGATTTTATGGTATTTTGATTATCAAAATTACGATTCAACTTGACAACTCTTCGAGTAAACAATTCATATTTTTAGATGGCTACAATTAACAATTTGTTAAAATTTTTATAATAATTTCAAAATTTGAGGGGCAAATTTACTTTATTCAAATTTAAGAAAACCCTACCTTTTAAATATATTATTTTCAAGAGTTATATTAATAACCTATGTTCTATACTTATTCCTGAGATCCCCAGCGAAAGCGTTCCCATCTCGCGCTACCCATCCCTACAGGACACAAAATCCGAACACCATTTCGAGACATCTTCCCAGATCAATGGGACGATATCATTTCGCATTTGTTGTATATTACTTCCTGTCCGCCATGGCCATATAGATTTCATATTTTTCCCACCAGTCCGAGATGCCCACCCCTCAGTCGAAGGCGAAGGCAAAGTCCTGCCCCCCAGAAGGACGACACACGTCCGTGGCAATAAAAGCGCAAACGTTTCAATTCCGTTGCGGCTGACAAACGCATGGAAAAAATGCCAACGTTTCTGCCCCAAAAATATATTATAATGATAAAAAAAGAAACGGGGACAATCGAGTGAATGGAAGCGGACAAAAGTTTATCTCGTTGCTGTCGAGTGTTTTGATTTGTAACGTTTCTCACTTCATTATTATGCAATAAATAATGCCATCTACATGTCCCATCTAATGTAATGTACGAGGGCGAGTTCAGAGGGGGTTGCTCTGGTCCTTCGGTCCATTGAGGAAGTGGAGCGGAGCGCTGGTCAGGAATCACTGCTGTGGAAATTAATGAGGCCTAACATGACAGGGCGCGATATTTTTCTTTTTTCAATATATGTATATATTTTTTCCTAAATAGTATGTTTGCAAACTTTTGCTGGTATTTCTCTTATTTTCTATCATGTTTTATGATTTTTAAAGCATAAATTTAAACCAACATATTATTTGATAATGTATTTTAAATTTTATCAATAAGGTTAAATTGTTTATTCAGTAACAACGTGGCGTTTTATACCCTTGCAGAGTATTATAATTTTACTCAGAAGCGTGTAACGCTGTTAAGAAGTCATAACCGACCCCATAAACCATATATATTCTTGATCAGCATCAAGAGGCGAATGTTCCGAGCCATCTTCGAGGAAAACAAATTTTTTTCGATTTTTGCAAAATTTTATAAGGGGTTACATCGTTAAAATTGCCAAAAATTGGCAGAAACCGTATTTTTTAAGATGGTAAATGGATTATGCAGATTTATTAACCTGACAAAAACTAACACAGGACCGCTGTCCGAATTTAAATTAATGCCTTTTTGGCTGAGCTACGAGATTTGTAAGATTTGGTTTTAGGACAAATTTTCATATAAAAATATTGGTAAATATCTACTAAAAAATGGTATTACAACTTAGTCCGAAGCGAAAAACGCAGTGAAGCAGTAATTTCCGACCCCATAAATCATATATATTCTTGATAAGCATCATCAGCTGAATCTTCCTAGCCATCTTCGAGGGAAACAAATTTTGTTTAGATTTTTGCAACATTTTTTAAGGGGTTATATCGTTAAAATTTTCAAAATTTGGCAAAAAGTTGTATTTTTTAAGATTGTAAATTGATAGCAGATTTTTTAACCTAACAAAAACTAACATAGTACCGCTGTCCGAATTTAAATGAATGTCTTTTTGACTAAGTTATAGGTTTTTTCAACTTTTAAATATAATAATAAGAAAAAGATCTTTCCTCGATTATCTTAGTCCAATACATTTTCCCAATCCTAAACCAAACATTTAGTTTTTAAAAGAATTAGATTTTCGGTTTACCTAACAATTTATTTTAGAAAGTGTCACGTTTCACAAGAATTTCTAAAACATAATAAATGTTATTTTGGGTTCGAATATACGTCCCGCCAAAATAATAAAATTTTGTTCCATTTAGGGCTGACCTCTGTGGGAGCTTTGTGGAAGATGTGCTACTGAAATAGCTTTTCTCCAAGTGTTGCCAACTACAGGAGAAAGTTTTGTTTCATTTCCCAAGCTTAAATTCCACTTCGCGGCAGCGCTAACTTTCGAGAGCTTGATTCTGGAGCTACCAGCACTGGCGGGTAGTTCTGCAAGCTTTTGATTCGATTTGCAACCTGCCACCCCCTGTGAAAAAGCTTGCCCCCTAGCGCTGAAAGCACGCCTGTGGTCCGTTGAACCGCCGCCGACAAACCCCTGTGCAAAAGCTCCAAAGGAAAACCCACCCCCATTCGTGGCGCGTGTGTTGGTATGCCAAGTCGCTCTCTCTCTCTCTCTCTCTCTCTCGGAAGAGAACTCGCTCTCGCACCTTTGCCGCACTCTCGCCGAAAGCACTCTCTCTTCTAGTGACACAAAGAGGAGTGTCAGGCAGCATAAATTTCAGCATACAAAATTCCACACACTGGCAACGCGTCGCAGATACTTTTCGGCAACTTTTCCGCAGGAAAAACCAGTGCGAATGTAAATAATTGTTGAGGAGAGAACCGACAACAGTTCCTGTTAGTGTTTAAATGCCTGCGAACGGATAGCGGTAAATGCACGGTGTGTGTGTTGACTGTGCGTGTGTGTTTATTATTCGGGCCAAATGTGCCCAAGTGGGCATTTTATGCGATAAATCAAACAAGTTTCCTCGCAGCAGCTAGCGCAGGCGGCACGGGAAATCGCCACGGGAATGGAAATTTATCCCAAATCCCGAAAATCATAAATAAAACATAAATTATGTTCCTTTGGCAGTTGGCGGGCAACAGAAATAAAATGATCAAATAAAAAAAGCAAAGGCAGCAGCGGGCCAAGCGGATATATTTTGATTTTTTTTTATAAATAGAAAAATCAATTTCGCACGCAGCAAGCACTCTCTCTCTCTCTCACGGTGGAACTCTCCCTCCCGCACACACATACACATGGACTCTCTCCAGAGCGCTCTCTGGCTGCCTTCCCCCACAGAGTAAAAAAAAGCATGGAGCTTGTGTACGTGCGAGCGCGAGAGTGTCTATTATAGTGTTGAGAGCGCAAGAGCGAGCGGGCGAGTGGCTGTTGCTGGCTCTTTCCTCCGAATATAATTGAATATAATTCAAGTGTTTTTGTTGCACTATTTGTTGTGCTTATTATTGTTATTATTTGTTTAAATTACCAACAACAAAGCTAGCGTGCTCCGTGCGTTCCTAGTCGTGGCAAAACATCAAAAAGGCCTCATCAAGAGCAGGGCCAGGAGCAGGAACAACAACAACAACGCGCTGGCGATGGCTCAAGGAGAGCGAATTGCGTAGTGCTGTGCAGCCCTGGTCGAGGCGAAAAAAGAACCCTTTTATGGGTATGTCCTGTTTACAAATTGACGCTGCAAATTGGATTTATAGCAGCATCGAGAAGTGAGCAGAGCAGAGGGCGAGCGAGCATCGGACGGCGACGAGCGTCGGGCGAGGAACAAGTGGTTGAGGGCCAGCCGGGGGACCCACTTAATTTCCGTTACCTTACCTTACCCGCCGTCCCCAAAAATAAGAAAACAAATAAAATGGGGAAAAGTTCTCAACAGTGAAAACTCTGTCACACAAATCGCTACTGATTTGAAAGCAATTGAAATTGTCTCCAAATAGTATGCTACAAAACGTTTGCAGATCAATGCGAGACCTTAACATTTTTTATTGCCTACTTTTGAACACCCCTTATCGCGAGTGGAAGATTTCTAATCTAATAATAATTTCAAAAAACGCTTTAAAGTATAAAGTATTTGAAATTTTCTAAAACTTTTCAATGATTTTATGATTCTATCTATCAAAACTGGATTTACTGCATAATAATAATAATGTATAAAACAAAAGTATTCTTTTTTTTTACCTGTGTAGCCACATCACTATAAATCCAAATCTATTATAATATTTATAAATACCTCACTCATGCTTAGTTCGTGTTAGCCAAGTTGCACTGCTGGTGGTTTGAACTGGAAATAGGTGGCTGAGTGGCCGAGTGGGTGGGTGGCTTGGGTGGTATTTGCCCTGTCTGGGGAAAAACTCACGCACAAACGTTAAGTATTTCCCCCGCCGCCGAGAAAGAACATTTGTTGCTGCCGCTGGATGATATCTTTCGAAATTGACAACGCCAAGCGGCGCAGCGGCAGTGACAGCAGCGGCAAATCAAATAAATTAAATTTACACACATAGTTAAATTAGTGAAAATTGAATAAAACAGAAGGAAGAATAGACGACAAACGTAAATAAAAGGCCAGAGCGAGAGGCGACGAGTGACGAGCGCCACACGGACAGAGAGCGTGAGCGAGAGAGGGCAACGTGTCGAGCAACAAATTAATAATACAAAAAAATAGAAAAATAAAGAACAACACAAATAACACCGAGAAAAGTAACACACAAATTGAAAACAACAACAAAAGCGGCAGAAGCAGCAGCGATTCTGGATTTCTAGAGGCGTTTGCGGCGGCACATTCAAAAGATGGGCTGTGGACAGAGCAAGATTCACTTGTATCCCCGGAAATCGAAGAGTAAAGCTAACGGCAAGAAAGGAGGACATGGTGAGTACACACACACACACACACACACACACACCAGAAAAATGAGCATCCTTTTCCATCAACTATTCCTTGAAAAACATCCCACATACCGATCATATTTTACTTGACATTTTTGCTTATGATTTTTATGGGTTAACCCATCAAAATTAATGTTGTTTTGATAGCCTGATAATATTCAGGTTTATTTTAATACTATATCTTTAAATAATATACATGTATATATTTCTGTTTGTGAGCAGATCATTTTCCTTTGTGAACTAAGAATATTTCAAGTCGTTTCGAGCCTGACATTTATTTATACGCATATTCATATTCATATTTTTAATCGGAAGCAAGGGAAATATTGTTTTGAAGCTATTTTTATAACAAAATTTTGTTTTAAACAAAAAACATAGAAAACAGGTTTGCTTATTATAAAAGAAACAGTAAAAACAATAAAAAGTAAAAAGTAACACCCGTTATTAAACACTTATTTTCAACATAATAGAAAGCCCATTAAAAATAAAATGATTTTCGATATAATTAAATTTTCTCACAATAGAATTAATGCTTTAACATATATGTATATATATAAATAATATTCCTAAAATTCCCATAGATAGCTGTTTTCTGTATAAAAATGAAAAGAGAGCAAAGAAAGGGCTTGGGGGAGAGGGCGGGGGATAAACGTATTGCCTCGCACAACAAAAGCTTACACGCATGACGACATCAATTTGCCTCCAGCTGCGTGCGCGAGTGTGTGTATACACATGCATCTATATATGTTTGTGTGTGTGTGTGAGCCACCTGTTTCCACACACAATGAGGACATCATTGATTAATATGTCACCAGCAGGGGCGAGGAGGGGAGCAAGGTGCGCCAGAGCCCAGTTTTAAGGCCATGCATTCAACATAGTAATAATAAAGGCCTACATTTTAAAGCACAGCAGCATTGTCTATATATATACTTATATTTCGTATACACACACACAACACGTTCTTAAGTTTATAAGAGAAAAAATATGTGAAAAACCTAGCCTACATTGGAAACTTTTGACTAGCCCCGCTTCTCGTATTTTCGTTTTTTACCCTGGGTGTGTATAATTAACTGCTAAAATGGCAACTTGTTGTTGCACTGGTGGGCGGCGCGCTTCGAGGGGTGTGGCCAGCGCCCCCAAGGGTTTTGACTGTGCTCCTGTGCCTCTGTGTGTGTGTGTGTGTGTGTGTGTGTCTGTGAAAAAGGGTTAAAGCTAAAAAAGTATAGCATACACAAAGGCGCCATTGTGCCATAAACGACCCAAATTTTCTCGGAGACGCCGCCTAAGCTTTGGTCTCGCTCTCGGTCCTAGATTAATTATTCATAAATACTCTCGACTCTTTTTCGGTTTTTGCATTAAAATGCATAACGGTTTTTAATTAAATTTATGGGTAGCCAGGGCACTTCAAAGACAGGCCCAAGGAAATCCATATATTAAGTATACGCACACAGGTCAAGCAGCCGAATGCCGCCAAGACAGATGGTTTGTTGGCAGAAGGGCAAATAGTATGGAAGAATGTATTTTTATTTCCCCCAAGGGATTCACAAAAAGTATTTCATTTAATATTTTGTATTATTTCTTTTTAGAAAGTATTTTGGGAAGGTTTTGGGGATTCATTCAAAGATATTATTTGGTTTCTAGTAAATATACACTCAATTTACCTATCATTAACTATTCTAGTTTCTGTTGAAGTCTGCAAAATTAAGAAATACTTTTTTTAAGTGCACAACTTTGTTTCACATATCTCGCCATAATTTTGACAAGTGTTTTCCAAGCATTTTCCTTGCTTCCCCCACAGAAGTTGCAGCCCCACTTGCCTTATTGCAAAACTTTTCCCCCTAGTCCTTTGGCACTCGCGAAACTGCCAACTCATCTTGACTAATGCTCGAAGATCTCTCCCTGGCCTGGAACACCATCCGTATTCATCCATCCATTTGTTTTTCTTCTGTTTTATGCTGTAGCCGACTCGGATGCTGAAACGGACGAGGACGAAGGCCACATCGAGGATGCCGAGAAGGCACAGCAGCGCGACCGCGAGAAGCATGACGAGAGCGAGGAGCAAAGCAATAAGGACATCCAGGACAGTGACGAGGACGTGGCCGTCTCCCTACTGCGCGCCAAGAACCTATCGCTGCTCCAGAGCCAGTAAGCCATTCCGCCAACCAACTAACCGAAAATAAACACACCACTTTTCCAGGGAAATATCATCTAGCCAGCAGAACTTCTTCCGCATGCTGGACAAGAAGATCGACGAGGTAAGTGCGTGCAGGAACTTGATATCTACATCTGGGACATGGCAGCAGGGGTAGAGAAGTTCATAAGGACCTTTGAGGATCCTTGACAGAAATTATATTACAATATTTTTAGTATTTAAAAAAATAATAACAATTTAAAGAAATGTATAAAATATTATTTTCAAATCTTTATATTCTTCCCGGCCTGCCCTGAATTAAGAATAATAATAATACTGAAAAATTGAAAATTCTATAAAATGCACCAAGTAATATGTTTATTTAGCCTTTGATGCCTTTTCAAACAGATAAACGTGCCATGAATCATTTTTGATTAAGGAAATTGGACATCAGATTCATGTTTATTGTCTCAAAAATGATTTTGTTTATTGGACTACAACAGCACAAAAACAATGTTGTTATTCAAAGTTTTTAGTTGTGTGGAATTTATTGTTTTTTAAAACATTAAAATCAGTTTTTAAAGTAATGTTTTGATTAAACTTTCTTATTTTTTTAAATATTTAGTAATGAATTTAATAACTCCTTTAATTACCTCTTTCAGGGCCCTGACTATGACTCCGCCAGTGAGACGGAGATTGCCCTGGAGGAGGCCCGACTGAACGCCCTGCGCCAGCACTGGGAATCCGCCAGCATTACCGCCTCCATCTGCTCCTCCGCCAGCCGATCGCTGCAGACCACACCCATCCGCCAGGTCCAGGTGCCGCTGAAGCAGCCACCACGTGGCGCCGGCCTGCTGCTCCAGCCCTCTAGCGCCGCCAGCGTCGTCTCCTCCGCAATGGTCACGTTACCCACGACGGAGTATCTACCTCAGCATATGATGGCGGGGCGACAGCAGCAGCAGCAGGTCCAGGCCCAGCAGCAGCAGCAGGCGGCGGCAGCGGCCGCGGTGCTCTACCAGCAACAGCAGCAGCAACTTATCCTGTTGCCGCAGCTGGAGACCAACGTAGTCAACACGTCCACGGCGGCGGCAGCGGCACAGCTCGCTCAGCTGCAGCAGCAGCAACTTAACCAGCAGCAGCAGCAGCAGCAGCAGCTCTACCAGCAGCAACAGCAATATCTGCTGTCCCTTCCCGCCGGAGCCAAGCCGCAAAGCGTGAGCCCAAAGCGCCTGATCTATGCCAGCACCTCCTCGGCCCCGGTACCACCACCGGCGCCACCTCCTTCCGTTCAGTATATCACCGCCGGGCCACAACTGGGGGCGGCCGGTGGTTTCCTTAATGGCGCCGGCGCCATTTCCGGAATCGCAGCGGGTCGAGGGCCCCTGCAGCTAGCCTACTATGGAGCCGCACCCTCGAGCACTGCCCCCCAGTCGGCGTCGGCCGCTCCTCCTCTACCACCCAATATTGCCCCCGAATCGTACGAACCGCCAACCGCTCCACACAGCCAAAGCCAGCAGCAGCAGCAGCAGCCGCCGCCTCCACCGGGAGCCTACTACGGGGATATGATGCACGGCGTACAGGTGAGTCTTCCCCCTCTTCTTTAGCCCGATTAAAATGTAATTATTGTCCTATCCTATTCAGACCGCACCGGCGGCGGAATACAAATTCCCACCGGCCATCAGCGTGCAGCGTTTGGCGCCGCAGGTGCAGCGGCAGTTGCGTGAGACGCAGGAACTCATAAAAGACTCGTGCCCGCAGCTGTATGCCGCGGGCTATGGCAGCCCAGGACCACCGATACGCAACCCCAGCAGGAACCCAACTAGAACTAGACCCACCCTGGAGACGCAGTTCTCGCAGGAACTCTCGTGATATCTATATATGTAAACAAACAGCCAGCAGACCGAAGGAGCAGCAGGAGGATTGATGCACACCCACATTCACACACAGTTTTGGACAAAACTGCAGCCAAAGAACAAGCACCAAAACAAAAAAATTACCAAAATTATAAACAATCCCCCAATGATAAAAAATCAAGAAAGCCAAAAAAAAAGAACATCAATTAAGAAATTGTAAAACTGCACTCAATGTTTCAAACCCTCAGAAGAACAAAAACAAGGACCCCCGGGGGGGCAAGTATTGAGCCCCCAAACATGCGTCGTACTACTTACAAACCCCGAGAGAAGAGCAACAAAATACTACTAAACCTAAAAGCGAAGCAACAAATAACGAGAAGCAGCATTAACTAAAAATATTCAAGAAGGCAGCCAAGTGGAGTGCGAACGACTAGGATACGGATACGCCAATTGGATCAGATCAGAAAGCGCAAGGTATGTAGGTTTAGGAAGCGAGTATAACGTTATAAAGCGAATATATACAAATATGCTAAAAATGCCACAAAGAGGAAAGGATCTAGGAGGAATAGACCCCGATAGCAAACACAAATCAATAATATAAAGTGTAACAAACAAATGACTTATACATTCTCACGCAATTTTGTTAGTCATAATGTCTCATGGTGTCATTTTTTAAAGAATATTTTCCGTAAAATTCTCGAAAATGGTGTAATAACGTTGGAAAATGGTAAAGGAAGGAAGAAATATTAAAGAAGATTATGGAGACGATTGAATGTTCGTTGGAAATGCAATTAACGGATGGATGCTGTCTAGAAATATTTGTATAATTTAGTTCTATTTATTATTATGCTAATTTTTGATGTATAATAGTTTTTCTTATATGGATATATATATATATATATATATATTTAAAAATGAAAAATAAAAGCAAATCAATTAAGTTTAAACAGCGATCCTACCTGAATTGATATTCATCCATCCCACCCTAAAGGTAAATAAGGGGAAATAAAAACACAGTTTAACGTCTAATTAGTTCCTTTATTCATATGTTTTTGAATCAATTCATACTCATGGGCTGTCATAAAATGGAATTGCATTTCATATATTATCTGAAAGTATTGTAGTGTTTTTTCTTGTTTGTATTCTTAATTTGTTGTTATTATTGTTTGAAAGTATCCTGCTACGTAATTCAAATAGACTAGTCACATAATATGGTTTAAGATGACATAATAATACGCATTTGATTCTAAGAAATTGACATTGTTTCTTAATATGTACGTGTTTGTCCGATAGCGTTTGAAAGTTGGTTGGGAGTTCGATTCCCTAGTTTCGAAGATTCATCTAGTTGACCGATTCTCATCTAATCTCGTTTTGGCTTGGGTTCTATTTTTAGTTTTGGAGCATTGCAAACATTTCTTTTGCACTGTGTGTGTGTTATGTGTTGGAATAATGAATAATATTAATGTACAATATTCGAGAATTGTATAGATTGGGAAATCAAATACGCCCAGGGCCTTGGAAAGTGTGATAAATGCCAACAAACATCGATGATCGGCACTCGAATGCCCTAACAATTTGACTAAACCAAAAGCTTATGAACTAAATTGGGAATTTCTTTCATTCTGTTCATGGGGGAAGGGGTAAACAATAAGATTTATATCAAATTAAAAAGCGTATTTGATTCCAGATTAAACCATATTATATAGCTATGACGTGGGCGGAGGAGATCTACACGGAACGTACTATATATATCAACGACGCTCATCTAACATCTTCCCTGTGAACCTTGTGATTCGTGAATTGTGTTCGATTATTCTCTCTTGCGTGTCCTTGGGAGGATGTGCGTGTCTTATGTTCGTGTATGTTTGTGTGTTGGGGGAAGCGAAAGTACAGTGTAGAGCGGGATCTACAATTTGGTAGCATCTTTCGAACTATTTAGAGCCTCTAGTTCTGCACAGGCAGCGGGGGCGGCGGGTAGGCGAATATGTCTCCACTGTTGGCCATCATATAGGGGGCCGCCTGCGTGGGCACTGCATACTGGGCGCGGTACGAGTTGGCTGCCATATTGGCTGTAGCTCCGCCGTTTAGCGACACTGTGGCCATGCTGGAGGACATCGACGAGTACTGGCCGTAGGCCTGTGGCGGCATAGCTCCTCCCCCTCCTGGGGCAGCGGCCGCCAGCGCCGGCTGTTGCTGTTGTTGGTGGTGCTGCTGCTGCTGTGCGGCTGCCGCAGCCGCTGCTGCTGCCGCCGCCGCCGCCTGTTGCTGCTGGGCGGCCTGCTGCTGGTTCATCGGTGGCGGCATATTGGCGAAGTTCATGTTGTACGGCGAGAAGCGAGAGCGCTTCTGATCGATCCCGTAGGCGGCTGCCGCTGAGGGATCAGCCAGGAGGTGCTGCTGCTGGGCAGCCTGCGCCTGCTGCTGCTGCTGCTGCTGTTGCTGCTGTTGCTGTTGCTGTTGCTGATGCTGTGCTTGCTGCTGCGATCCCGGTGCTCCCGGAGCGTTCTGTGTCTTGGGCTCGAAGCAAGCGGCATTGGGATTAAAGCGCGAGAATGAAACTCCACCGTTCTGCTGCTGTTGCTGCTGATGCTGACCCTGGTAGCCGCCGCCGCCCTGACCACGGTATCCTCCATTTCCGCCCTGATTTGGCGGAGAGGTGCGCGGCTTCTGATCGAAACGCGGTGGAGCACCGCCGCCATTGAAGGCACTGCGGTTCATGTTGCCACCGGGACCGTTGTTGTTGCGGTAGTTGTTGCCGCCATTGTAACCGCTGCCGCCCATCTGCTGGTTGCGACCCTGGTAACCATTGCCGCCACGATAGCCGCCCATGCCGCCACCGCGCTTGTTGTAGCCACCGTTCATGGCCATGTTCAACAGCTTGGGGTTGATGTTCTGTCGGAAATAGAATGAAAATGCAAAGTAAGTACAATGAACTATTGGTTTGAAGTCGCTAAAGGGAGTTATTAGAAAGATGACTATAATGGCTTCATTTTTATCGATAGAAAGACAGCCAAAATATTTAGTACACTAGTTTTATGCCTAATATCTTATATAAGTATAAGTATAAGTATAAGTATTTAGTAAAAATTATTATAATAATTTAATAATTAATTTAGTAATAATATAAAAAATGTCTTGCCTCTTTTTAAAAATAAAAATAAATAATTAAAAATAAAACACCGATGTAAAAGGGTTGGACAAACAAAGGCCAAAATGGCCGGCATTTCGGCTTGAATGGAATCCATAACTGCAGGTAGAAAAAATTTTATGGTCGGGTATTACAATTAAGTCCGAAGCGAAAACGCAGTGAAGCAGTCATTTGCGACCCCATAAATCATATATATTCTTGATCAGCATCAACAGGCGAATCTTCCTAGCCATCTTCGAGGCAAACAAATTTTTTTCGATTTTTGCAAAATTTTATAAGGGGTTACATCGTTAAAATTGTCAAAAATTGGCAGAAACCCGTATTTTTTAAGATGGTAAATGGAGTATGCAGATTTATTAACGTGGGAAAAACTAACACAGGACCGCTGTCCGAATTTAAATTAATGCCTTTTTGGCTGAGCTACGAGATTTGTAAGATTTGGTTTTAGGACAAATTTTCATATACAAATATTGGTAAATATCTACTAAAAAATGGTATTACAATTTAGTCCGAAGCGAAAAACGCAGTGAAGCAGTCATTTCCGACCCCATAAATCATATATATTCTTGATCAGCATCAACAGGCGAATCTTCCTAGCCATCTTCGAGGCAAACAATTTTTTTTCGATTTTTGCAAAATTTTATAAGGGGTTACATCGCAAAAATTGGCAGAAACCCGTATTTTTTAAGATGGTAAATGGAGTATGCAGATTTATTAACGTGGGAAAAACTAACACAGGACCGCTGTCCGAATTTAAATTAATGCCTTTTTGGCTGAGCTACGAGATTTGTAAGATTTGGTTTTAGGACAAATTTTCATATAAAAATATTGGTAAATATCTACTAAAAAATGGTATTACAATTTAGTCCGAAGCGAAAAACGTAGTGAAGCAGTCATTTCCGACCCCATAAAACATATATATTCTTGATCAGCATCAAAAGGCGAATCTTCCTAGCCATCTTCGAGGCAAACAAATTTTTTTCGATTTTTGCAAAATTTTATAAGGGGTTACATCGTTAAAATTGCCAAAAATTGGCAGAAAACCGTATTTTTTAAGATGGTAAATGGAGTATGCAGATTTATTAACGTGGCAAAAACTAACACAGGACCGCTGTCCGAATTTAAATTAATGCCTTTTTGGCTGAGCTACGAGATTTGTAAGATTTGGTTTTAGGACAAATTTTCATATAAAAATATTGGTAAATATCTACTAAAAAATGGTATTACAATTTAGTCCGAAGCGAAAAACGCAGTGAAGCAGTCATTTCCGACCCCATAAAACATATATATTCTTGATCAGCATCAAAAGGCGAATCTTCCTAGCCATCTTTGAGGCAAACAAATTTTTTTCGATTTTTGCAAATTTTTTAAGGGGTTACATCGTTAAAATTGCCAAAAATTGGCAGAAAACCGTATTTTTTAAGATGGTAAATGGAGTATGCAGATTTATTAACGTGGCAAAAACTAACACAGGACCGCTGTCCGAATTTAAATTAATGCCTTTTTGGCTGAGCTACGAGATTTGTAAGATTTGGTTTTAGGACAAATTTTCATATAAAAATATTGGTAAATATCTACTAAAAAATGGTATTACAATTTAGTCCGAAGCGAAAAACGCAGTGAAGCAGTCATTTCCGACCCCATAAATCATATATATTCTTGATCAGCATCAACAGGCGAATCTTCCTAGCCATCTTCGAGGCAAACAATTTTTTTTCGATTTTTGCAAAATTTTATAAGGGGTTACATCGTTAAAATTGCCAAAAATTGGCAGAAACCCGTATTTTTTAAGATGGTAAATGGAGTATGCAGATTTATTAACGTGGCAAAAACTAACACAGGACCGCTGTCCGAATTTAAATTAATGCCTTTTTGGCTGAGCTACGAGATTTGTAAGATTTGGTTTTAGGACAAATTTTCATATAAAAATATTGGTAAATATCTACTAAAAAATGGTATTACAATTTAGTCCGAAGCGAAAAACGCAGTGAAGAAGTCATTTCCGACCCCATAAATCATATATATTCTTGATCAGGATCAACAGGCGAATCTTCCTAGCCATCTTTGAGGCAAACAAATTTTTTTCGATTTTTGCAAAATTTTATAAGGGGTTACATCGTTAAAATTGCCAAAAATTGGCAGAAAACCGTATTTTTTAAGATGGTAAATGGAGTATGCAGATTTATTAACGTGGCAAAAACTAACACAGGACCGCTGTCCGAATTTAAATTAATGCCTTTTTGGCTGAGCTACGAGATTTGTAAGATTTGGTTTTAGGACAAATTTTCATATAAAAATATTGGTAAATATCTACTAAAAAATGGTATTACAATTTAGTCCGAAGCGAAAAACGCAGTGAAGCAGTCATTTCCGACCCCATAAAACATATATATTCTTGATCAGCATCAAAAGGCGAATCTTCCTAGCCATCTTTGAGGCAAACAAATTTTTTTCGATTTTTGCAAATTTTTTAAGGGGTTACATCGTTAAAATTGCCAAAAATTGGCAGAAAACCGTATTTTTTAAGATGGTAAATGGAGTATGCAGATTTATTAACGTGGCAAAAACTAACACAGGACCGCTGTCCGAATTTAAATTAATGCCTTTTTGGCTGAGCTACGAGATTTGTAAGATTTGGTTTTAGGACAAATTTTCATATAAAAATATTGGTAAATATCTACTAAAAAATGGTATTACAATTTAGTCCGAAGCGAAAAACGCAGTGAAGCAGTCATTTCCGACCCCATAAATCATATATATTCTTGATCAGCATCAACAGGCGAATCTTCCTAGCCATCTTCGAGGCAAACAAATTTTTTTCGATTTTTGCAAAATTTTATAAGGGGTTACATCGTTAAAATTGCCAAAAATTGGCAGAAACCCGTATTTTTTAAGATGGTAAATGGAGTATGCAGATTTATTAACGTGGCAAAAACTAACACAGGACCGCTGTCCGAATTTAAATTAATGCCTTTTTGGCTGAGCTACGAGATTTGTAAGATTTGGTTTTAGGACAAATTTTCATATAAAAATATTGGTAAATATCTACTAAAAAATGGTATTACAATTTAGTCCGAAGCGAAAAACGCAGTGAAGAAGTCATTTCCGACCCCATAAATCATATATATTCTTGATCAGGATCAACAGGCGAATCTTCCTAGCCATCTTTGAGGCAAACAAATTTTTTTCGATTTTTGCAAAATTTTATAAGGGGTTACATCGTTAAAATTGCCAAAAATTGGCAGAAAACCGTATTTTTTAAGATGGTAAATGGAGTATGCAGATTTATTAACGTGGCAAAAACTAACACAGGACCGCTGTCCGAATTTAAATTAATGCCTTTTTGGCTGAGCTACGAGATTTGTAAGATTTGGTTTTAGGACAAATTTTCATATAAAAATATTGGTAAATATCTACTAAAAAATGGTATTACAATTTAGTCCGAAGCGAAAAACGCAGTGAAGAAGTCATTTCCGACCCCATAAATCATATATATTCTTGATCAGCATCAACAGGCGAATCTTCCTAGCCATCTTCGAGGCAAACAAATTTTTTTCGATTTTTGCAAAATTTTATAAGGGGTTACATCGTTAAAATTGCCAAAAATTGGCAGAAACCCGTATTTTGTAAGATGGTAAATGGAGTATGCAGATTTATTAACGTGGCAAAAACTAACACAGGACCGCTGTCCGAATTTAAATTAATGCCTTTTTGGCTGAGCTACGAGATTTGTAAGATTTGGTTTTAGGACAAATTTTCATATAAAAATATTGGTAAATATCTACTAAAAAATGGTATTACAATTTAGTCCGAAGCGAAAAACGCAGTGAAGAAGTCATTTCCGACCCCATAAATCATATATATTCTTGATCAGGATCAACAGGCGAATCTTCCTAGCCATCTTTGAGGCAAACAAATTTTTTTCGATTTTTGCAAAATTTTATAAGGGGTTACATCGTTAAAATTGCCAAAAATTGGCAGAAACCCGTATTTTTTAAGATGGTAAATGGAGTATGCAGATTTATTAACGTGGCAAAAACTAACACAGGACCGCTGTCCGAATTTAAATTAATGCCTTTTTGGCTGAGCTACGAGATTTGTAAGATTTGGTTTTAGGACAAATTTTCATATAAAAATATTGGTAAATATCTACTAAAAAATGGTATTACAATTCAGTCCGAAGCGAAAAACGCAGTGAAGCAGTCATTTCCGACCCCATAAATCATATATATTCTTGATCAGCATCAACAGGCGAATCTTCCTAGCCATCTTTGAGGCAAACAAATTTTTTTCGATTTTTGCAAAATTTTATAAGGGGTTACATCGTTAAAATTGTCAAAAATTGGCAGAAACCCGTATTTTTTAAGATGGTAAATGGAGTATGCAGATTTATTAACGTGGCAAAAACTAACACAGGACCGCAGTCCGAATTTAAATTAATGCCTTTTTGGCTGAGCTACGAGATTTGTAAGATTTGGTTTTAGGACAAATTTTCATATAAAAATATTGGTAAATATCTACTAAAAAATGGTATTACAATTTAGTCCGAAGCGAAAAACGCAGTGAAGAAGTCATTTCCGACCCCATAAATCATATATATTCTTGATCAGGATCAACAGGCGAATCTTCCTAGCCATCTTTGAGGCAAACAAATTTTTTTCGATTTTTGCAAAATTTTATAAGGGGTTACATCGTTAAAATTGCCAAAAATTGGCAGAAACCCGTATTTTTTAAGATGGTAAATGGAGTATGCAGATTTATTAACGTGGCAAAAACTAACACAGGACCGCTGTCCGAATTTAAATTAATGCCTTTTTGGCTGAGCTACGAGATTTGTAAAATTTGGTTTTAGGACAAATTTTCATATAAAAATATTGGTAAATATCTACTAAAAAATGGTATTACAATTTAGTCCGAAGCGAAAAACGCAGTGAAGAAGTCATTTCCGACCCCATAAATCATATATATTCTTGATCAGGATCAACAGGCGAATCTTCCTAGCCATCTTTGAGGCAAACAAATTTTTTTCGATTTTTGCAAAATTTTATAAGGGGTTACATCGTTAAAATTGCCAAAAATTGGCAGAAACCCGTATTTTTTAAGATGGTAAATGGAGTATGCAGATTTATTAACGTGGCAAAAACTAACACAGGACCGCTGTCCGAATTTAAATTAATGCCTTTTTGGCTGAGCTACGAGATTTGTAAGATTTGGTTTTAGGACAAATTTTCATATAAAAATATTGGTAAATATCTACTAAAAAATGGTATTACAATTTAGTCCTAAGCGAAAAACGCAGTGAAGCAGTCATTTCCGACCCCATAAATCATATATATTCTTGATCAGCATCAACAGGCGAATCTTCCTAGCCATCTTTGAGGCAAACAAATTTTTTTCGATTTTTGCAAAATTTTATAAGGGGTAAATGGAGTATGCAGATTTATTAACGTGGCAAAAACTAACACAGGACCGCTGTCCGAATTTAAATTAATGCCTTTTTGGCTGAGCTACGAGATTTGTAAGATTTGGTTTTAGGACAAATTTTCATATAAAAATATTGGTAAATATCTACTAAAAAATGGTATTACAATTTAGTCCGAAGCGAAAAACGCAGTGAAGAAGTCATTTCCGACCCCATAAATCATATATATTCTTGATCAGGATCAACAGGCGAATCTTCCTAGCCATCTTTGAGGCAAACAAATTTTTTTCGATTTTTGCAAAATTTTATAAGGGGTTACATCGTTAAAATTGCCAAAAATTGGCAGAAACCCGTATTTTTTAAGATGGTAAATGGAGTATGCAGATTTATTAACGTGGCAAAAACTAACACAGGACCGCTGTCCGAATTTAAATTAATGCCTTTTTGGCTGAGCTACGAGATTTGTAAGATTTGGTTTTAGGACAAATTTTCATATAAAAATATTGGTAAATATCTACTAAAAAATGGTATTACAATTTAGTCCGAAGCGAAAAACGCAGTGAAGAAGTCATTTCCGACCCCATAAATCATATATATTCTTGATCAGGATCAACAGGCGAATCTTCCTAGCCATCTTTGAGGCAAACAAATTTTTTTCGATTTTTGCAAAATTTTATAAGGGGTTACATCGTTAAAATTGCCAAAAATTGGCAGAAACCCGTATTTTTTAAGATGGTAAATGGAGTATGCAGATTTATTAACGTGGCAAAAACTAACACAGGACCGCTGTCCGAATTTAAATTAATGCCTTTTTGGCTGAGCTACGAGATTTGTAAGATTTGGTTTTAGGACAAATTTTCATATAAAAATATTGGTAAATATCTTCCAAAAAAAGGTATTACAATTCAGTCCGAAGCGAAAAACGCAGTGAAGCAGTCATTTCCCACCCCATAAATCATATATATTCTTGATCAGCATCAACAGGCGAATCTTCCTAGCCATCTTCGAGGCAAACAAATTTTTTTCGATTTTTGCAAAATTTTATAAGGGGTTACATCGTTAAAATTGCCAAAAATTGGCAGAAAACCGTATTTTTTAAGATTTTAGGACAAATTTTCATATAAAAATATTGGTAAATATCTACTAAAAAATGGTATTACAATTTAGTCCGAAGCGAAAAACGCAGTGAAGCAGTCATTTCCGACCCCATAAATCATATATATTCTTGATCAGCATCAACAGGCGAATCTTCCTAGCTATCTTCGAGGCAAACAAATTTTTTTCGATTTTTGCAAAATTTTATAAGGGGTTACATCGTTAAAATTGCCAAAAATTGGCAGAAAACCGTATTTTTTAAGATGGTAAATGGAGTATGCAGATTTATTAACGTGGCAAAAACTAACACAGGACCGCTGTCCGGATTTAAATTAATGCCTTTTTGGCTGAGCTACGAGATTTGTAAGATTTGGTTTTAGGACAAATTTTCATATAAAAATATTGGTAAATATCTACTAAAAAATGGTATTACAATTTAGTCCGAAGCGAAAAACGCAGTGAAGCAGTCATTTCCGACCCCATAAATCATATATATTCTTGATCAGCATCAACAGGCGAATCTTCCTAGCCATCTTTGAGGCAAACAAATTTTTTTCGATTTTTGCAAAATTTTATAAGGGGTTACATCGTTAAAATTGTCAAAAATTGGCAGAAACCCGTATTTTTTAAGATGGTAAATGGAGTATGCAGATTTATAAACGTGGCAAAAACTAACACAGGACCGCTGTCCGAATTTAAATTAATGCCTTTTTGGCTGAGCTACGAGATTTGTAAGATTTGGTTTTAGGACAAATTTTCATATAAAAATATTGGTAAATATCTACTAAAAAATGGTATTACAATTTAGTCCGAAGCGAAAAACGCAGTGAAGCAGTCATTTCCGACCCCATAAATCATATATATTCTTGATCAGCATCAACAGGCGAATCTTCCTAGCTATCTTCGAGGCAAACAAATTTTTTTCGATTTTTGCAAAATTTTATAAGGGGTTACATCGTTAAAATTGCCAAAACATTGGCAGAAAACCGTATTTTTTAAGATGGTAAATGGAGTATGCAGATTTATTAACGTGGCAAAAACTAACACAGGACCGCTGTCCGAATTTAAATTAATGCCTTTTTGGGTGAGCTACGAGATTTGTAAGATTTGGTTTTAGGACAAATTTTCATATAAAAATATTGGTAAATATCTACTAAAAAATGGTATTACAATTTAGTCCGAAGCGAAAAACGCAGTGAAGAAGTCATTTCCGACCCCATAAATCATATATATTCTTGATCAGGATCAACAGGCGAATCTTCCTAGCCATCTTTGAGGCAAACAAATTTTTTTCGATTTTTGCAAAATTTTATAAGGGGTTACATCGTTAAAATTGCCAAAAATTGGCAGAAACCCGTATTTTTTAAGATGGTAAATGGAGTATGCAGATTTATTAACGTGGCAAAAACTAACACAGGACCGCTGTCCGAATTTAAATTAATGCCTTTTTGGCTGAGCTACGAGATTTGTAAAATTTGGTTTTAGGACAAATGTTCATATAAAAATATTGGTAAATATCTACTAAAAAATGGTATTACAATTTAGTCCGAAGCGAAAAACGCAGTGAAGCAGTCATTTCCGACCCCATAAATCATATATATTCTTGATCAGCATCAACAGGCGAATCTTCCTAGCTATCTTCGAGGCAAACAAATTTTTTTCGATTTTTGCAAAATTTTATAAGGGGTTACATCGTTAAAATTGCCAAAAATTGGCAGAAAACCGTATTTTTTAAGATGGTAAATGGAGTATGCAGATTTATTAACGTGGCAAAAACTAACACAGGACCGCTGTCCGAATTTAAATTAATGCCTTTTTGGCTGAGCTACGAGATTTGTAAGATTTGGTTTTAGGACAAATTTTCATATAAAAATATTGGTAAATATCTACTAAAAAATGGTATTACAATTTAGTCCGAAGCGAAAAACGCAGTGAAGCAGTCATTTCCGACCCCATAAATCATATATATTCTTGATCAGCATCAACAGGCGAATCTTCCTAGCTATCTTCGAGGCAAACAAATTTTTTTCGATTTTTGCAAAATTTTATAAGGGGTTACATCGTTAAAATTGCCAAAACATTGGCAGAAAACCGTATTTTTTAAGATGGTAAATGGAGTATGCAGATTTATTAACGTGGCAAAAACTAACACAGGACCGCTGTCCGAATTTAAATTAATGCCTTTTTGGCTGAGCTACGAGATTTGTAAGATTTGGTTTTAGGACAAATTTTCATATAAAAATATTGGTAAATATCTACTAAAAAATGGTATTACAATTTAGTCCGAAGCGAAAAACGCAGTGAAGCAGTCATTTCCGACCCCATAAATCATATATATTCTTGATCAGCATCAACAGGCGAATCTTCCTAGCTATCTTCGAGGCAAACAAATTTTTTTCGATTTTTGCAAAATTTTATAAGGGGTTACATCGTTAAAATTGCCAAAAATTGGCAGAAAACCGTATTTTTTAAGATGGTAAATGGAGTATGCAGATTTATTAACGTGGCAAAAACTAACACAGGACCGCTGTCCGAATTTAAATTAATGCCTTTTTGGCTGAGCTACGAGATTTGTAAGATTTGGTTTTAGGACAAATTTTCATATAAAAATATTGGTAAATATCTACTAAAAAATGGTATTACAATTTAGTCCGAAGCGAAAAACGCAGTGAAGCAGTCATTTCCGACCCCATAAATCATATATATTCTTGATCAGCATCAACAGGCGAATCTTCCTAGCTATCTTCGAGGCAAACAAATTTTTTTCGATTTTTGCAAAATTTTATAAGGGGTTACATCGTTAAAATTGCCAAAACATTGGCAGAAAACCGTATTTTTTAAGATGGTAAATGGAGTATGCAGATTTATTAACGTGGCAAAAACTAACACAGGACCGCTGTTTGAATTTAAATTAATGCCTTTTTGGCTGAGCTACGAGATTTGTAAAATTTGGTTTTAGGACAAATGTTCATATAAAAATATTGGTAAATATCTACTAAAAAATGGTATTACAATTTAGTCCGAAGCGAAAAACGCAGTGAAGAAGTCATTTCCGACCCCATAAATCATATATATTCTTGATCAGGATCAACAGGCGAATCTTCCTAGCCATCTTTGAGGCAAACAAATTTTTTTCGATTTTTGCAAAATTTTATAAGGGGTTACATCGTTAAAATTGCCAAAAATTGGCAGAAACCCGTATTTTTTAAGATGGTAAATGGAGTATGCAGATTTATTAACGTGGCAAAAACTAACACAGGACCGCTGTCCGAATTCAAATTAATGCCTTTTTGGCTGAGCTACGAGATTTGTAAGATTTGGTTTTAGGACAAATTTTCATATAAAAATATTGGTAAATATCTACTAAAAAATGGTATTACAATTTAGTCCGAAGCGAAAAACGCAGTGAAGCAGTCATTTCCGACCCCATAAATCATATATATTCTTGATCAGCATCAACAGGCGAATCTTCCTAGCCATCTTTGAGGCAAACAAATTTTTTTCGATTTTTGCAAAATTTTATAAGGGGTTACATCGTTAAAATTGCCAAAAATTGGCAGAAACCCGTATTTTTTAAGATGGTAAATGGAGTATGCAGATTTATTAACGTGGCAAAAACTAACACAGGACCGCTGTCCGAATTTAAATTAATGCCTTTTTGGCTGAGCTACGAGATTTGTAAGATTTGGTTTTAGGACAAATTTTCATATAAAAATATTGGTAAATATCTACTAAAAAATGGTATTACAATTTAGTCCGAAGCGAAAAACGCAGTGAAGCAGTCATTTCCGACCCCATAAATCATATATATTCTTGATCAGCATCAACAGGCGAATCTTCCTAGCTATCTTCGAGGCAAACAAATTTTTTTCGATTTTTGCAAAATTTTATAAGGGGTTACATCGTTAAAATTGCCAAAAATTGGCAGAAAACCGTATTTTTTAAGATGGTAAATGGAGTATGCAGATTTATTAACGTGGCAAAAACTAACACAGGACCGCTGTCCGAATTTAAATTAATGCCTTTTTGGCTGAGCTACGAGATTTGTAAGATTTGGTTTTAGGACAAATTTTCATATAAAAATATTGGTAAATATCTACTAAAAAATGGTATTACAATTTAGTCCGAAGCGAAAAACGCAGTGAAGCAGTCATTTCCGACCCCATAAATCATATATATTCTTGATCAGCATCAACAGGCGAATCTTCCTAGCCATCTTTGAGGCAAACAAATTTTTTTCGATTTTTGCAAAATTTTATAAGGGGTTACATCGTTAAAATTGCCAAAAATTGGCAGAAACCCGTATTTTTTAAGATGGTAAATGGAGTATGCAGATTTATTAACGTGGCAAAAACTAACACAGGACCGCTGTCCGAATTTAAATTAATGCCTTTTTGGCTGAGCTACGAGATTTGTAAGATTTGGTTTTAGGACAAATTTTCATATAAAAATATTGGTAAATATCTACTAAAAAATGGTATTACAATTTAGTCCGAAGCGAAAAACGCAGTGAAGCAGTCATTTCCGACCCCATAAATCATATATATTCTTGATCAGCATCAACAGGCGAATCTTCCTAGCTATCTTCGAGGCAAACAAATTTTTTTCGATTTTTGCAAAATTTTATAAGGGGTTACATCGTTAAAATTGCCAAAAATTGGCAGAAAACCGTATTTTTTAAGATGGTAAATGGAGTATGCAGATTTATTAACGTGGCAAAAACTAACACAGGACCGCTGTCCGAATTTAAATTAATGCCTTTTTGGCTGAGCTACGAGATTTGTAAGATTTGGTTTTAGGACAAATTTTCATATAAAAATATTGGTAAATATCTACTAAAAAATGGTATTACAATTTAGTCCGAAGCGAAAAACGCAGTGAAGCAGTCATTTCCGACCCCATAAATCATATATATTCTTGATCAGCATCAACAGGCGAATCTTCCTAGCCATCTTTGAGGCAAACAAATTTTTTTCGATTTTTGCAAAATTTTATAAGGGGTTACATCGTTAAAATTGCCAAAAATTGGCAGAAACCCGTATTTTTTAAGATGGTAAATGGAGTATGCAGATTTATTAACGTGGCAAAAACTAACACAGGACCGCTGTCCGAATTTAAATTAATGCCTTTTTGGCTGAGCTACGAGATTTGTAAGATTTGGTTTTAGGACAAATTTTCATATAAAAATATTGGTAAATATCTACTAAAAAATGGTATTACAATTTAGTCCGAAGCGAAAAACGCAGTGAAGCAGTCATTTCCGACCCCATAAATCATATATATTCTTGATCAGCATCAACAGGCGAATCTTCCTAGCTATCTTCGAGGCAAACAAATTTTTTTCGATTTTTGCAAAATTTTATAAGGGGTTACATCGTTAAAATTGCCAAAAATTGGCAGAAAACCGTATTTTTTAAGATGGTAAATGGAGTATGCAGATTTATTAACGTGGCAAAAACTAACACAGGACCGCTGTCCGAATTTAAATTAATGCCTTTTTGGCTGAGCTACGAGATTTGTAAGATTTGGTTTTAGGACAAATTTTCATATAAAAATATTGGTAAATATCTACTAAAAAATGGTATTACAATTTAGTCCGAAGCGAAAAACGCAGTGAAGAAGTCATTTCCGACCCCATAAATCATATATATTCTTGATCAGGATCAACAGGCGAATCTTCCTAGCCATCTTTGAGGCAAACAAATTTTTTTCGATTTTTGCAAAATTTTATAAGGGGTTACATCGTTAAAATTGCCAAAAATTGGCAGAAACCCGTATTTTTTAAGATGGTAAATGGAGTATGCAGATTTATTAACGTGGCAAAAACTAACACAGGACCGCTGTCCGAATTTAAATTAATGCCTTTTTGGCTGAGCTACGAGATTTGTAAGATTTGGTTTTAGGACAAATTTTCATATAAAAATATTGGTAAATATCTACTAAAAAATGGTATTACAATTTAGTCCGAAGCGAAAAACGCAGTGAAGCAGTCATTTCCGACCCCATAAATCATATATATTCTTGATCAGCATCAACAGGCGAATCTTCCTAGCCATCTTTGAGGCAAACAAATTTTTTTCGATTTTTGCAAAATTTTATAAGGGGTTACATCGTTAAAATTGCCAAAAATTGGCAGAAACCCGTATTTTTTAAGATGGTAAATGGAGTATGCAGATTTATTAACGTGGCAAAAACTAACACAGGACCGCTGTCCGAATTTAAATTAATGCCTTTTTGGCTGAGCTACGAGATTTGTAAGATTTGGTTTTAGGACAAATTTTCATATAAAAATATTGGTAAATATCTACTAAAAAATGGTATTACAATTTAGTCCGAAGCGAAAAACGCAGTGAAGCAGTCATTTCCGACCCCATAAATCATATATATTCTTGATCGGCATCAACAGGCGAATCTTCCTAGCTATCTTCGAGGCAAACAAATTTTTTTCGATTTTTGCAAAATTTTATAAGGGGTTACATCGTTAAAATTGCCAAAAATTGGCAGAAAACCGTATTTTTTAAGATGGTAAATGGAGTATGCAGATTTATTAACGTGGCAAAAACTAACACAGGACCGCTGTCCGAATTTAAATTAATGCCTTTTTGGCTGAGCTACGAGATTTGTAAGATTTGGTTTTAGGACAAATTTTCATATAAAAATATTGGTAAATATCTACTAAAAAATGGTATTACAATTTAGTCCGAAGCGAAAAACGCAGTGAAGAAGTCATTTCCGACCCCATAAATCATATATATTCTTGATCAGGATCAACAGGCGAATCTTCCTAGCCATCTTTGAGGCAAACAAATTTTTTTCGATTTTTGCAAAATTTTATAAGGGGTTACATCGTTAAAATTGCCAAAAATTGGCAGAAACCCGTATTTTTTAAGATGGTAAATGGAGTATGCAGATTTATTAACGTGGCAAAAACTAACACAGGACCGCTGTCCGAATTTAAATTAATGCCTTTTTGGCTGAGCTACGAGATTTGTAAGATTTGGTTTTAGGACAAATTTTCATATAAAAATATTGGTAAATATCTACTAAAAAATGGTATTACAATTTAGTCCGAAGCGAAAAACGCAGTGAAGCAGTCATTTCCGACCCCATAAATCATATATATTCTTGATCAGCATCAACAGGCGAATCTTCCTAGCCATCTTTGAGGCAAACAAATTTTTTTCGATTTTTGCAAAATTTTATAAGGGGTTACATCGTTAAAATTGCCAAAAATTGGCAGAAACCCGTATTTTTTAAGATGGTAAATGGAGTATGCAGATTTATTAACGTGGCAAAAACTAACACAGGACCGCTGTCCGAATTTAAATTAATGCCTTTTTGGCTGAGCTACGAGATTTGTAAGATTTGGTTTTAGGACAAATTTTCATATAAAAATATTGGTAAATATCTACTAAAAAATGGTATTACAATTTAGTCCGAAGCGAAAAACGCAGTGAAGCAGTCATTTCCGACCCCATAAATCATATATATTCTTGATCGGCATCAACAGGCGAATCTTCCTAGCTATCTTCGAGGCAAACAAATTTTTTTCGATTTTTGCAAAATTTTATAAGGGGTTACATCGTTAAAATTGCCAAAAATTGGCAGAAAACCGTATTTTTTAAGATGGTAAATGGAGTATGCAGATTTATTAACGTGGCAAAAACTAACACAGGACCGCTGTCCGAATTTAAATTAATGCCTTTTTGGCTGAGCTACGAGATTTGTAAGATTTGGTTTTAGGACAAATTTTCATATAAAAATATTGGTAAATATCTACTAAAAAATGGTATTACAATTTAGTCCGAAGCGAAAAACGCAGTGAAGCAGTCATTTCCGACCCCATAAATCATATATATTCTTGATCAGCATCAACAGGCGAATCTTCCTAGCCATCTTTGAGGCAAACAAATTTTTTTCGATTTTTGCAAAATTTTATAAGGGGTTACATCGTTAAAATTGTCAAAAATTGGCAGAAACCCGTATTTTTTAAGATGGTAAATGGAGTATGCAGATTTATTAACGTGGCAAAAACTAACACAGGACCGCTGTCCGAATTTAAATTAATGCCTTTTTGGCTGAGCTACGAGATTTGTAAGATTTGGTTTTAGGACAAATTTTCATATAAAAATATTGGTAAATATCTACTAAAAAATGGTATTACAATTTAGTCCGAAGCGAAAAACGCAGTGAAGCAGTCATTTCCGACCCCATAAATCATATATATTCTTGATCAGCATCAACAGGCGAATCTTCCTAGCTATCTTCGAGGCAAACAAATTTTTTTCGATTTTTGCAAAATTTTATAAGGGGTTACATCGTTAAAATTGCCAAAAATTGGCAGAAAACCCGTATTTTTTAAGATGGTAAATGGAGTATGCAGATTTATTAACGTGGCAAAAACTAACACAGGACCGCTGTCCGAATTTAAATTAATGCCTTTTTGGCTGAGCTACGAGATTTGTAAAATTTGGTTTTAGGACAAATTTTCATATAAAAATATTGGTAAATATCTACTAAAAAATGGTATTACAATTTAGTCCGAAGCGAAAAACGCAGTGAAGAAGTCATTTCCGACCCCATAAATCATATATATTCTTGATCAGGATCAACAGGCGAATCTTCCTAGCCATCTTTGAGGCAAACAAATTTTTTTCGATTTTTGCAAAATTTTATAAGGGGTTACATCGTTAAAATTGCCAAAAATTGGCAGAAACCCGTATTTTTTAAGATGGTAAATGGAGTATGCAGATTTATTAACGTGGCAAAAACTAACACAGGACCGCTGTCCGAATTTAAATTAATGCCTTTTTGGCTGAGCTACGAGATTTGTAAGATTTGGTTTTAGGACAAATTTTCATATAAAAATATTGGTAAATATCTTCCAAAAAAAGGTATTACAATTCAGTCCGAAGCGAAAAACGCAGTGAAGCAGTCATTTCCCACCCCATAAATCATATATATTCTTGATCAGCATCAACAGGCGAATCTTCCTAGCCATCTTCGAGGCAAACAAATTTTTTTCGATTTTTGCAAAATTTTATAAGGGGTTACATCGTTAAAATTGCCAAAAATTGGCAGAAAACCGTATTTTTTAAGATGGTAAATGGAGTATGCAGATTTATTAACGTGGCAAAAACTAACACAGGACCGCTGTCCGAATTTAAATTAATGCCTTTTTGGCTGAGCTACGAGATTTGTAAGATTTGGTTTTAGGACAAATTTTCATATAAAAATATTGGTAAATATCTACTAAAAAATGGTATTACAATTTAGTCCGAAGCGAAAAACGCAGTGAAGCAGTCATTTCCGACCCCATAAATCATATATATTCTTGATCAGCATCAACAGGCGAATCTTCCTAGCCATCTTTGAGGCAAACAAATTTTTTTCGATTTTTGCAAAATTTTATAAGGGGTTACATCGTTAAAATTGCCAAAAATTGGCAGAAACCCGTATTTTTTAAGATGGTAAATGGAGTATGCAGATTTATTAACGTGGCAAAAACTAACACAGGACCGCTGTCCGAATTTAAATTAATGCCTTTTTGGCTGAGCTACGAGATTTGTAAGATTTGGTTTTAGGACAAATTTTCATATAAAAATATTGGTAAATATCTACTAAAAAATGGTATTACAATTTAGTCCGAAGCGAAAAACGCAGTGAAGCAGTCATTTCCGACCCCATAAATCATATATATTCTTGATCAGCATCAACAGGCGAATCTTTCTAGCTATCTTCGAGGCAAACAAATTTTTTTCGATTTTTGCAAAATTTTATAAGGGGTTACATCGTTAAAATTGCCAAAAATTGGCAGAAAACCGTATTTTTTAAGATGGTAAATGGAGTATGCAGATTTATTAACGTGGCAAAAACTAACACAGGACCGCTGTCCGGATTTAAATTAATGCCTTTTTGGCTGAGCTACGAGATTTGTAAGATTTGGTTTTAGGACAAATTTTCATATAAAAATATTGGTAAATATCTACTAAAAAATGGTATTACAATTTAGTCCGAAGCGAAAAACGCAGTGAAGCAGTCATTTCCGACCCCATAAATCATATATATTCTTGATCAGCATCAACAGGCGAATCTTCCTAGCTATCTTCCAGGCAAACAAATTTTTTTCGATTTTTGCAAAATTTTATAAGGGGTTACATCGTTAAAATTGCCAAAAATTGGCAGAAACCCGTATTTTTTAAGATGGTAAATGGAGTATGCAGATTTATTAACGTGGCAAAAACTAACACAGGACCGCTGTCCGAATTTAAATTAATGCCTTTTTGGCTGAGCTACGAGATTTGTAAGATTTGGTTTTAGGACAAATTTTCATATAAAAATATTGGTAAATATCTACTAAAAAATGGTATTACAATTTAGTCCGAAGCGAAAAACGCAGTGAAGCAGTCATTTCCGACCCCATAAATCATATATATTCTTGATCAGCATCAACAGGCGAATCTTCCTAGCTATCTTCGAGGCAAACAAATTTTTTTCGATTTTTGCAAAATTTTATAAGGGGTTACATCGTTAAAATTGCCAAAAATTGGCAGAAAACCGTATTTTTTAAGATGGTAAATGGAGTATGCAGATTTATTAACGTGGCAAAAACTAACACAGGACCGCTGTCCGAATTTAAATTAATGCCTTTTTGGCTGAGCTACGAGATTTGTAAGATTTGGTTTTAGGACAAATTTTCATATAAAAATATTGGTAAATATCTACTAAAAAATGGTATTACAATTTAGTCCGAAGCGAAAAACGCAGTGAAGAAGTCATTTCCGACCCCATAAATCATATATATTCTTGATCAGGATCAACAGGCGAATCTTCCTAGCCATCTTTGAGGCAAACAAATTTTTTTCGATTTTTGCAAAATTTTATAAGGGGTTACATCGTTAAAATTGCCAAAAATTGGCAGAAACCCGTATTTTTTAAGATGGTAAATGGAGTATGCAGATTTATTAACGTGGCAAAAACTAACACAGGACCGCTGTCCGAATTTAAATTAATGCCTTTTTGGCTGAGCTACGAGATTTGTAAAATTTGGTTTTAGGACAAATTTTCATATAAAAATATTGGTAAATATCTACTAAAAAATGGTATTACAATTTAGTCCGAAGCGAAAAACGCAGTGAAGAAGTCATTTCCGACCCCATAAATCATATATATTCTTGATCAGGATCAACAGGCGAATCTTCCTAGCCATCTTTGAGGCAAACAAATTTTTTTCGATTTTTGCAAAATTTTATAAGGGGTTACATCGTTAAAATTGCCAAAAATTGGCAGAAACCCGTATTTTTTAAGATGGTAAATGGAGTATGCAGATTTATTAACGTGGCAAAAACTAACACAGGACCGCTGTCCGAATTTAAATTAATGCCTTTTTGGCTGAGCTACGAGATTTGTAAGATTTGGTTTTAGGACAAATTTTCATATAAAAATATTGGTAAATATCTTCCAAAAAAAGGTATTACAATTCAGTCCGAAGCGAAAAACGCAGTGAAGCAGTCATTTCCCACCCCATAAATCATATATATTCTTGATCAGCATCAACAGGCGAATCTTCCTAGCCATCTTCGAGGCAAACAAATTTTTTTCGATTTTTGCAAAATTTTATAAGGGGTTACATCGTTAAAATTGCCAAAAATTGGCAGAAAACCGTATTTTTTAAGATGGTAAATGGAGTATGCAGATTTATTAACGTGGCAAAAACTAACACAGGACCGCTGTCCGAATTTAAATTAATGCCTTTTTGGCTGAGCTACGAGATTTGTAAGATTTGGTTTTAGGACAAATTTTCATATAAAAATATTGGTAAATATCTACTAAAAAATGGTATTACAATTTAGTCCGAAGCGAAAAACGCAGTGAAGCAGTCATTTCCGACCCCATAAATCATATATATTCTTGATCAGCATCAACAGGCGAATCTTCCTAGCCATCTTTGAGGCAAACAAATTTTTTTCGATTTTTGCAAAATTTTATAAGGGGTTACATCGTTAAAATTGCCAAAAATTGGCAGAAACCCGTATTTTTTAAGATGGTAAATGGAGTATGCAGATTTATTAACGTGGCAAAAACTAACACAGGACCGCTGTCCGAATTTAAATTAATGCCTTTTTGGCTGAGCTACGAGATTTGTAAGATTTGGTTTTAGGACAAATTTTCATATAAAAATATTGGTAAATATCTACTAAAAAATGGTATTACAATTTAGTCCGAAGCGAAAAACGCAGTGAAGCAGTCATTTCCGACCCCATAAATCATATATATTCTTGATCAGCATCAACAGGCGAATCTTTCTAGCTATCTTCGAGGCAAACAAATTTTTTTCGATTTTTGCAAAATTTTATAAGGGGTTACATCGTTAAAATTGCCAAAAATTGGCAGAAAACCGTATTTTTTAAGATGGTAAATGGAGTATGCAGATTTATTAACGTGGCAAAAACTAACACAGGACCGCTGTCCGGATTTAAATTAATGCCTTTTTGGCTGAGCTACGAGATTTGTAAGATTTGGTTTTAGGACAAATTTTCATATAAAAATATTGGTAAATATCTACTAAAAAATGGTATTACAATTTAGTCCGAAGCGAAAAACGCAGTGAAGCAGTCATTTCCGACCCCATAAATCATATATATTCTTGATCAGCATCAACAGGCGAATCTTCCTAGCTATCTTCCAGGCAAACAAATTTTTTTCGATTTTTGCAAAATTTTATAAGGGGTTACATCGTTAAAATTGCCAAAAATTGGCAGAAACCCGTATTTTTTAAGATGGTAAATGGAGTATGCAGATTTATTAACGTGGCAAAAACTAACACAGGACCGCTGTCCGAATTTAAATTAATGCCTTTTTGGCTGAGCTACGAGATTTGTAAGATTTGGTTTTAGGACAAATTTTCATATAAAAATATTGGTAAATATCTACTAAAAAATGGTATTACAATTTAGTCCGAAGCGAAAAACGCAGTGAAGCAGTCATTTCCGACCCCATAAATCATATATATTCTTGATCAGCATCAACAGGCGAATCTTCCTAGCTATCTTCGAGGCAAACAAATTTTTTTCGATTTTTGCAAAATTTTATAAGGGGTTACATCGTTAAAATTGCCAAAAATTGGCAGAAAACCGTATTTTTTAAGATGGTAAATGGAGTATGCAGATTTATTAACGTGGCAAAAACTAACACAGGACCGCTGTCCGAATTTAAATTAATGCCTTTTTGGCTGAGCTACGAGATTTGTAAGATTTGGTTTTAGGACAAATTTTCATATAAAAATATTGGTAAATATCTACTAAAAAATGGTATTACAATTTAGTCCGAAGCGAAAAACGCAGTGAAGAAGTCATTTCCGACCCCATAAATCATATATATTCTTGATCAGGATCAACAGGCGAATCTTCCTAGCCATCTTTGAGGCAAACAAATTTTTTTCGATTTTTGCAAAATTTTATAAGGGGTTACATCGTTAAAATTGCCAAAAATTGGCAGAAACCCGTATTTTTTAAGATGGTAAATGGAGTATGCAGATTTATTAACGTGGCAAAAACTAACACAGGACCGCTGTCCGAATTTAAATTAATGCCTTTTTGGCTGAGCTACGAGATTTGTAAAATTTGGTTTTAGGACAAATTTTCATATAAAAATATTGGTAAATATCTACTAAAAAATGGTATTACAATTTAGTCCGAAGCGAAAAACGCAGTGAAGAAGTCATTTCCGACCCCATAAATCATATATATTCTTGATCAGGATCAACAGGCGAATCTTCCTAGCCATCTTTGAGGCAAACAAATTTTTTTCGATTTTTGCAAAATTTTATAAGGGGTTACATCGTTAAAATTGCCAAAAATTGGCAGAAACCCGTATTTTTTAAGATGGTAAATGGAGTATGCAGATTTATTAACGTGGCAAAAACTAACACAGGACCGCTGTCCGAATTTAAATTAATGCCTTTTTGGCTGAGCTACGAGATTTGTAAGATTTGGTTTTAGGACAAATTTTCATATAAAAATATTGGTAAATATCTTCCAAAAAAAGGTATTACAATTCAGTCCGAAGCGAAAAACGCAGTGAAGCAGTCATTTCCCACCCCATAAATCATATATATTCTTGATCAGCATCAACAGGCGAATCTTCCTAGCCATCTTCGAGGCAAACAAATTTTTTTCGATTTTTGCAAAATTTTATAAGGGGTTACATCGTTAAAATTGCCAAAAATTGGCAGAAAACCGTATTTTTTAAGATGGTAAATGGAGTATGCAGATTTATTAACGTGGCAAAAACTAACACAGGACCGCTGTCCGAATTTAAATTAATGCCTTTTTGGCTGAGCTACGAGATTTGTAAGATTTGGTTTTAGGACAAATTTTCATATAAAAATATTGGTAAATATCTACTAAAAAATGGTATTACAATTTAGTCCGAAGCGAAAAACGCAGTGAAGCAGTCATTTCCGACCCCATAAATCATATATATTCTTGATCAGCATCAACAGGCGAATCTTCCTAGCCATCTTTGAGGCAAACAAATTTTTTTCGATTTTTGCAAAATTTTATAAGGGGTTACATCGTTAAAATTGCCAAAAATTGGCAGAAACCCGTATTTTTTAAGATGGTAAATGGAGTATGCAGATTTATTAACGTGGCAAAAACTAACACAGGACCGCTGTCCGAATTTAAATTAATGCCTTTTTGGCTGAGCTACGAGATTTGTAAGATTTGGTTTTAGGACAAATTTTCATATAAAAATATTGGTAAATATCTACTAAAAAATGGTATTACAATTTAGTCCGAAGCGAAAAACGCAGTGAAGCAGTCATTTCCGACCCCATAAATCATATATATTCTTGATCAGCATCAACAGGCGAATCTTCCTAGCTATCTTCGAGGCAAACAAATTTTTTTCGATTTTTGCAAAATTTTATAAGGGGTTACATCGTTAAAATTGCCAAAAATTGGCAGAAAACCGTATTTTTTAAGATGGTAAATGGAGTATGCAGATTTATTAACGTGGCAAAAACTAACACAGGACCGCTGTCCGGATTTAAATTAATGCCTTTTTGGCTGAGCTACGAGATTTGTAAGATTTGGTTTTAGGACAAATTTTCATATAAAAATATTGGTAAATATCTACTAAAAAATGGTATTACAATTTAGTCCGAAGCGAAAAACGCAGTGAAGCAGTCATTTCCGACCCCATAAATCATATATATTCTTGATCAGCATCAACAGGCGAATCTTCCTAGCTATCTTCCAGGCAAACAAATTTTTTTCGATTTTTGCAAAATTTTATAAGGGGTTACATCGTTAAAATTGCCAAAAATTGGCAGAAACCCGTATTTTTTAAGATGGTAAATGGAGTATGCAGATTTATTAACGTGGCAAAAACTAACACAGGACCGCTGTCCGAATTTAAATTAATGCCTTTTTGGCTGAGCTACGAGATTTGTAAGATTTGGTTTTAGGACAAATTTTCATATAAAAATATTGGTAAATATCTACTAAAAAATGGTATTACAATTTAGTCCGAAGCGAAAAACGCAGTGAAGCAGTCATTTCCGACCCCATAAATCATATATATTCTTGATCAGCATCAACAGGCGAAGCTTCCTAGCTATCTTCGAGGCAAACAAATTTTTTTCGATTTTTGCAAAATTTTATAAGGGGTTACATCGTTAAAATTGCCAAAACATTGGCAGAAAACCGTATTTTTTAAGATGGTAAATGGAGTATGCAGATTTATTAACGTGGCAAAAACTAACACAGGACCGCTGTCCGAATTTAAATTAATGCCTTTTTGGCTGAGCTACGAGATTTGTAAGATTTGGTTTTAGGACAAATTTTCATATAAAAATATTGGTAAATATCTACTAAAAAATGGTATTACAATTTAGTCCGAAGCGAAAAACGCAGTGAAGCAGTCATTTCCGACCCCATAAATCATATATATTCTTGATCAGCATCAACAGGCGAATCTTCCTAGCCATCTTTGAGGCAAACAAATTTTTTTCGATTTTTGCAAAATTTTATAAGGGGTTACATCGTTAAAATTGCCAAAAATTGGCAGAAAACCGTATTTTTTAAGATGGTAAATGGAGTATGCAGATTTATTAACGTGGCAAAAACTAACACAGGACCGCTGTCCGAATTCAAATTAATGCCTTTTTGGCTGAGCTACGAGATTTGTAAGATTTGGTTTTAGGACAAATTTTCATATAAAAATATTGGTAAATATCTACTAAAAAATGGTATTACAATTTAGTCCGAAGCGAAAAACGCAGTGAAGCAGTCATTTCCGACCCCATAAATCATATATATTCTTGATTAGCATCAACAGGCGAATCTTCCTAGCCATCTTTGAGGCAAACAAATTTTTTTCGATTTTTGCAAAATTTTATAAGGGGTTACATCGTTAAAATTGCCAAAAATTGGCAGAAACCCGTATTTTTTAAGATGGTAAATGGAGTATGCAGATTTATTAACGTGGCAAAAACTAACACAGGACCGCTGTCCGAATTTAAATTAATGCCTTTTTGGCTGAGCTACGAGATTTGTAAGATTTGGTTTTAGGACAAATTTTCATATAAAAATATTGGTAAATATCTACTAAAAAATGGTATTACAATTTAGTCCGAAGCGAAAAACGCAGTGAAGAAGTCATTTCCGACCCCATAAATCATATATATTCTTGATCAGCATCAACAGGCGAATCTTCCTAGCCATCTTTGAGGCAAACAAATTTTTTTCGATTTTTGCAAAATTTTATAAGGGGTTACATCGTTAAAATTGCCAAAAATTGGCAGAAACCCGTATTTTTTAAGATGGTAAATGGAGTATGCAGATTTATTAACGTGGCAAAAAATAAAACAGGACCGCTGTCCGAATTTAAATTAATGCCTTTTTGGCTGAGCTACGAGATTTGTAAGATTTGGTTTTAGGACAAATTTTCATATAAAAATATTGGTAAATATCTACTAAAAAATGATATTACAATTTAGTCCGAAGCGAAAAACGTAGTGAAGCAGTCATTTCCGACCCCATAAATCATATATATTCTTGATCAGCATCAACAGGCGAATCTTCCTAGCTATCTTTGAGGCAAACAAATTTTTTTCGATTTTTGCAAAATTTTATAAATTTACATCGTTAAAATTGCCAAAAATTGGCAGAAAACCGTATTTTTTAAGATGGTAAATGGAGTATGCAGATTTATTAACGTGGCAAAAACTAACACAGGACCGCTGTCCGAATTTAAATTAATGACTTTTTGGCTGAGCTACGAGATTTGTAAGATTTGGTTTTAGGACAAATTTTCATATAAAAATATTGGTAAATATCTACTAAAAAATGGTATTACAATTTAGTCCGAAGCGAAAAACGCAGTGAAGCAGTCATTTCCGACCCCATAAATCATATATATTCTTGATCAGCATCAACAGGCGAATCTTCCTAGCTATCTTTGAGGCAAACAAATTTTTTTCGATTTTTGCAAAATTTTATAAGGGGTTACATCGTTAAAATTGCCAAAAATTGGCAGAAAACGGTATTTTTTAAGATGGTAAATGGAGTATGCAGATTTATTAACGTGGCAAAAACTAACACAGGACCGCTGTCCGAATTTAAATTAATGCCTTTTTTGCTGAGCTACGAGATTTGTAAGATTTGGTTTTAGGACAAATTTTCATATAAAATATTGGTAAATATCTACTAAAAAATGGTATTACAATTTAGTCCGAAGCGAAAAACGCAGTGAAGCAGTCATTTCCGACCCCATAAATCATATATATTCTTGATCAGCATCAACAGGCGAATCTTCCTAGCCATCTTCCAGACAAACAAATTTTTTTCGATTTTTGCAAAATTTTATAAGGGGTTACATCGTTAAAATTGCCAAAAATTGGCAGAAAACCGTATTTTTTAAGATGGTAAATGGAGTATGCAGATTTATTAACGTGGCAAAAACTAACACAGGACCGCTGTCCGAATTTAAATTAATGCCTTTTTGGCTGAGCTACGAGATTTGTAAGATTTGGTTTTAGGACAAATTTTCATATAAAAATATTGGTAAATATCTACTAAAAAATGGTATTACAATTTAGTCCGAAGCGAAAAACGCAGTGAAGCAGTCATTTCCGACCCCATAAATCATATATATTCTTGATCAGCATCAACAGGCGAATCTTCCTAGCTATCTTCCAGGCAAACAAATTTTTTTCGATTTTTGCAAAATTTTATAAATTTACATCGTTAAAATTGCCAAAAATTGGCAGAAAACCGTATTTTTTAAGATGGTAAATGGAGTATGCAGATTTATTAACGTGGCAAAAACTAACACAGGACCGCTGTCCGAATTTAAATTAATGCCTTTTTGGCTGAGCTACGAGATTTGTAAGATTTGGTTTTAGGACAAATTTTCATATAAAATATTGGTAAATATCTACTAAAAAATGGTATTACAATTTAGTCCGAAGCGAAAAACGCAGTGAAGCAGTCATTTCCGACCCCATAAATCATATATATTCTTGATCAGCATCAACAGGCGAATCTTCCTAGCTATCTTCCAGGCAAACAAATTTTTTTCGATTTTTGCAAAATTTTATAAGGGGTTACATCGTTAAAATTGCCAAAAATTGGCAGAAAACCGTATTTTTTAAGATGGTAAATGGAGTATGCAGATTTATTAACGTGGCAAAAACTAACACAGGACCGCTGTCCGAATTTAAATTAATGCCTTTTTGGCTGAGCTACGAGATTTGTAAGATTTGGTTTTAGGACAAATTTTCATATAAAAATGTTGGTAAATATCTACTAAAAAATGGTATTACAATTTAGTCCGAAGCGAAAAACGCAGTGAAGCAGTCATTTCCGACCCCATAAATCATATATATTCTTGATCAGCATCAACAGGCGAATCTTCCTAGCTATCTTCCAGGCAAACAAATTTTTTTCGATTTTTGCAAAATTTTATAAGGGGTTACATCGTTAAAATTGCCAAAAATTGGCAGAAAACCGTATTTTTTAAGATGGTAAATGGAGTATGCAGATTTATTAACGTGGCAAAAACTAACACAGGACCGCTGTCCGAATTTAAATTAATGCCTTTTTGGCTGAGCTACGAGATTTGTAAGATTTGGTTTTAGGACAAATTTTCATATAAAAATATTGGTAAATATCTACTAAAAAATGGTATTACAATTTAGTCCGAAGCGAAAAACGCAGTGAAGCAGTCATTTCCGACCCCATAAATCATATGTATTCTTGATCAGCATCAACAGGCGAATCTTCCTAGCCATCTTTGAGGCAAACAAATTTTTTTCGATTTTTGCAAAATTTTATAAGGGGTTACATCGTTAAAATTGCCAAAAATTGGCAGAAAACCGTATTTTTTAAGATGGTAAATGGAGTATGCAGATTTATTAACGTGGCAAAAACTAACACAGGACCGCTGTCCGAATTTAAATTAATGCCTTTTTGGCTGAGCTACGAGATTTGTAAGATTTGGTTTTAGGACAAATTTTCATATAAAAATATTGGTAAATATCTACTAAAAAATTATATTACAATTTAGTCCGAAGCGAAAAACGTAGTGAAGCAGTCATTTCCGACCCCATAAATCATATATATTCTTGATCAGCATCAACAGGCGAATCTTCCTAGCCATCTTCGAGGCAAACAAATTTTTTTCGATTTTTGCAAAATTTTATAAGGGGTTACATCGTTAAAATTGCCAAAAATTGACAGAAAACCGTATTTTTTAAGATGGTAAATGGAGTATGCAGATTTATTAACGTGGCAAAAACTAACACAGGACCGCTGTCCGAATTTAAATTAATGCCTTTTTGGCTGAGCTACGAGATTTGTAAGATTTGGTTTTAGGACAAATTTTCATATAAAATATTGGTAAATATCTACTAAAAAATGGTATTACAATTTAGTCCGAAGCGAAAAACGCAGTGAAGCAGTCATTTCCGACCCCATAAATCATATATATTCTTGATCAGCATTATATAAAAATACTGATAAATATTTAGAAAAAAAAGGTTTTAAGCTTCGATAAGAAACAAATATTTTTAGATTAATTTAGGATAAAGATTTAAGTTCGTAAATAATGTACGGCATGTTAGAAAAAGTTTACATTCCATTAAGAACATTTAAGAACAAAATTATCGTTTAAATCTAAATAGAATCTATAGAGTTTGGCTTAAAGATTTCAAAACATATTTTTAATTATTGAGATAGTTCACACCCTCTTGGTAACCAAAAATATTAAGAAGCTGGATCACTCACCTGGTTGGCTTCGCGCAGCACTTGGATCAGGTCATTGGCCTTGTTGGCATTGGAGTGCGTAAACAATGTGTAGGCGGTGCCGGTGTTATTGGATCGTCCGGTGCGTCCAATGCGATGCACATAGTCCTCAGAGTTTGAAGGATAGTCGTAGTTTATCACAAACTTGACATCGTCAACGTCTAGATCACGATCAGTTGGTTTATTTTTGATTTCATTTCGAGTTTGAAAATTGGAGAATTGGAAAGGGTGAAGAGAAATGTTAGAAATATCGAATCGATCCAATGCATCTCAAAAATAGGAGTCTTTCTCAATACTCAAAAACTATTTAACGAAAAACGAAAACTTATTTGTGTGTGTAATGTGTTGTGTATGTGGTCAGTTTTGGTCTCTGTAAGAGTAGTATCAGGTGCAAATCGTTGGATTTGGTTGAGTTTGTTAATATAACTTAAAAGATACTTGATCGGATCGTTAAATGAAATATGTCGGTTGGTAATTCGGTTTTAGTATTTTTTGTTTTGTTTCTGTATATTTACTTGTACTTTGAACAAAAATTTCGCCATCAATACTGTTTAGCGTATATTAATAACTATACATCTTTGGCAAATAGATATATGTTTTTTTCAATACTGCAGAAATGTGGACCTCGACCTTCTCATCTTTTCTTTCATATTTTTCTTTCAATACACAAATCGTAATTATAAATGTTTTTTAAGCTTAATGCATACAAGAGACGGCTTGATTAAAAATAGGAATATATATATGTATATGGGGTAATGCATGATTAAAGCTTATGAAAGATAAAGGGTGCTGGGAAACGGGGGTATGGGGAGAGTTATAAGGAGATAGGGTGCGGAATATACTCTGCTGCCATGACAAGAGGAAGAAGAAAATTAGCCTAGTACTTACCCTGGCGATCTATAGTTTAGGGGTAGAATTTATGGATTTGGGGGTTTGTTGGGCTTACGCTCAGTGTGTCGTCGTCGTGTCCCGCAGCAGATCCTGTCCGTGTGTCCGAGTCTGGGTCGCGATGAGAGGAGATCCGAGAGATCTCCACAATGCTAGAAACTTATAACTCAACCCTCAACTTGTATATATAGCTTTTCTTCTTATTTTTAACTTCATTGTGTATATAAACTTTTAACTTTTCTTTCTTTCTCTTTTCTTATTATTTTTTTGTTAGCCTATTTTGCCATTTTGAAAAATCGAAGTCCATTTCATAAAGTGCTGATGATATTTTTGTTCACACACAAATTTCGGTTTTTATACATAGAGTAAGGAGCGACTTAATAATATAAATATAGATAATACTTTTTAGGCTACATAAATAAGCTACGAAAAGTAAGCATCAGTCAAAAAATTTGTGGCCTGCAAAATTGTTATTTCTCTTTTTGTTTTAAATGTTACTTAATCACTTTAGTTACTATTTCATAAATATACTTAATTACACATAAAAAACAATAAAATAACTTAAGGAAAATTATATTTATAAAAGACAATATAAATGAAAAAGATGCGTAACGAATATAGACTGGAAATTCCAGTGCAAAAAAACCGTATGCAGTACGAATCTTATCAATTTATTTTGTCTTATTGCTTAATCCGATGATTAAAGGGTTATTTTTTAGGGTGCACTGAGGTTAATACTTTTTAGAATATTTTTATCTTGGCCATTGGACTCCTTGACTGACAATATGTTGCATATATATATATTAAAACGTTAAGGTTATGCAAAATGTAAGATTGACGAGACAGAACTAAAAACAATGAGCAAGAGAGAGAGAGCCACAAACAAACTAAACGTTAAAACAACATCATATTATAACCAGCAATGCATGGAGAACAAACACACATTCCCCTCATTATTTGAGCCCACACCATTTCTTCGTTATCGGAGAATCTTTTAAGTAGTGGAAACTGTAGGAATCGAACGACGCGAAATGGGATTGGACGGATGCAAAACACAGGGTAGTCTTCCCTTAAAATAATATATTTCTTTAGAGATCCATACAGAACACTCCGTCCAACTGAAATAGAGGGTAGGTCGAAACATGCAAACAGAATAATAACAACTGACCTATTTCCGGTTTTCACTTTTACAAAACTTAACAAGAAAGGAAGCTAACTTCGACACGCCGAAGTTTATATACCCTTGCAGATAGAACTTCGATGACTAGAAATCAATTTGATATAAATTATATATATTTATGTTAAAAAACAATAAATTAATACCTGCCGATCATTCCTATGGCAGCTATATGATATAGTCGTCCGATCCGGCCCGTTTCGACATATATACGAGTGAGAGTGTATAAAAATCTAACTACAAAGTTTCATTCAGATAGCTAAAAAACTGAGAGGCTAGTTTGCGTAGAAACGGACAGAAGGACATGGCTAGATCGACTCGGCTGTTGATGCTGATCAAGAATATATATACTTTATATGGTCGGAGGTGCCTCCTTCACTGCGTTGCAAACTTCTGACTGAAATTATAATACCCTGCAAGGGTATAAAAAAAGAGTCCTTTGGTTCTCATAAACCGAGTGTATGGAGATATTATCGTCGGCTTTCTGCTTAAATAAAATCAAAACTATAAAATTAACATAGTCTTAATTACAATAAAATATATAAATGTACAGATAGTCGACAAGTCTCTGTACATTTTTATAAGTAAAAAAAAAACGTAATGCGATAATGGGAGAACACACCCATTGAATCATTAAATTCATTTTTCCGGAACCACTGTTCTATGTAAGTGCATGTGAAATCCGGAACTGACCCCGAACCCAAGAAAAAAATATATTTTCTGGAAAAACAGAGCTAGCGGAAGGGGGAAGAAGCGAAGAGTCTGGGACGGTGTTGGCCGATTCATCGCTGACGGATCACTGAGACGCCAGACGAACCAGGAGGCGTCGACGACGAATCACAAAATAATGAATGGAAAGAAACCCCACGGGATGCTGATTGATCCACAGGCAACAATTGCTTGGTTATGGAGAGAAAAAACACTGAGGGTTGTTGGGTTTGTGGCCAAACCCGCTAAATTCTACGGCGTTTACTCACCCAGTCCGCGGGCAGCCACGTCGGTGGCCACGAGGATTGAGTGCCGGCCATTGCGGAAACTCGACAGCACAAAGTCGCGCTCCTGCTGCGACTTGTCGCCGTGAATGGCGCATGCGCGCCATCCCTGGCGTGAGATATTGCGCGTAATCTCGTCCACGCGCTTCTTGGTTTCCACGAAAATAATGGTTTTGGTCTCATTCTCGGCCGAGATGTCTGTCAGCAGCTTGACCAGCTTCATCAGCTTCTCGTTCTCATCGCAGACATCGACGATCTGCAGGATGTTATGGTTGGCGCTCAGCGATAGCGAACCGATGTTAACCTGGATGTAGTTGTTCAGGAACTCTTCGGCCAGCTGGCGCACTTCCTTGGGCCAAGTGGCGGACCACATAAGCACCTGACGATCTGGGCGGATCTGCTGCATGATCTTACGGATCTGTGGCTCGAAGCCCATGTCCAGCATTCGATCGGCCTCGTCGAGCACCAAGTAGGTGCAGCGCTTGAGCGAGGTGGTGCCCCTCTCAAGGAAATCTATCAGTCGGCCGGGTGTGGCGATCACGATCTCTACGCCGCGCTCCAGATCACGAGCCTGCTGCCCTTTCGGTGCTCCACCAAAGATGCAGGTGTTGCGGACATGCGTATTGCTTCCGAACTCGATGGCCACCTGCTGGATCTGCTGGGCCAGCTCCCGGGTGGGAGCCAACACCAACGCGATGGGTCCATCGCCGCGCTCCAGGCGCGGCTGGTTATTGATGTGCACCACCGCCGGCAAGACGTAGGCCAAAGTTTTGCCCGATCCGGTCTGGGCTACGCCCACCAAGTCCCTGCCGCTGAGAGCAATAGGCCAGCCCTGGGCCTGAATAGCGGTAGGCTTGGCAAAGCCCTGCTTACGGATCTCATTCATCACATAGTCGGGGAAGCCGCCCTCCTCGAACTCAATACTGGGCGTGGGAACCTGATCGCCCTTAATGGTGATTTCGTTGCTAGTGAGGAAGGTTTCAGTTTCGACCGGGGTCCGGGCCAGCACCGAGTCACAGGGCTTATAGAAGTTCTTGCGGAACGGAGTCAGGTTCACCTCCGACCATATTATCTTGGGCAAATGAGCACCATGATTGGACGACCGTTGGCCATTCTGTCCGCCGAAACCATCGCGCGGTCCTCCCATGCCGCCGCCCACGCCGGGCCCGCCATTTATGCGACGCTGTCCGCCATTGACGGGGCCGTGGCCATGTCCATTAAAGCCCGGATACGGGGCCGAGCGATTGCGTTGAAACATTCCAGCGCCGCCGGGCGGAACTCCACCTCCGCCCATGCGATTGGGAATCATGCCGCCGGCCAGGCCTGCGCCTCCAGCTGCTCCTCCACCGCCGCCGTAGGCGTTTACCTGTCCGTTGTACCTAAAACGAGCGTTAAATGCCATGAAAATGGAATTTGGATTTTCAAGCAAAGCCAAAATGTAGAATTTCGCAATGAACAATCCTTTTTTATGTAATTTTCATTTTTTACTGCCATTTTGAATTTATTGATTTTCGACACTTGGCCCCCGGCCTCATGGCCTCTTCGAATTCCGGCTAAACGGAAGCTACGAATGCGAAAACTAATTTGTCACTTACATGTTCATTGTTAGGTGATTGCAAGTGCGTAGATCTTTGGCCAAATTGAGGTAATTATAGCACTTTTAACAATTTTTTCACTTCACAATTTTTCCAGCTCCTACGTCGTTAGTTCAGACTAATTTGAAGTGTTGGAAAATGTCCGAGTGTTATGGAGACGGTCACACTTGAAAATGCATCGGCAGAATACAGTAATTACTCAAACTATTTATTTACAAATTCTCATAACGTTTAACATCAAATTCAAAAAATGCACTAATTAAGTACATTTGAAATAAATGAATACATTCATTTCAAATTCCCGCGTTCAGTTTTTATGCTGTTTTCTGTCACAATATTCTATCGATAGCTTACTATACGTCATATCGATATTATTTTCCAATAGTTCAGACTAATTTAAAGTGTGGCGAAATGTCCGAGTGTTATGGAGACGGTCACACTTAAAATAAAGAAAAATCTTAAAAGACATAAACAATGCGGACCAGCTACAAAAAGAACCGTCCCTTCGATTTTAAGCTGATTTCCTTGGTAGAACCCAATCCCGTGCTCTATAAACGATCTGGACTGTCGAACTACGAAGCCATGAAGGCCAAAACGGATATTTGGGCACAGATTTCACAGAAAATGGGCTGCGATGGTGGGAATCCCGAACTTATCCCTAGAATTCATCTAACCAATCTACTCTTCCCCAGTGGACTTCTGCCTAATGCGCTGGAACAACCTACACTACCAATTCCGTAAAGAGTTTCGGCGGGCAGACACCAGCGGTTCTACCTGGCCGTACCTGGAACGCCTCCGATTTCTGGCAGACAGCCAGCCTCGACCCAGAGCCAGGAGCAAGCCCAAAGCCAAGGATTCCCCAAGCAATAGGGACACAGTTGTCAACGAAAAAGAGACCGCTGTCCAGTTCCTGTGGGAGACGTACGAAGATGGGGAAATACCCCAAACCCCAAGCACTTTTATTATAGAGGAGATCGTCGAGGAGCGCAACGATCAGATAATTCAGGAAGAGATCATATATGAGGCAGAAGAGGAACCCCAACCAGCGCACATACTCTCCCCACGAAGCAGTTACCTCCAGATGGACCAAGTCCTCGCCCAGCTCAAGGAACCTCAGCGAAAACGAGCTAAGCGCAGGATCACAGCATTTCTGCTCAAGTGCCAGCTGCGTGCCTTAAGGAATCAGTCCGTGGAGGATCTGGCTATATAACTTCACATACTCGCTTTAACTTTATTAAAAATAAAAAACAGAAACTAAGATTACGCCTTGCACTTGTCTAGATCCAGCCAGGCTACCTTGGGCTTGATAATAAACTGATCGCGCGGCAAATTGTCAAGCATGGCTGCCTGCTGGCGGACATACTTCACCAGCCGCTCGATTTGGGCGTAATCCTCGCAGTTCATCTCAAAAAAACGGCGCCACAGGGCAGAGGCCAGTACTCGGTCATCGGACATAATGCCCTCGTCGTAGGCAATAAGAGCTGCCTGAAACTGCTCGGATAACGTTTCGATCTGCTGCCGGGTGCGGGAAGGATTGTGGGCCTGCGAGCGAAAACGAGAGTTAACTTAGAACCAAAACTCAACTTAAAACTCACTCCCAACTTTTTGGCACGGGTGTTGACATCGCCCCACATGGCCTCCACGATGCAGTTGCGCAGGAAACGTCCGTCCTCACCCGTCTCAGAGCCCTCGGCCATGGAGCGCATCAGCAGAAGCCACACATGCAGCTCCGTGACGAGGAACCAGGAGTTGAAGGTGTTGGGCAGATTAAAGTCGCGAAAGAAGACCACATAGTTGATCTTGTCAGCCACACTCTCGTACAGCAGGTGGCTGCTTACCTTGAGGCGCTATTTACAGGGAAGATATGCAAAAACATGAAAGATTTCAGTTTAGATAGGGCATCTTTGACATACAGCTTTTGTGTTCGGTGCGAATCCCACTTTAGTTAGCACTCGTTTAAGAATGCCGTCTTCTACGGCTCCGGGAGTCGCTCCTGTGCCGGGCTTTGTCTTATTTGGGCTATCCACAACTCCGGTGGAGGAACACAAACGGCAGGATTGCTCGAAAACCGAAAATTTCGCATGAGTTTTCCTAATTGTCGGCTGTGTTACCTATAACAAAAATGAAGTTATTGCTTGCGTGTTTATATAAGAGTTGCATGCAATGCATATATATATATTTATATATCTTGAACCAGTGCGATTTCAACTTGCCCATGTTTTGCTGGCAGCACTTCCTACTCGTGCTACTGCCCGAGTGCACAGCATTTTAAAAAATTTACAAATTGGCTAAACAAAAGTCGAGTAAAAAAAACCAATTACACGCGACAACAGCCGAAAACAGCTGTTCGCATTGATGGACTTTCTTCGGTAACTACTTCTATCGTACTATCGATAGCTGTAATATTTTTATCACAATTGTATTGTAGCTATAGGAACCGATACATTTTTGAAAAAACTAGGGATGAGAGTGAAAAATTATTTACAAAAATCCGATATTGATATCGTGAATCGTGCTTGTTCCATCTCTAGACTCAATAATCGACAGCTACCCATCGCTAATGTGAAATCTCTAAATCGAAAAAAATAAAGAAAAAAATTAAATAAAAGAAAGCAAGTGATAATTACGCACGAAATGCTGCGTTTGGGCCGTCAATTGTGCCGCCAAGTTGACGACATGAGGCAGAATGCATACAGCGTCACAGGGATTGCGAACCTACAGGTGGTCAGCAGAAAGATGACACAACAGCGAGTGCGCATGGATTGGACTACAATTCCACCTCCAGCGGCCAAAGAAAAGGAGAAGATCACCGGTCTGGGATGGTTCTTGCTGGTGGGTAACAGATCTTCCTATAAGTCTTGTAAATATCAAGTCTTTCTACCGACTCTAGCTCATTCCAGCCACAACATTCGGCTTGGGCGTCTGGCAAGTGAAGCGCAAAATATGGAAGGAACAATTGATCAAGGATCTAAAAGAGCAGTTGAGCGCAGCGCCAGTCCACCTGCCGGACAAGTAATATTCATATCCCTCATTCAATGCAACAAGTATCTCCCTCAATTCAAAATAATCTTTGCAGTCTCAGCGATCTGGATCTTATGGAGTACCGCCTGGTAAAGATACGTGGTCGGTTTCTGCATGAAAAAGAGATGCGCATGGGTCCCAGATCGCTCATTCGTCCTGATGGTGTAGAGACCCAAGGAGGGCTGTTCTCCCAGCGGGATTCAGGCAATGGTTATCTTATAGTTACGCCTTTTCAGCTAGCTGACAGAGAGTAAGCCACTCACAGGGGAAATCCAGATTAGCCTGACTGAATTCCTCATTCCCTACAGTGACATTGTCCTGATTAATCGGGGTTGGGTGTCGCGGAAGCACGTGGAACCTGAATCCCGGCCCTTAAGTCAACCAAAGTCGGAAGTGGAGATCACAGCCGTGGTGCGTAAGGGAGAATCACGTCCTCAATTCACACCTGACCACAAAGGAGGCAATGTCTACCTATATCGCGACCTGCCACGCATGTCCTCCTCCACAGGAGCGGCGCCGGTGTTCCTGGATGCCATATACGATGAGCAGACAGCTAAGAGCGGCCCAATTGGGGGCCAAACCCGTGTAACCATGCGCAATGATCACTTGTCGTACCTGGTCACCTGGTTCAGTTTGTCAGCAGCCACAAGCTTCCTCTGGTACCGACAGATAGTCAAGAGAAAACCCTTCTAGTTAAATTCAATCTTGTTATTTGTATAAAATTTACAAGCTTCGTGTAAATGCTTGGTTTTTTTATTATTGAACCTCCGCAGGAGAGGATAGAGCCCGCGGAGGCTTTTATATTGCAACTGCCGGATCGGCGCAGGAATTGGAATTAATAGGAATACAAATACGCTTCTAGCTGAATACTTTACAGATCTTAGGTCGGGATCAAATTTAGGATTTAAAATTAAAAGTTTCAGGCGAAGAAATGAATTAACAGAAGTTCGAAAATGTTTAATATTTAACTGAATTGTTCTCCTATCAGATTACCTTTTTATAAAAGCGTCGCTTGTGTTTGCTTATTGCAATTATGTACAAAAGAGTCGCATTATTTAATACTAATAAGAGGTGAAAATTAAAATGGAAACCATTTGAGAACTTTAAACTCTAAACATCTAGTAATATTTTCCTGGACTGCAAACACTTTTCTAGATTAGATTTAAGCTTGAAATTAATATAAGAATTATTACTTTATACTCGCTTAGAATCTTCGTCAGACTTTCTTTGTCCCATAAATCGTCCAACGCAGGGTTGCAGATATTTACAATTTCGTCTCGCAAATACTGGAAATTTCGCCAACTTTAAGTGTAAATGCCACCACCCCCTCCTTAACCATCGTCGTCCGCCGCGCCTATAGCTGCGGTACAATGCCCCACGACCTGAGCAGTCCAGCGCGCTGGTACTTCTTGCCAATGGTCTGGACATGGAAACCGATCTGCTGAAGTCGCTCGTGATCGAGGATTTTGCGGCCATCAAAGATGTACGCCGGCTTCATCATGGACTGGTAGATGCGCTTGAAGTCCAGGTCTACGAACTCGTCCCACTCTGTGCAGATGACCAGAGCGTGTGTGGCTCTCACCGCACTGTATGGGTCGCTGTGGATCTGCACTGCCTTCTTCACATTCTCCGGCGACTCCGTAACCGTCGGATGCGTGAGGTCGTCAATGATCTGTTCGGGCTCAACCTTGGGGTCGTAAATGTCTAGCTTGGCACCCTCCTCCAGGAGAGTTTGGCATACTGTAATTGCCGCTGTTTCTCGGGTATCTCCCGTATTCTTCTTGAAGGCGAACCCGAGGATGGCTATCCTCTTGTCCGAAACTGTGTTGAACAGACTCTCGATGATCTTCTGCGAAAATCGTCGTTTCTGGTAGTCATTCATGTCGATCACCTGCTGCCAGTAGGCGGCCACTTCTGGTAGATTGAGGTTCTCGCAGATGTAAATCAGGTTGAGAATGTCCTTCTGGAAGCAGCTACCGCCGAAGCCTACGGAGGCCTGCAGGAACTTGGAACCGATACGAGAATCTAAACCGACGGCCCTTGCCACCTCGGAGACATCGGCACCAGTGGCCTCACACACAGCGGATAGCGAATTGATGCTGGAGATGCGCTGAGCCAGAAAAGCATTGGCCGCCAACTTGGACAGTTCGCTGCTCCACGTATTGGTGGTAAGAATGTGCTGCTTGGGTATCCAGTGCTCATAGATCCACGAAAGCTTCTCCACAGCCTGATGGCCCTCGGGCGTTTCCTCACCGCCGATGAGAACCCGATCAGCATTTAGCAGATCATTGATAGCAGTCCCCTCGGCCAGGAATTCTGGATTAGACAGGATGTCGTAGTGGATGCCGGGCTTCTGATTTGCCCGCAGAATGTGCATGATGCTTTCCGCTGCCCGCACGGGCACCGTGCTCTTTTCAACCACAATCTTGTTGGACTGCGCAATCTCTGCGATCATCCGGGCTGCACTCTCCACATATTTAAGATCCGCCGCTCGTCCTGGGAATTAAAGAAAAAATGTATCTTATTTACTGTAAGTAATTCAGGAAAATCATATATATACATCGTTAAAATTTTTTAAAATCGGCTAAAACTTCACACTTTAAATTAAGTATGCAGTTTTATTAAGCAGCTAAAATGAACATACGAACGCTTTTCGAATTGGAATTAATGCTTTTTTGGCTTAGTTATGAGTTTTTTACATTAACATTTGTCGTAAAATTTTCATATAAAAATATTGGTAAATATCGACTAAAAATTGGTGTTGCAATTTTAGTCAGAAGCGAAAAACGTAGTGAAGCAGTCATTTCCGACCCCATAAATCATATATATTCTTAATCAGCATCAACAGGCGAATCTTCCTAGCCATCTTTGGGACAAAGAAATTTTGATCGATTTTTGAAAAATTTTATAAGGGGTTACATCGTTAAAATTGCCAAAAATTGGCAGAAAACCGTATTTTTTAAGATGTTAAATGGAGTATGCAGATTTATTAACCTGGCAAAAACTATCACAGGACCGCTGTCCGAATTTAAATTAATGCCTTTTTGGCTGAGCTACGAGATTTGCAAGATTTGGTTTTAGGACAAATTTTCATATAAAAATATTGGTAAATATCTACTAAAAAATGGTATTACAATTTAGTCCGAAGCGAAAAACGCAGTGAAGCAGTCATTTCCGACCCCATAAATCATATATATTCTTGATCAGCATCAACAGGCGAATTTTCCTAGCCATCTTCGAGGCAAACAAATTTTTTTCGATTTTTGCAAAATTTTATAAGGGGTTACATCGTTAAAATTGCCAAAAATTGGCAAAAATCTGTATTTTTTAAGACTGTAAATGGAGTATGCAGATTTATTAACCTGGCAAAAACTATCACAGGACCGCTGTCCGAATTTAAATTAATGCCTTTTTGGCTGAGCTACGAGATTTGTAAGATTTGATTTTAGAACAAATTATCATATGAAAATATTGGTAAATATAGACTAAAAAATGGTATTGATTTTAGGACAAATTTGTAAATAAAAATACTGCTAAATATTGAGCCAAAAAATGGTATTGCACCTTTAATCAGAAGCTTAAAAAATAGTGAAGGAGTCATTTCCGACCCTGAAAGGCATTATAGTTGTGTACGAAAGCTGATGACATATGATAAGTAGCGCCATTAAAATGACAGCGAATTATTATTATAATATTTTTTCACATATATTTACTTACCCTTGCCATTGCCGCAGGTCTTTGTGGGCGTGTTCACCGAGATGAAAATAAGGTCCGCCTCCTTGATGGCCGTCTCGATATCCGTAGAAAAGAACAAGTTAACGTTTCGGCACTTTTTCACCACATCATCGAGACCGGGCTAAAAGAAAGAATAACAGCATTCAAATATTATACAAATTACAAGTCGTTGGCCTAGATTTAATTTTTCTCTTGAAATGCCAACCACGATCCACCCAACAGCCAGTTGAAGACGTTTCCCTCTTTGCTCGCCGATAAGATTGTATTATATTTATTATATATGTATGTTTGTATGTAGAGGGAAGTCTTATCCGATTCCGTTTCCTATGAAAGCTATCTTGCAATTAACCCGCTGTTGCTGGTGTTTACGTGCCGAAAGAGCACTTTGAGAGATTCAGTTTTAAGGCGTTTAGCAACTAATTAAGAAAGTATGACATCGGATCTTACAATGACATCTCATGCATGACTTATATTCACACGAATTCTTTTTCTCCTTTATTTCCAACTTCATTCAACGTTTTCAGGCAGAGTTGTTTCCGTTTTTGATTCGATTTGAGTATTGAGTGTTCATTGAACTCGTTTTGTGAGAATCAAAATTTGCATATGGGTTTATGTGGAGGTGAGGCATGTGTTAATAACGAGAGATCTGGACATCATCTACCTAGCATTTAGCTATAAAACAAATTCAAAACTGATCAATATTAGAAAGTCATAAATGAAAGGTATTCGTGCTTTTAAAAATGAAAAGTTATAGAGATTGCAAAACTAGGGAGACAATAATAGGTACACAGACAATGAGCAAACGAGTAGATAAAAAAGCTAGCCAATTGTGCAAATGCAAAAACAAGCGGAAGGATGTCAATGACGATGATTGACAATGCCTCTTCGATATTTCCAGCAAATTGCATTGCAGGTACTCAAAGTTATGACCACGTTTGCTGCCGATGATGCAATCTTGGTAAGTGAATATCAATAGCGAGAGGCCAGCCAGCCTCTGCGGGCACCGCTTCTGTGTGCTCATAAAATATATTAAGAGTATATTTGTCTGTAACAGGCAAACATCTCTAACTTGTACAGGGCTTAAAACAAAAACGGTTTAAGCGACTATGGTCATCAAGGCTTGTGGTTAATTCTTAATACGTGTGTTCAAATAGTCATTTCTAATAAAAAAAAATGCCTATAACAAAAACAGAATTAATTCCGGAGCTTGTAAAAGACCTTCCTCTTTTTCCCTGAACTGAGTAATAATAGAGAAAATAGGCGAAGCTCTCTCGTTCGTCACCTAGCTGCTTTGGTTGTTCATTGCATTGATTGTAAATTAAGTAATAGCTTCTAATATAATTTTTCTACAAATAACCATAATCAACACAAAGACAGCAAATTTATAATCTTCCCTAGGGCCTATTGTTCTTATAGAAAAGGGTTCGGAGAGAAAATACAAACAAAATATATAAATACAGAAAGATAGCCTTGTCCGAGTAAATAGCTTGACTGTAATATAGGTATATATGTATAATTTGTTGCCGTTTTTTTTCCACAAAGCGTGAACGAGACAGCGGGAGTGGAGGGGTAGATAAGGAGTATGTTTGCCACGAACGTGGGTAATTGGACAATTTCCATCTAATGTGTACCCGCCTAACGCCTCGCGCTTATCTGCTCCCGCGACTGCGACTCTGTTTTGGCGCAGACCCCCGATAAGGGGGAATAGAGCAGCTAAGTGCGAAGAATTGGGCCGGAGCCCTCTAGAATGGGGGCAGGCGGAAGCCAGGACGGAAATGCGACAGTGGGAGGTAGTGATTACCGTGCTGAAATCTCCCGGAAAGAGGCTTACACCTTATGGCTTCCGAAATGGAGAGTTGCCTGAGCACGGAATCTGAAAAGTAAAATCGATGTACACGCTTGTTTTGCTTTCCAAATCTTATTTCCGCCATAATCTTTGGCTCTGTTTGTGAGTTTTGTAGTTTGCTTTGGCCGTCGCCTATATCCATATGAATGACTAATGGCCGCCAAAAACGATGACGGACTGACTGTCTGGCCATAGACCTTGTTGTGGGCCAAGTACTAGTGACCAAGGCACCTGAGAGAGCCCAGAAAGTGCGGTATACGCACTGATCTCTTCAAGTGTAGAGTACAACACTGCGAGAAACTTAATTTTTACAAGTAACAAAACCAAGTTACTCGAATTATTGCAACGGTAACAGTTTTTAAATGTTTACGTAAACTTATAAATACTACGTTTTCATAAAAAATGGCTCATAATTAAGATGCGATATCTATTGCGCTTTTCGCTTCACATTTGCTTTACTTTTCCATAGATTTTTGTTTAAAAACTGTTCCTATTGGTTGGTCCCTGAATCAGATCGGAAATTCTTGCAGTGCATGGGAAACTGGTTTGTTTTGGTGGGAAGAAGGGGAGTGGGCTGCCTTTTAGCCACTTGAGCATTGAGCGGTCAACGACGTTTCGTCTTCTCTCGATGGATCTCCAGTTTGATTGATGTTTTGTTTGTTTAGGATTAGTTTAAACCCGAATAAAAAACAAAAACTAAAGAGAAACTGCAAGGCCAAGGCGTGAGCGCTCTCACACAAACATACACACACGCGCGCGAGCACTGGCACATGGACGCTTCCTACGTACACACAATTGAAAAACGCACCTCGTAAATTGGTAATTTATCCGAATTCCACTGGGCAATCCGCTCGGAGCTCTTGTCCACTAGGGTAATGACTATGTCGGGACACTTGAGCGCCATCACCGCGCAGGTGGGGCCCCCGACATATCCCGCGCCGATGCAGCAGACCTTCATTGTTTTTCTTCGAGTGTTGTTGTTTATCGCCCGAAGAGAGTGTGTGATTTACGCTGATTTCTTGCGGACCGTCGCTGCGCGTGTATTTTTTGTCGAGCGGGAGTCGGATCGATGCGGTGGTTCGAACGGATGTAATTACGACTGAGTTCCACCCACCCGCTAAATGTTTAAACCAAAAGAATATATATGTATATATGTATATTGCGCGAAGTATGCCTGCCATTTTTTCCGTTAATAACGCGGAAGTTCCACAGAAACAGCGGATTTGGCCAATCACAGCAGCTGGTCACACTTAGCATATCCATACCCGATGGTGTTGCCAGACTCTTCACTCAAGACCGTGGCGTTGCCGTAGTATACTTCGATATCGATATCGAGTAGTATCGACTATTAAATACAAGCATATTCGATATATTAAATTTGCAACCGTTCATCATGGCGATCTGAGAGAAAAATCTGTGGAAAATCTTGTAAATAATCATAAAAATTGTAATTCTTGCGAATGCAAATGCAATATCGCGAAACGTGAGTTTGAAAAAAATGCTAGACGAAATTTGAGGTGGCCGCGCTGCTTTGGCCCAGTAACAAGTGCCTCGCGTGTGTGTCTGCGGCGGCAAAAAACCCAAATGTATAAAAATATATAACAAAATTCAACTCCCCCAAGACTGTGCCAAGGTAGCTACCCGTTGTGGGTGTTTTGGTGTGCTCCAGAAAGTGCTGGCAGACGGGGTCCCGTGTGATGGCTTAAAGTTTGCAATAATAAATAAATTTCGTACAATAAAAAGTGGAAAAAGTGCAAAAAAAAAAAAACTATGATTGCATGCGAGCAGTGGAGAAACAGAGGAGGACTACGGCTGGCTGCTGAGTAGAAGCTGGCGAATGCAACACACGCGCCACCTGCATGCCTCTTGCTCGCACTTACACTCCAAGTAAGCGCGCCCTTACCGAGCGTGATGCGTGCGAGCGAGAGGACGCCAGTGGGTATCGTAGCCACCAGCAACTGACCGGCAGTCTGAGCGTTTTTCTATATTTTTTTTTGTGTATTTTCGGTGTGTGTGAAAACACACAGGGAATGGACATAAAAATGTGGAACTTTAATTGAAACGCGACCGCTAATCAGTGATTAATGTAATTCTTATGTCTAATTTCAAACAATCGGATACAGCAGCACCAGCAGATGCTCAGCGATAAACTGAAATAGTTAAGCGCAAGCGAAAAAAACTGCGGCGGAAGAGTAGAAGAAACGCGAAGCGCACAAAAGTGTGTGTGTGTGCAAAAACAACGAACAACAATAACAAAAGGAAGGCGAGCGGAGAGGAGCGTGGGAGTGGATTAACTCGCCCGAGGAGCGTGCGAAGCACACAGGACTGCAAAGTGGCGTCGCTACTGGATATCAGGGCTGGGGCAGCAGCGGCGTCCATGTCCAAGGGGCACCAAGGGCGGCACACCAAGAAGCACAATCGCACCACAGCCACGAGAGCGCAGCAGCAGCAGCCGCAGCAGCCGGTGTGGTGTCGTCAACTGTGGCCTTAAGCATGTAGTAAGTACTCCCAATTGCCATCCAATGGAGTCATGTACTCATCACCCGGTTTAAAACATCTCCTCCATGCTTTACCAGGTCTTGCAGCACAGAACCCGTTCTCTTACAAGCACAAGACACAGGGACAAGGTACCACTCGAGAAATAAACTCACACAAAACCAACTCAACACCAATGAAAAATGTCACAAAGAGGTAAGCGTGGTAATCAGCATCACCACCAGTCGCACCATCCGCCGCCGCAGCAGCAACAGCGTAAGGATGTTGAGCCCCAACCGCCGCCCACCAAAAGGCGCAAAGGCAGACCGCCCAATGGAGCGACCACGGCAGCAGTGGCAGCCGCTGCCGCCGCCGCCGCCGCAGCATCCTCCACATCATGTGAAACGACGGGCGCTGGCTTAGAGCGGGTTCTAGGCCTACCTCTAAGCAGTAACAGCAACAAGCATGGAGAGCAACAGGGGGAGCGGGACCGGGTACGGGAGCCAGTGCCCGAGATGGGAGGAGGAAGCGAGGGAGGAAGAGCCGTCGCCAGCAAATCCAAGTCAACGAAGCTGGCGAGCAAGTCAGCGAGCAAGTCGTGCAAGTCGCAGGGTGCGAGTACGAGTAGCTCGTCATGGCAGGCGAGGTCTGTTGCGGACATCAAGATGTCGAGCATATATAATCGCAGCTCGACAGAAGCCCCAGCTGAACTCTATCGGTAAGGAATTAACGATAACCCTCTGAAGAAACTACTTCCGACGTGACTATATATGTTCTTATTTTCCTACTGCAGCAAGGATCTCATTAGCGCAATGAAATTGCCAGACTCTGAGCCGTTGGCCAACTATGAGTATTTAATAGTGACGGACCAGTGGAAGCAGGAATGGGAGAAAGGCGTTCAAGTACCCGTCAATCCCGATTCTCTCCCTGAGCCCTGTGTCTACGTTCTGTCCGAGCCTATTGTGTCGCCGGCACACGACTTTAAGCTGTGAGTTAAAGCCAGTCTCTGGTTAAGTACATATTGTAACCTCTTGCTTGTCTCTTCATCTGTGCACTTAAGTCCGAAAAATCGCTATCTGCGCATTACCAAAGACGAGCACTACACGCCGGAGCTGCATTACCTGACGAATGTCGTTGCCTTGGCGGAGAACACGTGTGCCTATGACATAGATCCCATTGATGAGGCCTGGCTGCGTCTCTACAACGGAGATCGTGCCCAATGCGGTGCTTTTCCCATCAACGAGACGCAGTTCGAGCGCGTGATTGAGGAACTAGAGGTGAGTGGGCCTTGGGTCTCAACATTTACTATGTGCTGACTCTGACTCTGCTCCAGGTTCGTTGCTGGGAACAGATACAAGTCATACTTAAGCAGGAGGAAGGCTTGGGTATCGAGTTCGATGAGAATGTCATCTGCGATGTCTGCCGCTCACCCGACTCCGAGGAGGCCAACGAAATGGTATTCTGTGATAATTGCAATATCTGCGTACACCAGGCCTGTTACGGCATAACGGCAATTCCGTCAGGTAAGTTAGACTACGGGAGAATGCTTCAGACTCTTATTGGACTCTACTTTTCCAGGACAATGGCTATGTCGGACCTGTTCGATGGGCATCAAGCCGGACTGCGTGCTCTGTCCGAACAAGGGAGGTGCCATGAAGTCAAACAAGTCGGGCAAGCACTGGGCCCACGTCTCCTGCGCCCTCTGGATCCCTGAAGTCAGCATCGGCTGTGTAGATCGCATGGAGCCCATAACGAAAATCTCGAGCATTCCCCAATCGCGCTGGTCCCTTATTTGTGTCCTCTGCCGGAAGCGGGTGGGCAGCTGCATACAGTGTTCAGTTAAGCCCTGCAAGACAGCCTACCACGTAACCTGTGCGTTTCAGCACGGTCTGGAGATGCGTGCCATTATAGAGGAGGGCAACGCCGAGGACGGAGTTAAGCTGCGCTCTTACTGCCAAAAGCACAGCATGAGTAAGGGAAAGAAGGAGAATGCCGGCCATGGAGGCAGTGCCTCAATGGCCAGTGCCATGCACAAAGCGAACAAGTACGGCAGCGGCACGAGCGGTACCAGCAAAACCGACGATGGGCATCACGCCTCAGGCGCAGCCGGCGGCGAGGATCCGCGCAGACGGAAGAATCATCGCAAGAATGACAGCATGACCTCCGAAGAACGTAACCAGGCCAGGGCTCAGCGGCTACAGGTTAGTACCAAAAACTGGTTGCATGATTTCGCAGGGCTAACTCTGTTTTTATGATTTCCCTTTCAGGAGGTGGAGGCGGAGTTTGACAAGCACGTGAACATTAACGACATCAGCTGCCATCTGTTTGATGTCGACGACGATGCCATCATTGCCATCTACAACTACTGGAAGCTCAAGCGCAAGTCAAGACACAACCGTGAGCTGATCCCGCCCAAGTCCGAGGACGTTGAGATGATTGCCCGCAAGCAGGAACAGCAGGACTTGGAGAATCACAAGCTGGTGGTCCACTTGCGCCAGGACTTGGAGCGAGTGAGAAACCTCTGCTACATGGTCAGTCGGAGGGAGAAGCTGTCGCGCTCACTCTTTAAGCTGCGCGAGCAGGTCTTCTACAAGCAGCTGGGCGTGCTTGACGAGATGCGCTTGGAAAAGCAGCAGCAACAGCTGCAGCCGAAGCCTGACGAGAAGCAGCGCCCCGCTATGGATCTGGAGGCCGTCATCTATGCAAATGATGGACCCACTTTGTACGATCGCTTCTACAGCTCGGCTGGAGGACAAACTGTGCCGGCGCAGTATCAGGACTTAAAGTACATCCTCGAGCAGCTAATGGGTAAGCTACAGAGTAACAAGCAGGCCCGTGGTCGAGCATCTCAATCGCCCAACAAGCGCAAGCAACAACAGCAGACGGCCAAAGCGTCGTCAAATAAGAAGCTCAACAATGGTGCCCTCAGTTCGTCGCGCACATCTTCACCGGAAAAGCCAGCAATGACAACGGTTGCGGGGAAACTTGTCCCATCTGCCGCCAAGGTGCGAGGCTCGCCCCCCGGGAAGCTTCCTTCAGGGAGGCGTGCCTCGAAGAGCGAGGCGGCGACGGCGACGTCGACCAACAACAGAATCAATCAATCGATTGTCCGCCCCCGAAGCAGCGGAGCGTCCTCCCATTCGTCGAGCGGCAGTTCATCATCTGGTGATTCCAGCTCGGCGAATGCTAGTAGCAGTTCCGACAGTTCATCTGGCAGTGAGTCGGGCAGCGATAGCGGAAGTGGGAGCTCAAGTGCTGCCTCCAGGCGAAAGTCCTCCGCGGGAGGAAGTCCCCTCAAGAAGCAGAGTTACGCCCGTTCCGTGGAGCAGCGGCAGAAGCAGCGGCAGCGTCGTCAAAATGAAGCGGCTTCGGGTATTTCTGCAGCGTCTCCGGATTCCAGGTCTGGCAGCAGCAGCTCTAGCGAAAACGAGGACAACGACCTCCGCCGGAGACGCAATGAGCCAGTCAACAGCAAACAAGTACCTAGCAGCAACAGCAAAACCACCAACGCCTCCACCACCAGCCAGCCCACGAAGTCATCAAAGTCGAGCTCCGAAGCAGCAGCGAGGAGAAAACTTAGTACGACAACAGCAGCCACACGGGGACTTGCACAAATGGACAGGGATGCCGAGGAGAGCCTGTCGAGCGACGAAAGTGAAGAGCTGCTGCCTCTAAGGGGCAGCGACCGCCAGTCTGGAGGCAGAACGTCCGTTGGCCAGGCCCTAGCAAGTCGCAAGATGGGTCAGCACATATACTCCGACTCGGAGAGTAGTTCCTCGGGCCAAGAAAAGGATCCTGATCGGGAGGAGCAGGCAGCTGTGGAGAGCAACGTCAGTGACTCCCAAAACCAGCAGACGGTTAGGACAAAGGCAGCAATGAAGGAGTTTGTACCTGGGACAGCAGCGGCAACGTCAACTCCTCGCGCGCCACCAGTCACAGCGTCCGCCGCCAAAGCCAAGTCCTCTCGGGAAGGAAAGGATGCCAAGGAAGGACCTCCTACCAGTGCGAAATCGAAATCGAATTCTAATGCCAAGTTGCCATATGCGGCAGACTTACTGGTGGTGCCACAGCGGCAGGCGGCCAAGAAGGCCTCGGAGAACATGCGCTCCACAAATCTTGCCGCGGCTCTCCTTCAGACAGACGTCAATGAGCGAGTGAGAGAGCCTGAACCTAACTCCACCTCGACTTCAACCAGTGGCAAGAGCAACAAGCTGAAGGAAGCTGGTTCCTCCACCGCGGATAATAAGACCAATCTCGAAAAGGGGCGGCCGAAGGAACAGCAGGCACAAAAGCAAGCGGGCGGCGGGAAGGGATCGGATACCGCTCCGGCAGAACGCGGCAAGCGCGGCAGACCACCCAAGGTTCCGAGAGAGGTGCCACAGCCTCCCAAAGAGAAGCCAGCTGCAGCGCCTACCACTGATGCAAAGTCCACGTCAAGTCTAGCAGCGTCAGCCAAGTCCAACTTTGCCGTGTCGCTTGTTCCTCAACGCCAAGCGGCCAAGAAGGCTGCCGAACAGCTCAAGAGCAGCAAGCCTGCGCAGGAGGTCTTCCCAATGATCACAAATGAGATTGAGAAAGAGAAGGATCCGGTGAGTTCCGCGTCGGCGGCAACTGGTGCAGTTCCAACAACACCAGTCAAACCGACCAGGAGGACGTCCTTGAAGGAACCTTCATCTACCACTCCAAAGGACACCAGCTCAGGCAATAGAAGAAGGTCTAAGGAGGATGTGCTGGTAACACCAGTTAAGGCAGCTGGGACGGCAGCATCGGGAACGCAGGTCAAGCGTCGCGTAGCTGCTCCCAACCTCTCAAGCTCCAGTTCGGGTGACAGCGACAGTTCCAGTTCCTCCAGCAGCTCAGGCAGCAGTGGTTCCAGTGGCAGTGCTAGCGACTCTGATAGCGAATCGGCAGCCACCGATACTGAAAAGCCAGCACAGGCCACGGCCTCAGCGCCGTCTGTGCCGGTGCCAGTAGCTGTGCCTGTGCCTGTGACTGCTCCCTTTAATGTGCCAAAGCGTTCACCTCGCAAGTCCGTGGATAAACCTCCAGCTCCGCCACCGCCTCCACCCACGCCGCCAGCCTCTCGAACGCGTCAAAACTCCACTACCAAATCGCCAAAGAGAGCAACGCAGAAGCCAGCTTCTGAGGACATATCCCCCACCAAGGTTCCACAACTGCAACGTCGCCAAAGTTCCTTAGATGAGGGCGCTGCCAAGCAGCAATCAGAACAAGCCACCAAGAGGGCGACACGTGGCTCAAAATCTCGTCCTCCCTCGCCCACAGCGAAATCTTCACCCGAGAAGACATCCTCCTCTTTGCGTCGTAAGTCACGAGCAGAGGAGTCGTCGTCGCCTAAAAAGCTGACAAACTTGGAGCACGAAATTAACCAAAGGAAGGCGGCCACCGGTAAGGCGACCAGTGCACTGGACAAGCTTCTCAACAAGAAGCAACAGCAGATGAACCATTCCGCGGCTCTTCAAGTTTTGCCACCCAAGTCTCCCACGCCACCAACACCAAACCTGAAGGGCAAGGAGCAGGAGCGGGAGCAAGAGCCAGCCATTACCATTCGCCTGCCTGAAGTAGAATCGAAAGCGCAGCCTGAACCCGACCCAGAGCCCGAGCCGGAAACTGCGGCTGAGGCCGGGGAACTGCCCATGGACATAGATGAGGAGCTGACCATAGTGCCGACGCATACGCAACTCTCGGCCAGTGCCAGCAAGCTGGCCGACATCATCGATGACGAGCGTCCTCCAGCTGCTCCGCTGCCCGCCTCACCGACTCCAACCCCTACCTCGAATGACGATGAACTGTCCGACGCCGGCAGTGATCTCAGCGAGCGCCGGCGCGTTCGCTGGCGCTCCAGGCGGCGAAGGAGGCGGCGTAGCCACGAGCCCGACGAAGAGCACACGCATCACACCCAGCACCTGCTTAATGAGATGGAAATGGCCCGAGAGCTGGAGGAGGAGCGTAAGAACGAGCTACTGGCGAATGCCAGCAAGTATTCGGCGTCCACATCCTCACCAGCTGTTACGGTTATTCCACCCGATCCGCCGGAGATCATAGAACTGGACTCGAACTCAGCCAACTCGGGCGGAGATCAGCAGCAGGTGCAGTCGGTGCAGTCGGTGCAAGTGCAGGAGCAGTCTTTGCCTCCACCGTTGCTTGTGCATTCCCCAGCAACCGAGGCAGCAACGACAGCAATCCAGCAGCAGCAGCAGCAGCAGCAGCAGCAGCAGCAGTTGTTGCCGCCGCATCATGACACGCCTATAATTGATCACCTGCCCCCTGTGCTGACTACACCTGGTTCCGGGCGATGCGTCCTGGAGCCCATTGTGGACACGATACTCGAGATGGAGGACAGCAAGTTTGCCAACAATTTCGCTTCGAGCCTGGCAAGTGTCCTGAATCCCCCCAATTCAGGTCATATGAGTCTCCTCGGTGCCAACATGGACATCAGAGGGGGCAAGGAGATCTGCGAGGAGGACAGCACGCAGGCGACACGAAATCTATTGGAGAAGCTGCGCAAGACGAAGCGTAAACAACAAGATGACTGCTGCTCTAAAGAAGCCGTTGACCTATTGCCACCGACACCACAGATACCCTCGGTATTTCCGTTTCACAATGCTGCTGACCCGGAGGATATTATACACGTCCAAAAGGAACAACAGCAGCAGCAACTACAACAGCAGCAGCAGTCGCAGGCACAGGCGCAGGCCCAGGCCTGTCTTTATGGTAACTCATCGGGACCGAACTCGGTAGCTTCTCTGACCATCAAGGACTCCCCCATGACGGCCAACAGTGGGAGCTATGCCAACAGCCTGACCAACACGCCCAATGCCACGCCCACCAACAACGCCAACAATCTGGGGGCTGGTACCGTCGGCTTCCAAGTGAACTTTGGCAGCGCCCAGCAAGCGCCAACGTTGAGCCTCTTCCTGGACAAGTCGCCTCTGCAAAAGGGAGCGTGTTCGCTGTCTAGCAATGGCGGCGGAGGTGCAGGTGCTGGACCACCTGGAGCCACTCCCGACTTTGTGGACCTGGCGGCGGCAGCTGTGAAGAACAGTCTAGGCGGCTATCGCGGTGCACCGGCCGTGCCCACACAATCGGGGCAATCGGGAACGGGCGGCGGTGGTGGCAACAACAACAAGATGACCGACTACGATGAGAACACGCGCATGCAGTCACCGTTCGGCAGAATTCCCTGGAACGAGAACGATCTCATCGCAGAGCGGAGAAGCAGCTCACCCAGCTCAGTATCCGAGTCGAACGATCCTCCTCCGCCTCCGGCAGCAGTTGCAGCTGCGGCAGCATCCGCGGCCCGCACGCTAGCCCAGCTGGAGAGTTGCAAGAACTTCTTCAACAACTATCCCAGTGGGAATGGCGGGCCATCGGGCAGTGCTCCAAACGCAACGGCGCCCTTCAACCATGCACCTCTGGTGAATGGTATCGATGCCATGCCCATGTTCAACCCTACTCAGCAACAGCAGACGACACCAACGCACCAGCAGCGGAGAACGCCCAATAGCCAGTACAATGGTGGCATCTATCCCCAACTAGCAGCCTTGATGCATCCCCATCCGCAGACAACGCCAACGGAAACATCGCCCAGCATGTATGGCAATGGTACTGTTGGAGGAGTAGTCGTAGGCGGAGTGGGTCCGCCACCTCAGGCCGCCACCCAGTACTCGGGTACACCCTACTCTACGCCCAACCTGGGTATGCTGCCCGTGCCACAACCTGCGCTGCCACCCGTGGCAGTTCCCGTTCAGACAACACCAAATCATCAGCAGCAGCAACTTGCCATGACATCGTCCCCGGTGGATGTCGCCGGCAAGATGCCGTCATATTCCGGCCAGCTGCTAAGCAGCTGTGCTGAGACCGCCGCCTCGATGATGCCACCAACTCCGCCAGTACCAGTACCAGTGCCAGTCAGTGCACCCAAGGATTCGCCCAGCAAGAGGAACAGCAGCATCAGTGGAAGCTCAGGCAAGAAGCAGTCACACAAATCTCCACAATTGCCGCAAGGTAAATCGCCAGGAAAATCACCCAGGCAACCACTTCAACCACCCACACCGCCAGCACCGCCTCCCGTGGTGACCTTGCCGCCCACAAAGTACGACCCGCAGACACATACTCTTCAGGGCAAGCCAAGGCAGCGCGCGCCGCGAGGAAGCGCCGGTTCAGGCGGCCAGGGACGAGGTAGAGGCAGGGGTCGAGGACGAGGTCGTGGGGCGGGTGCTGGAGCAAGTGGCATGGCGATGTCCCTACAGCAGCAGCAAATGGCGGATTATGGCAGCAACACGCACATCGTCAACAATCTGGTGGGAACGCCCTTTGAGTTCAACAACTATGACGACGACATGACCGGTCCGGTGGTGGAGAATTTGCAGTCTCTGCGGGACCGTCGCAGGAGCTTCGAGCTGCGAACGGCACGGGGACAGGCCAAGCAGCCGCCGCCGCCCCCAACAACGACAACACCGAATACCGCGGCCACTGCTGCCACCAACCCGCTGCTTCATCCCGTACTTCCGGGACCCGTGGACATGAGAACATACAATCTGGGCTTTGAAGCGCCGCATAGTACGGCCTCCCAGGAGGCCTATCAGAATAACCTGCTGGGCGCCTTTGACTCTGGCACCGCAGATCAAATGCTCAGCGAGTTCGACGAGGACGACGAGCGCCAGTTCCAGTCGGCGCTGCGGGCCACCGGTACTGGTACCTCGCCTAGCAAGCAACCACCGGCGGCGACTACTACGCCAGTGGCGCCTCCCTCAGGTCCACCTAACCAACCAGCCACTGCAGCGAACCTCCTGCTTCACTCCACGGAAGCGAATCAAATGGCGCCCAGTGCGATCGCCTCGGGGGTTGCCACGCACCTGGTGGAGGGCTCTCTCGTAGAGGCCTCCTTGGAGGCCACATCAGAAGAGGTCTCGATCGACTCGGACACCACGCTTACACTGAACACCAAGCACGCTGCCAGCAGTCACCTGAAGCTGAAGATCAAAAGTCCGCTGGCTTACACCGAACACTACACGGCGATGGCGAACAGCAGCAGTCTGACGCTGTCCAGCACTCTGGTCCAGTCTTCTAATGCCGTGCAGACAACGGTGTCCACGTCCACAGTGGTAAATGCCTCGTCAGCGGTCAGCGGCAACTCGCGACGAATGCGGAAGAAGGAGCTACTCAGTCTATACGTTGTTCAGAAGGACAACCTGAACGACGACAGTTCGTGCGGCCTGCCAGCCACCTCGGATAGCCTGCCGCTGGATAACCTGCTCCGTAAATCCGAGGAGGAGGAGGAACTTTCCTCCTCCGGTTCTAAAAGGTTTAAAAAGAGCTCGAGCAGCAGAGAGCTACGCGCTCTGGATGCCAACGCCGTGCTTGGGGAGGAGCAGTTGCTTTCCGGAACGGCGGTGGCGGGAGCAAGTGCCGGAGCGTCCGCCGGCGACGGCAGGCGCCGCAGTGCTTGCAGTTCGGGCAGTAACAACAACGATAACAATGGCAAGACGGGAGCGGCCAGCAGTGCAGGTAAGCGACGTGGGCGAAGCAAGACTCTGGAGAGCAGCGAGGATGACCATCAGGCGCCCAAGCTCAAGATCAAAATCCGAGGACTGACGGGGACGAACGAGACGCCTTCGGGGATGCTGTCTAACGTGAGTCACGAGAGTCAGAGCTACAGCTACGAGATGACCCGACGCGCCTGTCCGCCCAAAAAACGACTTACCAGCAACTACAGCACACCCACGCTGGAGGAAATCAAGCGGGACTCGATGAACTATCGTAAGAAGGTGATGCAGGACTTTGACAAGGGTGAGGACAACCATAAGCGCGAGGGCCTCGTCCGGGAGGAGAAAGAGTCCCTGATAATGCCCCCTATTCCACCGAGCAAGAGGCCCAAGTCCTCAAAGCCCAAGAAGGACAAGAAGGAAAAGAAAAAGCGTCAGAAGCAGCATCTGATCCTGAGCAGCAGCAGCTCCACGACAACTACCATGACTACCACGTTGATTGAGAACACGGCCAGCGCCTCGCCAGGTGACAAGCCCAAGTTGATTCTTCGCTTCGGAAAGCGAAAAACGGAGACCATTGCAGCATGTGTGGAGCAGCAGCCAGCAGCAGCGGCAGCTGTGGAGGCGGCCGCGTCGGCACCTCTGCGCCTCAAGATAGCCAGGAACTTGACAGGCGGTGGCTACATAATCGGGACAAAGAAGGACGAGCCTTCAGCGGAAACCACGTCCCCTGTAACAGACCACCACCTGCCCCTGATGACCACGTCTATTGGCGAGGCCTCGCCGCAGGGCTTGCTGCTTAACAGTTTTACGCCGCATTCCCAGAACGCGAATGCTTCCCCGGCCCTGCTGGGCAAGGACACGGGCACACCGTCGCCGCCCTGCCTGGTGATAGACTCCAGCAAGAGTGCCGACGTCCACGACTCGACCTCTCTGTCCGAGGGAGGCCACGGGGTGCCTGTGTCGTCCCTCGTGGGCGCCACAACGCCGCTGTGCGTCAACGTGGGCAACTACGAGAATAGCAACAACTCGCTGCCCTCAGCCAGTGGCACCGGATCCGCGTCCAGCAACTCTTGCAACAGCAACTCGAACAACAACAATAACAATAATAGCAACAACAACAACAGCAGCGGCAGCGGAGGAGGTCCTGGAGCCACCGGCGATGGCGGAGGAGGCAGTTTACTTCCATTGAAAAAAGACTGTGAGGTTAGATGATAATCATAGTAAGCGAGTACGCGTGTTTCCCATCCCTATTTCCAAAATCCCTGGCCCCCCTTTCCTTGGTAATACGAAGATCAGTCTCCCACGAATCGGAGTTTGAATTGTACAGTTAGCTCGTAAGGCCCGCTCCTGTTCCTGCTCCTCCCTCTGCTCTCTTTTATCTGTCCGTCACTGGTTTGTTATGAAGATTGAACACAAGATATTACCCTTAAAATATATATAAATATATATATTTGCTTAATTAACTCAAAAAAAAGTAAAGTAAAGCTAAATTGTACATTTTTAGTGGAAGCATCCTCCATATGTTTAAGGTTTTTGTAAATTACTGTATTAAAGTTTCCGAGATGAAGAGAGAACAGCAACAGAAAAAAAGTCTAGCCTAACGATCCAAAAATGCTCTTGGTTTAGGTCGCCCATAAGTCCTTCCACGCCCCTCCTCCACTCACTAAGGGATGATCGATGAAAGCCAGCATATACACATATACTATTTATTAATAATTATTTAATAATGCGTAAAGTAATCGTAATAATATATATAGATATATATATTAGCAAAAACTGTTAAATGCGTGCAAAAAGAGTAACGACAATTTCAACAATTGTAGCGATAGTCATTAATTGTAGTTCTTAGCAAAAATCAAAGTCGGTAGTGGCCGCAATCTAAGTGCATATAAAGCTCCCTGTTCCCCAAAAACCCCTATAGCCATACCTATAGAGAGTTGATCAAGAAATTAACAGAAATATTTGTATTTTAGATGTAAGTGTAACAGCAGCGTATCGGAAAGCTCCATAAAAGAAATTGGTTTTTATTCTCTTTGTTTCTTTGCGTTTTTTTTTTTTTCTTGGAACGTGTTGAAGCAATAGTAAAGTAGGCAAACAACGTACACTGGTTTTTTATAAGCAAAGGTGCCTCTGCCAAGTCACAAACACAAAAAGGAAAAAAACACAATCTAAGCCCCAGAAGACACTACAAATTTAAGATGCGTAACCCAATGCTCATTTATAGTGTCTTTGGACCGACCATGTGGAAGCAGCCCTTCTTCAATCGCTCGGTGTGATTGCATTCCAGATTCCGATTCCGGAACGATAGATACACATGGGTCCAGAAGAGAGTAGCGCAAGTCCGCTTAGATCTCTAAAACAACAAAAAATGCTCCTTTGTCGCCAATAGTTTTATTAATTATCGTATATATCGTGTACTTTCTCATTGACTCGAGCGGTCGGGCGTCGTGTATCTTCACTCAAAAGGGAGAACAAGTTTTCAAAAACACAAATGCAACAAATATTTATTCCAAAATATTAAGTGAAACAAAAAGAAAACAAAAGGCAAAAACATAGAGGATAATTATGATAAATATGTATTGAAGGAGAGATAACATTAAAAACGACGATGGTTAACGTGTAATTGTAAATATTTGTGTGCGCGACAAAATGTTTTTAATTAATACCATTACGTTAACTTTAATTATTAATTAATGATTATTAATTTTAATTCTAGTTTTTAGCAAAAATTTAATAAAAGCAAAAAGCCTTATTTAAAAACAAAACATCTCACAGATCCACAATATTTCATTTCTTATTTTAGATCTATATACATAACATTAGTGAGGCAATACATGCGGTCAATTATTGCGAAAGCTAAGGAGTTTAGAAAAGTCCTCCTTTTCCGCTGGTTGGATTAAGTCCCGACCAAAACAAAAAAAGCAATAAGCCAGCTCCAACTTGGAATTGGACCAAGCCAATGTATAAATGAATAATATCCGCAACGCATACACTTATTTAAGTTCGAATCAATCAAAGTACAGAATGCGTTCGCATCTTATGCTTTTTTATTGTCTTTTAATTGGAGAAAAATGGCCATATCAGACCATCGATCATGCACTCTCTTCAAGCCTCACAGCGCGCGCAGACCAACTAATATCCCAAGACTTAGATGTAGATCTTAACTTGGCCATAAGAAGATGAATGTAATCCATGTACGTATATAGTAAAATGTGTAAATATCAAGAAGTACGCCAAGTTGGAGTATAGGCAAGGGATGAGCGAGAGACCAGCGCCTATAGTTACATATACGATTATCGACAAGAAACCTCTAACGAATATGCCTATGACATTACAATTACAACTTCACACACACAGCAAATACTTAGATGTTTAAGCAGGAAGCTCCTAATTAAGAACACGCGTGGAAGTATTACCAATGAGATTATTACAATTGCTAATTGAATAAGTGTTGGCAGCTGAAATAGGGCGGATATACATACATATATTCTTTTGACCAAGAAGTATATGGTATTAGCCGATTAAAAAAGAAAAACAATCTTAGCAAATGCGATGTGTAAAATATTTTAAGAGTTTTGCAATTTCTAAGGGCATTATAATACATTATAGTGTGTTACATTTATTTATTGGCTCCGCAAAATAAGCACTGTATAAAAGAACTTGTGTAAAAATCAATCAACCAAGCAACCACTAGTAAAGCTAAGTTGTATTATAAATACGGAAAATATAGCAGAAATTATACATATAAATAAGAAAGATATATTACATCAATTTCTTTTCTTTATTGGTTAGACTTCAGGGTGAGCCATTAATTTCTTAATTTTTTTCGCATTTCCCTTTCGACTTCCACTCTGGTAGCAAACAGAAATTTAATTTCTCTTTAGTTCGCATTGCCTTTCTTTGCTAAAAGAGAATTCTAGTTCTAACCGTCATAATTTGAAGCACAACCGGTACGAGACTTAACTCGATTTGAAACATCAATATCCTTAAAGTTTTAAGAAAAAGAAACATCCTCAGAAGGGTCAAAGTTTATTTGTTCTTGCATGAAAAAAAGAATAACAGGATCATGTCGCAAAGTATACACGATCTGGACAAGCTAGCCTTCTACATATTGCTTAGCTCAACTTTCAGTGCCACGAAAACGCAAAAACTAAGAAGGAACGGACCAAAGGATATGGTTTATGAGACTAAGCGACCACGATGGAAATGCAGATACTATTTCAAGTCTTATTGGTATACTTGTAGTATCATCGAGGGACATTGAACAAATGCAGTTGTCTTGGGGTTGGATCAGGGATCCGTCGAAATGCTGGGTAAACGCAGCTAAGCGTGTTCAGTTGTAGTTGTGGCGGGATGTCCGGAGAGGTTTCTTTGTGGTCGTCTCTAGTCACAAGGCTGCGTCTACTGGTACCGTGCCAGCTTCGGCAGAGGCGCAAAGGAAGTGGTAATAACTGGCGATCTAACGGCTTGCGACCTGTACACGAAAATGGTTAAATAAATACTTAAGAAATCATCATCAAACTCACCGGAAAAAGAGAGAGCTTCCGCGCTTTAGATCGCCACGGGCTTGCAGATCGTTCCAACAGTCCACCCAATTCTTGTAGGCTGGCATAATAGGCGGCTGACCGGCTAGCAGGCGGGATCCACTCACCGCCGAGCATGTGGACACCACCTGGAGGGGGTACAACATGGTGGACACGAAAAATTGGGTGAAACCGGCATTATACTGCCTTCCCAGGGGGTCCTTGATGACGTATTTATTGAGGATGTAGACGGTGGAGCTGGTGAGCACGAGGCAGGCCACATCGCACAAGAGCTTTGGTACCAGACCAGCGAAGAAACCCGTAATGCCCTCAGTTTTCCATATTTCGGCCACGGATCCGATAATGGATGTGTACAGGGACTCGCGTCCCACAAACTGCGCCATCATCCGCAGCGAGATCACATGGAAAGGATGCGAGGCCACTATTCCGGTTACCGTCACCACAATATCACGCTTCAGACTCGACTTAAACTGGAAGTACCTGCAGGAGAATTGGAAGATCGCTAGGAATTTCGACATGATACGGGAAGCAAATAGGCACTTGCATGTCTTCCTCGGACAAGTGTGTATCGTCCTTGATTTCCTCGGGCTGCACCAGACCCAGCTTGTCGGCAACTCGATCGCTCACCACTAGGGCCACAATGGAGCCAACCAGTTTCGGTGCGAGTCCGCGGTAGCAGCCGTAGAAGCCGTCGATACGTCGTATATGACCAGCTGCAACAGAGATATAATCAATTTGCTGCCATTTGCGACAAGAACTTTGCACCCACCGTACTGAAAAATGTTTGGCAGCTCCATCACTGGTTTGCCTAAGAAGGACTTGCCCGGACGTGGGGCGATCGGCTCGTAGCCCAGCTGCATCAGCGTCTTCGAGTACTCTAAGGGGTGCAGCGCTGCGCTGACGCCTAGCCGCAAGCCAAATCGGATCCATCCATTGACCTCCGTATCCTCCGTGGCGCGGGTGTTGTCGACAAAGCCGGCCATTCTTGATGCGTGTGCTGCTGGGGAGGAAGGTGTTGCTGGTGCTGTCTGGCGCTGGGGGAACTCTGCTGTTCGAAATTTGGATAGACGGCTGGGCAAGCCTGAAAAACTACTAGACCGGTGGTCGGTTCACGACAAACGACAGTGGTCTTAATTTTTGTGTGATTACAAAACTTTTTGTCTGTCAGCCAATGTGACCAGACGACGCGTGTGGAACAGTCAAAGGAAAAGAATACGACCTTAGTGTTGGAAAGCGTACACAAAACCAAGAATTAGTCAAGTTCCGGAAACGCAATCAGCTGGTGCTTGGCAGAGGCACAGTGCTATATAACATGAACAGGTACTTGCTGAACATTTCCTACATTGGAACGACTTTTCGGTAAGTACATATTTGTGGATGCGCTGAATGCCAGACCCCTTTATCACCCTTCAACTCTTCGACAGTGGTATTCAGAAGACCGTGAACAAGTCTGAGCAGGCGCGGCTGGATACTAATTCCGTTCAGGGCTGCCTGGAGTTGGCCCTGCAAGTTTTCCGTCCCGCGAACGAGATACAGACTGTGCTCTCCAGTCGGTAGGTATACCCAATGGACTTATTGGGGCGGCTACAGCTACATACATATACGCTCTCTATTTCAGCACAGACGCAGGTGTCCATGCCCTGCACTCAACGGTGCACGTTGACTTGGAGCGGCGGGATGGTCAGCCGTACGACACCAGCACACTGACTGGTGTACTCAACCGGACGCTAGATAAGCAGCGCCTTCCGATTCGGGTACTCAGCACACGGCTGGTGGCCGACTCCTTCCATTGTCGCTACCACGCTATCGGGCGAACCTACCTGTACCGCATAGCCGTGGCGAAGACACCGCCCGCTACGGATGATAGTCACAGGCTGCGAAACCGGGGATACGAGGCCTTTATACCCGTGGAGGAAATCGATCGTTGTTTCTTCTTGCAGAGCCAGTAAGTCTTCTAAGAACGCAGCAGTTGCTCGGTTATACAAACTAAACTAACTATTGTCTTCTTTTCTACAGAAACCCTAGCTTTGATATCGAACGAGTCCGTTTGGGGGCTCAGATGTTTGTTGGTGTCCACGACTTTCGCACCTTTATGAGCGTCAGCCGCCAGAAGGGCCCAACCCGCGACAATCCCATGTTCACACTGCGTAAGATCGACGAGATCAATATACTTCCCGGCCGCTCTCTGTCACTGTCCTCGAACGCCAAGGTGGCCAACGAGACCTACGACTACTGGGACATCGAAATTAAGGCCAAGTCCTTCCTGTACAAACAAGTGCGTCGTATCGTGGGCGCTTTGATAGCCCTGGGCAGCGGCCGTATCGACGAGAAGTGCATCTATCAGATGCTGACCATTCCTTCAAAGAACTCGTGGGATCATCGGATACACCTGGCGCCGGCCTGCGGCCTCTACCTGTGCCGAGTGCACTACCGCGAAGAAGCGGACAACTAGGAGGGCTATTATGATACTGCTGTATGAGTTGCAGAAGCGGCTGGCCAACTTAAGGCCAACCACCACCGTCGTCACGACTGCCACCGGGGCTCGATACATCGAACCGAGGCGAAGGTCTTCCAGCAACGAGGAGGGTACGGGAACAGCTGCATCCGGAAGCCCACAACAGCAGCAGCTAGAGTCACGTCCATATGGCTTCGTTATAGACACCAAACCCGATACCGTGCCCGCCTGCATTCTAAGCGAGTTTCTCTACCTGGGTTCCCAGGATGCTGTGACCGCGGAGAATGTACTGAGATACAAGTGGACACACATACTTAGCGTGGGCATTCCGACCCCCAGCTTTGGAGATCTACAGCTGCCAACGCAGGTGAAATGCAAATACCTTCCCTGCCTGGACTTGCCCGATGCCGACTTGCTGCGCTATGTCCTGCCGGTGTCCATTGAGTTTATCGAGGAGGCTCGCCGGCAGTCGCCACAGGGTTGCGTGCTCGTCCACTGTAACGCAGGCGTCTCGCGCTCCGCCTCCGTTGTCATTGGCTATCTAATGCAGCGGCGCGATATGAGCGCCGAGGAAGCCTACAACCTCGTCAAGTCCTGGCGGCCCTGCATTCAGCCCAATGCGGGATTCATGCAGCAGTTGAAAAGCAGCAATAAAAAGTGAGTAATAGCAGCATTTTTGGTGTCTAGCTCGTTTGGTGGTGGTGTAGGCTCATTTAGAGCGTTTTTGTTGTACAAAACAATTCTTTTTTAATATAAACAAAGAATGAAATTTCTATTTGGTTCTGACAGCTTGGACACTCAAGATTCTTAAATAATCCTTCTCCTTCCAGCCTATACAAGGGTACCCAGGTGCTCTACGGGATTGAGCGGGTAGGAGGTAGAAGAATTCGGTGAGCTACTGCGTCCCTTGAACAGTAGCTTAGTCAAGCCCTTGCTAATTGGCCTTTGGTGACCATTCAGGTTCCTGTCCGTTAGCTCTTTTTGGGTCAGGCGGCAGCGGCGGTTGAGATCGGAGGGCGGATCACCTGGTTGGTGCTCATCAGCCGGGCACGATGATTGTATTAGTCTGGCCAGTTTTACGGCCTCTTGGGGCTCCTCTTGAACGAACCGTTCCTCCGTTACCGTTGTCTCAAATTCGCGACCCAAAGACTCCAGCACGCCAAGCTTGGCCTTAAGTTGCTCATTGGCCGTGAATAGTTTTCGTTCCACTCGATGAATATCCGCCACCTGAGCAGCCAGCTGAGTGTCCAGCTTGTCAATCTGAACCAGCACTTCGCTCTTAGTCTCGTACACACACTTCACCTGGTGTCTTCGCACCTTGGAATGTAGGCTAAGCAGCAGCTCCTCCTCCCGCTGCAAGTCTTTGTTCACTGCGTGTATCTTCTCCAGCCAGTACAATCGAATTTCGTCCTTGACGGCTTCACCTGAATCGGCGATCCTGGAGTCCATTTCTGAAAGGGGGTCGTAAGCGACTAAATCTTAGATCTCAGTATGATCCTTTACCTGCAGCCCCATCCTCGTGATTATTGGGGGGCCCCTCTATGGAGCTTAGTCGGGCGGGGTGGCCATTGTCCTGGGTCTCCTCTAGATCCCTCAGGTACGTTTCGAGCAGGTAGTTCTTCCCCAGTTCGCGTTCCCTTACGCGGTGCTTCTCCTCCTCGATTTTTAGTATCTGCCGGTCCTTATCGCTGGCGGAGAATCGGTTTAATCTGGGTTCATGTGCAAGAATAGTTGTGTAACTTACTGCAGCATGGACATCTGCTGGAGAATGGTCTCGTCCTGCGCAAGGATAATGTTCAGTAGGCCCTCATTTGGCGAAATGTGGGAGCTCTTCTGCTGCTGCTGCACTCTTCGGCTTCTCTTTGGCTGCTTGGGGTTGGCCTTAGTCATGCCCCACTGATCCAGCTCCATAGTCGCGGGCAAAACCTTGCTCTTGCCTCTGCGCCGAAAGCGCATGCTACGCGAACTATCCACTGGACTGCCCATTCCACTGTCCTTGTCCGTCGTCGGTGTATGTTTGCGGGACGTAGCGGTGGCCAAATGGCGTAGCTGGAGCTGGTACTGGAAGAGGGTGAGAAACGTTTAGCTGAGGGTGTTCGATCGTTCGATCGCGATCTGTTACCTTCTCCTCATTCGGCAAAGCGTGACGGCTGGCGATAACATCGCAAAGCCTGGCACTTCCGTCCAGGTACTCCTCGTAGTTCCGTTGCTTCTCGACGATTGCGTACTCCTGAGGGCCATGGACGGCAGGTGCGGGAGAATGGCTCTTCAAACCTTCCTTGCGATACATCTGCTGTTGCTGGAGACTCCGGTAGCTCAGAAGCGCACAGACCAGATCGGCGCAGGTAGTGCTGGCGTCCACGCCGGTTATCCAGTGCTCCTCTCCATCGATCCAGATTGGCAGGTTGTCCCCGTCTTCATCCTCCTGGGAGGCAAGCGAATCCAAGTCACCGTCAACTGGCAAGCTCAGTTCCAGTGCGGCAATCGTGGGCTCAGTGGTCAGGGTGGTCATGTCTGCTGCTGGCATTCTGTGGAAACACCGCGTAGAGACTAAAGATTAGCTAACACTTCACTTCATTCCGAACAAGTGTCCGACGGGGTATGCAAATTCGGGTATTGTATAATACGCGACGAGCATTTAACGGTTTTGGCACCGGGCGAAAGAAAGCATTTGGTGTAATTTATGCGGCTTCTGCTGTGTTCCCAGTGAACCCTCTGTGACACCCAGCTAACCCCAATCCCGCAGACAATTGGCTAACAGTTCTTCTTCCACTGTGTAAGAATCTGGTCCGCCATCGGTGTTAACAACGTGTCAAGAGATCGGGTAATTAGCCAATTATGTAAATACGCTGGTGCCTCTGTCCACTCAGAACACATGTTCACATTTTGTCCGAGATAGGATCTCCAATAAACTGGAGCAGACTAATTCACGCTCTGGCGGGGATGTAAACACCGCGGATGACTCATGGCGAACTGCATTACGAGCGTGATCGCCCGGGCCTGTTACAGATTCAACTTTCTCGCGCGCCGCTACACCTGTCCATTGGAAGAGCGAAGCTCAGACCCAGGCAGGCAACGCGAACCGTGTCTTACCACAGCACTCGGCGTCATCGCAACAACTGAGGCACAGCGCGACCAAGTCCGACTTAAGACCAACTCCAATCGGGCAAGAGAGAGAGAGAGCGAAACCTGGCCAAGAGAAGAGCACGAATATAGTGGCCAAAGCTTGGCGCAGAGCTTGTGAGGCAAGAAGCTAGGCTCAGCTCGTAGCAGCACCTTTTGTTTTTCTCTTCGAATTTTACGGTATCGTGGGTAAGTTGTATAAAACGGTCGTTCAGTCGGTCGAGCCACTCCCCTCCACAACTGATGCTACGTTAAGATATTCTTGGCTGGCTTTCGCCACTATTATGAAAGACCGAAAGACCGACCGAAACGGTGATGGCGCTACATACTGTGGTCCACTATAATTACGCTCGGAACGAAGAGCTTGACCGAACAGAAACCTGGCCGTACTGATACTGTTGGTGGTGCACCACGGAGCAGCTACGAAACCACACTGACTGAACACTCCAGCTTCTGCTAGACTTAATTGCTGACTGACTGACTGACTGCTACCCGAAACTCCGAGGTCCAACTATGCTCGATTATCATTTCAGACAAGAAACAAACAAGTATATAGACGACGTCCGAAGTCGAAGTCGAAGTAAACTAATTTTCAGACCGCAAACGGGAAATCTTTCCAGCTCGTTGCCTTCATCCATCTTTCGCGGCTTCTTAGGGTCATTAAAAGTCAACAATTCTCAGCAATTAAGCGAGAAAACATTGAAATGGAAAACGCCAGCCCCGGCCCAGCCACTCCACTCCACTCTACTCTACTCAACTCCATATTACCGCTAAGTGTCACTAATGCAAGTAGCTTGGAGAAATCGAAAAAAGAAATCTGACTAAATCTACCATCTACAATTTAAGTAGTGTGTAATCAGCAGGGTATTTAGCAAAAGTGATTTATGCTGCGACTGCTATAGATGTTAATTGTGGGACTTTCCCTTCAAGTCTCCTTTAAGGCAATGTTAGTTACATATGTTATATGTACTGTAGTACAAGATTTTAAGCCTGATTGATATCATTCCCAAATAGCAGCCTGAAAAATATTCTTTTCGAAGCAGATTGGTGATGGTTGACAAGTTAACCGTATCCCCCTCTTGCAGGAAGCATAAAGACCAACCTACATATAAAGTGTACATATAAAAGCACTGGTTTTCGGAGCCAGTGCGGTTGGTTTCTTTTTGTTTACTTGATAGCTCCGCTTGGCTTTTGGCCTTTCATTTTCATGAGTTACAGTTGAGGTTCTTCGATTGGGTGCCTAAAGACAACACTAAACCGGTATGAATTGCATGCATAATGCATAAATGTTTGCCACTTAATGCATTTATGTGCCTGTGCCTGTGGACCTGCCTGCGCGCCTGTACAGGCTGCCGGAGAATGGCGGCGGAGCTATGTATGTATAAATCAAGCATTTTGTAGGTGCGACCGAATACGAATACGAATACGAGTACGAATCTGAATCTGAATCTAAGTCCAAATCTCAAGCCCATTTGGCCACAAATAGTCTGCGTACTTGTTAGGCCAACGCTCCACCTGCCCGACGACTGCCTGGCTCGGCTCTTGAAGTGGTTGGTAAGCATTACCAAATTTGATTAGCGAACTACTCTTGTAATCGAGCGGATCGCTCACCCAAATTGGCCTGCGAGGCTCGCCGATGTGGAGTATGAGGTGTAGAGACACACATTCCACGCGCCTATATGGAAACCGCTGAGAATGAATGTTCTAAGGGTTCCCCCAGATATCAGGTTGCCTTCTGCCTTCCCGCCCATTGTTCGTTCGTCTTTTGTTGTGGGTCAAGCAGGCGCTTAAATCCGGTTGAGTCACCTGCAGAGGAACGGCCGCATTAAGTGCATCCTGCGAACCTCCGTTCCATGCAGGAACGGGTGTATTGTGTACAAATAATAATAAAAACAAAAGCGAGCGCCTGGCATATTACGACATCATCTAGGCCGAGGCTTTGGCTCCAGCTGAATCTCTCTCCTCTCCAGCGGCTGGATCGCGAAAAGTGCTCTCAAAACAAGTTGTTCCGAGCTGCCTGATGCATGACGATGACGGCGACGACGACCAGTTGCCAAACGGGCGTCAGCGAGCGCGGTTGAGATCGAGCCAAGTACGCTCTGTGCCAGTGTCCCAGCGGATCGGTTTGGACTGGATTGCTTTGTGTGTGCGTACGTACAGTATTTGGGAAACAATCAGGCTTTTGGCTTTCAAGTGCGCCCACAATGAGTGATCTCCAGCGGAAACGAACTCTATGATCTGTGTATTTGTGGTTGAATGGCCCAAAAAGTATGACGCTGGCTTTGAACTGTCGGGAATCCACTTTCCTTCCACTTGGGTGTTACGTCAGTTTCCTCTTCCAAACATTGTCAACTGATGCAGTAACCAGAGTGGCTGTGGATGTGGATGTGCCTGCTCCCCGATTATGGCAGTGGTTGCAGCCTACGGTTTCGGCCAAGATACATACCCGACTCTGGCCTAAGAGCTGGGGGCGTGACACGAGATGATCGGTGTGCTGACCTTGCTGCGCATGTTTCGGGGCTATCGTGCTGCATGGACCGCCGTGCACGCAGCCATCTCTGGGGGCCACGCCAAACTGGTTTTGCTTCCTTTGCCCGCCTAGGCGCTGCTACCCACATAAATATATATAAGTGTGTGCGAGTGGCGTTCAATACACTGCGGCGGTTGAGACGTAGCCAAGTATGACGGACAAGTTGTCATTAATGCGAAAACGCTGGCAAAATAATTGCAAATCCACAAATGTACCCAATAAGTTAAACAATTTCGCGACTCTTTCCCCAGGCAACCACAGCAACGGAGCCCATGAAAGCCATTCCACTCACAGGAACCATCACACACCGCCGCCAAGATGCCGCGCAAGCTACTAAAATTCCTGATCATCTTCGACAACACCTCGCTGCTTTACTTCCCCGGCCAGTTCCTGTCCGGCCGAGTGCTGATTGAGCTGCAGGATGAGACGCCGGCCTTGGGCCTCCACTTCCATGTCGTCGGCGAGGGCGTCGTCCGCAACGGACGAAGGCAGGAGCGGACGTACGACAAGGAGAACTACATAGATTTCCGAATGCGTCTGCTCGGCGATGTGGACCAGGGTGGGCCGGCCATTCTCTCGCCAGGAATACACAGCTTTCCCTTCAAGCTCGGCCTACCACTGGGACTCCCCTCGACCTTCCTGGGCCGCTACGGCTGGATCCAGTTCTACTGCAAGGCGGCCCTGCGCGAAAACAACGGCATTATCCACAAGAATCACCAGGTGTTTATCGTGATGAACCCAATTGACCTGAATCTGGAGAAGCCAATACTAGCGGTATGTACATGCTTGTTAAAATGATGCAGGACAATGTGAGCTTCCATGTTCTTCCTTCCGTTTACAGCAACCTTTTACCTGCGAAGTGGAGCACAAGCTAGGCGTTGTGTGTGTGGGCGGCGGCCAGATCAAGTGCCGGGTGTCGCTGGACCGGGGCGGCTATGTACCCGGGGAGAATATTCTGGTCACTGCGTTTATATCCAACTACAGCAACGTGTCCATCAAGCGGACCAAGGCGTCTTTAACAGAGGTGCGTCCGTGATCCTTACTCTCTAAACCACTTAATCTTAATCGAAGTCTTGCAGACCATCGAGTACTTGGCGCGCGGCAAGGTGGTGCAGACGGAGAAGCGGGAGCTGGCGGTCCTGGTGCGCGGCAAGATCAGACCTGGCGGGAAAGACGAGTGGCACAACGAGCTGTACGTGCCGCCCTTGCCGCCCACTAACCTGCATGGCTGCCATCTGATCAAGATATCGTACGACGTCTTCTTCGTAATCGAGCCAAAGTCCATGGAGAAGGAGATCAAGCTGCAGCTGCCGATCGTCCTGGCAACGTATCCCTTCCGCAACGCCAGCGATGCCGCCAACGCGAACACCTGGCCGGACTCTGTGCTAAAGCCGGACACGCACACGCACTATCCGTCAACACTGCCCATATTCCGGCCCTGGCTGCACGAGAAGCCGAGCGAAGCTTAGCCAAGCCGGATCGGTCACCATCACCGCCACATTTTAACCACGATTTGCGCCATAAACTAATTTTAACTTATTTAACTCGTACGTGTCGTTTCTAATGTGTTTTACCCACTGTGTAACTGTGACCACTTGTTCTTTTAAATTGCGTAATGATTAAAATTAAACAATAACTTAGTTAATGTTTTTGAAAAAATGTTAATATTGTGGACAAAATGATGCAAAATAATGTCTTTGAATTGGTTTGAAAGTTGGCTAATCCCAGACAAAGTTTCAGCAAAATACCGACAGATGGCGTGAGCACGAGTTTTAGTCTGAAGAATTTTTAGCAATATAAGTGCAAAAACACGCTGGTCACACTTTAAAGTTTATGAATTAAATACAACAATAATAATGAAACTAAAGAAAGAATTTGCATTCCACAGCGTTTTGTGGCTAATCCTTAACCAATGCCAACTCACCTGGAGCGATTGCGGCTGTCAGAAACTTAACAGAGAAAGCATCGCTGAGAACCAGCCAGCGACAGTGCCGAAGCAGGTTTGCCAGCAGAAGGCTCGCGGGGCCAATAGCCACTACCGAGATTACTATGGCGAGCTGGAGTCTAGAGACGAGGCGCACGTTGAAGAGGAGTTCCCAGGCATGTCTATCATTCCCGGCGGCACCGTAAGCGTGGGTACGGACAAGCCGCACTTTGGGCAGGACCGGGAAGCGCCCAAACGAAAAGTGAAGGTTGCGGACTTTTACTTGGACAAGTACGAGGTGTCGAATGACGACTTCGAGCAGTTTGTGCTGGCCACCAACTACACCACGGAGGCGGAGCGCTTCGGCGACAGTTTTCTCTTCAAGACCCTGCTGGATCCCGCCGAACAGAAGCAACTGGAGGACTTTCGTGTTGCCAGCGCTCCGTGGTGGTACAAAGTCAAGGACGTGAACTGGCGGCATCCATACGGTCCGGCCAGTAATCTGAATGGCTTGGGACAGCACCCGGTGGTGCATGTGTCTTGGCGCGACGCCAGGAAATACTGTCATTGGGCCGGAAAGCGGCTTCCCACTGAGACAGAGTGGGAGGCGGCCTGTCGCGGTGGCAAGGAGGACAAACTCTATCCCTGGGGCAACAAGCTGATGCCCCGTGACCAGCACTGGCTGAACATCTGGCAAGGCGAGTTTCCCGATGGGAACTTAGCTGACGACGGCTTCGAGTACACCTGCCCCGTGGATGCGTTCCGACAGAACGTCTACGATCTCCACAACATGGTGGGCAACGTGTGGGAGTGGACAGCGGATCTGTGGGACGCCACTGATGTCAGTTTGAACCCAAACCGGGTGAAGAAGGGCGGCTCCTATCTCTGCCATAAGTCCTACTGCTACCGTTACAGATGTGCCGCTCGCTCTCAAAACACTGAGGACAGCTCGGCCGGCAATCTGGGCTTCAGGTGTGCCAAGGATGCGTGATATGTGATTGTACGTTAATGTATTTTGTACGTTATTGGGGACAATGTCATACAAACTAGTTAAGAAATTTGTTAATATATAGCAAGTTTGATTTATATAGCAATTTTCTCATTTTCCCCATTTCCGTTCCGTTCCTATGAAATCCAGCTGTAAAGGTACTTTCCTGGCCTCGCATAGCAAGCTCAATTAGATAGAAGGTTCTCTGGAGTCCAATTCCAAGAAACAATTAACCTGCTCCTTACACAAGTGCTTTATAGGTTTAATATAATAATATTTTTATTCCACTCGTATATGTAGCTTACTCCGGTGCTGGACATCGTTTACTTCGTAGTTAATGTTAGGTTAATGTGTATATTTTCGTATATTGCTGACTGACTGACCGCCCGATTATCATCGCTGCCATTTGGGGCTTGAGTGTAACCTTTCAGATTCTGACTATGGATGCGCAACATACATGTGGATGAGTGTGTGCTGTGGCTAGTGCTACGGTCTAATCCTAAAGTATACAAAAATACGCTCAAATGCATCCACTGATACAACATTGCTGGTGCACGCATGGCGGGTATGGATTCGGGGTGGGGATCGTATCGAATTTACAAAATTCTAGAGCTAAGATGGGAGCTAGGATATACTATGTACAAAATCAAAACTTATGGGCTAGGCGACTGACTCTGTTGGGTAGCAACTAAGATATAAGCCGAGTCCTGGGCGACCTCCTTCTCCTTGGGGTCGGGCTGTGTGCATTTTCAGATGTTTCGCTCGAAAAATATCACAATGCAAGTCTGCTGCTGCTGCTGGGGATATGCCAATTTCGGTTAGTTTGGGTTTCCGTTTGCGGGGGCCACAGCTTTAGGCGAAACGTTAAGGAACCGTCGTGGGTGGGGAGAGGCCGGGGTCTGGAAGACGTGACTGCACTTCTCCAAGTTAATACTGAGCCACAATCGGATCGCAGCTGCTTCAGGCTCCAACTCCGGCTGCCGCAGACAGTTGCACCGCCTGCAGCATGACTGTCTTCAGCTCCCGAGCCAGGCTGTTGATGTGGACCACAGAGTCGACCATCTCCTGGACAGCACTGCCGCTGGGAAAGTGCGCCGCCGCCTTCTTCGACTTGGAAACGCAGGTCTTAAGCGCTTCGGACAGGCCGTTCGTGCAGCGCAGGATCTTCTCGCGGAGAACCTCTTTCGAGATGTTGCGATGCACGTTGTCGCCGATGGTCACCAGGTTGTGAGCACTGACCACTACGAACTTGCCGTAGGCAATGAAGAACTTGGGTGGCTGGTTCTTCTCCACCGTCTCCAAGAACGAGTCGATGGCCTGCATCAGGTTGCCCATGTGGGTGGAGATCTGCTGGGCGTAGTAGCGCACCAGCTTTTTGTCTTTGTCGGTCATCTCCGGCGACTTGCATGGCGTTGTGGCCGTTGCCGTTGGCGTGGTAGGCACGGAGCCCGAGCTGGACACAGATCCCATGGCTGTGCTCTCGGCTGTGCGGATGACCGTGTCAAACTGGGTCTTCAGGCCAGCGGGGATGGCCTCGCGTAGAGCCTGATTCTTTCTGGCGGCCGCATCCTTGGACTCGAAAGCCACATAGTCGTAGTCCTCAAGCCATTCGGCGCTGCCACGGCTGCCTTCGACGACGGAAGCTCCTCCGTTCTGCTGCTGCGCCTGGCGCTTGAAGAGCAGAGAGGCGTTGCCCTGGATGAAGCTGGTGGTGGAGCGCACGTCCTCGGTGAGGGTCTGGGCACAGGCCATCAGCTGGTCAAGGGCGTCCGGCGGACGACAGCCGTGCTTTTCGTCACTGCGCGCTAGCTGCTCCACGGACCAGCCACCCTGGGCGTCCAGTGACTCAGAAGAGTCATGAATCAGCTTATTGGCGTCTCGCAGAGCGCGCACCAGCGGTCGCAGCTTGAGGGCCAGGCCGCGGTCCTCCGAACGCGTGGCATTACCCAAAGCTCCCTCTCCGAACTCGGCCAGGTCGTGCAGGGCGGTGCGCAGCCGCAAGGCGGCCAGCTTCAGCTCCATGATGGTCGGTTCCAGCTGAGCTCGAGTGCGCCAGTTGGGCACAACGAAGCTCAGCAGCCGGCTGATGGCGGCTGTCGTTTGCAGCTGTAGCTTGGCCAGCGTTTCCAATGCCGAGCTCAGCTCCAGGGGCAATTCTTTGGGCGTGACCGTGGAGGCGACCGAGGCGCAGGCGGAGGCGGTATTGCTGGGCGCAACACCGTGGTCCTGCTCCTGCAGCGGCGGTAAAGGCGAATCGTAAGCGAGACCGCTCTGCTGACGACGCACAGGCAGGGGATTGCGCCGCGGTATGTCATAGTCGGGCATGTTGGCCAGCGAGGAGCGATTAGAGCTAGAGAAGCTCAGCGACAGGCTGTCACTGGTCAGCAGCGAGGATGCGGAGGTGCTCGGCGTCATCTGGGTCATTAGGCCGGCGGAGATCAGGGGTCGGGGCACATCGTAGGACTCTTCCTCAATGGAAGCCGGCACGCTTTTTAACGACTCGAAGCGGGCTGACAGGCTAGTGGGCGTTCTTGGGCCTCCTCCACTCCTGGGGCTGTCATAATTCAGCGGCACAGGCGTGGCGGGCTTGGGGATGTCGTACGTCTCGAACTCACTGCCACTGGGAGCGGCAGCACTCCCGTTGTGGGACATCATGCCGATGGCTCCTAGGTTCTGGTAGATGCTTTGGTTGCTGTACAGCTGCTGCTGCTGCTGCTGCTGGGGTGTGCGGGGGCTGGCCGTTCCCGTGCCTGTCCCAGATCCTGGAGAGTAGTTGTAGATGTAGACATCACCGTGTCTCTGTGGGGTTATAACCTGGAAGAGAAAAGGGGAGATGAGACACGAGTATCACTACTATTACTACTACTACTACTACTACTACTACTCGGAGTAGTACCCACTCCCTCGCCCTCTCCCAGCCACTCGCTGGCCTATCGATTTTTCCGTCTGCCTGCCCCATTCCGCTTCAGAAAAATCCACCTGGGTGTGGCTGCCATTCCTCACCTGGTCGGAGCTGCTGCTTCCTATATTTCCCTCCTCTTGTTATCACATTTTGTGCAAGTGCAAGGTGCACTTTGTGCAAGGAGTATAGAGAAATAGAGTAGAAAAACCGAAAGGATCCGGCGTGGTTAGACGTCGCTCTGCGGCGTATAAAACTCGACTGTCGAGTCCCTTGAAGCCTTCGTCGAAAGTCGGGAAATTCACTGCGAAATTCGTTCTAGTTTAGACGCCTGCGCAATGTATTTCCATGGAATAGTGGGGCCTGGTTCAAGTCGCTTCAGTGTCAAGGTAAAGGACCTCAGAAGGGCCAGCAACAAAAACAAAACAAGGAAGGCGGTGGTGGTGGAAAAAACAGGAAGTCATTGCAGCAAGGTATATGTAAAAAAAATCTACTACTGCAAAGGTTTTCCTACTTTATACACATGAAATCCTCTAACACAGGACCGCTGTCCGAATTTAAATTAATGGCTTTTTGGCTGAGCTACGAGATTTGTAAGATTTGGTTTTAGGACAAATTTTCATATAAAAATATTGGTAAATATCTACTAAAAAATGGTATTACAATTTAGTCCGAAGCGAAAAACGCAGTGAAGCAGTCATTTCCGACCCCATAAATCATATATATTCTTGATCAGCATCAACAGGCGAATCTTCCTAGCCATCTTCGAGGCAAACTAATTTTTTTCGATTTTTGCAAAATTTTATAAGGGGTTACATCGTTAAAATTGTCAAAAATTGGCAAAAACTGTGTTTTTTAAGACTGTAAATGGAGTATGCAGATTTATTAACGTGGCAAAAACTAACACAGGACCGCTGTCCGAATTTAAATTAATGCCTTTTTGGCTGAGCTACGAGATTTGTAAGATTTGATTTTAGGACAAATTTTCACATAAAAATATTGGGAAATATCTACTAAAAAATGGTATTACACGTTAGTCCGAAGCGAAAAACGCAGTGAAGCAGTCATTTCCGACCCCATAAATCATATATATTCTTGATCAGCATCAACAGGCGAATCTTCCTAGCCATCTTCGAGGCAAACAAATTTTTTTCGATTTTTGCAAAATTTTATAAGGGGTTACATCATTAAAATTGTCAAAAATTGGAAAAAAACTGTATTTTTTAAGACTGTAAATGGAGTATACAGATTTATTAACGTGGCAAAAACTAACACAGGACCGCTGTCCGAATTTAAATTAATGCCTTTTTGGCTGAGCTACGAGATTTGTAAGATTTGATTTTAGGACAAATTTTCACATAAAAATATTGGGAAATATCTACTAAAAAATGGTATTACACTTTAGTCCGAAGCGAAAAACGCAGTGAAGCAGTCATTTCCGACCCCATAAATCATATATATTCTTGATCAGCATCAACAGGCGAATCTTCCTAGCCATCTTCGAGGCAAACTAATTTTTTTCGATTTTTGCAAAATTTTATAAGGG